>NC_058085.1:340752158-341352158 GCF_014858855.1 Bufo gargarizans | reverse complement strand
GTATTAAAAAAAAAAATAATAAACACTTCTACTTACCTCCATGTCAGCGATGCGATGCAGCCTCTTCCTGTGTCCCGCCTTGTATTGTGTCCCGCCCTGTATGTCCTTATATGGAGTCAGTGCTTGTATTTCAGAAAAGAGTCTGCTGGGATTCGAACCCACGACCTTCTGCTTCAGAGGCAGAGCAGCTAACCACTAGACCATAGGAGCTGCCTTGATGCTGGCTGAAAAAATATGAGACTTCTACTGTTATAGCTGGCTAAGTGTACATCTATACACATGGCAGCTGCTCATATATAGAGATGTAGCAGAGCTGAATGTGCTGAGACAGCTGTCATATACAGATATAGCAGTATCTCAGATATATCTCTATATGACAGCTGTTCCAGCACACTCAGCTCTGCTATATCTCTATATATGATAGCTGTCATGTGTATAGATGTAGCAGAGCTGGGTGTGTTTAGGCATCTGTCATGTGTATAGATGTAGTAGAGCTGGGTTTGCTGGGGCAACTGTCATATATAGAGATATAGCAGAGCTGAGCATGCTGGGACAGCTGTCATATAGATATATAGCAGTGCTGGTGTGTTGGGGCAGCTGTCATGTGTATAGATGTAGCAGAGCTGGCTGTGTTTCGGCAGCTGTCATGTGTATAGCTGTAGTAGAGCTGGGTGTGTTTGGGCATCTGTCATGTATAGATGTAGTAGAGCTGGGTTTGCTGGGGCAGCTGTCATATATAGAGATATAGCAGAGCTGAGTGTGCTGGTGCAGCTGTCATGTGTATAGATGTAGCAGAGCTGGGTGTGTTTAGGCATCTGTCATGTGTATAGATGTAGTAGAGCTGGGTTTGCTGGGGCAGCTGTCATATATAGAGATATAGCAGAGCTGAGTGTGCTGGGACAGCTGTCATATAGATATATAGCAGTGCTGGTGTGTTGGGGGCAGCTGTCATGTGTATAGATGTAGCAGAGCTGGCTGTGTTTCGGCAGCTGTCATGTGTATAGATGTAGTAGAGCTGGGTTTGCTGGGGCAGCTGTCATATATAGAGATATAGCAGAGCTGAGTGTGCAGGGACAGCTGTCATATACAGATATAGCAGTGCTAGGTGTGTTTGGGCAGCTGTCATGTGTATAGATGTATTATTTTTTTTTTTAACAGTCAGTTGTAATGCAGCCTTTATGGCTGTGAGGGTAAATGCTTTGCCACTGATTCACTAATAGATTGGAGGTTGTGGGTTCGAATCCCAGACCAGGAGACTTTAGCAGACAGTAAAATTAGATCACACTAGCGGCTGCTGTGAAGGGGCCCTGAACACGATATTTAACTAACTTAAAAATAAACTGTCACACACGCTGCCGGGGCGCCGGGCCCCGAAGCAGCTGCTTCCCCGGTAGTTACGCCACTGAGTGCACCAAGAGGCAGGGCCTAGACACCAGTGCAGCTCAGCTCCTGACTTAAAGTGTAACCGTCATGTTTTCATGAAAAAAAAATCTATTTTAGCATATGTTACTGCTGCAGCAGCATTGTGCATAAAGCAATCTTTAGTTTCTTCACATACCACTGTTTTCCTTGAGTTTTTCCCTTAGTTACTAAGAGTGTTTAAACATTAACAGTATGAGGACCTTCTCAAGATGGCTCCTCTGTCAGTTCTCTGAGGTCAAAACTGCTTTCCCTCACCTCCCATACACACTTGCTGTAGCCAGCAGCTCCCTGTCAGCCAATCAGATTGGATTACTGAGAGACACGCCTCCTCACTCTGAAGCCTAATGCAGGCATTCAGTGTGAAGGACCGCCCCTCCGTCTAACTGTCTTCTTAGGGCTCTTTCACACTTGCGTTCTTTTCTTCCGGCATAGAGTTCCGTCGTCGGGGCTCTATGCCGGAAGAATCCTGATCAGTTTTATCCTAATGCATTCTGAATGGAGTGAAATCCGTTCAGGATGCATCAGGATGTCTTCAGTTCCGGACCGGAACGTTTTTTGGCCGGAGAAAATACCGCAGCATGCTGCGCCTTTTGCTCCGGCCAAAAATCCTGAAGACTTGCCGCAAGGCCGGATCCGGAATGAATGCCCATTGAAAGGCATTGATCCGGATCCGGCCTTAAGCTAAACGTCGTTTCGGCGCATTACCGGATCTGACGCTTAGCTTTTTCTGAATGGTTACCATGGCTGCCGGGACGCTAAAGTCCTGGCAGCCATGGTAAAGTGTAGCGGGGAGCAGCATACTTACCGTCCGTGCGTCTCCCGGGGCGCTCCAGAGTGACGTCAGGGCGCCCCAAGCGCATGGATCACGTGATCGCATGGCACGTCATCCATGCGCATGGGGCGCTCTGACGTCATTCTGAAGCGCCCCGGGAGCCGCACGGACTGTAAGTATACCGCTCCCCCGCTCCCCGCTCCTACTTTGGCAACCAGGACTTTAATAGCGTCCTGGGTGCCATAGTAACACTGAAAGCATTTTGAAGACGGATCCGTCTTCAAATGCTTTCAGTACACTTGCGTTTTTCTGGATCCGGCGTGTAATTCCGGCAAGTGGAGTACACGACGGATCCGGACAACGCAAGTGTGAAAGAGGCCTTAGCCGGAGACAGACAAGCCATAACAACTGTTTTTTAAGGGACCAGTGGACAGGGACAGAGGACATTAATGAAAGCTGTTATTATAAGGTAATTACAGATCTTTTGACAATCACTGACAGACTAACTCAGGTATCCATGCCAAGCTCTAATAAACTAGCAAATAAAAATAAAAACAATTTAAGGGTACACAGGAGTTACATATCGTAAAATGATTTTGACCATGTGGTAAAAAACGCTTGTTGAAAACGCACTTTGTTTTATTGCTATTGCTGTGGCTTTGTGATGTGGTTATTAGCCATGCAATTTATACAGGTGAAATACATTTATGTTACCTTTTTAACCTGAAAAATGCATGACAAATAACCACATCACAAAACCGCAGCAAATCCGGTAAAACCGTTTTTAAATGCCTTACTCTGTGAAGCTTTACTACTTTGGTGTCAGTGTGTGGATTATGGAATGGTCTGCTGTGTGACAGGCAGAGAAATCCACTCTGCTAGCTGGCAATGTACATATGAGCCATATACTGGCTTCACCTTTCTCCTGCTCTGACTGCTCTGATGTCTCCTTATTAGTTACTTTTTGTTAACAGCAGCAACAATTCAGGGGATAGTACAGTTACATTAGTTATAGGTAAGCAGTAGTGTTGGTCGAGCACCAAAGTGGTCGGGTGCTCGAGTAGAACACCTTGGGATGCTTGAGTGCTCCACCGAGCACAATGGAAGTCAATGGGAGAACCCGAGCATTAATCCAGGCACCCCCTGCTCTGAAGAAGGGAGGGTGTCTGGTTCATAGTAAAAGATCAAAAATTGATGGAAACACTACTGAAATGGTTTGGGAACAGCATGGGGAGGATGTCTGGATGCATCTTGGACTCCCAGGTCGCTGCTGGGAACGATGTTGTCCGAGTAGTACGCCACTTTTACAGACTGACAATAATACGCACCAAACCGAAGAAAAAAAATCTATTTTAGTGGAAAAATTGTTAGGAAACATTCTTTACTGTATAATTACTTGTACAGACGTGGACAAAATTGTTGGTACCCTTTGGTCAATGAAAGAAAAAGTCACAATGGTCACAGAAATAACTTTAATCTGACAAAAGTAATAATAAATTAAAATTCTATAAATGTTAACCAATGAAAGTCAGACATTGTTTTTCAACCATGCTTCAACAGAATTATGTAAAAAAATAAACTCATGAAACAGGCATGGACAAAAATGATGGTACCCCTAACTTAATATTTTGTTGCGCAACCTTTTGAGGCAATCACTGCAATCAAACGCTTCCTGTAACTGTCAATGAGACATCTGCACCTCTCAGCAGGTATTTTGGCCCACTCCTCATGAGCAAACTGCTCCAGTTGTGTCCGGTTTGAAGGGTGCCTTTTCCAGACTGCATGTTTCAGCTCCTTCCAAAGATGCTCAATAGGATTGAGGTCAGGGCTCATAGAAGGCCACTTTAGAATAGTCCAATTTTTTCCTCTTAGCCATTCTTGGGTGTTTTTAGCGGTGTGTTTTGGGTCATTGTCCTGTTGCAAGACCCATGACCTGCGACTGAGACCAAGCTTTCTGACACTGGCTAGTACATTTCTCTCTAGAATTCCTTGATAGTCTTGAGATTTCATTGTACCCTGCACAGATTCAAGACACCCTGTGCCAGACGCAGCAAAGCAGCCCCAGAACATAACAGAGCCTCCTCCATGTTTCACAGTAGGGACAGTGTTCTTTTCTTGATATGCTTCATTTTTTCGTCTGTGAACATACAGCTGATGTGCCTTGGCAAAAACTTCGATTTTTGTCTCATCTGTCCACAGGACATTCTCCCAGAAGCTTTGTGGCTTGTCAACATGTAGTTTGGCATATTCCAGTCTTGCTTTTTTATGATTCGTTTTCAACAATGGTGTCCTCCTTGGTCGTCTCCCATGTAGTCCACTTTGGCTCAAACAACGACGGATGGTGCGATCTGACACTGATGTTCCTTGAGCATGAAGTTCACCTTGAATCTCTTTAGAAGTCTTTCTAGGCTCTTTTGTTACCATTCGGATTATCCGTCTCTTAGATTTGTCATCAATTTTCCTCCTGCGGCCACGTCCAGGGAGGTTGGCTACAGTCCCATGGATCTTAAACTTATGAATAATATGTGCAACTGTACTCACAGGAACATCTAGTTGCTTGGAGATGGTCTTATAGCCTTTACCTTTAACATGCTTGTCTATAATTTTCTTTCTGATCTCTTGAGACAGCTCTTTCCTTTGCTTCCTCTGGTCCATGTCGAGTGTGGTACACACCATATCACCAAACAACACAGTGATTACCTGGAGCCATATATAGGCCCAATGGCTGATTACAAGGTTGTAGACACCTGTGATGCTAATTAGTGGACACACCTTGAATTAACATGTCCCTTTGGTCACATTATGTTCTGTGTTTTCTAGGGGTACCATCATTTTTGTCCATGCCTGTTTCATGAGTTTATTTTTTTACATAATTCTGTTGAAGCATGGTTGAAAAACAATGTCTGACTTTCATTGGTTAACATTTATAGAATTTTAATTTATTATTACTTTTGTCAGATTAAAGTTATTTCTGTGACCATTGTGACTTTTTCTTTCATTGACCAAAGGGTACCAACAATTTTGTCCACGTCTGTATATAAAGTGCAAGTGCTGCCAAAAATTGCAAGGAAGAGGCACTCGGATACAACCTGTATATCACATAAAGGAGGGCCTCATTCACATTGTGGTACAATTGTTCAGGTAGTAGGACTCCTCCACTCATAAAGCCTATGCACTAAGGGAAAAGGCAGCCAAAAATTACAAGGAACCGGCACTCCAATACACCCTTTATTACACATAAAGGAGGGCATTATATACACCCTTGTGGGTGAGGGTCTACTGCCGAGCTGATCATCTAAAAAAAAATTGTGGACGAGGGTCTGCTGCCGAGCTGACTATCTAAAAAATTTTGCGGGCGAGGGCTTGCTGCCAAGCTGACCATCTCCAAAAATTTGTGGGCGAGGGTCTGCTGCCGAGCTGACCATATACAAAATTCTATTGGCCTGCTCTCGAGTTGACCATCTAAATAATTTTGTGGGTGAGGGCCTGCTGCCGAGCTGACCATCTAAAAATATAGGGGTGAGGGTCTGCAGCTGAGCTGACCCTCTAAAACATTATGGTTAAGGGCCTTCTAGTGACCCTCAAAAACATTATGGATGAGGGCATGCTGGTGACCCTCTAAAACATTATGGATGAGGGCCTGCTGCTGAGTTGACCCTCCAAAACATTAGGAGCGAGGGCAGCCTAATAAGCATGTTGATGTGATGGAGGAGGAGGATGAGAAAAGAGAAATTGAACCATATACCCTTTTTAGTGGTGGAAGGGGTGCATGGTAATACAGTGTAGTCAATACACTATAAAAGCCACATTTAGAGTGCCTTTATGTTCAGCCGCTTTCCTCTGGTGGAGTAGAGAAGTCAGTGGCAATCCAGGCAACCTGTCAGCAGAGTCAACCTGTCAGCATTTTCAGTTTATTATGCCCCCAGCAGCACTAAATACACTCTCTGAGAAAACGCTGGCGGCAGGGCAGGCCAGCACCTCCCAGGCTTAGAGCACCAGTTCGTGCCATGTGTCCAGCTTGGACACCCAATAGTTGTAAGGCACACAGGGATCATGGAGGATGCTGACACGGTCTGCTACGTACTCCTTCATCATCTTCCAAAATGTTTTCCTCCTTGTGACACTAGCCTGCGCATCAGGTTGAGGGTGCTGGCGGGGTGTCATAAAACTTTCCCAGGCTTTGAAGAGTGTTGCCCTGCCTCTGTTGGAACTGCTGTTGGTTCCCCTCATCTCCCCTCCTCAATTGGCCAAGGAACTACATACTCTGCAGCCAGCATTGTCAGCTGGAAATTTTTGGAGGACCTTCTGGTATTGCACCATTTTGCTAGTCCTCTCCACCACAGGAATGAGAGATAAGAAGTTCCCTTTGTAGCGGGGGTCGAGAAGGGTGAACTACCAGTAATCGATGATGCATAAAACACGTGGGTCACGGAAAAGGCAGCCTAACATAAAGTCAGCCAGGGTCCCAACAGACAAGACTTGTCCTCATCAGGACCCTACCCTCTGTAGCGGAGACAACTGAGGTTGATTCCTCAAAGTTGCATAAAACCTCACAGAAGTCAGACATCAATGCCCACTCGTCGCTTGTGAAGAGCGGAAGCTGACTGGAAAGGCGACGACTATGTTGCAGCTGGTATTCCACTACTGCCCTCTGCTGCTCACAAAGCCTGGCCAACATGTGGAACGTGGAGTTCCAACGCGTGCTCACGTCGCACAACAGTCGGTCAGCTGGCAATTGTAAGCACTGTTGCAGCGTTGCCAGACCAGAAGAAGCTGTCGATGACTTGCAGAAATAGGCACACATGTGGCGCACCTTCACCAGTAGCTAGGTTTTGAGAAACCGCTGAACCACTAGGTTGAACACATAGGCTAGGCATGGTATGTGTGTGATCTTGCCGAGCTCCAAAGCCGCCACCAAGTTAAGGCCATTATCAGACACAACCATGCCTGGTTGTAGGTTGCAATGGCGAGAGCCACAGCTCAGTCCCTTATCCCCTGCCACAGCTCTGCGGCGGTGTGCTGTTTGTCACCTAAGCAAATCAGTTTAACCACGGCTTGTTGCCGCTTCCCCACTGCAGTGCTACACTGCTTCCAGCTTCTGACTGATATCTGGTGCTGCAAGATGATAATTCAGACGTGGAAGTGGAGGAGGAGGCAGAGGAGGAGAAGGAGGTTAGCAGCCACTAACGTAGGTGGCGGCGGAAACCCTGTTGGATGTAGGGCTCACAATCCTTGTCGTCAGTAGCACCTGTGCCATCCCAGGGTATGACTCGCTCCCGGCCTCCACAACGTTCACCCAGTGTGCAGTCAGGGAAATGTAGCGTCCCTGGCCGAAAGCACTTGTCCATGTGTCGTTAAGTGGTCCTTCCCAATAACTGCGTTGGTCAGAGCACGGGTGATGTTACGGGACACATGCTGGTGTAAGGCTGGGACTGCACACCGTGAAAAATATTGGCAGCTGTGGACAGAATATCGCAGGACAGCCGCCGCCATCAGGCTGCGGAAAGCATCAGTGTCCACAAACATTTTCAGGGCCAGCAATTTGGAAAGGTGCGCATTTAGTGCTAAGGTCTGTGGGTTGGTGGCTGGGTGGTGCTTTCGTTCAAAGGACCTGGGGTATAGACATTTGTACGCTGCGCTGGGACACAGAAGTCGATGTGCTAGTTGATGGTGCTTGCCAGAGGCGTAACTAGAACTGACTGGGCCCCACAGCAAATTTTTGTACGGGGGCCCCCCACACACACATTTCTTCACAAACCGCCTCCTCCTGTGCAAACCCCTCTTATATGGCTATTTTGTGACTTTTTATTTACTGTATTTACTGTCATTTTAAGCACGACTTTGTTTTTTTAACATTTACAGTTGCTGACGGAGTTTATATTCAACTCAACCCCTTTAAAACCTGCGCTGCAATTGTAATAGACCTGTCTGATTTACCTTTACATATCCACAAGTATTTTAGCCTCTGTACCTTTCATACTGCAGCCATGGACGCAGTCATACACGCACTCTCCACATACATGGACGCAGTCATACACGCACTCTCCACATACATGGACACAGTGATACACGCACTCTCCACATACATGGACGCAGTGATACACGCACTCTCCACATACATGGACGCAGTCATACATGCACTCTCCACATACATGGACGCATTCATACACGCACTCTCCACATACATGGACGCAGTGATACACGCACTCTCCACATACATGGACGCAGTCATACATGCACTCTCCACATACATGGACCTGCAGTCATACATGCACTCTCCACATACATGGACGCAGTCATACATGCACTCTCCACATACATGGACGCAGTGATACACGCACTCTCCACATACATGGACGCAGTCATACATGCACTCTCCACATACATGGACGCATTCATACATGCACTCTCCACATACATGGACGCAGTCATACATGCACTCTCCACATACATGGACGCAGTCATACATGCACTCTCCACATACATGGACGCAGTCATACACGCACTCTCCACATACATGGACGCAGTGATACACGCACTCTCCACATACATGGACGCAGTCATACATGCACTCTCCACATACATGGACCTGCAGTCATACATGCACTCTCCACATACATGGACGCAGTCATACATGCACTCTCCACATACATGGACGCAGTCATACATGCACTCTCCACATACATGGACGCAGTCATACACGCACTCTCCACATACATGGACGCAGTCATACACGCACTCTCCACATACATGGACGCAGTCATACATGCACTCTCCACATACATGGACGCACTCTCCACATACATGGACGCACTCTCCACATACAGTACATGGACGCAGTCATACATTCACTTTCCACATACATGGACGCAGTCATACACGCACTCTCCACATACATTGACGCAGTCATAAACACACTCTCCACATACATAGACGCACTCTCCACATACATGGACGCAGTTATACACACACTCCGCACTCTCCACATACATGGACGCACTCGCCACATACATGGACGCAGTCATACACGCACTCTCCACATACATGGACGCACTCTCCACATACATGGACGCAGTCATACACGCACTCTCCACATACATGGACGCAGTTATACACGCACTCTCTACATACATGGACGCACTCTGCACATACATGGACGCAGTCATAAACGCACTCTCCACATACATGGACGCACTCTCCACATACATGGATGCAGTCATACACGCATTCTCCACATATATGGACACACTTGCCACATACATAGATGCACTCATACACACACTCAACATATACATGGACGCACTCATACACACACTCTCCACATACATGGATGCATTCATGCACACAGTCACCACATACATGGACGCACACATATACAATACACATATATAGACACCCAGCTTTCCTGCTGTGCCTCTCCCCCATACTCTAATGCCTCTGCACTTGTGCCATGCAGGATAGCAGGGAAGCTGGATGACATTTCATGATATAATTCACCCAGCTTTCCTACTGTACTGCAGGTCACATGTGCACAGTCTGGGAAAGCTGAATATAACCCCAGTTCCCCTGCCACTCAACTGGTGTTCAGCATGCTGGGCAGGGAAGGTTCAACTTCAGGCAGCAGGAATCGCGGGCAGAAAAGGAGGAGGGGCTATTATAGCTCCGCCCACATCGGGCCGTCCTGTTGCTGGTCACTGTCCGTCATAAGAACTAAGGAGGGGAGAGGCGGAGCAATGTCATTGATGTCAGGTCAGTGACAGAGGTGCAAGTGCAGGACTCTGGACCCGGTGCAGGAGAAGTCAGCTGCTCTGACAGGGGCCCGGGGTGACAAAGTACAGTGATTGCTCCCGGGCCCCTTCTGAGCTCGGGCCCCGAAGCAGCTGCTTCCCCTGCTTCCCTGATAGTTACGCCACTGGTGCTTGCGAAGGTCCAGGTGCAGGGCGGGAGGCATCCAGGCCTGCTTCTTGGACAGGGGATTGGCCAGCACGTAACACAGGGGAAGAGGAGGCAGTGGTGTGACCTGCAGACACTGGTTGTGGACCCAGGCGTTTGGCCCACCTATTAGGGTGCTTTGATGCCTTGTGGCGGATCATGCTGGTGGTGGTGAGGTTGCTAGTGTTCACGCCCCGGCTCATTTCGGTATGGCACAGGTTGCAAATGACAATTCTTTTATCGTCTGCACTTTCCTTTAAAAAAACGCCACACTGAGGAACACCTACCCTTTGGCAAGGGAGATTGCCGCAAGGGGGTGCTCCGGGGAACAGTTGCGGGCCTGTTTGGTGTGGCCTGCCTTCTCCCTTTTGCCACCCCACTGCCTCTTCCAGCCTGTTGCGGTGCTGCCGATCCATTCCCCTCTGTACTGCTGCCCTCGCTCGGCTTGCCACCTTCTCAGATTGGGTCAGTGACTTCATCGTCCACCACCTCCTCTTCCACTTCCTCACTCTGGTTATCCTCCTGACTTGTTGACCTAACAACAACCTCAGTTATTGACAACTGTGTCTCATCCTCATCTTGAACCTCTTGAGACACTAATTGCGGTTGACTTATTAGCAACTGTGTCTCATCATCATCCACCTCGTGAAACACTAATTGCCGTTCCCCACCGTCATCTCCTTCTGACTGTGGATGCTCCAGAGTTTGGGAATCAGGGCACAAGGTCTCCTCATATCCCTCTTCAAGCGAGCTTGGCGAGAGGCACAAATTAAGGAATGAAAACAGCTCCTCGGAATATCCGAGTGTGGGATCACTTGTTTGCCAAGACTCTCCATGGTGGGTGGAAGGAGTATCAGCGTGAGGATTCTGTTGACCAGACTCTTGGCTACTGAGACTGGACTTTGTGGAAAACAGGGTGGTGCTTAACTGACTGGAAGCATTATCTGCTGCAATCCAACCGACCACCTGGTCGCACTGGTCTGACTTTGAGAGTGGTGTCCTGCGCCGCCCTGTAAACTGGGACATGAAGCTAGGTATCGTGGATGAGTGTGTTTCTTGTGCTCTGGCAGCAGGCAGTTTCACCGCGCCCAGGGCCACGGCCTCTGCGTGCACCATCAGCAGCACGGCCACTTCCCCATCCCTTACTGCTCGCCTTGCGCATATGTAATGGTATATATGCTTGCAAGTATGTCACCCGTACAGTAACGCAGGTTTTGTAAGTGTATGCGCAAATAAGGTACAGAGAATGTCACTGATATTTAGAATGCACAAATGTAATAGAGGAGGTATAGCGCAAGTAATGTCGCTGTCACCAGCGGCTAATAAAAAATTACACTGAATTAATGTCACAGATATTTAGGATGGACAAACGTTATACTGGAGATGTAGCACAGGTAATGTCGCTGCCACCAGCAGCAAAAAAATTAGACTGAATGTCACTGATATTTCGGATACGCAAACATTATAGAGGAGATGTAGCGCAGATAATGTAACTGTCCGCAGCGGACACCGTCTACGGAAAAAGTACACTGGATGTCACAGATATTTTTAGGCTGCGCACAGGAGATGTAGCGCAGATAATGTCGCTGTCTGCAGCGGCCAAACAATTGCAAGCTATTTAGCGCAAGTAGCGCTAAAAATATATATTGCTGCCAGATACAACTATGGTCCTTAAAAGAATTTGGGGTCTCTAACAAGTTTTAGCAATTTAGTGCAGGTTGCACTAAAAATATATATTGCTGCCACACACAACAATAGCCCTTAAAAGGAGTATAAACAAGTATAAAAACTTAAATATTGCTATTTCACTCCCTACACTATCTCTCCCTTCTGCTCTCCAGCTCGTCCTAAAACTGAGCCGAACATGTGTCATCGGGTGCTATATGCTACGGCAGGCATGCTCAACCTGCGGCCCTCCAGCTGTTGTAAAACTACAATTCCCACAATGCCCCGCTGTAGGCTGATAGCTGTAGGCTGTTCAGGCATGCTGGGAGTTGTAGTTTTGCAACAGCTGGAGGGCCGCAGGTTGAGCATGCCTGTGCTACGGCATTACAGTGAATGGCAGTACTTACCTGCACATTTATTGGCTACCTAGAAGCCAACAAACATGCGGGTAGGAGACTCGAGCATCGCGCTCGAGCACATGCGGTATTCGGCCAAACACTGTAATGTGCCGAGCATCGCGATGCTCGAGCCGAACTAGTGTTTGGCCGAGCATGCTCGCTCAACACTAGTAAGCAGTGTGAGGGTTAACTCTTCTGATTTGTAGCTAGAATAAACAAAAGCCACTAATAAGGAATCCTGAGACGCAGCAATAAGATGAAAGAATCAACATAAATCATTTGTTTTCTCTGTGAAGTGCTGCCCCATCCTTCCTGACGCCCTAGGCACATGCCCTCTTGTGCCTTGTAAATACAGCCCGACCCTGCCTCTGAAGAGAGTAACCCACAGCCAAGATTCATAAAAAGTGGACCCTATCATTATGGAACCAGGTTTTCCCACCCATAACAGACCGGCACTTTACTTCCCCACCATGACACTGGGACTAATAGTGTCCCAGTCTCCGATCAAGTTCTTTTTGTCCAGCAAAGGTGCCTTCTTATGCTGCAGATTCTGTTGCAAGCATGCCCCGGAGAAGCAGAGTGGAGGATGTGAGTGGTAGTAGTTCTGGCTGCAATAATAATTTACAGTGGCAATCTTCACACTGATGCTCCCTAGAACTAGGGCAATGAGAGGAGGGTGCAACCTTTCTTCAGCGGGGCACAGCCTAATTTTGGGGATCCTGCCTGGCAGTTGGGGTGCCCTTGGTGTGGATTTGGTGCTATTGCCAGAGTATGGTGCTGGAGTCAGTAACCAGGCTGGTTGTAGAAGAAAAATATCTCTCTTTACTAAAGTGCAGAATGGGAGTTGTAGTACATCCAACAATATCAAGGCATAGTTCCAAACAATTCTCAATGCAAATCTTCCCAGATAGCAAAGTATGGATACAGGCCAGGATGGGGATTGTAGTACTCCTTCTATCTATCTCTCCAAATTCTCTCTCTGCAGAATCTAAGGCTGACAATAGTATTCTTGCAATGTTGGCTCTAATTCGCAGCTGAGGGTACAGGATTACGATACGGCGGGCCAGACCATGTCTGGGTGTGAAGGGTGTTTTAACAGTGTCCCTCTCACTGCACTAAAGTTGATCAGCATTAAACAGTAAATACCTTACTGACTGACTTCACTGCTTGGCCATGCAGATTCTGGACCTTCTAGTTCTTTATTCCTTTCTGTGGAGTACTGTGAAGTAGAGATGGCTTTCTCTCTGTGGATCTCTCAGAGATAGTGATTCTCTGGAGTTCAGGCCTAGTCCCCTGAGGAGTGAGCACATGTAGCTCCCTCTCACTTCCTCTGCTAACACTGCAAATTGAGCCAGGGGCGGATCTAAGTCCAACTCCTAACTTCCTACAGGGGAAGAGACAGGATTGTTAACCCTGACTGACCCATACTAAACCATACTGAACATTACAATGCATTAACATATTAAATAAAATAAAATTACATAACAAGAACAGTTTGCAAGTACCTATTCTGAAAATAAGGTACATTCACCTAAACGGGACTTGCAGAAATCCATCTGCTTCTGACCCCCCTGTGATCGGGCCAACCGTGTCTCAGCCCCCTCTCTCCAATTGCCCCATAGGAGCTGCAGGGGCTGCATCTAGGGTATATAGCACCTTGTACTTCTCGCTCTTTACTCCATTATACATGATATCCTTTACTTTCTCTGTCAGGCACATACAGGATGCTTTCACATGTTACTTTATATTTTTTTGCTAGGAAAATATTGAATTTTAAAAGAAATTATCCCATCGTGAACAGCAGCAATATTTCTGAGGAGTGCTGACAATTGAGACAGACTTGTTGCATTCTATTCACTCCTATGAAGTAAAATCACAAATTAAAAGGGGTGGGGGCGGGGGGTGCTATAATAGGCCCTCAATAAAGAAACACTCTGAAAAGTAGATTTTTCAGGTATTTTGAGGCCAAATATCTACAAGTCAGATGTTTCCCTTACGAAAAACGCTTTTGGCTGCCCAACTCAAAGCTATCTGGGTGTGATAATTACATTTTCCTACCCATTGGCCTCTGTTCTGGAAAATTACACCAGCAAATATCTCAAGCACAAAAATCCATATTATATTATTTTGCTGTGAAAAGTGCGGCAATAATTGGTAACTCGGGAACTTTCATGTCATTGGGCTCATGAATCCAGATATAATGGTGTCATCCACAGAAACCAGACCAGTCAACACTTTTATTTTGTGACCTGCTCTGAGATATGGAGGTTGACTGGAGCAGTGTTTCCTGAACTGGACCTTTGCAGGGTCTCTGGGGCTTCGGACTGAGATTAGGAAATGGGGTCTTAGCTTCATTTTGGAGGCCAAGCGCACGACTATACTACACTACTTTAAAACCCCACAAACCAAGCAAATGCTTGGGACCACGGAGATCAGGGGTCTTTTTACGCACCTGGGGCGTAAAAACCCAAGGGCAGAATATAGAATATTTGACACAGTCCTGACCTCAGTATCTGAGGAAAGGGATTTAGGAGTAATTATTTCAGAAGACTTAAAGGTGGGAAGACAATGTAATAAAGCAGCACGAAATGCCAGCAGAATGCTTGGATGTATAGGGAGAGGTATAAGCAGTAGAAAGAGTGAAGTGCTTATGCCGCTGTACAGATCACTGGTGAGACCTCACTTGGAGTATTGTGCGCAGTACTGGAGGCCATATCTCCAGAAGGATATAGATACTCTAGAGAGAGTTCAGAGAAGAGCTACTAAACTAGGTACATGGATTGCAGGATAAAACTTACCAGGAAAGATTAAAGGACCTTAACATGTATAGCTTGGAAGAAAGAAGAGACCGAGGGGATATGATAGAAACTTTTAAATACATAAAGGGAACCAACAAGGTAAAAGAGGAGAGAATATTTAAAAGAAGAAAAACTACCACAAGAGGACACAGTTTTAAATTAGAGGGGCAAAGGTTTAAAAGTAATATCAGGAAGTATTACTTTACTGAGAGAGTAGTGGATGCATGGAATAGCCTTCCTGCAGAAGTGGTAGCTGCAAATACAGTGAAGGAGTTTAAGCATGCATGGGATAGGCATAAGGCCATCCTTCATATAAGATAGGGCCAGGGACTATCCATAGTATTCAGTATATTGGGCAGACTAGATGGGCCAAATGGTTCTTATCTGCCGACACATTCTATGTTTCTATGTTTCTATGTTTCCTGCTGGCCATAAGGGGTTGGCTGACAAAAATGACTAAAGCTTGTGCAGCCGGTTTAGCAACACAGGGGCCCAGGTGGGGGGCTACCAGGGGAGGAGCTGAGTGACGTGACAAGGTGGAGCTTACAAGTGTCACAGGGGCTCTAAGACAACTTTGCTGGGAGGGATCCAAATTTGCCCCTGCTTATACCTGTATACTGATAAATAAACCAATTCTGGCTGAATACAGCCACCACTAGAGGGAGCTAACTGGATTCATTTAGCTTTTATCGAACCCAGTGGAAGCTGTATGACTCTGGATGACTCATGATTGAATGAGAGCCTCCTCTAGTGGTACTGTAACTAAAGGTAGTTGGTTTGAGAATATCATAACAAGCAGGAGAAGCAATTCAGTGCTGTCCCCCTCCTATCATGGGATCCTTATAGGACATGTGCTGACTCTTTTTGGCAGAGCTTCTCTTGGACAAACATACTGACGACCTATCCATAGGATAAGGCGTCAATATTAGATTGTTGGTGGTCCAAGACCTGGCGCCCCCATGACCAACTGTTCTGGAAGCAAGCAGTGTACATAGCTGGAAGTGTGTAGTGGCCAATCTTGGGTGCTGCAACTGATGCTACTATTCAAGTGAATGGGAGCGGAGCTGCCGAAAGTGGTCACTACACATTTCTGGCTCTGTAGACCGCTTGCTTTTGGAATAGCTAATCGATAGAGGAGTCGGACCCCCACCAATCTCACATTGATGACCTATGGATAGGTCATTAATATGTTAGTCCCAACAAAAAAAAACTTCAAAGATCATACTTTTGCCTTGAGATATCCTTTATCTTTGGGTTGTGACGTGAATTCTCCTTTGTCTGATCAATCATGACGATCACGCGTCTTCTGAATGTCTGTGACATCGTGTTGAGCTGTTGCATTTCCCCCCATCTCCAGTTACCACTGGTCATCGTCGGTGCGTGATCACCTTCATCGCATTTCTGACCTGACAGCAGAAGTAAAAACCATGTGCAATGATTAAACGACTCATTTTATGAAGTATGAAAGCATCCAATACGTCACACACGATAGATCAGGGACATCCTGTGTCACCGGTGATCTGCCGCTGACATTTCCGGCAAGTAGAATTCCCGATTGCCTGTAGATGTCTTCATCTATGGCCTCCCCTGTCTTCTAGAGAGTGATGTCTACACATGAATGCTCCTTCCTGTCTATCTCTGGAGAGCATCTCAGGCACATATCTACTTTGTCACCACTTAGTGATTAATGGCTTCAATACATTCTGCTTTATAAATATGCAAGTTCATTTTCTCCTTTTTTTTGGCAGGAGATGCTTCTGTTTTTTTGGTCATTCTTCAGTTTTTTGCTACCCAAAGGACTTGGCATATTCTTGCCAACCCAACAAGTTCTGACAGAGTCGGCAAAGATGCTCTAGGCGTGTAAGGACTGCCATTTCAAATCTAATTGTACTGCAGAAAGTACTGAGCAGTGGCACACAGTGATAGCAGGAGAGCGGGGGAGGGGACGGCGGCCTGAAGAGCAGGAAAATAAGGAAAAAATTACAAATGAGGAAATTTTACATAAAGTAGAAAGAAGGTTAATACAGAAAGCTTATATGATTGTTTTCCCCAAAATTTTAAGTCCCCTCCTGCAATGTAAACAATATGGATTACTGTCCATTGACCCCGTAGAGAGCACCTGTCTCCTCTCCTGACAGGTCTGTCTTAGTAACTACTTGCATCCCCCATGTAATAACAATTCTGAAGCATCTATTCCTAGGACTACATGATGTGCCTAACATGTTCTTCAGTTATATAAATGGTAAAAAGTATAAATCTGAAGGTGTCGGCCCTTTACAGAGTGATGAGGGGGGAGCTGCAGACACTACTCATTTCCATGGTTACGACCACCCTGCAATCCATCAGTGGTGGTCTTGCTTGCACACTATAGGAAAAAGCATCAGCCTTTATGCGCTCCCACGGCCCAGGCCACCAGAGAGGCTGAGGCTTTTTTCTATATTGTGCAAGCACGACCACCACTGATGGATTGCAGGGTGGTCTGTAACCATGGAAACGAGCAGTGTATAATGTGATGGAAAAATTAATCCAGCCAGCAAAGGAAGCAATATGGACAATCACAATACATTAGTAAGTGCCTTGCATTAAAGGGTTTCTACCACCTGATTTTGACCTAATTAGCTCTCAGACACTAGCGATCTGCTAGTGTCTGATCTACCTAACAATGCTATTTTCAGACCTTTGTGTGGATCCGTTTCACAAAAAAACGAACTTTTATTGATATGCTAATGAGCCTCTAGGTGCTATGGGGGCGTCTTTTCAGCACCTAGAGGCTCGGTCTACTCACACTGAATGCCGCCCAGCGCGTCCCTCCAGCCCGCCCATCTCCTCTAGAATGCCATCTTCCATCTGAGCCAGCGGATGAATTCTCGCGCCTGTATTCGGCGCAAGCGCAGTGACTGTCTAAACGCTCCCTATGCCGGCATCTCCACTGCACCTGCGCCATCTGTTCCTCAGAGCACTCTGACGCAATCGGCGCAGGCGCAGTGGAGATGTCTGTGCAGGGAGCGGTTAGACATTCACTGCGCCTGCGCCGAATACAGACGTACACGGCGCAGGCGCGAGAATTCATCCGCTGGCTCAGATGGAAGATGGCATTCTAGAGGAGATGGGCGTGCTGGAGGGACGCGCTGGGCGGCATACAGTGTGAGTAGACCAAGCCTCTAGGTGCTGAAAAGACGCCCCCATAGCATCTAGAGGCTCATTAGCATATCAATAAAAGTTCGTTTTTTAGTGAAACTGATCCACACAAAGGTCTGAAAATAGCATTGTTAGGTGGATCAGACACTAGCAGATCGCTAGTGTCTGAGAGCTAATTAGGTCAAAATCAGGTGGTAGAAACCCTTTAAAGGGATTCTGTCATGACATTTTAGGCCTATAACCTAAACATATGGCCAGGTCCGTACTAATAATCTGAATTTGAAACTGTCCTTATTAAATCTGCCTGTGGCTCTATTAGCACATAAAACAGTTTTTTATAACCTGTTATTCACCTACCTAAGGTGCCCAAGGGGACGTCGCTTCATACAGTGTACCCGGCTGCACCCATCTCCGTCTGGTGTCCAGCGCCGCCTTCCCAGTTGAAATCGCCGCCTTCCTCACCTCAGCCCCGCCTCTGTAATCATCCGGTCCCTCAGGTTATGCCTAGTGCGCACGCGCGGGATCTGGCAGAGGGACCGGATGATTGCAGAGGCGGGGCTGAGGTAAGGAAGGCGGCGATTTCAACTGGGAAGGCGGCGCTGGACACCAGACGGAGATGGGTGCAGCCGGGCACACTGTATGAAGCGACGTCCCCTTGGGCACCTTAGGTAGGTGAATGACAGGTTATAAAAACCAGTTTTATGTGCTAATAGAGCCACAGGCAGATTTAATAAGGACAGTTTCGGATTCAGGTTATTAGTACGGACCTGGCCATATGTTTAGGTTATAGACCTAAAATGTCATGACAGAATCCCTTTAACTTTCTCTACATGGTAAATGCCACTTACTGAAGTGAGACAGCCCCTTTAAATAATGTCATAGTTAGACCCTTATTTCTGATATTTGCGGACTCTATACTGACAGGGAATGTCCCACAGGATTGACGCATAGCAAATGTGGTGCCAATAGTCAAAAAGGGTTCAAACTAGAGCCTGAAAACTATAGGCCGGTAAGTTTAACATCTGTTGTGGGTAAACTGTTTGAAGGTTTTCTGAGAGATGCTATCTTGGAGAATCCTAATGAAAATAAGCAAATAACGCCATATCAGCATGGCTTTGTGAGGGATCGGTCATGTCAAACTAATTTAATCAGTTTCTATGAGGAGGTGAGTTCTAGACTTTACTGCCGTGAATGAATGGATGTCGTATATCTGGAATTCTCCAAAGCATTTGACACTGTACCGCATAAAAGGTTAGTATATAAAATGAGAATGCTCGGACTGGGAGAAAATGTCTGTATGTGGGTAAGTAACTGGCTCAGTGATAGAAAACAGAGGGTGGTTATTAATGGTACACAATCAGATTGGGTCACTGTCACTAGCGGAGTACCTCAGGGGTCAGTATTGGGCCCTATTCTCTTCAATATATTAATTAATGATCTTGTAGAAGGTTTGCACAGTAAAATGCAAATTTTTGCAGATGACACTAAATTATGTAACGTGATTAACACGGTAGAGGACAGTATACTGTATATATATGCTACAGAGGGCAGTATACTGTATATACCCCGCCGCAGTGACAAAACAAGTTATTTTTTTTGATCACTGCACAATCACTTTACAAGCGCTGCGGCGAAAAAAATCTGTTTTGATATTTTTTATCAATCGCAGCGGCCTCCGGTACTTCGCTAGCCTCCCATTTGTAAGACAGGCTTGCTTTTTTTATTGGGTAGTCTCAGGGAATACCCCCTAAATTTATTAGTCCAAATGGCAAACAGGGGGTATTCTTCTGAAGAGGCCTACAGGCTTCTGACCCAGTCGGATGAGGAGTGGGAACCCTCATCTGATGAATCCAGCGGGTCAGAATACGAACCTGTAGAAAGCAGTGGCTCTCTGACCCAAAGTTCGGACGAGGAGGTTGAGGTCCCTGATACCACCAGGCGTACCCGGGCCCATGTTGCTAGACCACAGGTTGCGCAGGATCCGCTTCAAGGACAGCAGAGTGGGGCTGACGCTGTCGGATTACGCGGTGAGGCATACACCAGCAGCGCAGCCCTTCCTGGACCTAGTACCAGCACTGTCGTACAACATGGTGAAGTGGCGAGCACCAGAAGGGCAGTTGAAGCTGGTACGGTGGCACGTGCATTAGTTCCCCCGTTGCAGCCACCGCACAGACAGGCCCATAGAGCCCCTAGAATCCCTGAGGTGCTGGCAAACCCTGATTGGCAGCCCCCAACTTCAGCCGCACCAATAGTTCCCCCCTTTCACCGCCCAGTCTGGAGTTCGGGTTGAGACAGCTCAGATCGGTTTGGCACTGTTTTTTTTTTTGAGCTGTTCTTGACTGCGGAGCTCTTGGACTTAGTTGTGGCAGAAACAAACCGATATGCCACTGAATTTATAGCCGCCAACCCGGGAAGCTTTTATGCCCAGTCTTTCCGGTGGAAACCCATCCAAGTTTCCGAATTTAACATTTTTCTGGGCCTTCTCCTCAACATGGGCTTAACCAAAAAGCATGAATTGCGGTCATATTGGTCCACGAACCCAATTCATCACATGCCCATGTTCTCTGCTGCCATGTCCAGGGCACGATTTGAGACCATTGTAAAAAGTGGGTGTTTAAGCTAGGGGAGCTGAGGTGGTTAATGCAATCGCAATCTTCATTCAACCTATATGCAAAATAAGTGAATGAATGCAAATTGTATTCTGGCAAATTACGTAAAGGGAAATGTACAGATAGAGATGTCCTGAGACATCTCCTGAGATGGTACCGTATCTGAGAAATGACAAGCAATTTGGTAATATCACAGATTCCCCATAGGATTTTTACAGGCAGCTGCTTAGCCCGGTCTACGCTATACGTGCAGGGACTGCACCACCAGACATGACAGCCTTAAACACTTTGTGGGAGGTATCCGTCATCTCCGGGATCCTCATTATACACCCACAAAGGTATTCAGCCTGGGATATGACACTTGTCGAAATCCTGCATGGAACAAAAGTATATGAACTGAAATGCGATAATTTACACAAGATATGTTATAACCCGGGGGATGCCAGTCCTGTTGTCACACGCTCAACCTGACAGACTTGCTAAAACCGCACCTCTCGCTATAACTTATTTCCATAAATCAGGAGTATAGAGACTAGGTAATATATCTGATTAGGAGAAAGCGGCATCTTCCAGCAGTCCTTCACGGCATGTAAAAAGGTTGAAAACTGATGTGGACTATCAGTATAACCTGACCGTCGACTGCCCAAAAAGGTCTTTGACCTGTACATGTAACGCTACCAAACCACAAGGGAAAACACGTGAGACTCACGGTGGTCCGATGGGTGCAATAGTTCATATACTCACGGTTAGCAGATGCCTCACTGGGCCGCGTACAGTGGATAGGAAGACTGCACGAAATCCTCCGGGGCACTCTCGGATACAGGGAACACCAGCCAGATGGAAGTTGAGGTGCCTTTGAAGGTAATGGGTTTAAGGTGCTTTTGCGGCTGGGCCCCTGGTTCGTGACGCCAGCACCATTAAGTGCAAATGTTGAGAGTAGTAGTAAGAATGAGGAGTCGGTTGTGGCAAACCAGTTAAACATTTACTAAATCAGTTGTCTCTGGACAGTTGGTACAGTTCATCAATGGAAAGTGTTTTGTATAGCATGAGTAATAATACGTTCACTGGTAATCCTATTATCAAGTAGTGGCAGTTGTCAATGGAGGGATTCTTGTAATGCTGATACTTTACAGGCAAACTGAAGATTTACTTTAAGTTCCAACTCTAGCACTCTGATACTGAATATGACATTTGCTTACTGTACATTTTGAGTTATCCAATAAAGGCGCCCCCCCCCCCCTCGCGGCAGGCAAACACTTTTGCCACATAATTTGCAGGATACTCTTCTAAATATGTTTAGGTTTTTCCACTATGACCCGGAAAGCTTGTGTAATGGATAAGGACAATTCTGCACACTAACTGTCCATTTGTGTCCTGGCACTCGGAAAGTTGCTTTCAGGCACTTGTGCTAATGAGGTCCATGAGCTGAGTTTAGCGGTTACCCTCACTAGTCTCTCCCCATATCCAGACATAAACTTACTGTCTTGTGCTTTGCTGCTGTAGATAAATGTTAGGTGTTCTCCCTTAGCCTGGTCATGACCAAGGAGTAGCAATAGCAGACTACATGTTGGACGATGCCTGTTCCTCTCTTCCATGAACTTGCTTCTCCTTCTCTCACACTCCAACTTCAACTAACTCAGACTCCAACTAACGAACTTTCCTGTCTAGACACACCCAAGCTAAATGTGTTATATGGTGCCAGCGCCACCTAGGGGCGAATGGGTGCAAATTACATTGCCAGTCTGATAAAAGGAAATACCATACAATGCAAATAAACACATATATATATATATTTTTTAAGATGTTTGATGTGTCCCATTTACACACATATGTGGGACGCTGCATACGTAGTTGACCATTATCATGTATCTGTATTGCACGGTTTAATGACCCCATAGCGTGCACTCACTTGCAGGAAACGGTTGAGTATATCATTGCATGCACATTGTAATGTAATGCATGTGGTGTCTGCGTGCTGGTAGCATGCAACAATAACGCTGAGGCAGGTGGTGCAATTTAATAATAAGATAACGTATGATGAGATGACGGTATAATTCAGCACATAATGTGACAGATGCACCGAGCAAGCAACTTAAATGTCTTTTAAACTTCTGATGGTAAACAAGATGGTCTCTAGAAATGCTATTCCGTTGTCAGGGCAGCCACAGCAATGCAAAGGCTGTGTTCACATCTCTGCTTGGCAGATCCAGCTGCCTGATCCGGCGCAAATGGCGGCCGTTGGCGGACAAAAACCGTTGCATGCCAATCAGGTTCCACCTTTCAATTAAAAGGGGGCTCTTGGAAAATGAGAGCTGGAAACTGGTTGGTTGCAATGCGCCACTGAGATGTAGCTGAAGAAGGTGCAAGTGGCAGTGGTGCCCAGTGGCGTCTCTAGCTTTCAAATTTTGGGGGGGCACACTGGGGGCCAGGACAAAAGTAGGGGGGCAGCTATAACAACGATACATTTACACAAGTACGCTTAGAAATGCTGCGATACTTTACCCAATACCTAAAACAGCAACAGGGAAGAAAAGTCCTGCTGTCTGTGGTTTGAAAAAAAATCACTCAGATTTCAACATGTCCTAGCTGCCTGTGGATGACACTTCTATAGGGAGGGGGATCTGTGGATGACACTGCTATGGGGGGGATCTGTGGATACCACATACCGTATATAGCATCATAGATGCCCTCAGTGTCCCCCATAATTTGCAAGTATAAAATACCCCTTCTTAGTGCCCCCCGTAGATGACTCCATAGTACTCCTCTCCCCCTTCCCCATAGTACCCACCATGTGTCCCAGTATAAAATGCTACTGTACAGAGCCCCCCATATAAAATACCCCTTCTTTGTGGCCTCAGTAGATGCCCCTATAGTGCCCACCAATAATGTGCCAGTAACAAGAGCCCCCATCACGTGTCAGTAATAAGAGCCCAGCCCCCCATCACGTGCCAGTAATAAGAGCCCCCCAACGTTCCAGTAACAAGAGCCCCCATCATGTGCCAGTATTGTAATAAGCCCCCCATCATGTGCCAGTAATAAGCCCCACAATGTGCCAGTAATAAGCCCCTCCCAATGTGCCAGTAATAAGCCCCCCATATGCCAGTAATAGGCCCCCCAATGTGCCAGTAATAAGCCCCCCAATGTGCCAGTAATAAGCCCCCCAATGTGCCAGTAATAAGCCCCTCAATGTGCCAGTAATAAGCCCCCCCCAATGTGCCAGTAATAAGCCCCCCAATGTGCCAGTAATAAGCCCCCCAATGTGCCAGTAATAAGCCCCCCTATGTGCCAGTAAAAAAGCCCCCCAATGTGCCAGTAACAAGAGCCCCCCTTATTATGCCAGTAATAAGCCCCCCAATGTGCCAGTAATAAGCCCCCCAATGTGCCAGTAACAAGAGCCCCCCTTATTGTGCCTGTAAAAATATTGTAAAAAAAAACCACTTATACTTACCTCCATGTCAGCGATGCGATGCAGGCCTCTTCCGGCCTGTGCCCCGCGCTGTATGGCTCAGGCGGCGCGATGACGTCATCGCGCCGCCTGCGCCGGCCTCTGATGGGCTGCCGGCCTAGTGCCTGCAGCCTATCAGAGGAAGGGGAAGGGACAGGCCTCTCCCTCCCCTGCACCGCCGCTGGCACAGGCAGATTACTATGGAGATGAGCGCAATGGAAGTGCTCATCTCCCTGTACCCGACTGTGGCAGTGCGGCGGCTCACTTGGGGGGGGGGCATTTTAGTTGGGGGGGCACATGGGGGGGCACAGCGTGATGTAAGGGGGGCTGTGGCCCCCTCTGGCCTCCCCCTGGTGACACTACTGGTGGTGCCCAAGTCCTGGAAGGTGGATGAAAGGTTCCTCTGTCACATTAGATGATACCAGTATAAATGGCACATTGTAGGCGGGGGGCCTGGAATAGATTTTGCACTGGGGCTTAAGAGCTCCAAGTTATGCCTCTGACATCAAAGATACAAGGAACACGGCGGTAAAACTCATTAACATTTCCAATGGTCAATGTGGTCAGCGCTGTCATGTCTTGGAATTGTTCAAAACTTTGGAAGAAAATTTCTCATTTCTCAGGGTCTTGATGGTTTGAAGGAGATCCGTCGGAAGCTTTTTTCCAAAAGGCCATAAGTTTACACAAATCAAGAAGAGAAAAGTCATCTTCTATCTTCCACTCCCCCCTTTTAACATTCATTAAAGGCCACCCCACATCAATTAGACATGATGGCAGGCGTCTCCATGACTCAGGAACAGAGTATAAAACGACCTCCAGATGTGAGGGAGACTCAGGAGACTCCAAGGTACGTTGCCACAATGGAAGGACTGCAGCCTAACAGGTACGGTCGGTCCATGGAGCGTACATCCATTCAGCTCTATGGGAGCTCCCAGGTATTCACTATTTCTTTCTATTTTGCTGCAGCGTTTCCAAACTTCACGTTGTATTCATCTTCTGGATTTCCACCATGCACCTCTGGTATCAGCCTGGAATGTCCCTGACTGTGAGTTACAGATCTGTTCCTATTTGATATTAATGACTAGTGATTTGAATTTTTCAGAAACAGCGCAATATTGTCTGTGGGTGGTACTGCAGCTCGAGCTCATTAAAGGGGTTATCCGTAATTTTTTATGTCCCCCCCCCTTCATGTGATTATGCACTTTAACAGTCATAATGTTGAAAATATTCTAGCGGGCCAGCACTGCGTTGCCTGCGCTCCCATTAGTAATTACGCTGCGGGCGCTTCCTGGATCACGTGCCGTACATTTGGCACGTCATCCTAGCCCGGTTACAACCCCGGATGTACACAGGTTGCGTCTGTGCAGTCAGGCAGCCTCGGACGTTATGAGCAGCCAGTGGCCGAGGCAGCCTGACTGCGCAGGCGCAACCCGTGTACATCCTGGGTTCTAACCAGGTTAGGATCATGTTCCCGGTAGAATATTAGGTAGGAATTACAACAGTTTGCATATGTGCCTCCCACTTGTTAAGGGACCAAAAGTAATGGGACACAATAATAATCATAAATCAAACTTTCACTTTTTAATACTTGGTTGCAAATCCTTTGCAGTCAATTACAGCCTGAAGTCTGGAACGCATAGACATCACCAGGCGCTGGGTTTCATCCCTGGTGATGCTCTGCCAGGCCTCCACTGCAACTGTCTTCAGTTCCTGCTTGTTCTTGGGGCATTCTTGGGAAGCCAATTGTCCCATTACTTTTGGTCCCTTAACAAGTGGGAGGCACATATGCAAACTGTTGTAATTCCTACACCGTTCACCTGATTTGGATGTAAATACCCTGAAATTAAAGATGACAGTCTGCAGTTAAAGCACATCTTGTTTGTTTCATTTCAAATCCATTGTGGTGGTGTATAGAGCCAAAAATGTTAGAATTGTGTTGATGTCCCAATATTTATGGACCTGGCTGTATGTGAGTCATATTAGCCATATACTTGCAGGGTTAGTACTTCCATGATTTACATGGGGGAAAAAGGTGAAGTATGAAAATATGAATTATTCTCCGCATCTTTTAGCTCTAGAAAGTTTATGGTGCCACTTTTGAAAATCTTCATTTACAGAAGCAGCAGAGCTGAAATGGTTGTACTAAGATAAAGCTGTAAACCTGTGGGTAAAAAAAACCCACACATACCACACCACAGTATCCTAACTGGAGTGTTAGAGGGCAAATTCAGTTCCGCTATACCTCTGCTAACAAACAACGGAAATTACTCTGTGTGCATAGCATGTCTGTATGTCCGTTCTGCAAAAAAAATAATAGAACATGTCCTATTCTTGTCCGTTTTGGGACAAGGACAGGCATTGTTACAATGGATCTGCAAAAAAACGGATGCAACACTGATCCGTGTTTTGCGAACTGCAAAATACAAACGGTCATGTGCACGAGCCCTTAGTTATGGCTACAATGGTAGATACAATGGTAGATACATATCAGGGCTCTGCTGTACGTGAAGGGAGGGGATCTACATAACGGAAGGTTATAAATGCCGCCGTCGGCCTCATTACTCCTGATACAATTAATTACAACCACTTTGGTAAGATTAGTGTTTGCATATAATTTTCTGCAGTGCATGGTAGAACACAGCAGACATGCGGCGGTCACGCAGCTGTATCCAGCTACTCTCTTCTAATTGTCCATTATCTCATCTATAATGCTATGTATACGCCATGGATGTCAGGTGTCTATGCGGATACACATTTAGGGCTTATGCACACGACTGCTGTATGTATTTTACAGTCCGCAAAACACGGATCTGCAAAAAATACGGATGACGTCCGTTTGCATTCTGTATTTTGCGGAATGGAACAGCTGGCCCCCGATAGAACAGTCCTATCCATATCCGTAATGCGGACAATAATAGGACACGTTCTATTGTTTTGCAGAACGGACATAAGGAAACGGAATGTACACGGAGTAAATTCCTTATTTTTTTTGCGGACCCATTGAAATTAATGGTTTCACATACGGTCCACAAAAAAAATTGAACAGACACAGAAAGAAAATACGTTTGTGTGCATGAGTATTATACCTTCGCTAGGGTTTTTCATGAGTTGGATGCAATGCTTTCTAGTCAGCCATTTCCTCTTGTAGAAGGTCCAGTCCACATACAGCCCCTGCTGACCTGAATAGTGGCCGTATACAAGTTTGTATAGATCAGGAGGCTTATGGGAACATGAGGAGCTGAATTATGCTGATAACTGCTCACTGCATGTGTATTCCCAGTTCTTGTTGATTAAGTAGGTGGTCATTGTGATCATGTCAATGGTAAGTGGATGCAGACTACATACATCTCACAGCCCAGGGGCATAAAAAGTAACCTTGCTTACAAAGCTTGGATTGGGAGCCCTTTCCACCATGGCCATACTCAGCAGGTAGTTCAAAACATGAAAATATTATGATTATTTTGGTACACAGTGATGTCACAGTACAGGGATAATAAACACAGTGATGTCACAGTACAGGGATAATAAACACAGTGATGTCACAGTACAGATATAATAAACACAGTGATGTCACAGTACAGGGATAATAAACACAGTGATGTCACAGTACAAGGATAATAAACACAGTGATGTCACAGTACAGGGATAATAAACACAGTGATGTCACAGTACAGGGATAATAAACACAGTGATGTCACAGTACAAGGATAATAAACACAGTGATGTCACAGTACAAGGATAATAAACACAGTGATGTCACAGTACAGGGATAATAAACACAGTGATGTCACAGTACAGGGATAATAAACACAGTGATGTCACAGTACAAGGATAATAAACACAGTGATGTCACAGTACAGGGATAATAAACACAGTGATGTCACAGTACAAGGATAATAAACACAGTGATGTCACAGTACAAGGATAATAAACACAGTGATGTCACAGTACAGGGATAATAAACACAGTGATGTCACAGTACAGAGATAATAAACACAGTGATGTCACAGTACAGGGATAATACACACAGTGATGTCACAGTACAGAGATAATAAACACAGTGATGTCACAGTACAGGGATAATAAACACAGTGATGTCACAGTACAAGGATAATAAACACAGTGATGTCACAGTACAAGGATAATAAACACAGTGATGTCACAGTACAGGGATAATAAACACAGTGATGTCACAGTACAGGATAATAAACACAGTGATGTCACAGTACAAGGAGAATAAACACAGTGATGTCACAGTACAGGATAATAAACACAGTGATGTCACAGTACAGAGATAATAAACACAGTGATGTCACAGTACAGGGATAATAAACACAGTGATGTCACAGTACAGGATAATAAACACAGTGATGTCACAGTACAGGATAATTAAACACAGTGATGTCACAGTACAGGGATAATAAACACAGTGATGTCACAGTACAGGGATAATAAAACACAGTGATGTCACAGTACAGAGGATAATAAACACAGTGATGTCACAGTACAGGGATAATAAACACAGTGATGTCACAGTGCAGGGTAATAAACACAGTGATGTCACAGTACAGGGTAATAAACACAGTGATGTCACAGTACAGGGTAATAAACACAGTGATGTCACAGTACAGGGATAATAAACACAGTGATGTCACAGTACAGGATAATAAACACAGTGATGTCACAGTACAGGATAATAAACACAGTGATGTCACAGTACGGGATAATAAACACAGTGATGTCACAGTACAGGATAATAAACACAGTGATGTCACAGTACAGGGATAATAAACACAGTGATGTCACAGTACAGGGATAATAAACACAGTGATGTCACAGTACAGAGTAATAAACACAGTGATGTCACAGTGCAGGGTAATAAACACAGTGATGTCACAGTACAGGGATAATAACACAGTGATGTCACAGTACAGGATAATAAACACAGTGATGTCACAGTACAGGATAATAAACACAGTGATGTCACAGTACAGATAATAAACACAGTGATGTCACAGTACAGGGATAATAAACACAGTGATGTCACAGTACAGATAATAAACACAGTGATGTCACAGTACAGAGATAATAACACAGATGATGTCACAGTACAGAGATAATAAACACAGTGATGTCACAGTACAGAGATAATAAACACCTGTGATGTCACAGTACAGAGATAATAAACACTGTGATGTCACAGTACAGAGATAATAAACACAGTGATGTCACAGTACAGGGATAATAAACACAGTGATGTCACAGTACAGGGATAATCAACACAGTGATGTCACAGTACAGAGATAATAAACACTGTGATGTCACAGTACAGAGATAATAACACTGTGATGTCACAGTACAGAGATAATAAACAATAGTGATGTCACAGTACAGAGATAATAAACACAGTGATGTCACAGTACAGGGATAATAAACACAGTGATGTCACAGTACAGAGATAATAAACACAGTGATGTCACAGTACAGAGATAATAAACACAGTGATGTCACAGTACAGGGATAATAAACACAGTGATGTCACTAGTACAGAGATAATAAACACTGTGATGTCATAGTACAGAGATAATAAACACAGTGATGTCACAGTACAGGGATAATAAACACAGTGATGTCACAGTACAGGGATAATAAACACTGTGATGTCACAGTACAGAGATAATAAACACTGTGATGTCACAGTACAGAGATAATAAACACAGTGATGTCACAGTACAGAGATAATAAACACAGTGATGTCACAGTACAGGGATAATAAACACAGTGATGTCACAGTACAGAGATAATAAACACAGTGATGTCACAGTACAGAGATAATAAACACAGTGATGTCACAGTACAGGGGTAATAAACACTGTGATGTCATAGTACAGAGATAATAAACACTGTGATGTCATAGTACAGAGATAATAAACACAGTGATGTCACAGTACAGAGATAATAAACACAGTGATGTCACAGTACAGGGATAATAAACACAGTGATGTCACAGTACAGGGATAATAAACACTGTGATGTCACAGTACAGAGATAATAAACACTGTGATGTCACAGTACAGAGATAATAAACACAGTGATGTCACAGTACAGGGATAATAAACACAGTGATGTCACAGTACAGGGATAATAAACATGATGATGTCACAGTACAGAGATAATAAACACAGTGATGTCACAGTACAGAGATAATAAACACAGTGATGTCACAGTACAGGGATAATGAACACAGTGATGTCACAGTACAGGGATAATGAACACAGTGATGTCACAGTACAGAGCTGCACACCTTCATACCCAAGCAAAGAAAAAATGCCCATGTACAGTGTGACAAAAAACAAACATATGATATGATGCCACATGCAAGCGTAATAAAAACATGATAGGACACAGTGATAGTGCTAGAAGTAATATTGCAGAGGAGGTATAATGCACACAGCAGTGATAACCATGGAGCTGCATAGTAAGGCTACTTGCACACGACAGTAAAAAAAAAGTTTGTTAAAAACGGATAAACTGTCAGTTTTTAATGGACATTTTTTTACTGATGCCTTTCTTAGAAACAGACGCTAAAAACGGTCCATTTCAATTGTATTGGGTCTGTCAGTCAGTGACAACGCCACCTCTCTTCTGGTCAGCACTTTACCCGAGGCCGTGAACAAGGTCTGGGACGGACCGAAACGTTGGCCCAGAACAGCTGAAAACCATTGGTTGCTTGAATAAACAATCAAATCTCATTTTGCAAATTACTTGAGCGTCGTGAATTTATTCCTATAGTCAGTGACAACGGACATGTTCTATTTTTTTACATCTGTTTTTTCACTGGTTGTCAAAAAAAATATGCTGTGTGAATAACCCCCATAGACTACCATTGTTCTTAATACGTACATGTGATGGCCGTTAAAAAAACCTCCATCACGCGTCCGTTTTTCACTGTTGTGTGCATTCAGCCTTAAACTTATAATGTAGCAGTCTTCGTGTTTTCATCATCTATTGTCACCATTACGAGTGCAGGGGCGTAGCTAAAAGCTCATGGGCCCTGGTGCAAAAGTTCAGCTTGGGCCCCCGTCCCTCAGTGCTTGTTGGAAAGGGGCAGGGGAGCACATAGCCTTCCTGCTGCCTGAGGCAAACATTGAAAGGCCCCCCCCCATGCCAAATTCCTGACCTAACCCCTTCCCTCCAGCCAGAGGTGTAAATTGACCAGCATGGACTTTCTATAATGCCAGTGTCTTATGTGGCACAAGGGTCTTTGGGCCCCTCAGGGACTGCTACCTCTGCACCCCCTATAGCTACGCCCCTGCGAGTGTACGAGTATAGCTCCCCTGCTAGTTACACCCATACACTGAGCTTTCACAGACATTTAGTATTTCCCTTGTACATCCCAGGCAAGTCAAAAATCTATATCTGATATGGTGTACATGCATTTTCTGGCACTTTCCTTTTTTATAACCCCCCATATGTTTCAAGCAATTCTGAAATGATTGTACTGATGAGTCCAGTATGTGACTAAACACAGTAGAACAAATAATGTCCTCAGCAGATTTTCTGCATAATTTATATGTATGATGGGCAACCTGGTTTCTGCCCAAGTGTTCACTACTAAAGCAAAAGTCCCAGTGTAATGTCCTGTATAATAATTTTGTGTAATTGGAGAAGGGGGGGGGGGGGGGGGGGGCAGATGTAATCAAAGTAAAAACCAGATTGTTGCATAATTAGCAAGCAAAAATGTCCATCAGGTTCAGCCATAATAGCAGTTTCCAATTTAACCATTTTTCTAGCCCTGTTTCGATCTGACACACAGCGGGAGAGGAGTGTGCTGATGTTGTAGGAGGAAGTGACCTGTGAACTCCTGACACTGTGTGTGTGGGGTTATATAGACCCCTGGCTGACATACTGTAGACTGGGACTTCCTCCTATCACACGTGTAATATACCACTAATGTCTCTGGTGGCAAACTCCTTTAAAGGAGTTACAAAATATATACATGTTAGGGAATTCTGAGTTGATAGAGAGTTCGCCCCATGTGTTGGCCAGAATGCCAAGCTTGGGAGGGCCTGTCCTGTCCAGCAAAACACAGGCAAACCATTTTGATTTGAATGGACATTGTGTAATACGTAATATCACCTGTGGTGGTGCTGCAGAGAATGAAACACTTCGTGCAGGATCCTATTAATCACTGGGGGACAATTGTGATCAGCTTATTATTAAAAAAAACAGGGATTTTCCAAAGTTGGTACAAATGTAAAGGAGCACCCCAGAAGGTAGACATTGTTCTTCTCCAAGAGGACCACCCCCCTTCTCCACCCTACCACCACCCCTATCTGCTGTAGACAAAGGACTGATGTCAGTTGCTTTAAGGGGTGCATCATGCATTAAGTAAAGTACTAATTTGACTCAGATGGCATCACTCCTTGACTGGAGTAGAGAGTGCATTTTGGCAGATGTAGAGTCCAACCCCCCTTCCCCCAATTTGAATAGGGGGGAAAATTACCTTTCTGACTCAGACAGCCATATATTTCATTATATGCTTTCACTCTTGGTGTTGACTATATTTGCTAACCTAACCTGACATCAGCAATTTGGCCAATGGTCCAGCATTTTCGTGGGGTCTTCTAGTAGAGGAATGATCTACTCTATAGTGAATAGAACGGGTGGTTGGTGAGGTTTAGCGAGACCTGGAGGTGATTAAAGTTTTACTCTGCCACTGGTTGTTCATTGAGTGTTTATCTCGCCCTACAGTCATCTGGAAAATCAGACTACTGCCTCATCCTGTTGAACAGCTGCCTGATAGAAGCCGATCGCAGCGAAGAGCTGGCGTTCCTCAAGCCCTTTCTAGAGAAGTCTTTCATGAAGAGGTCCTTTCGGAACGGCGTTGGATCAGGGTTAGGAATCAAAAAAAACTTTTTCAGAAGGTCAAAATCCTAACCAAATGTACACATAAAGGGCGCTGGGGACGCATGATTTTTTTTTCTATGAATACAAAAAGTATAAAAAAAATAATAAACTTGTATCTTTTATGGTGAGATAACGATGAGTTAAGGTGCCTCAGTCTGGAGGCACCTGGACTATAATATCAGGAAACTGCATACATGTTATTCCTGGAGTTCCTCTACTGCTAAGGCCTCGTGCACACGACCGTTGTTGTGTTCCGTTTCCGCAAAATGGGGTTCCGTTGTTTCGTGATCAGTTTCCGTTTTTGTTTCCGTGTGTCTTCCTTTATTTTTGGAGGACCACCAGACAATAGGAAGGTAAAAAAAATGTCTAAGACAGGTTTGCCATGCAAATGATAGAAAAAAAATGGACGTGGACGCGGATGACAATCTTGTGTGCCTCCGCGTTTTTTAGCGGTCTCATTGACTTGAATGGGTCCGCGAACCATTTTCCGCAGACAAGAATAGGACAGGTTATATTTTTTTGACGGACTGGAACCACGGATCACGGACGCGGATGGCAAACGGTGCACTATCCGCATTTTACATGGTCCGATAGAAATGAATGGGTCAGCATCCGCAACGCTAAAATCGGCGGAACGGACGCGGAAGCAAACAACGGTCGTGTGCATGAGACCTAAGTGTGAGATCTGTAAGTCCTGTCAGCAGAATGCAGACTGCCAAGAAAATAAATGGTGGAAACCTGTATTCTGCCCATTTAAAAAAAAAAGTAATTCATTTTTCTAGGGAACGGCTCTTCTGATTTTCTCTCTAGGGTGACCTCAAACATGAGCTTCAAAATGAGCTATTTTTACTTATGCCATGGCAAAAGTCTAACCAGTCCACCAGTATTAAAAAATACCCACTGACCATGATCTGAGAGCTCATACATGGTCTAAAAAAAAAAAAAGCCATATTACAGGGATTTGGGCACAACGGCTACACTACCAGGAGTGCCACAGCTTCCTCATTGGGCTGGTCAGTTGTGGACCCATAGATCAGACCTCCAGCAACTACACAATGATGACCTAGGTACACAGGACAGGCCATTGATGTGAAAGTCCTGGAGAACCTCTTGAAGATAACTCAATAGGTTTACTCACAGTCCAGTGGAAAAATCAGCCGAGAACAGATTATGACATGGACACAAGTCTGCCAAACAACAAAGATTCCAGTCATGTTTTATTATGTCTATAGCCTATATTAAAAGCCGAAGATTCACAGTGTTTACATGTGTTTATAGAGGGTCATTGTATGACACAAAGCATCGTAAGAATCGTAAAACAAAAACACATACTCTACAATAATTTTTATGAAATAAAAAAATTGGCATATGAATCCAAACCAATGACACATTTGTCTTTATACACAGTCGAGTCCCATTGTTATCACTGCTTCCTACTTTCGACATCGGCAGTGTGTAGCTCATGAAGGGAGTGACATGTGCTGAGCTGGCTTGGTGGGTATATAAGGTGTGTGATAGGCTGTCTGCACACATATCCTTCATTGTTGGCAAGGGCAAAAGGGCGATTTATCAGAGTTGGAGAAAGGGATGGTTATTGGCTTTCGGGCCGAGGGTGGCAGTATTTCTGAAACTGCACAGAAATACTCTGTTTGGCAAAGGGTTGTCTTCTTGATGGACGATGGCATATTAGGCGAAAAACATTACAGAACAAACGCCCAACCATTGCTGGAAGAACATAAGCTGGTGGTTGCAGCGTTATGATCTGGAGAATGTTTTCGGGCCACTCATCCATGTGGAAGGCATGCTCAACAGATTTAGTTAGGAATCCATATTTGCAGATCACATACACCCATACATGCTGATTGTCCTCCCTGGGGTGGTTGGGATCTTCTAGCAAGTCAATGCAACATGCTACACGTCTAGAAATGTCCAACATTGGTTGGAAGAGCATGACCCCAATTGAGCATCTGGTGGAGCATCTCGAACGTTGTGTTCACTCTGTGGATTCTCCCCCATGCCCCCTACAGCAGCTATGGGATGCACTGCAGTCAGCATGGCTCGAGATACTGTGACAACCTGCCAGGACTCCCAGTCCATCTAGCTGCTGTCCGTGCTGCACACGGTGGTTACTATGAATATTAGCTGGAGGTCCTAATAATGTGACTCGACTGTGTACCTTCCCTCTATGACCCAGAAGTCAATAGACCAAAACTCAGCCCTGTGCCATTGACAAACTCTGCTCTGCTACATCTTCACATAGCCCTGATTAAATTGGCACCTAGACAAAACCAGCCTTGTCAAACATGTAACCATTATAAATGCTTCAAATGTAATGAAACATTGAATTAAAAAATATAAGGAAATAAAAACAGGAAAAAAATATTTACGGAGGTTGAAACGAGCTCCATTTCTATACACCGTTTGGTCTAATTTCTTGGAAGCAATTTAACTAGGAACAAATCGCTTGGGATATATTGATTAATTTTTACAGGTATCTGGGGAAATTATATTCATTTTAGAGAAGCTGGTCGTGTAGCTACAATCAATTAACTCAGACGGGTCCTGGTTCCTACTTAACGTACACAGTTGTTAGACACGCAAATATTTGCCTCCTCTCCACTTCCCCTCCTTACACTGAGGACATTGAACACATTGCAAATGCAGTGAAGGAGATTATCTCTCCGTTAGTTCTGGACATAAAAATCTACTATGGAATATTACTGATGGCATTACCCATCACTTTACTAGAACTTAACCAGACAGTCAAGGGTTACTGTGTCTGTTTTTTCCTTCCAAAATTTAGCTCTGCATATTCTCCTGTCCTAACTCTGGAAAATTACTAGCTTCTCAGTGCATAAGTAGAAAGTCCCAAAGTTTCTCAGACCTAAGTATTAGCTGGCTGTGTATTAACCCTTTCCACAGTGCAACTATAGTGTAATAACAGTGCAAATGAACAGAATATTTTATAATAAACATAACACGCAGTTAAAGAGGACCTTTCACCGCTCCTGACATGCCTGTTTTAGTAGCTTCATGTATTCCCCATGTAATAACAATTCTGCAGCATCTATTCCTATGGCTCTGTGTTCTGTCATTCCTTTATTATTCCTGCTAGAAGTTATGGATGAATTGCTAGCAGTCTGCAGTAAGGGTACAGAGGGGTGGTAACCAGTGGGGAGGGGGATTTACCTGCACAGTCTGAAAAGGGCAGCACTGATTGGATAGAGTGAGTCTTTGCAGGTACACCCCCCCCCAACTTGTCACCGCCCCTCTGCACCCTTACTGCAGACTGCTAGCAATTCATTCATAACTTCTAGTAGAAATAATAAAGGAATGGGACAACATAGAGCCATAAAAATAGATGGTTCAGAATTGTTATTACATGGGGAATGCGTGTAGCTATTAAAACAGGCATGTCAGGAGTGGTGAAAGGTCCTCTTTAAACGATAAAAAACAGCATAAGTGAAAACAACGTCATAAATCAAAGTGCAAGGTAACCCTTAAAAGAGCAATAAAGTAGGGAGTTGAAGGTTTTGTATAGTAGCAATAGGGGCAAATGTCCACAAACATCCATACTCCAAAGTACCCTTGCTCCAGAGCATTAGACATAGCCTCCAAGCTTTCCTAATGGGTTAATCCCATCTTACAATGTTGCTGGGATATGCAACCACTTTTATGATTTTCAGGGATCGAACCTCTGAGACCCTTCACAGATCATGCAAATGAATGAACTGGTTTATCACTGTGTCCCCATCTAAGTTTTTCCTGCCCTTCAGCGCTTCCAGACACTTGCTATACAGAGAGGTGTTGCAAGACCCCAGTGTCCTAAATAGGTTGATTCTGCAGGCCCTCGCACAGCATGGCCCGCCATTGTGAAGGTATAATTTACCCACTAAACCGGTGAATGGGAACATCTAATGGCTTAAAGGGATATTCTCAACCCTAATTTTTTATAACTGAGGTTGGAATAACCAATCTAAGCAGCTGCCAGGGGTGGGCTGAGTTTTGGAAACAGCCCAAGTTGCTGTGCTACCCTGTTGCACAGATACTTGAAGGTTGCCTCAGTTTCACAGTGTAACAGGCCTCATCTACAATTTGGCGGCCCTCATAACCATGCACAGCCATAAGTAAAGGTCATTCCCATCATCAGGTGCCTAAACTTTGGCATTTCCTCTACCACATCTCAAGCTAAACTCATTGGAGATGACATACGGACCTGGAGTGTACACCCCCATATGATCAGGGGCATTAGCCCAGTGTCAGCTGCTTCCCCATCACTTGACTTGAGCACCTCATTTGGCTCTTGGTCATCTCTGGTCATTAGGCCTGGGTATGTGCCTAGTCATCTGTTGCAGGTGATCTTCCACACTGGTTTGTATTGGGCCTGGTCTGCATCAGGGCTTAAACATCAGGGCTGTGGCCATCTCTGGTGTCAACAGCCATCTGCATTGTGTCCACATCACATCTGTGGCAATACTTCACAGTCACTGCATGGTGATCATCTTGCCAACCCCAGCCAGTGACATTTCCTCTGCCAGCTCCTTGTATCTGGTGCAGGTTTTGTGTCATCTCAGTGCTGCAGCAGCCACTGCAGCAGGGCCCCCTCGGTGCACATCCCCAGAAAGTGGATGCACCTTCTTACTTGCACAACTGTCCTAAAATGGCCACTCAGGAGTCAGTCCTTATATACAGACCTTTCCTCCTTCCAGGATTGTCATCTTTATCGATCAGGCAGGAGAGAGGAGATATATTAGAACGTTCTTCTGCCAATAATCCCATTCACATAGTAGTCACCTTGACTGTAGAAGGTCAAGGTGTCTCAACTATCTGAGGACCTTTACATACTATTAGGGGTTAATTATATAATATAATATATTAGTTTAAACTAAGTTTGCACTTCTGAGTTTTTCTGTTACCAGAGAACAGTGCATTGTGGGAGCTCAGCTGTTAGGCCACATAACTGTCTAAAAACTGTATAGACCATCAAAATGACATTAAAAAAAATGTAATGACGTTTTCTGGGATTACTATAGCGTTGAACAGATACGCTCATGTGGTTGCTTAGCATATATACATCCTCCTCCATGCTTTTTCATTTTCCAATTTGGACTTTACTGACCCGTTTTCCCCATGTAAACTCATCCTTCTGGTTTGTTTCCATCCTGTATGTAGCCCTTCCTGTTGCTGAATCCAACCAAACCCATGATGCACTTCTCCTTTCTCTGCCACACCTCCAGCCCCGCCCCTAACAAAGCTCAGCTAGTTTATAGCTCCGCCCTCCCAGCTACTTACATAGGCACTCCTCTAACACCGCCCCGCCCATAGACACGACATCACAGGAAGTAATGAAGAGCGGCATTGACATGGTCATGTGACCACTGCCTAGAACGGGAGATAGGAGCAATGAAGGGAAAATAAATACATTACAATTACAGCGACCTTTATAAATTATTTTAAAGGATGTAGAATGGAAAAAACCTTTAAAGCGTAATTCCTCCAAACAAATAAAATAAACCGATCCTCAAACATGAAGCTTTCTCTAGTTTTATGTGACTTTTATGCACACATATTATGAAGATAATTCCAGTCATACTGTAGTAATTAGCAGAGTCTTCCTTTAGAATTACCTATTCATCTGACGAGATGAGTGTCATAATATGGTTTTAATCATAATCTTCATGGGATAAGTCGATTTGCCAGCGCCCCTCAAGTCTATTAATCTTCGTTACTTGCTTAGGGAGTAACAAGTTAGATTTGTTGAAGTGCAACTTAATATACAGCTTGATAGAACAAGATTGGTTCACCGTGGGGGAGATTTAATCTATAATCATTTCCTTTTTTCTCTATTAATGGGTATTAAAGTCAAAGTTTCTGCATTATCCTGGCAAGCGAGAAGCGAGGGAAGCGGTATACTTCAGGGGACACGCGACATCATGAATACTGTATCACTAGAGATCGAATTGTTCAGGAAAACATTCGGGAAATAAGTTAAGAAAAGACGTTTTAGAGGATTATAAAATGGCGTTTTAATCAGTGAAGTGATGATGCAGAATCTGTGTTCACCTGATCGTGAACATCTGAAGTTATAAAGCATTTAGGAATTACTGGTACTGTGTAGTATACAGCAATATTCCCAGAAATGTATACTTTCTGCCATAGGAATTTGTCTAAAAACGTGTTAAATATTGTGCTTTAAAATGTACATTATGGGTGAATTAGCTATAATGAAGTTGCAGTGTGAACAAACCATACACAGGTGCATCTCGATAAATTAGAATATCATTGAAAAGTTAATTTATTTCAGTTAATTCAATTCAAAAAGTGAAACTCCTATATTCTATAGATTTATTACACACAGTCTATTTCAATTTTTTTTTTTTTTTATGTTGATGATTATGGCTTATTGCTAATGAAAACCCAAAGGTTAGTATCTCAGAAAATTAGAATATTGTGAAAAGGTTCAATATTGTAGACTCATGGTGTCACACTCTAATCAGCTAATCAACACAAAACACCTGCATAGGTTTTCTAGGCCTTTAAATGGTCCCTCAGTCTGGTTCAAGAGGCTACACAATCAATTGGAAAACTGCTGATTGGATAGTTGTCCAGAAGACAGTCATTGACTCTATCTACAAGAAGGGTAAGCCACAAAAGGTCATTGCGGAGTAAGCTAGCTGTTCACAGAGTGCTGTATCCGAGAATATTAATAGAAAGTTGAATGGAAGGAAAAAGTGTGGTAAAAAAAAAGGGTGCACAAGAACAGGGATAACCACAACCTTGAAAGTATTGTCATGAAAAGGTCATTCAGGAATTTGGGAGAGATTCACAAGGTGTGGACAGCAGTTGAAGTCAGTGCTTCAAGAGTCACCATACACACAGACGTATCCAGGACATGGGCTACAACTGTCATTCCTTGTGTCAAGCCACTCATGGCATAACCCAGAGACAATGTCAGAAGCGTCATATCTGGACAAAGGAGGAAAAGGACTCGACTGTTGCCAAAATCCTGTTTTCAGATTAAAGTAAATCTGCATGGCCAGGCAAGGAGTCAATCAGCAAGGTAAATCTTTCCAGACCTGTCACTGTGGAGGGGTCACAGGTTAAGACACTCTAAACACCTCAGGAATGACTTGGCCAGTGGTATCATTGAACCTGGATTCCACCGTACGAATTACAGGTGTTATTGATAGAATTCAGTTGCCAGCCGGATATTCTATTAAGAGAGACTTGAGCAAGAGAGTGTAACCAGAGGACCATTGCTTCCAACTCATGCACAAACATCAGGGAGAATTTGCACAGTGTACAGACTGTTGTTGGATGTACTACAACTCCTATTTTGCATTCAAGTAAAGAAGAACATTTGCTTTGTTAACCCTGGCCTGGTTACTGACTTCTACTTTACCACACGCCGGCTACTGCACTACTACAACTCCTGCCAGGCACACATAGAACCACCAACATCTATGGCACCCTAAACTACCAGGACAGGAGCCCTAACTACAGGGAGTGAGTGCCTCAAGGTAAGAAGAAGGAGTCTTCCAGATAAAACATTGGCTTGAAGGTTACTGTGTCTCCTTTAGTGGTAAGGGTATCAGAGAGTTGACTGTAATTGAACTTGAAGCATTAACATTGCTGATTTATACTTTAGTAGATTTAGGGATTTAAGGGCCCATTTATCAAAGCTGTAGAACATTTTTTTATTTCTTAGCTTGCTGCAGAAAAATTACACTGTGATTTGTTGCTATATGTACCTTTACCACCAAAAATATACCGGTTGGAGGCTGGGTGGGATTTTGGGACTTGGATCAAAGAAAATACCTTTTCTTATCTAATATCCTGGGGTTTGGGGTAGTAAAAAGGCTAATACCTACCTCTCAAGTAATTTAGGCTAGTTAATGTTACCTTTTGTTGTCCTGAATGCTAACATGCTTGGTAGTCCATGGTATTTAAGAGGTCAGTGTCAAAATCCCTAGTTGGTTTAGAGCAGTGAATGCATTCATATAAGTATCCTTGATATTGTAGGGCAGGGAGGGACATACCTAACAACATTTTTGTTGATAAAGTTGAGACATTTAAGCCCTGTCCCATGGAAACCCAATAGGAATGTCCACTTTTGAGCAGGACTTATTTAACTCCTGTCTATTTTTGGTCCTAGACAGACTGAATTTCATCATCGGATTACTCTTTAAAGTTAAGGACCATCCTAGGATTGTTGTCAACTATAGAAGGGGTTAATGTCAGCATCACTGGTGGTATAATGTTGTAAAGGGGTTAATGTCAGTATATTTGTTGGTCTAGGGAAGGAGATGAGGTCAGCATCCGAGGTGTTAAAGGCGTTAATTAGGGACCACAAGGCTTCGTTGGTGCAGATAGCACTATCCTCCAATGCAGTTAACCCAATAGTCCGACACAAGATACTCCCAGCCTAGGTTTCCATCCAAAGTCTTATGGATTCCTCTGCAGAGCATCAAAATCACACAATAGTGAGGTACCTTCAGTGCAGTTGAATAAATAAGGGTTTTATTATACTCACAAACAAGTCAAAATTGATAACATATCATAAAACACGTTCTTTCTCTTTCATATCGCAGCCCGACCCGGGTTTCGCACAAGGCTTCGTCAGGGGTGAAATCTAAGGCTATACTGAGCCAAACCTATTTAATCCCAAACCCTCCCCCATTCCCGCTAAAGGAAACACGTCATACTCCAAGCTATAATTAAAATCCCTCTAAAACTTACTCCAACTCCACCCATATTATCTTTTTATTTCTAACATTATGAACATTAAAACCAACATATTTTAAAGCAGCACTCACACAATGATACAAATGTGCAATAATCACATGTATAAATGAATCCCAATACATAAAAATACGATCTATAGGGTCTTTCTCCCCTCTCATATTTCAAAACGCTTGTCCCATTGCTGCTTTCCTTCTACAACCAACCATTCCCCACCTTCCATTCACAATATGGTCACATGTTTTTTCAACCAATCAGAGGTTTTCCCTTTACAAATGAGTCAATCCCAGCCAATCACAAGCAATCCTCCACCAGGTTTCCGTTCAATGCGCTCCGTAATCTACCAGGTTTCCATTAAATGTGTTCTCGTAAACTTTTAATTTCACTATGACAGGTAAGGAGACAAATAGTTATTTTCACATGCACATTTCATCTCCAAACACTGCCTCCCATTCGATAAAAAGAAGTAAATAGACTTGTTCACATCACACCAAATTACCAGAATGGACTTATTCATATCTGACAGGGTTTGAGGTCGAATTCTATATTCAATCCATTTGGCTGAAGGGTATTCAATCTATAGATCCACTCTACTTCTCTCCGATTTATTTGGGCTACCGGATCTCCCCCTCGCCAAAAGATTTTCACTAATTTGATCCCCATAAATCTCAACCGTTTTGGGTTCTTTTCGTGGCACTGTTTGAAATGCAACGAAACACTGTGTGTGACCAGGCCCTTTTTTATATTTCTTATATGTTCTTGGACCCGTACCTTCAATTTTCTCAGTGTCCTCCCCACATACTGGAGGCCACACTCCAAAAGATATATAACCCCTTCATTTTCACAAGAAAAACTTCCTTTTACTTAAATTGATGTCCATTCGCCTTTGATGTTACAGCTTGAGTATGTTTAAACCTGTTTGCGGTATTCCTATTCTTACAAGCTGCACAAAAACTGCACCATGTGAACCTACTCATACTCCTCTTTTCTGATATTAGCGGGATGGAACTATGTACTAGATGTGTATGTATATTCAGAGCTTTCTTATAAATAATATCCGGACAATCCGGTAATTCTTTACCTAATACGGGTTCATTTTTCAATGTAGACCAATTCTTTTTAAAGGCATTACTTATAAATCCCGCATTGGTACTGTATTGTGTTGGAAAAGCAAAAAGAAAATCCCTTTCTTTTTTCTTTCCTTTAGTCCCCACCAATTCTCTCCTCTCCTCAATATTTTGCATACAAACATTCAATTCTTCTTCATAACCTTTCTCCAGAAACCTTTTCTGTATTATTTGACTCTGAGCCCTATAGTCTTCAACATCCGTACAATTCCGGGACACCCTTTTGAACTGGCCTTTTGGGATATTTCTTAACCAAGGATCATGATGGCAGCTTGCGACATCTATATAGGCGTTTATGTCTGTATCCTTAAAATAAGTTTTCGTTTTGAGTTTATCACCCTCTATCGAGATGCACAAATCCAAGAAATTTACTGAGGAGGCACTAAAATGTAAATTCCAACTATTCACATTAAGACTGGCTATAAGGTCCTCAAGACCTTCTCTCTCACCCACCCATAATTAGAAGCAGTCGTCTATAAATCTCTTCCAAAGGGTTAGTTTGCCTCTGGGTGTTTCTTTATAAAATAGTTAGGTAATATGCTCCTCCTCCCAAAGACCCATGAATATACCAGCGAAACTGGGGGTGAATTTCCTTATCTTCAGTAATTACCACCTTTACCATATTTAGGGAACCTACCTGCTCAGACCTTTTTTTTTAGCATTTATATATTTAAAAAAATTTGGGGGATTTGTTTTGCTCTCTTTTGCCACCTGCTGTTCGGTTTGTATTTTTGCCAATTTTTTATCTCCTTTTTACATCGGAGCCATAAATCAGGAGCACTTTCCAATATATATCTCGTGGCAAAAGGCTTTAACTTATGTCACTGTATAGGTGGGCTCCTATTCTAAAAAAACTTATATGAAGATGTATAGCGTACTTACTTGTTACGGTATCCTTCTTTAAAAAATAGAGTGTGCCAAAGAACTCCCTTTTGGATTATATATCAGAAGAATGGGTTCCTAAGGATATGTTTGACATATACTCCAGAAGCTTTCCTGGTGAAAAGACTTATGCCTCATTCACATATCAGTGTTTTGGTCAGTGATTTCCATCACTGATTTTGAGCCAAAACCAGGAGTGGAGCCTCCACAGAGATAAGGTAGAAAGGAATGATCTGCTCCTGTTCTGTGTTTAGAGCAACACCTGGTTTTGGCTCACAATCACCGATGGAAATCACTGACGTGTGAACGAGGCATTAAAGGGGTTTCCAGGAGTACAATATTGATGGTCTATCTTCAGGAGAGGTTATCAATATGTGATTGGTGGGGTCCGTCTACTAACATCACTTCCGATCAGCTGTTTGAAGAGGCTGTGACGTTCTAGTGAGTGCCACATCCTCTTCCTAGGCCAGTGATGGCACGTTCATTGGTCATGTGGCCAGTTTGCAGCTCAGTTCCTTTAAAGTGAATGGGCCTGAGCTGCAATACCAAGCGCAGCCACTATACACTGTGTGGCGCTGTGCTTGGAATTGTGTCAGGAGGCAGCGGCGCACTGTGCCAGGTGTTGGATCTGATATTGATGGCCTAATCTTGAAGATAGGCCATGAATATTTAACTCCTGGAAAACCCCTTTTTAACAAATGTCATGTGAACAGAGCCTTAAAATCTGAACAGAATTTATTTATGGTATACAACCTCCTCTGCACAGATCAGAGAGATCAGGGACATACATTTTCATACTAGCCAGCCTCCTGATATCAATTACTGGGCAGGCGGGTCAGCTGGATGGCAGCCCTATGTAAGGTGACAAAGGCAGTGTTGATAAATTAGGCTTTTGACTATGAAGGCTTCATGTCACTTTGGAATGACGCTCCTTTCACCGAGCACCATAAACCGTTTCTCGGCTGATTACATTTTTGTCTGTTTAAATATTCTAATTTGCTTTATTTGCATATAGATGAATGATGCAGGAGCATAAGGTGTACATAATTCTGAGAAAACCCTCCAAATGGCGGAGCTGTAAATGTCATTAGTGAGAGGCAGAAGGGAGCGAGATACATACAGTATCAGGAAGGAGAAAAAACAAATATGGGTTAACACGGGGTCGAAATTCATATCCCTTTATCATTTTATTATCCAGACACTTTTAATAAATTTTCTTTAAAATGTGCGTATTTTGACAATCACATAAGCAGAAAATACCGATGAGCTGCGAGCATGTGACGGAGAATGAACGCCCGTCTCCATACTGCATACTGGATTGTGAAACGCACTTCTTGCAGCACTAAGTGTTTCAATAAAACAGAAAGTAACACAGCTCTGCTCAACAGAGCTTACAATCTAATTACAGATGTAGCAGTGCTGAATTTATTTGTCATTTAAAATGACAGTGCGCCTAGACACAAACTACCTGGTTTTATGCCACACATGGACATGATTATTCTAATCTGAGACTGCTCGAAATTCTTGCGTTTGCCTTCCCAGTTTATGCAAAACCGGATGTACGTAAGCGGTGCTCGCAGCATGTTGAGGTTGTCGGCAATTCATTATAATGTTATTTTTGTATGTATTGCACCTTTCTTTATATGTTATATGCATTAGAATGTTTTATTGCTGTGTGTGGCACTGTGATGGCGGCTGCGGAGGATTGGGGTCACTATTCGAAGGTGCGGATGCTTGAGAATTGCGCTGCACCATTTCTGGAAGGAGTATATAAAAAGGTCATTGGGAGTTAGCGGTATTGGAAGTTATCTGGCGCATTTCGGAGCGTGAAAGAGAGTGCCGTCAGTGTAGAGCCTACTTGAGAGTAATTGAGTTGCTTGAGGAAGGAGTCTGGTTAGAAGAAGAGAGCGGCAGCGGTGAGCCGAGCAGGGCGCAAAGAGGTTGATTATGGTCAGCAGTGTTGTACAGGGGAACGCAGGAGGTGCCCACCTACTACCAAGGGAATGCAGGACAGTGAGCACCAAAAATGACTTACAAAACTGTGGTGAGTCGCTTCCCCAATGAGAGACTGATCCACGGCGGGTTGACAAACCATCCCCCCCAAAAAACAACCAAAAACTACTGCACGTAACCCATCACAACTTTTCACTTCTTGTAGTCTGTGCTTCAAGAAGAAGACCCTTTTTACTTAGAGTTTCCCCATAACTCTGGGATCAGCAACCTCTGGCGCTCCAACTGTTGTGAAACTACGACGACCAGAATGCTCCTTTCACCTCTATGGGAGTTATAAGAACAGCTGAGTAAGTGTGCATGCTGGGAATTGTAGTTTTCACAGCACACGGAGTGCTGAGTGTTGCCCATCCCTGGAGTAACCATCACACATTGTGTCAGGAACTGTTGGAAATTTGTGAACTGCATGCAACTCTTTCTTTCACATGAAATGTCAACAACTAACCCTAGACCTCCAGATATATTAGATATTAACCCAACTTGCCCATGGATAATGGTTATCAATATTAAACCTTTCATCCAGTGGCATGCCTAGGGTGTTTGGCCCCCCCGCCCCCCAATACTTGACCACATACCTCTTACATTCAGGGACATCTCCTGTTATGTAGACCTTCTCTTTCCTCTTCTCCTCCGTTAGACCGCCATGACAAATTATTTCAGCCGCATCTCATCTCTACAGAGTTTGTAACACAGAGGCGTAAGATTTCTCAGTTTTTCCATCAACCTCCCCATCCTGCTGCCACCCCCAATACTCCGATACTGTGCCCGTTGTGCCCCCCAATACCCCAGGTACTATACTGCTGAAAGAATAGTGACCCCAGTAGACATAATTGGGGTTATTTGTCAAACTGGTGTAACGTAGAACTGGATTTCCAAAAGAGCTGTCAAATATAAAAGGTGGAATCTGATTAGTTGCTATGGGCAACTAATCCAGTTCTACTTTACACTAGTTTGATTAATTGCCCCAAATGTCCCTATAGCATCTACAGCAGCTATAATGTCCCTAGAGTGCACCCAGTAATAATAACACCCTATACTGTGCTTCAGGTAATAATCCCTGTATAGCGTCCCCAGAAATAATAGAATTGGCCCTACAGTGCCTCCCCAATAACAATGCCCCCCACGCTGCCACCATATAGTAATTTTCCACACACTGCCCCCCATAGTAATTCCCCCCCACACACAGTATTTTCCCCCCACACTGCCCCCATACAGTAATTTCCCCCACACAGTAATTTCCCCCACACTGACCCATATAGTAATTTGCCCCACACAGTAGTTTCACCCACACTGCCCCCCACAGTAATTTCCCCCACACAGTAGTTTCCCCCACAGTGATTTCCCCCACAGGTCTGATGGGGGTCTGAAAGAAAAGGGCTGATGGGGGTTGGATGGGGTCTAATAGAAAAGGGCTGATCTGAGGTCTGATGGGGGTCTAAAAGAAAAGGGCTGATGGGGGTCTAAAAGAAAACGTCTGATCTGAGGTCTGATGGGGGTCTAAAAGGAAAGGGCTGATCTGAGGTCTGATGGGGGTCTAAAAGAAAAGGGCTGATCTGAGGTCTGATGGGGGTCTAATAGAAAAGGGCTGATGGGGATCTGATGTGGGTCTAAAAGAAAAGGGCTGATCTGAGGTCTGATGGGGTTTGAAAAAAAAGGTCTGTTCTGAGGTCTTTTGGGGGTCTGACATGGAGGGCTGATATGATGTCCTGATATTTGTGGGGGTCTGATCTGAGGTCTGATGAAAAATATTTTCCTCCTCTAAAATCTGGGGTTCATCTTATCATCGGGTCCATCTTATAAAGCGAAAAATACAGTAAATGATGCTATTTATTGTGTTTATGTGAAGGCAATAGCAATGTATGGCCAAATCAATTATTAACAATTGTCAGGTTGTGCTTAGGTTGCCAAGGTGATGGACTGGTTCTGCCCCCTGGATAGTAGTTTGTATAGCATAGTATGAGAAGAAGCAACAGTGGAGAAGTTTGTGCTAAAAGCTCCTGCACTTATTAGGCCAGAGCTCAGAAAACCTCTTTGTCTGAGAATACAGCTGACGAGGTCTAGAACCCGCAAGGTTGTGCAAGGTATTGTGCTTGTTTATGACAGAAAGACTTTGCTGCTGTGGAGAGGGAATACTGCTAAAGCATCCATGATACTCTGACACGAATTGGCCATCCGTATCCACATTCTGCACCCCTCAGTCCATGAACTGCAGAAGGAGTTAAAAAGAACCTAATTTCATAACTGTGGTTGGTTCTGCTGACAGACTGTTAAGAGTTCTTTAGAGAGAGGGAGAACGAGTACTACAACCACCATCATTGATGCTGCCTATGTGCTGCTATTGGGAGAGGATTACAATGTATATGCTGCTACCTTCATCATTGACTTAGAAAAGAGACTTTATTTATTGCAATCAATGGGCCTGGTTATTGTGCCCCAAGCTCCGGACGAGCGGAGGATGGAAGTAGTAGTGGCGTAGTAGTCTCAATCCTCACACTAGTGCTCTATTGGGCCAGGACAGTGACAGGAAGGTGCACCCTTTCTTCCCTCGGGGCACAGCCTGATGTTGGGGCTCCTGTTTGATGGTATTTGGGGTGCATTTGGTGTTGTAAATTTGGTGTGGGTGCCAGGCAGGAGATGTAGGTACTGTGGTTGCGTATGGTGCAGGAGTCAGTAACCAGGCCAGTTGTAGGAAAATAAACTTCTCTAAAGTGCAGAATTGGAGTTGTAGTACATCCAACGGTATCGAAACACAGTTCCAAATAATTCACAGTACAAATCTCCCAAGATAGTAAGGTATGGTTGTGTAGTGTCCCACTAGGTAAATGTGGGCACTACACAAGGGTCAATTGGGCCACGTTGTTCTCCACCTCCTGTGGAACAGGACCATTGTATTTTATATGATGTTTTTTATGTGATTTTTCCTGTTATCTGTGTATCAGGCCTCTTAGGGTGTAATTCCTCCTCCTAGACAGTAGAGGGAGCTAGGGAACCCCTAATATATATAGTCAGGTCCTGTGCAGGAAAAGCAGTGTAGAGTCAGAAGAGTGTAGAGTCAGAAGAGAGTAGGTACTTTAGCCAGAGAGGAGCTGAAGGCCACCTCCTGACATGCAGCTAGACAGCCCAGGCTTCTAGCTTGTCACCAGGGGAAGAGTTGCCTCCTGAGAAACCTGAAGTTCCTATAACCAGTGCAGAGCAGAGCCAAGTTGTTTCCAGCCAACCTGAGAGCTGAAAGGCAGAAGAATATATTTAAAGCAAGGAGACATATACCTGAGGAAGTTTTCCCTAACCAAGAATAAAGCCAGCAATAGGGCATACGGGCTTTGGGATAAAGACAGACAGGATTCTGAGGAGAAGTGCAGCCTGATCTGTAAGTGTTTAACCCTCTGAGTATCTTGCAAGAACATTGTGCCTGCCAATTCATGTAAAGCCTGCTTGTGACTGCTGCTGACATATGGAACTTTGACCAAAAGACTGTAAATAGTTAATTGTTCCAGTAAAAGGAAGTTTTGGTTCACCACAAGATCGTGTTCCTCAATTATTCCTACCATAAATCGGTGTGCCACCGTTACCGGCACTGGCATCACGAATTTCAAGGGATCTTGCCACAGGCACATGAAACAAAACCTGCAACATCCAGGGCACCTTACCTACCATCAGGCCTGGTCCCTATACACAGAGAGTGCCCCAGCGGTCCCCTGTGCCAGCCTCTCCGTCACTGCTGTACATCTGCCCAGGGTATATAAAAGACTGTGAGTACTATAACCACCCTCGGTTAGTAACTACCCCTGTGACCTCACCATTTGCCTCACCCTGCAGGGCGGCATACTGCAGTTGTAGTACTCCTTCATCTCTATCTTCCCAAAGTCTCTCTCTGCAGAATCTATGGCTGGCATTATTACTCTTCCAATGTTGGCTGTAAGTCCCAGCTGAAGGGTTATGGATTACGATACAATGGCCCAGACCATGTCCAAGCGTGAAGGGTGTCTCAACAACGTCCCTCTCACTGCAGTCGTCTATCAGCCTTGATCAGCAAATATCTTACTGTCTGACTCCAATGCTCAGCCATGCGGATCTTCTGGGTTCTCTCTTTCTCTCTCTTTCTGAAGTAATGTAAAAATGATGAGGTCTTTCACATAAGAAGATAATCCTCAGAGATGGTGATTCTCTGGAACTTTGCCCTAGCACTGTGAGGAGTGGAGCACATGTCCCAGCTCTCACTTACTCTGCTAACTCTAGAATGAGCTAAGGGCGGGTCTAAGTCCACAGCTCGGAGTCAGGATTGTTAACCCTGACCAATCCATACAAAAGCTATACAATGTATTAACATATGTTATAGCATTAAATTGCAAGAATAGTTTGTAACTACCCTTACCTGGAGTACTGCAATTGTCTCCACCATCCACTGGCAACCTGCCAAACATTCACCATCAAGGTCACCCCAATCACCACCAGGCTGGAGCCCCAAAACCAGAGTGTGCCCAGAGGCTGGGGCAGATTGGGAACTTAAAGTGGCCCTGTTTTGTAGTTGGGTCCAAATTAGTGGAAGGCAGGGCCAACACAAGTAGTCGGGGCCAGGAATACCATATTGTAGCACACTACTCCACCCCAAAAGTGCCAAATACCACAGTCCATCACAAAATACTTTCCCTAGCAGCCCAAAATACATCCCCAAAAACCTCCACTGGACGGCTGTGAGGAGGGGCCAGGCAGCCCCTAACCAGAGGGAGGAAAGGGTGTGTCCTCCTAGGATTGCACAGCCTCAGAGAGTACTATTACCACCATTATAGTCACTACCACTCCTTCCATCATCACCTCCTCTCCTGGGTCACTGCAAATAGATATATAGCTAAATAAGAGATAGATAGAATAGAATAGGAAGATAACCTTCATGCTACACTATTTTTCCTCCGCTGTTAATCCCGGGATATAGCAGCGATCATCAGTTCTGGCATATCAGCAATCGCCATGGCACAAAGTGCATCAGTCCTGACAGTTGCTCCCATTCATACGTACAGTAAAGTGTGAACTGAGCCGAACTGGTAACTTTATAAATAATAGAGAAGCAGCTTTCTTAGCTCTTTATAAGATCCTGGAGGGAAGCCAGGGTAGCGGAGCATTTATTACGTCTCAATAAAATGTGTAGTAATGCCTGAAAATGGGGAGAAAACAAATAAAGAAAGCGAAATAAGCGAGCAGCTGTAATAAATACCCAGTGATATAATGGCGGCTGTTAATTTGCTTACTATTGATTTTCCCAAAAGCACAATTTCAAGTGAAATACAGTACAATGATTTATTCAGTGACATAAGAATCTCATAAGATGATATACGGCGGCGGAGGCTTCAGTGACATTGCTGATTAGGTGCAGCGGGTGACAAGTGAACTATTAACCTCTTGGTTATTTTCAGCTTCCACCTTAAACGTCCGCGTGAGACAGATTTGCTGCATTGTAAAGGATAAAATCCGCCGTGGATTTTTTTCTGTCTGGTGGGCTTCGACTTCTGGGACCCCCGTCGATCAGCTGTTTGAGAAGGCATCGGCGCTTGCAGTAGCGCCGCGGTCTTCGCTCAGCTCACCAAGCGCAGCGCTGTACATTGTATAGCGGCAATGTTTGGTATCGCAGCTCAGCCCCATTCACTTCAATGGGACTGAGCTGCTCCAACGCCACGTGACCGATGATGAACTTGATATCATTGGCCTAGGTAAAGCTGCGAGCGCCGGTGCCTTCTCAAACAGCTGATCGGCGGAGATCCCGGGTGTAAGACCCCCAATAATAAGATACTGATGACCTATTCAAAGGATAGATCATCAGTATAAAAGTCTCAGAAAACACCTTTAAAGTCATTGCTGCTTCTTCCAGAAACAGCGCCTCTCAAGTCCATAGACTATTTCTAGTATTGCAGTTTAGCCCCATTCACATCAAAGGGATTTAGCCGCCTTACCACACATGGCCTATGCACAACAGTGGCACTCTTTCTGTTAGCTAATGCTCTTTTGGTGATCTAGGCCAGACCGGGACTATGGATTAACGTATCAAGATGCGACTTTGGAAGGTGCACCAAACTTATCAGAAGTTTGATGAATTTTGGTTACCTTTAAACTGTGTATGAATGATATTCCACTTACCCTTGCGCCTTTTTTTATTTTGGTTAGTGCCTTTTTTTAAAAGACAAAATCTGTCTAGAAACTTTCGAGAACAAGACCTGGTGGAATAAAACATCATATTCACACCAACCCTGATAAAAAATTTAAAAAAAGTTCCAAAAATTGTACATTTGTCCTGCTCTCCTCAGCCCCTACTTGGAGCTGTCAGCAGTTTCGCATGATCAAAACTTTTGACAGACTCCCTTTAATTAAAATAACCATCAGCCCTTTAGAAGAAAAAAAAAATATTCTGCAAGTTAATATACCACCACAAAATTCCTCATTAATTATAAGTGACTTTTGCTTACAAATTGCCTTCATTGATTAAAATCAAAATTACGGGGGGAAAAAGGGGAATTACAAAGGCTTTTTGAGCTCCGACTGTGACAGCTTAAGTCAATAATCAATTCACTGGCACTAATAAACACACGCTTAAACTTTATGTGCCTGTGACCTTCTGAGCAGCAGGCCAGCCGGGGAAGGAGTAATATCAGGCGTTCACATGAGGCTCTGCAGCATGCATGCAGAACAGCCCGTGCTCTCCATTGTCCTGAATTCATTCATTGCTTTTCCTCCAGCACATTGCCGCTCTCTGCGCTTCCAGCCCTAATCACAAGATACATGATTCAAAGTGGAAATAACTCTTTTGAGGAGAGTAATTGGTTGGCAAGTGATATTCTGCAGCCCTGTGCAGATTAATACCACTTGTCTATCAAACGCGGTATGAAAAGAGGGGATAGCCGCGCACCCGATACTGCAAGTAACAAATCCAGAACCCGATTCACGCAATGTTCTTCTCTTGTCTTCAGCCAAACTCATCAACATAAGTTAATTTGCACACAGGACCTCTCGTCTCTGCTATCTGTCACTATTAATAAAAAGCTGGGGCTGTAGGAAGAAAAGCTAAATTAAATATTAGCCATGGAGTCCAGCAGGGTGTCTCTTCCTTATGGACTTACCGTATTTGGTGGTGTACCACTGGCGGGGGGAGCCCTTTGGGCACCCCTGGCTTAGGGGCCCGGTCGCAATTGTGACTGCAGCAACCCTTATAGCTATGCCCCTAAGCTAGATCCTCCAATGGGCTCAGATTGGGGTTCACTGATGGGCGCCAAAAGACAAAGGGAGGCAATCATATGACACTTGGGTCTATTTATTATAAGTTGTTTCTCTAATATCTTCATCAACCTGATTTATTTGTCCCATGCACACGTTCTATATAGATCATGGGTCTGAGGCACATCATTTGAATGTCCACCATAAGTACTCCAACTGTTCTTGATAGGAGAAGCTATACATGCATCAACTCCCTTGGGAGTATTTTAATATAATGATGCATGTACAGCTTACCATGTCAAGAACAGTTGGAGTACTCATGGTGGACATTTAAATGAGTGGATGTCCACTCTGGTCCATAGAGAAGGCCTTGAACAAGGGACCCTCCATCCCACTGGTAGGCATGAGAAACCTTAATTCAACACTTACCTTTTACATGTTCATATATGAATGCTAGTAGAAGGGACTGCTATGGGGTCTTATCATGGTCCAGAAATATAGGACCAACAGACTTTTCAGCAGATACAAAACGTAACCCTAGCTTACCCTGAAGAGGGAGGAGTGTGTTCATCTATGTTTGAAAAAAAATTAGATGTTCAAAAAATGCAGCATAAGAATCAGTCCTAATCCCCATTTCCTGGTCAGAAATGTTTCCCTGGGCTACGTCCATGGCTTGGAATGTAAGCAGACCAAGAATGGGAAATAATGCTTCTATTTTAATATGTGATAGTTCTCATGACAGACCACTGACCTGAGTTCTGTTCAGTGGATTCAACCAAGAATATCTGAAATCTCTCTATGCAGAGGTGAGCTCACCATAGGTATACTGTATAGGGAGTGCAGAATTATTAGGCAAGTTGTATTTTTGAGGATTAATTTTATTATTGAACAACAACCATGTTCTCAATGAACCCAAAAAACACATTAATATCAAAGCTGAATATTTTTGGAAGTAGTTTTTAGTTTGTTTTTAGTTTTAGCTATTTTAGGGGGATATCTGTGTGTGCAGGTGACTACTACTGTACATAATTATTAGGCAACTTAACAAAAAACAAATATATACCCATTTCAATTATTTATTTTTACCAGTGAAACCAATATAACATCTCAACATTCACAAATATACATTTCTGACATTCAAAAACAAAACAAAAACAAATCAGTGACCAATATAGCCACCTTTCTTTGCAACGACACTCAAAAGCCTGCCATCCATGGATTCTGTCAGTGTTTTGATCTGTTCACCATCAACATTGCGTGCAGCAGCAACCACAGCCTCCCAGACACTGTTCAGAGAGGTGTACTGTTTTACCTCCTTGTAAATCTCACATTTGATGATGGACCACAGGTTCTCAATGGGGTTCAGATCAGGTGAACAAGGAGGCCATGTCATTAGATTTTCTTCTTTTATACCCTTTCTTGCCAGCCACGTTGTGGAGTACTTGGACGCGTGTGATGGAGCATTGTCCTGCATGAAAATCATGTTTTTCTTACCTTGCAGACTTCTTCCTGTACCACTGCTTGAAGAAGGTGTCTTCCAGAAACTGGCAGTAGGACTGGGAGTTGAGCTTGACTCCATCCTCAACCCAAAAAGGCCCCACAAGCTCATCTTTGATGATACCAGCCCAAACCAGTACTCCACCTTGCTGGCGTCTGAGTCGGACTGGAGCTCTCTGCCCTTTACCAATCCAGCCATCTGGCCCATCAAGACTCACTCTCATTTCATCAGTCCATAAAACCTTAGAAAAATCAGTCTTGAGATATTTCTTGGCCCAGTCTTGACGTTTCAGCTTGTGTGTCTTGTTCAGTGGTGGTCGTCTTTCAGCCTTTCTTACCTTGGCCATGTCTCTGAGTATTGCACACCTTGTGCTTTTGGGCACTCCAGTGATGTTGCAGCTCTGAAATATGGCCAAACTGGTGGCAAGTGGCATCTTGGCAGCTGCACGCTTGACTTTTCTCAGTTCATGGGCAGTTATTTTGCGCCTTGGTTTTTCCACACGCTTCTTGCGACCCTGTTGACTATTTTGAATGAAACGCTTGATTGTTCGATGATCACGCTTCAGAAGCTTTGCAATTTTAAGAGTGCTGCATCCCTCTGCAAGATATCTCACTATTTTTGACTTTTCTGAGCCTGTCAAGTCCTTCTTTTGACCCATTTTGCCAAAGGAAAATAAGTTGCCTAATAATTATGCACACCTGATATAGGGTGTTGATGTCATTAGACCACACCCCTTCTCATTACAGAGATGCACATCACCTAATATGCTTAATTGGTAGTAGGCTTTCGAGCCTATACAGCTTGGAGTAAGACAACATGCATAAAGAGGATGATGTGGTCAAAATACTCATTTGCCTAATAATTCTGCACATAGTGTATATGACTTGTATGGATGCACAACATGGACACTGACATACCAGAAGTATTAAGTGAATCTGCGATCGACAAGCATTCCTTTTTTATCTGCGAAATTTCGTCAAAGTATTAATCGCAAGAGCACATGCGCTAGAAAGGCGTGGCCTACAGCAACTCGTTTGCACCGACTAGAAATTAGATGGATGCGATGGTTGGAACGAAGTTCAGCGACGAAGAGGAAGAACTCCTGGTGACTGTAAGTAATCTTACATTAAAGTAGTGTATTTGATTACATTTGACCTGCATGTCTGAACAATCGCTTTATATGCATAAAGAGTGTTATAAAAAAGTCGCCACCGCTGCACATTAATACACTTGTATAGATCATACAAGTGTATCACAGTACAGCGGTGGTGGCCGGAAGTGCACATCGTCATAGCGACCAATGACGCCGTGCGCTTGTCCACTCTGCAGGACGGCAGGCCGGGTTTGTACGGTCTGTAATTGTGAAAAAACACGCCGTGTGCAGGCGGCCTAAATCTAATATTGCAACTTCAAAGCATTAAATACTTTTTGCAGTTTACTTGAGTAAATTATTTTCAATACTATTATTGTTAAAAATTGGGATTTATATGCTTGCATTTTTATCTTGCAGCGGATGTGGGGGCGGGGATATGACCGCACCCGGTCCCACGCCGAGAAGCAGCGAATTGTGCGGGAGCTGGCCTTTGAGATCTGGCGCCAAACGGGTCTCAAACACCGCCGTCTGGCCATCATAAAAATAATGGTCAGACATGAAGCGAAGACACCCCCGGGTTATAAAAAGAATCCGGGACGAAAAATGCCCAGGTAGATGCGAAAATAACTTTTGTATGTTTTGCCAACACTCTGTAATGTATACAGTGCTAAGCAAAAGTATTCACCCCCCCTTGACTTCGTTCTTTTTTTTTATGGCCTCACCCCCTGGAATTAACATCGATTGTTTAAGGATTTGCATCATTTAATTTGTAGAACATGCCCACAACTTAGACCTTTTTTAAAATTGGTTAATTGTAAAGCATTCATCTAATAGGACAAAATAACAGAAAAGGTCAATGTGCATAACTATTCACCACCCTAAAGTCAATACTTTGTAGAGACACCTTTTGCGTCAATCACAGCTTCAAGTCGCTTTGGATAAGTCTCTATGAGCAGTTGCCCCATCTTACCACTGGGATTTTTGCCCTTCCTCCTTGCAAAACTGATTCAGCTCCTTCAAGTTGGATGGTTTGCGCTTGTGAACAGCAATCTTTAAGTCTGACCCCAGATTTTCTATTGAATTGAGATCTGGGCTTTGACTAGGCCATTCCAACACATATACATGTTTCCACTTAAACCCCTCAAGTGTTGCTTTAGCAGTGTGTTTGGGGGCATTGTCCAGCTGGAAGATGAACCTCCGTCCTAGCCTCAAAACATGCACAGAGTGGCACAGGTTTTGCTCAAGAATATCCCTGTATTTAGCACCATCCATCTTTCCTTCAACCAGTTTCCCAGTCCCGACTGTTGAAAAACATCCCCACAGCATGATGCTGCCACCACCATGTTTCATTGTGGGGATGGTGTTCTTTGGGTGATGTGATGTGTTGGCTTTGTGCCAGACAAGTGACGGACTGAACCATCACTGTGTCTGCAGTAGAAGCCTGAGGGCTAGCCTCCTTCCTACGGGAAATGGACCCAGGACAATGGAGATCCCCACTCTGACCTATTTGGGTTAGAGGGAACTATAAACCGTGATTTTTTTGGTGGCATTTATAGGCCACATCTTTCCTATTCCTCATTAAAGTTACATGGTGTGAATCCATAAACGTAATAAGGGTTAACTCTGCTCTGAGACTCCCAATGAATGTGTTGGTTTATTTGTCTCTTTGTTCTATTGTGTTAGTGATGGGATTAAGAAGTAGCCGACTCTAGTTTAGAGAAGTAGATCATCCTATGATACACTCAGGAGATAATCCCATCCCATGGGTCTCCTCTCGCCCTATTGTTTCATCAAGACACTGTGGAGGGGATGTCTTTTTGCATGCTGTTTATTTTTGATTGAGTTGTGCGTCATAAAGCTGGCAGCCACTGCATTTATATATAGATCCCTCCATATTGGAATCTCTTTATATCTAATGTTGTTAAGATTTCGGAGTTGTTTATCTAAAATCTGAACATTCTGTGATCACAGAAGTTCCTATTCCCTCCATTCGCAGAAGGCAATCGGCGGAGGCCGTGGAGGTTGTGGAGGTTGAGGAGGAGGAGGCTAGACCCTCCCAGCCTATTGAGACACCCCCAGCAGATGTGGGAGAAGTGAAGGAGGTGGAGGTGGAAAGTGCTGGACCCTCCAGCACCGCCCCATCTCAGGACTCAGAGGAAGAGGAGGCGATCACCAGCCCCTGCCAGGAGGGTAAATATGTGCACATAGCAATATCATTATTTATCCATAACATGTACATAAACATTAAAAGGGCCAACAATGAGGCGACAACATACACTATAGTAATACAAAAAAGAACACTGGACAATAACTCTTTAATCTACATTAAAACCATTAACTTAACAAATAAATAATATTAAAATCTATAGAACTATCACTAACTAACAAACAAAATAAAATTATACTGTACTGAAATATCACTAACTAATAAACTATATAATCATCATAAATATCACTAACTAACATATTGAGATTTAAATCATCAATGTGTATAAAGACTTTAAATAAAAAAATAAAAAAAGGTAAAAAAAAGACAAACAGACATATTTTGTACTGCCGTGTACATATCGACAGTCTCTGTAAAAATATCCTATGATCTAACCCCTCAGGTGAACACTGTAAAAAAATTAAAAAAATAAACAATAAAAAAAAAATACTAATTTAGTCACCTAACATCACTAAAATTTTAACACCGAGCTATCAAAAAAGGCATATGCCCCCCAAAATAGTAACAATCGGTCGATTCATTCTGCCATAAATGAGACCCTAACATTAGACAATCGCCAAATAAAAACAATAATATGGCTCTCAAACTATGGAGACAGTAAAACATGAACTGTTTTTGTTTCTTCAATGCTTTTATTGTGTAAAATAGAAATAACTTAAAAATAAGGAAAAATATTAGGTCTTGCCGCATCTGTAACAACCAGCTGTAAAAAAATATCATACCAACTAACCCTTTTTGAAAGGTGGACACCTTTCAAAACTAAAATTTAAAACTCTCAAAAAAGGCATTTTTTTGGACAACTTTTATCACAAAAAGGTGTAATAGCAATCATAAAGTCAGATGCACCACAAAATAAAAGTTTAAAGGTTTAATAAGAATTGCAAATAATGTTCATATACTGTATATATTTTTTCAAACAGTTCAGAAGACATTGAAGGCCAAATCGGCCAAAATGCAGATGGAACAGCGCGACGATATGCGGGCCATTAAGGATATGAAGGCCATGGAGGAGAGGCAACGCCAGGCCATGAAGGGGGTGCAAGAGATGCTCCTGCTATTGGAAAAGTTGCCATAAAAATTTATCTTTTTTTTCTAATAAGTTATATAAATCGTTTATACAGTTATAATGTGTATTTTGTTTTTTGTAATATTGCTCGGTTTTAGTGTAATAGCTTGGCCTAAATCAGCCAGAACTGACAGCAGCCGGTAAATACATGTCAAATACATATAGGGTCTATTCACACATCTGTAAAATGGGTCCACATCCGTTCCACAATTTAGCGGAACGTTTACAGACCCATTGATTTTACAATTCAAGTCAGAAAAATTAGACATTCACAGGATAAAGAAGTGTCGGCCATTACAGGCCCCAAAAATTAGCCAACAGGCGTTTCCCTGCCAGCAAAGAACTTTGTATTCTGTGGCTGGTGGTACATTAGGCATTCAAAGGATAAATAAGTAAGTGTCGGCCAGTACAGGCCCCAAAAATTAGCCAACAGTCATTCACCTGACAGCAAAGAACTTTGTATTCTGTGGCTAGTGGTACATTAGGCATTTACAGGATACAGAAGTACGTGTTGGACATTTTCAGGCCCCAAAAATTAGCCAATAGGCGTTCACCTGACAGCAAAGAACTTTGTATTCTGTGGCTGGAGGTACATTAGGCATTCACCAGATACAGAAGTAAGTGTCGGCCATTACAGACCCCAAAAATTAGGCATTCAACGGACATAAAAGGCCTTTTATGCCGCTGTACTTACCTAAGACAGGGACCATGAATTGTTATGGGTGGTGGCGGATATTTGTGGGCTGTCATGAGGAATTTAAATCAAACATGGTCTACTGGTCACATGTGTTGAATTCCTCAGAGATCCATGCCTTATTCATTTTTAGAAATGTGAGGTAGTCAACACTGTTGTTAGCTAGGCTAGTGCGCTTATCGGTCACGATCCCCCCTGCTGCGCTGAACGTCCTTTCGGACAGGACACTGGGCGAGGGGCAAGCCAACAGTTCCATTGCAAATTGTGCAAGCTCTGGCCACCCAGTAGTCCAGGGGTTCATCACTTCTCAAAGCGTCCACATCGGCCTTTAACCGGATGTAGTCGGAAATCTGTCGGTCTAGGCGTTTCCTGATGCTGGATCCGGAGGACGGTCACGATACCCCCTGCTGCGCTGAACGTCCTTTCAGACAGGACACTGGACGAGGGGCAAGCCAACAGTTCCATTGCAAATTGTGCAAGCTCTGGCCACCCAGTAGTCCAGGGGTTCATCACTTCTCAGAGCGTCCACATCGGCCTTTAACCGGATGTAGTCGGAAATCTGACGGTCTAGGCGTCTAGGCTTTCCCTGATGCTGGATCCGGAGGACAGCTGTCGATGGGTTGGCTGAAAGAATGATCTCATATCAGAAGTGACCAACACATCTTCAAACCGCCCTCTTCTTGCAGGTGCAGTTGGATTGGTACCCGTAATTGTTTCTTTGTGAGTGGAAATTCCTCTGCCAGCACACGCAAAAGCAGAATGCAGAATTTCTCAAAGAAGGTCTGGAAGTGCTGCATTCTGACAGCCCTTTGTGATGGTGGTAACATTTATGCAATTTTTTGTTTGTACCAGGGTTCTAAGTACGTTGCCACCCAGTACTAGTCCTTGCCCTTTATGCTTTTTATACGGGGGTCCCTCTTAAAACATTGGAGCATGAAGGCCCCCCTTTGCACTAAACTGGAAGCGGTGTAGTGGCCTGGCACCTGCTCATCATCCAGGATAATGTTGTCCTCGTTCTCCTCCCCCCTATCCACGGACAACACCAGGGATCCAAGAAAGGTATAAACCATTCTCTTCATGCTCCTCCTCATCCACCCTGGCACCATCCTCCTCTGACTCCTCTTCAGACTCCTGTTGTTGACTTATCTCAGATGGAGTAGCCCCCCCTGGGAATTCATCCAGCATTGCGACTTCCTCATCTTCCTGCTCCTCGATGGCTTGATCAATGACACAACGCAATGCACGCTCCAGAAAGAAGCCGTAAGGTACGATGTCACTGAGGGCGCCCTGGCTGCGACTGACCAGTTTGGTGATCTTATCAAATGGGCGCAGAAGTCTGCATGCGTCGCGCATGAGCAGCCACTGGCGCAGTGAAAAAAAAAACAAGCTCCCCCGAACCTGTCCTGCCGCAGAGTTCGTACAGGTAGTCGTTAACTGCATGTTTCTGCTGGAGCAGCCTATCAAGCATATACAAGGTTGAGTTCCATCGCGTCGGGCAGTCACAAATAAGATGTCTGACGGGCAGGTTGTGTCGCCGCTGAATGTCATCAAGGTGAGCCATGGCCGTGTAAAATCTTCTGAAATGGCCCGAGATTTTCCTGGCCTGCCACAAGACGTCCTGGACCCCGGGGTATTTGACAACGAATCACTGCACGACCAAGTTCAGGACGTGTGCCATGCATGGAACGTGTGTAATATTGCCCTGTTTCAGCGTGCTCAGCAGATTGGCACCGTTGTCGCACACCACTTTACCAACTGTCAAATTGAGCGGGGTTAGACACTGATTAGCCTGTGACCGCAGAGCTGAAAGCAGTGCAGGACCGGTGTGGCTCTTGGCTTCCAGGCACAACAGCCGCAGCACAGCATGGCAACGTCTCACCTGGCATGTCGAATGGGTTCTGGGGATCTTGGGCGGCGCAGCGGAAGAGATGGTAGCAGCGGAAAAGGAGGAGTCAGCCGAGGAGGAGAGGGAGGATGGAGTAGGAGGAGGAGAAGAAGAGGCAGGCCTGCATGCAATCCATGGCGGTAACACCAAATCCACACGGGTGCCACGGGTTACATGCTTGATGGCCATCAGAAGGTTAACCCAATGCGCAGTAAAAGTTATATACCTTCCCTGCCCGTGTTTGCTAGACCACACGTATCTTGGCACCGACACTGTGTGCCAGAGATACATTCACTTGCCGCTGAACGTGGCCATATAGCTCTGGGATGCCCTTGTGGGAGAAATATTTCAAATATTTCCTTCCTGGGACCTTCCATTGCAGTGTTCCAATGGACAAAAATTTTCGAAAGGCCTCCGAGTCCACCAGTTTATATGGCAGTAGTTGGCGGGCTATCAGTTCCGACAAGCCAGTGGTCAACTGTTGGGCAAAAGGGTTATCCGGCGTCATCATTTTTTTACGCTCGAACATTTGGGGCATGGAAGCCTGCCTTTTTCCAGAAAAATGTGAGGACGGCATGATGGAAGGTGGAGTGGAGGACAATTGTGAGGAGAGAAGAGAAGGAGAAGAGGCTAAACGGTGAAAGCCTGGAGTGTGGCTTTGTGGGTTCTGACGGCGTTGCTCCCACTGGGCTCGGTGATGGGAGGCCAGGTGCCTTCTAAAGGCGGTCGTCCCTAGGTGAGTGTTGGGCTTACTGCGACTTATGCGTTGACTGCAAAGGATGCATATGGCAACACTATTGTCAGCAGCGGACACGTTAAAAAAAGCCCACACTGCGGAGCCATGTGCCGGCATCCTGGGAGCGTCAGATGTGACCGTACATGGTTGATGGCTCGTTCCAGATACATTAGCAGTCTGGTTTGTCCCTCCTGTTCAATGTAAGTTCTGCCTGCTTCTCCTCCCTATCTGCTGGTCCATCTCTCCCTCTGAACTCCCCTCCTGTTCCTCTCTTGTGGACACCCACGTGACGTCCATAGACACATCATCATTGACGTCACCTTCCCCACCACTAACATTAGAGATCTCGGCGTAGGCAGCAACAGCAGGGACCAACCTCCTTGGGCTGATCTGGGTACTGTCGTCAGACTGCTGAGTGGCGGCTGTTGCTACCTCCTCATCCTGATCCGATGCCAAGAATGGCTGCACATCGGAAATGTCTTGTGATAGATCGGAAAATAATTCCTGTGACTCAAGCGGAGGGTATATGGTGGTGGTGGTGTTGGTGTCTTTCGGTGTGCACACAGCAGAGAGTGAGGAGAGTGCAGATGCAGAGGATGAGGAGGGTGCAGAAGCGGAAGGCTAAGTGAGCCACTCAACCAAGTCTGGTGCGTCCTTTGACGTAATCGCACGCATCTTCTGCAACTTCCCACTTTGGCTCCGGCCCTGGTGCTCCTGCCCTACCCCTACCACCCCTGCGGAAGGGCCTGCCTCTTCCTCTGCCTGTCATTTTTTAAATGACCCTGTGACAAAAGTCTTTAGAGAAGCGCAGTGTATGTGGAAGAAGGTATATAACACCCCGCTTCAATCTGTCGTTTTGGGGGCCACCGGTCTATCACACCAGTCATAATACTTTTTTCCAGTAACGTTTGTCACTGTGTGTAGCAGAGGTAACGCAGCCAAAAAGAAAAAAATATTCTGCAGTACCCAAATACACTATTATGAAAGTATATTGTTATATAACACCCCACTTCAATATGTTGTTTTGGGGGCCACTGGTCTATCACACCAGTTATAATACTTTTTTCTAATTGCATTTGTCACTCTTTGTAGTTGTAGTATCGCTGCAGAACCGATCACCAGTCACAATGCTGCACTATACAAATCCACTATAATATGCTTTCTATATTAGAAAGTATATTATAAGTGTATTATACCCCTATATACTGCACACCTATCGATAGCACACCTATACCAGTCCATAAAAGGACTTTTGTGGCCCTATTAGCTAGCGTTTGGTGTCCCTAACAGTCTGTCCCTGCTTCACACAGCAACCTTTCCCTACACTGACAAAACACTGAATGTAAAATGGCGGCCAGATCAGGTTTATTTATAAGGTGGGGGTATGTCCATGTGCTGAAATGTCTCAATTGTCTGTCCTGTACCACCTGATGGATGTGTCATGGGTCAAAGTTCTTTACAATGTACATATGTTCGCATGTTCGGCGAACCGCGAACGAGCAAAGTTCGCCGCGAACCGACCGCTGGGCGAACCGCAAGGCCATCTCTACTGTTAGGGATAGGTTGGGATGACTTTTTTGGGCACTGATAAAAGTGTCACGGTTGTCTGGGCACTGATACGTGGCTGACATTTATATGTTCTCACTTTGGACAAATTATGGACAAATATATTTGCATATGGGAAATGCGGTCCAACTCTCCTGTGGCCAAAATCGATGTGTTTGTTTTCTAATGTAAATGATCTTCTAGGAATAAAAGGTCTTTGCATATTTGTCATTAAAGGAGTTGCTCCATCTGGACATTTAAAGGGGTTATTCAATCCTAAAAAAAGCTCCCCCATATGCCTGCCCCCCTACGCTGAAGATACCTACCTGGCTCCCCGCACCGCCGCTGCTGCTTCTCCCTGTGCACGGATGAAAACATCTGGTGTCCGGGGTGGAGACAGCCAATGGCAAGGGGGGGGGACGGGGACGAGCCTCCGTAGCATCACGGGTGATGTAAGTCTCATAGCAGTGAATGGAGAGAGTTGCGCATGGTTGGCCATCTCTCCATTCCCGGTAGCGTGCAACGGGGCCTGGTTCTTCAGACAGGGATGTGGACCTGCCCCCATTGGACATTTATGGCATATCCTATGCATCAGACAACCCATTTAGCTGCTTTGATTATTGATTGATTATCTTTTTGGGATACACAGACTTCATAGAGAGGGGTTCTCCACTCCCGATTCCCATCCATTAGCCGGATGCAATGTGTAGCTACACTCAACCTGGGTGAATTAGAGCGCCCCTCTGCCACAAATGAAGACATATTTGCCTTAATATAGCATCATAAATTGGACATTAGGAAGGCAAGGTAACAAATATTGCATGGGAGCTTCAGCTTATGTCTCTAGTATAGTGGGTCCCCCGATAACTGTGTGTCCAGTATTTATGGGGGTGCTCCTAAAATGTGTGGTCCCCCTATTCCCACAGTTTTCTCCTTTGGCACAGTGCCATGCTGGAAGTTAGCTGTATTGAATGCTATCAGTCTGTTCTGTGCTTTGCCCTTATGACAGGCAAATTAGACTGTAAGCTCTGCTGCCAAGTATTGATATAAATCAAACACTATCTGGTTGTACCCGAGCTATGCAGGGGTCATCAAATACAAAGAATGGATAATGCAAGTGAATGACAGCCTTGTGGTAAAAACACACAGTCAGCATTATACTTACCATATGGTAATTGGCTCAGGGCGGAAGACAATGGCGCTGGCAATATGCAGCACGAAAGCTCCAGCGAAAGTGAAAATGTTTCTGGAATTACAGAACTTGTTGATAAAGGAAGTCTTCAGCACTAATGAAGAAATTATATTACTTTCTCCGATTTCTAAGTAGACTAAACTATGCATCTCATTTCCCTCCACTTTCACGGATTACCGTTTAAAAAAATATGAGAATGAAACTACTGCCACCTACTGGCAGACAGGAGTATTTTGGTCCAAATTTCATAAGGTCGCCCTCCATTCCTGGAAATAAAGATTTTAATAATTTTGACCCAAGTCCCTCTGTCCCTCTTTGCTACCTAAATGTCCCTCTTCTTTATCGGAGATATAGATTTGCAATTTTGCATTATTACATTTACAATATTGATCCAGAAAGTGTTTATCTGGTTCCACTTTGTACATTAGAGCGCGCCTTGTATATTATTCTATTATTTAATGCAATTTAGAGTCCAAAAATTTCTATATTCATATCATTTTTGTGCTATTGTGCACTGGTGTATAAATATGTAGGAAAAATGGATCTTTCACACAATGAATCATAAGTGTCCCTCTTTGACCATCCAAAAAGTTGGGGGGTATGGAGATGCCAAAGGGAAGCCTCCAAGTAATCGAAAAAGCCACTCCTGTCCACAGGTTGTGTGTGGTATTGCAGCTCATGCCCACTCATGTCAATACGGTTGAGCAACAGACTTGATGTCCTAAAACTGGGCTTGGCTTCTAAGCCCACGACATCACAGCGCCATAGATGTAAGTCATGCAAACCCCTTGGCAGCAATGATGCATCTACATGAACTATGTTGCAGAAGGGTTAAATGGGGTTTAACTCTTACATTCAACATCACTTTCCAATCGGTGGGGGTCTGGCAGCTGAGACCTCAACCTATTCTGAAAATGAAGAGGCTAAGCCGGTACTGTGGCTTCTACGCCCTTGCTCTAGCCACTGTACGCAGTGTCCAATCACGTGGGAGCGCAGAGGTAGAGGGATAGATATGAATGGGGCGCAGACTGTCAGATGTCAGGACTGGGGGGAAGTGCAATTAAACCGTTGCTCCTAGATTCCACCACAGATTACAGTTAGGCATTAAAGGAGTTATCCCATGATTTAAGTCAAAAAGGAAAATCAGACATCATATAGTACATGGCAATACCTTTGTAACACAACTAGAACCAGCACTGTAGTTCACATGTACCCCACATTTACTGCTCCAATCTGCTAGATTTATTTTAGGCTGGCAGCTTGTCCAGTCTGCTGCAGCTAGTGACAGTTAAAGGATGGAACGGAGCATGTGCGTCCACCTCAGTGAGGTGGACAGAGAAATTAGAAAAAGAGAAAATACTGCAAGACATCTTGGGGGAGGGGGAGGCAGAGTTGCAGGCAATTGAGCTGGATGAGAATAGTGGCTGAGGCACTGAGGTTGTAGGCCTGATGGTGGCGAATTATCGCTCCAGTGCTCTCCCGGGTCGCGTAGGCAGTTAATGGAGGGGCGCAACCATTCTCCTTGGAGCACACCCTGGATTTAACATAAATGCAAGCAATAAGCACAGTTCTCAGAAATTGGACATATATGCTGCATATAGTAGGTGGCTGTAATAATGGTCCTCCCTGAGTCTCTTTCTATAGGTTCTAGCAATCTTCCTAAATTGATCAGTCATGTAATTACTCTCAGTTAACTTTCTACAGTACCCAGTTGCAGGCTGCAGTCCTACTGTAGATTGGATGGCAGGCTCCAGAAGCAAATAACCCTTTCCACATCCAGTAAAGTCTATTGCCATAAACACATAAACTTGTGTTTAACTTACCATCTAAGTCCATCACAAAGTTCTTTTAATGGTCCTCAACCTTCTGTAAATATTCAGAGCTTCCTCCTCTCAGGAGATAATCATTAGCAAATTTGCTTTTCTGCAAGTTTTCCACTTGTGTCTTCCTGGACAAATTCTATCTTGGCCTTATCAGCAGCATACAAAAACAGGTCTTGTGTCTTACCTGTTCAGTAACAGACTCTCTACCAACTAACCAGGGGATTATGGGACCAGCCACGTGGCCTTTTAGGATACATAATGCACAGATAATTAAGCATTTTAACTGCTCCCAGTGCATGACACATAACATTAACCCTTTAGCAGTGAACTATATCATTAACTCTTTAGCACTGACAGGTCACTGCTCAAACTGAAGGTGGCGCTATACAGATAGATTTCATTGAATAGTTCAGTGGTTGCAGTACATTTTTAATTACATTTAATTACAAAAGTATTCAGATCCAGGTGCTGGTTTGAAAACTGTGGAATATTTTCCATGGGAAAACCTCTTAAAGTATAACTGTCATATTATAATTTTTTTGGAGTATTGGATTGTGGTGATTAATATCTCCGTGGTGGCCCTATTTCAACTTTTAACTGTGTATTCAATTACCCCTTAACCCCTTAAGGACACAGGGCGTACAGGTACGCCCTTGTGCCCTGGTACTTAAGGACACAGGGCATACATGTACGCCCTGTGTATTTTCGATCACTGCCGTGCGGCTGGCAGAGATCGGAACCCGGTGCCTGCTCAAATCATTGAGCAGGCACCTAGGCTAAATGCGCGGGGGGGTCCCGTGACCCCCCCATGTTGGCGATTTCTGCAGTTTCTGCAGTTTCTGATCCCCGCGGTCCCTGACCGCGGGGATCAGAAACTTTAGGATTCAAAAAACTTTCCTGTATCCCTCCCCCCTGCACCCCTGAGTGATTTGAGCCCAGTGGGAGGTGCAGGGGGAGGGTTGCGGGCGGTGCGGGAGGCGGGCGGTGCGATCCCCCGCCCGCCTCCCATTGCATAATCGTTGGCGTCTAGTGGGTATACCAGGGTGCCAGCACATTGCTGGCACCCTGGTATAAACGGCTGACATCGGTGATGCGATGTCAGCCGTTTAACCCTTTCCATACAGCGGTCCGTACGGACCGCTGTATGGAAAAGGTTAACAGCTCAGGGAGCTCCCTCCCTCTCCCATCGGGGGGCTGCTGTGCCTTTGCAGCCCCCCGAATGGAGAGGGAGAGAGCTCCCAGGCAGCCCCCCAAGCCCCGTCCTTACCCTTCCCCGTCTGCGCAGTTCTGGCCACTACTGAGCAGACGGGGAAGGTTCCCATGGCAACAGGACGCCTTCTCAGGCGTCCTGCTGTCCATGGTTCTGAACAGATCTGTGCTGAAGGCAGAGATCTGTTCAGACAAAGTGTAAGTAAAATACAGTACAGTACAATATATATTGTACTGTACTGTATTATGCAGACATCAGACCCACTGGATCTTCAAGAACCAAGTGGGTCTGGGTAAAAAAAAAAGTGAAAAAAAGTAAAAATCAAAAAACACATTTATCACTGATTAAAAATGAAAAAAATAAAATTCCCTACACATGTTTGGTATCGCCGCGTCCGTAACGACCTGATCTATAAAACGGTCATGTTACTTTACCCGAACGGTGAACGCCATAAAAATAAAAAATTAAAAACTATGATGAAATTGGAATTTTGCCCACCTTACTTCCCAAAAAAGGTTACAAAAGTGATCAAAAAAGTCGCATGTACGCCAAAATTGTAACAATCAAACCGTTATCTCATCCCTCCAAAGTCATACCCTACCCAAGATAACGCCCAAAAACTGAAAAAACTATGGCTCTTAGACTATGGAAACACTAAAACATGATTTCTTTTGTTTCAAAAATGAAATCATTGTGTAAAACTTACATAAATAAAAAAAAGTATACATATTAGGTATTGCCGCGTCCGTATTGACCGGTTCTATAAAAGTATCACATGACCTAACCCCTCAGATGACCACCGTAAAAAAATATAAATAAAAACGGTGTAAAAAAAGCAATTTTTTGTCATCTTCCGTCACAAAAAGTGTAATAGCAAGCAATAAAAAAGTCATGTGCACCCCAAAATAGTGCCAATCAAACCGTCATCTCATCCCACAAAAAATGAGACCCTACTTAAGATAATCGCCCAAAAATTGAAAAAACTATGGCTCTTAGACTATGGAGACACTAAAACATTTTTTTTGTTTTAAAAATGAAATTATTGTGTAAAACTTACATAAATAAAAAAAATTGTATACATATTGGGTATCACCACGTCCTTGACAACCTGCTCTATAAAATTACCACATGATCTAACCTGTCAGATGAATGGTGTAAATAACAACAAAAAAAACGGTGCCAAAAAAGCAATTTCTTGTTACCTTGCCGCACAAAAAGTGTAATATAGAGCAACCAAAAATCATATGTACCCTAAACTAGTACCAACAAAACTGCCACCCTATCCCGTAGTTTCTAAAATGGGGTCACTTTTTTGGAGTTTCTACTCTAGGGGTGCATCAGGGGGGCTTCAAATGGGACATGGTGTCTAAAAAACGAGTCCAGCAAAATCTGCCTTCCAAAAACCGTATGGCATTCCTTTCCTTCTGCGCCCTGCCGTGTGCCCGTACAGCAGTTTATGACCACATATGAGGTGTTTCTGTAAACTACAGAATCAGGGCCGTAAATAATGAGTTTTGTTTGGCTGTTAACCCTTGCTTTGTAACTGGAAAAAAAATATTAAAATGGAAAATCTGCCAAAAAAGTGAAATTTCGAAATTGTATCTCTATTTTCCATTAAATCTTGTGCAACACTTAAAGGGTTAACAAAGTTTGTAAAATCAGTTTTGTATACCTTGAGGGGTGTAGTTTCTTAGATGGGGTCACTTTTATGGAGTTTCTACTCTAGGGGTGCATCAGGGGGCTTCAAAAGGGACATGGTGTCAAAAAAACCAGTCCAGCAAAATCTGCCTTCCAAAAACCGTATGGCATTCCATTCCTTCTGCGCCCTGCCGTGTGCCCGTACAGCAGTTTATGACCACATATGAGGTGTTTCTGTAAACTACAGAATCAGGGCCGTAAATAATGAGTTTTGTTTGGCTGTTAACCCTTGCTTTGTAACTGGAAAAAAAATATTAAAATGGAAAATCTGCCAAAAAAGTGAAATTTTGAAATTGTATCTCTATTTTCCATTAAATCTTGTGCAACACCTAAAGGGTTAACAACGTTTGTAAAATCAGTTTTGTATACCTTGAGGGGTGTAGTTTCTTAGATGGGGTCACTTTTATGGAGTTTCTACTCTAGGGGTGCATCAGGGGGCTTCAAATGGGACATGGTGTCAAAAAACCAGTCCAGCAGAACCTGCCTTCCAAAAACCAAACGGCGCACCTTTCACTCTACGCCCGCTGTGTGGCCGTACAGTAGTTTACGGCCACATATGGGGTGTTTCTGTAAACGGCAGAGTCAGGGCAATAAAGATACAGTCTTGTTTGGCTGTTAACCCTTGCTTTGTTAGTGGAAAAAATGGGTTAAAATGGAAAATGAGGCAACAAAATGAAATTCTCAAATTTCATCCCCATTTGCCAATAACTCTTGTGCAACACCTAAAGGGTTAACAAAGTTTGTTAAATCAGTTTTGTATACCTTGAGGGGTGTAGTTTCTTAGATGGGGTCACTTTTATGGAGTTTCTACTCTAGGGGTGCATCAGGGGGCTTCAAATGGGACATGGTGTCAAAAAACCAGTCCAGCAAAACCTGCCTTCCAAAAACCAAACGCGCATCTTTCACTCTACGCCCCGCTGTGTGGCCGTACAGTAGTTTACGGCCACATATGGGGTGTTTCTGTAAACAGCAGAGTCAGAGCAATAAAGATACAGTCTTGTTTGGCTGTTAACCCTTGCTTTGTTAGTGGACAAAAAGGGTTAAAATGGAAAATTAGGCAAAAAAATGAAATTCTCAAATTTCATCCCTATTTGCCAATAACTCTTGTGCAACACCTAAAGGGTTAACAAAGTTTGTAAAATCAGTTTTGAATACCTTGAGGGGTGTAGTTTATAGAATGGGGTCATTTTTGGGTGGTTTCTATTATGTAAGCCTCGCAAAGTGACTTCAGAGCTGTAGTGGTCCCTAAAAATTGGTTTTTTGTAAATTTCTGAAAAATTTCAAGATTTGCTTCTAAACTTCTAAGCCTTGTAACATCCCCAAAAAATTAAATATCATTCCCAAAATAATTCAAACATGAAGTAGACATATGGGGAATGTAAAGTCATCACAATTTTTAGGGGTATTACTATGTATTACAGAAGTAGAGAAACTGAAACTTTGAAATTTGCTAATTTTTCCCAATTTTTGGTAAATTTGAAATTTTTTTATGCAAAAAAAATTATTTTTTTTTACTTTATTTTACCAGTGTCATGAAGTACAATATGTGACAAAAAAACAATCTCAGAATGGCCTGGATAAGTCAAAGCGTTTTAAAGTTATCACCACTTAAAGTGACACTGGTCAGATTTGCAAAAAATGGCCTGGTGCTAAGGTGTAATAAGGCTGTGTCCTTAAGGGGTTAAATCCACAGTTTTGTTCCCTGTATTGCCTACTTTTACCTCTGTATAAAATAAAGTTCCTAGGCATGGTCCGTCTATGTGTTGAAGGACGGAGGACGCAGAAGCAGGCAGCGTGAAAGGTCACATTACTGACAGCCAGGGACTGTAAGTAAATGATTAAAGCCAGGTCCTCCCCAGCAGCTGATAACAGTGCCTGGGCTGTGTGCACTTCTCCCTGTCCCTGCGCTTGGCAGACGCTCCCTCACTCAGTAGAGCTGGAGAATGCAGAGTTGGAGCAGCGCAGACCACGGAAGGGAGATCTGCCATCTGCTCAGTGTATAAATGAAAGCAACATGTGGTAAGAGGACCCCTTTGTGCTGCAGGAGATTAACCCTTTAGGGGGGAGGGCTCTGGTTACTGACACTTTTGGGGGGCTATTGTTACTGGCTAGTAAGGGCAGGCTGGATTAGCCGCAGGGTGAGGGCAGTGGCGGCCATCTTAACTGAATAGTGAAATTGCAGTTTTATGCAGACTGGTTGCTAAGAATCTTATTAAATATGGGGTAAGTCAGTCTAATAGTAACTGATTCTGGAATATTATGTTATTAGTAACTATATATATGAAAATTAAAATTAGGGTCTAAGTGAGACAGTTATCCTTTAAGGGTCCCAACTTATCAGCTAATTATTATAGGGAACCTTTTAGCAAAAATGGATTACCGAAAGTGCATAATTCCGTAAGGGATTTATATTAATAATTTATATTAATCGCCTAGCCACAAGATATCAGTTTGTTGGGAGTCCGACACGCTGTCTCTTCATACCTCCGGTGCTAGAACTACACAGAACGTGTGTCGGACTCACACCAATCTGATACTGATGGCCTATCCTAAGGATAAGCCACCAATACTAATATCTGGGACAACCCCTTTAAAGAAACCTCCCATTTAAAGCTAAAATATAGACCTAAATCTTTCAATATCCATGTCTTTCCACTTGTCTAAAATCGGTGGAAAATGGTTCTTGTGGGTCTATTACTATATATTTTTTTGTTAAAACACAATGTATTTATAATTAATTACCGTTATATTTTACAACTTACCGATGTTTCGATGGGGACAACATTTTCACCATCCATGGCCAACATCTACATGGCTTGGTGGGAGCATTGCTATCTATTTTCATCAAGCAATCCATTTGAGGCCTCCCTGGAGTGGTATGGCCGTTATATCGACGACCTGCTTTTCATATGGTTGGGCGATTGGGCCGCCGTGCCACTCTTTGGGAGTTACCTCAATGAGAATACATAACTTAAAATTCACTCTGTGTGATGATGCCTCCACCATTCCTTTTTTTGGATCTTCGAATACCAGGTTCCACAGAAAGGTCTGCTGTAGTCACCCATACCTTTTATAAGGACACAGCCGGCAACACCACACTCTTTGCGACCTCCTGTCATCCGCGTCATGTCATCCAAAATATACCTATGGGTGAGTTCATTTGTGCTAGATGCAATTGCTCTAATGATGCAGCCTGTCGCACTGAGATGGATTCAATTGCTGATCGCCTTTCCAAGCTTGATTTTCCTGGCCATGCTTTGAATGGAGCTAAAAAATTTTGCCCTGAGCAGATCAAGGCCTGATCTGATTTTTCCTCCGAGCAAGTCCCATAAGCAAATCCCGTCAGTCCCGATTTTTGTTACTAGTTATAGTTTAGAATACTCACACATTTGTCAGATAATCAGGAGACATCTACCGGTGCTTGGTTGCGATGAGCAGTGGGTGGACATTGCCAAGGCTGGAATCAAATGTGTAGCTTGCCGAGCACCCACGTTGGCACAAAAAGTGAGTCCTTCGTTTTTCTCTGATGTAGAACAGGATCAACCCACTTGGCTCAAACACAATGGCACTTTCAAATGTGGTCATCGCGTATGCACTTGTTGCAAAATAGTTCATACGGGATGTCACATTGTCTCCACAGCTAATCAACAATCTTTTCAACTGAAACAGTACATTAATTGCAATACTACCTTCGTAGTGTATTGTATTACATGCTCCTTATGCCGCCTTTAAAATGTGGGATGCACCACGAACAGCCTTAAGGTTAGAATCTGCAGGCACATTTCGGATATTCCACACTCCAGAGTGAGGAATGTGTCTGCGGTCAGTTTACATTATGCAGCTGTTTATGGAGGCGACATTCAGGGACTTGAAAGAGTTAATCCCCCAGTCTGGAGAGGCGACTACAGAAGAAAATTGCTCAACAGGGAATCCTTCTGGATCTTCCGGATGGATTCACGTATTCCTAAAGGTCTAAATCGTAGACATGATTTGATCCTACATTACTGACTCTATATATAATACTAGTTTTAGATTAGTTTTTATTGTAACACTGAAACCTTATGCACTTTATATGTATGGAGGTGTGGCTATGATTATATTGTGACCACCTGATCTTCAACTGGCCACTATATAAATCCAAGCCTGTGTAGCTTTCTTATGTCATGAGTAAGGATCAGCATTCTATGATCCGAAACGCGTAGACATGTACACCCTGTTTGGTTTTTAATGCACTATTTTGAATAAAAGCTGCTATCTTTTTGTATTGGAAGCTGGATTCCTGCCCTTTTTTGGGGGGATATTGCTTCCACGCCTCGTTCCCGGCATGTTCCGTGCTTCCTTTATTACCAGCCAGGTGAGCCAACCTTTTTTCTTTTGTGTTCATTACTATAAATGGCCGAGTGGAATAGTTCTCCAAATCAGAAAAAGCTAAAATAATAAAAAAAAATCCTGAAAAGCAGTGAAAAGATTTATTATGACAAATAAATATAAAATCACTAACTGTTCAATATTTCATTGTAAGGTTTGTAAATGGCAGGTGTAAAAAAGGGAAGTTGTCACGTAGCTCTTGATACATGTTTGGCTGTAATACTAAGGTGAATATATAGAAAACGCAGTGGGCATTTTTCTCAGTAATGATCTGGCAGCCGTGATGCGTGAATGAATCACCATTGCATAAGCGGAACGTAGAAGAGCTTTTAGGGACAAAGAAAAAAGTCCCTTTGGGCTTTTATAGATCTGCATTATAGCCACTTTGTTTCTCTTTATTGTTGAAGGGTTTTATTTTTTTTCCCTTTTTTCTAGCTTGTGTTTCTTTTTCCTCAGCTGGATCCATTCTATTTGAGAACTGATTAGCTGGAGAGGTTTTGAAAGTCAGTTTAAAGAGGTTTTTCCAGGTTAAGGATTCACTTGAATGGGAGCTCAGCTGCAGTAATCCAGCATGACCACTATAGTCGTGGCCAAAAGTTTTGAGAATTAGATAAATATTGGAAATTGGAAAAGTTGCTGCTTAAGTTTTTATAATAGCAATTTGCATATAATCCAGAATGTTATGAAGAGTGATCAGATGGATTGCATAGTCCTTCTTTGCCATGAAAATTAACTTAATCCCCCCAAAAAACTTTCCACTGCATTTCATTGCTGTCATTAAAGGACCTGCTGAGATCATTTCAGTAATCGTCTTGTTAACTCAGGTGAGAATGTTGACGAGCACAAGGCTGGAGATCATTATGTCAGGCTGATTGGGTTAAAATAGCAGACTTGACATGTTAAAAGGAGGGTGTGTCACGGATGGTGTTGCAGAAAACAAGAATTAACAAATAAAGATCCGACTGACTTGATCCCAAACTAAGGAACAAAAGGGTGAGCCCTATTAACCACTTCAGCCCCGCTAGTTGAAACCCCCTTCATGACCAGAGCACTTTTTACACTTCGGCACTACACTCCTTTCACCGTTTATCGCTCGGTCATGCAACTTACCACCCAAATGAATTTTACCTCCTTTTCTTCTCACTAATGGAGCTTTCATTTGGTGGTATTTTATTGCTGCTGACATTTTTACTTTTTTTGTTATTAATCAAAATGTAACGATTTTTTTGCAAAAAAATGACATTTTTCACTTTCAGCTGTAAAATTGTGCAAAAAAAACGACATCCATATATAAATTTTTCACCAAATTTATTGTTCTACATGTCTTTGATAAAAAAAAAATGTTTGGGCAAAAAAAAAAAATGGTTTGGGTAAAAGTTATAGCGTTTACAAACTATGGTACAAAAATGTGAATTTCTGCTTTTTGAAACAGCTCTGATTTTCTGAGCACCTGTCATGTTTCCTGAGGTTCTACAATGCCCAAACAGTAGAAAAACCCCACAAATGACCCCATTTCGGAAAGTAGACACCCTAAGGTATTCGCTGATGGGCATAGTGAGTTCATAGAACTTTTTATTTTTTGTCACAAGTTAGCGGAAAATGATGATGATTTTATTTTTATTTATTTTTTCTTACAAAGTCTCATATTCCACTAACTTGCGACAAAAAAAAAAAAATTCTAGGAACTCGCCATGCCCCTCACGGAATACCTTGGGGTGTCTTCTTTCCAAAATGGGGTCACTTGTGGCGTAGTTATACTGCCCTGGCAATTTAGGGGCCCATATGTGTGAGAAGTACTTTGCGATCAAAATCTGTAAAAAATGACCGGTGAAATCCGAAAGGTGCACTTTGGAATATGCGCCCCTTTGCCCACCTTGGCATCAAAAAAGTGTCACACATCTGGTATCGCCGTACTCAGGAGAAGTTGGGGAATGTGTTTTGGGGTGTCATTTTACATATACCCATGCTGGGTGAGAGAAATATCTTGGCAAAAGACAACTTTTCCCATTTTTTTTATACAAAGTTGGCATTTGACCAAGATATTTTTCTCACCCAGCATGGGTATATGTAAAATGACACCCCAAAACACATTCCCCAACTTCTCCTGAGTACGGCGATACCAGATGTGTGACACTTTTTTGATGCCAAGGTGGGCAAAGGGGCGCATATTCCAAAGTGCACCTTTCGGATTTCACCGGTCATTTTTTACAGATTTTGATCGCAAAGTACTTCTCACACATATGGGCCCCTAAATTGCCAGGGCAGTATAACTACGCCACAAGTGACCCCATTTTGGAAAGAAGACACCCCAAGGTATTCCGTGAGGGGCACTGCGAGTTCCTAGAATTTTTTTTTTTTTGTCACAAGTTAGCGGAAAATGATGATTTTTTTTTTTTTCTCTTTTTTCCTCAGCTTCTCCTGAGTACGGCGATACCAGATGTGTGACACTTTTTTGCAGCCTAGATGCGCAAAGGTGCCCAAATTCCTTTTAGGAGGGCATTTTTAGACATTTGGATCCCAGACTTCTTCTCACGCTTTAGGGCCCCTAAAAAGCCAGGGCAGTATAAATACCCCACATGTGACCCCACTTTGGAAAGAAGACCCCCCAAGGTATCCAATGAGGGGCCTGGCAAGTTCATCGAAATTTTTTTTTTTTCGCATAAGTTAGCGGAAATAGATTTTTATTTTATTTTTTCTCACAAAGTCTCACTTTCCGCTAACTTAGGACAAAAATTTAAATCTTTCATGGACTCAATATGCCCCTCAGCAAATACCTTGGGGTGTCTTCTTTCCAAAATGGGGTCAGTTGTGGGGTGTTTGTACTGCCCTGGCATTTGAGGGTCTCCGCAATCATTACATGTATGGCCAGCATTAGAAGTTTCTGCTATTCTCCTTATATTGAACATACAGGTAATGAGATTTTTTTTTCCGTTCAGCCTCTGGGCTGAAAGAAAAAAATGAACGGCACAGATTTCTTCATTCGCATCGATCAATGTGGATGAAAAAATCTCTGCCAAAAAAAAAAAATTGAGGGGAAAGGCGTCTGCCAGGACATAGGAGCTCCGCCCTACATCCATACCCACTTAGCTCGTATGCCCTGGCAAACCCGATTTCTCCATTCACATCAATCGATGTGGATGAATAAATCATTGCCGGGATTATTTTTTTATTTTTTCTTTATATATATATATACAAAATGTTTGCCAAAGCATAGGAACGCCGCCTCCTCCTCAGCTCGTATGCCTTGTCAAACGTATCTGTCACTGCAGAGGAGAAAATCCCGTCTTGCAGCGCCGCATACACCGACTTGCGTGTAATCTGACAGCAGCGCAATGCTTCTGTCAGAATGCACATCGGTGCTGCAGCTAGTAGATCGGTTGGTCCACCTGGAAGGTAAAAAAAGAAAAAAGAAAAAAAAAAACAGGCCACAACGCAATAATTTTATTAACTTTGGAACAGAACATGTAAACTTTAACTTTTTGAACTAAACATTAACGTGTTTGCTTACTGGTGTTTTTTGTTTTTTTTTTGTTTGTTTTTTTACCTTTATAGAACAAACCTCTCCTTCCCCATGGGACAATGTGCAAAGCGCAAATCGCCCAAAGATGTGGCGAAGTGCGTTATGCACTTTGTCCCATGTGAAAGGAGACGTTTGCAGCAGCTGTGAGTGAATGGGCCCTAATAGCCCTGTGTGCCTGTCCTGGTGAGATGATCCCTATGCTAATAGTGTACCTGTGAGTGGTACTTCCGGAAACACTCTCCAAAGCATAGGGCAGGGTGGTCAGGACAGTCAGGACAGAAATAACGGGTGTCACGCCTTATTCCACTCCTGCTACAGACACAACATTTTTTTTCGGGGTGGCGGTCGGTTTGAGGTACCAGGAACGACACTGGGGAAATGTCGCTCGTGTAGACGGCTAACTACACTGGTGGATGGGGCCACGGAACCTCCTGGGTACAGGAGGTTCGCGATGATCTCTTCCTGAAATTTGAGGAAGGATCCAGTTCTCCCAGCCTTACTGTAGAGAACAAAACTATTGTACAGAGCCAATTGAATTAAATATACAGACACCTTCTTATACCAGCATCTGGTTCTGCGGGACACTAAATACGGAGCCAACATCTGGTCATTGAAGTCCACCCCTCCCATGAGCAAATTATAGTCGTGGACTGAGAGGGGCTTTTCAATGACACGGGTTGCTCGCTCAATTTGGATTGTCGTGTCTGCGTGAATGGAGGAGAGCATGTAAACGTCACGCTTGTCTCTCCATTTCACCGCGAGCAGTTCTTCGTTACACAGTGCGGCCCTCTGCCCCCTTGCAAGACGGGTGGTAACGAGCCGTTGGGGGAAGCCCGCGCGACTAGTTCGCGCGGTACCACAGGCGCCAATCCGTTCTAGAAACAAATGCCTAAAGAGGGCCACACTTGTGTAAAAATTGTCCACATAAAGATGGTACCCCTTGCCGAATAAGGGTGACACCAAGTCCCAAACTGTCTTCCAACTGCTCCCCAGGTAGTCAGGGCAACCGACCGGCTCCAGGGTCTGATCTTTTCCCTCATAGATCCGAAATTTGTGGGTATAGCCTGTGGCCCTTTCACAGAGCTTATACAATTTGACCCCATACCGGGCGCGCTTGCTTGGGATGTATTGTTTGAAGCCAAGGCGCCCAGTAAAATGTATCAGGGACTCGTCTACGCAGATGTTTTGCTCTGGGGTATAAATATCTGCAAATTTCTGGTTGAAATGGTCTATGAGGGGCCGAATTTTGTGGAGCCGGTCAAAAGCAGGGTGGCCTCTGGGACGGGAGGTGCTGTTATCACTAAAGTGCAGGAAACGCAGGATGGTCTCAAATCGTGTCCTGGACATAGCAGCAGAGAACATGGGCATGTGATGAATCGGGTTCGTGGACCAATATGACCGCAATTCATGCTTTTTTGTCAGGCCCATGTTGAGGAGGAGGCCCAGAAAAGTTTTAATTTCGGAAACTTGGACTGGTTTCCACCGGAAAGACTGGGCATAAGAGCTTCCCGGGTTAGCGGTTATAAATTGTGTGGCATATCTGTTTGTTTCAGCCACAACTAAGTCTAAGAGCTCCGCAGTCAAGAACAGCTCAAAAAATCCCAGGGCCGAACCGATCTGAGCTGTCTCAACCCGAACTCCAGACTGGGCGGTGAAAGGGAAAACTACAGGTGCGGCTGAAGTTGGGGACTGCCAATCAGGGTTTGCCAGCACCTCTGGGATTCTAGGGGCTCTACGGGCACGTCTTTGCGGTGGCTGCGACGGGGTCACTACTGCACGTGCCACCGTACCAGCTTCAACTGCCCTTCTGGTGCTCGCTACTTCACCAGGTTGTACGGCAGTGCTGGTACTAGGTCCAGGAAGGGCTGGGCTGCTGGTGTATGCCTCACCACGTAATCCGACAGCACCAGCCCCACTCTGCTGCTCTTGAAGCGGATCCTGCGCAACCTGCGGTCTAGCGACACGGGGCCGGGTACGCCTGCTGCTATCAGGGACCTCAGCCTCCTCGTCCGAACTTTGGGTCAGAGAGCCACTGCTTTCTACAGGTTCGTATTCTGACCCGCTGGATTCATCAGATGAGGGTTCCCACTCCTCATCCGACTGGGTCAGAAGCCTGTAGGCCTCTTCAGAGGAATACCCCCTGTTAGACATTTGGGCAACTAAATTTAGGGGTATTCCCTGAGACTACCCAAGAAAAAAAAAGCAAGCCTGTCTTACAAAGGGGAGGCTAGCGAAGTACCGGAGGCCGCTGCGGTTGATAAAAAATATCAAAACTGATTTTTTTATCGCCGCAGTGCGTGTAAGGTGAATGTGCAGTGATCAAAAAATAATAATTTTTTTGTCACTGCGGTGGGGCGGGCGTGGGCGAACGCACGTGTGGGCGACCGATCAGGCCTGATCGGGCAAACACTGCGTTTTGGGTGGAGGGCGAACTAAAGTGACACTAATACAATTATAGATCTGACCGTGATCAGTTTTGATCACTTTCAGATACTATAAAAGTACAAATGCTGATTAGCGATACGCTAATCAGCGAATAACGGACTGCGGTGCGGTGGGCTGGGCGCTAACTGATCGCTAACTACCTAACCAAGGGACCTAAACTATACCTAAAACCTAACGGTCAATACCAGTGAAAAAAAAAAAGTGACAGTTTGCACTGATCACTTTTTTCCTTTTCACTAGTGATTGACAGGGGCAAGAAGGGGTGATCAAAGGGTTAATTGGGGTGATCTGGGGGCTAAGTGTAGTGTAGTGGGTACTCACAGTGATGTGTGCTCCTCTGCTGGAACCAACCGACCAAAAGAAGGAGCAGAGGAGCACAGCAGCCATATAACCCCATCATATTTACTAATATGTGGGGTTAAATGGCTGCTGATTGGATTTTTTGAAAATCATCAACCTGCCAGCCAATGATCGTGGCCGGCAGGTTGATGACAAACTTCTTCTTTGAATTTTGCCGGCCCGCGATGCGCATGCGCGGGCCGGCATACCCGGAAATCTCGCGTCTCGCGAGGGTACGCACCGGCGCGTCCACCCAGAACAGCACGACCGCCGCGAAGACGCAATCCTGCGTACGGCGGTCGTGAGGAGGTTAAAGCCCTAGAGCTCTCCCTCACTGCTCAACCCATGCAAAGATCTCAATGATAGAAAGTTGCATGTCCACGTACCTAGACTGAGTGAAAACCCTATAATAGTGAGGGGACACGACCACCGGCTCCCTACACTTAATACGGAGGGAGTCAGGGTCACCTAGAATTAAGCCAACAGGAAAACACAAATACAGAAATAGACTTATCTGAGAAACCAGCAGAAGCAACTTCAAGCAGTGAACACAATCCAGGAAGTAGTATTAACCGCAAAGTGAGGCAGTATGGGAGGGGATATAAAGGGAGGCAATCACTGCTAATAGATGACAGCTGGGAGAGGGAGAAGAGATGTCAAAGCAAAACCAAAACAAAAGAATATCATGCAGGAGGTACTGAAGAACGTCTGTCAGAACTTCTCAGAGATCTGGCGGTGACAGTACCCCTCCCTCTACGAGTGGACTCAGGACACTCAGAGCCCACCTTCTCAGGATGGGACCTATGAAACGCCCTGATAAGACGAGTGGCCTTAATGTCCGCCACTGGAACCCACATCCTCTCCTCAGGACCATAACCCTCCCAATGAATGAGGTACTGGAGAGAACCGCGGATAATACGAGAGTCCACAATCCTAGAGACCTGAAATTCAAGATTACCATCAACCACAATCAGAGGAGGAGGCAAAGAGGAGGGTACAGTGGGTTGGACATAAGGTTTCAATAGGGACTTGTGAAAAACATTATGGATCTTTCAAGTCTGAGGAAGATCAAGACGGTAGGCAACGGGATTGATGAGGGACAAGATTTTGTAAGGCCCAATAAACTTAGGACCCAACTTCCAGGAGGGAACCTTCAATTTGATATTCTTAGTAGACAACCACACGAGATCACCAACATTCAGGTCCGGAGCAGGCAAACGTCTCTTATCCGCCACACGCTTATATCTCTCACTCATGCTCTTTAAATTATCCTGAATCTTTTGCCAAATAGATGACAAAGACGAGGAGAATCTTTCCTCATCAGGTAAACCAGAAGCCCCCTCTCCAGAGAAAGTCCCAAACTGCGGATGAAACCCATATGCACCAAAAAATGGTGACTTATCAGAGGACTCCTGACGACGGTTATTTAAAGCAAACTCAGCAAGGGACAAAAAAGAACACCAATCCTCCTGATTCTCCGCCACAAAACAGCGCAGATATGTCTCCAGATTCTGATTGACGCGCTCCGTCTGGCCATTCGACTGCGGGTGGAAAGCAGAAGAGAATGACAACCGAACCTCCAAGCGAGAACAGAAAGCCTTCCAGAATCTGGAAACAAACTGCGTGCCCCTATCAGAGACTATGTCTGAAGGAATACCATGCAATTTGACAATGTGATCAATAAATGCTTGCGCCAGCATTTTAGCATTGGGCAACCCAGGGAAAGGAATAAAATGCGCCATTTTGCTAAAACGGTCCACCACCACCAGAATCACAGTCTTCCCCGAGGAACGAGGCAGGTCCTTTATGAAGTCCATGGAGAGATGTGTCCAAGGACAGGAAGGAATGGGTAACGGGAGGAGAGGACCTGATGGCCGTGAATGAGGGACTTTGGCACGAGCGCAGGTCTCGCAGCCTGCCACAAAACCCTCAATCGACTTACGAAGAGCCAGCCACCAGAATCTCTGAGCAATGAGATCCACTGTGGCTCTACCCCCCGGGTGCCCAGCAAGGACCGTATCGTGGTGCTCCTTAAAAACCTTATGTCGTAAAGCGAGAAGCACAAACAACCTCCCAGGAGGACAAAGATCAGGAGCCTCTGCCTGGGCTGCCAGAACCTCTGCCTCCAATTCAGGATAAAGAGCAGAGACAACCACCCCTTCAGCCAAAATGGGACCCGGGTCTTCAAAGTTCCCCCCTCCCGGAAAACAACGTGACAGGGCGTCCGCCTTCACATTCTTAACCCCAGGGCGGAACGTGACAACAAAATTAAACCTTGAAAAGAACAAAGACCATCTGGCCTGTCTCGGGTTCAGACGCTTGACTGACTCCAAGTAGGCCAGATTCTTATGGTCGGTAAACATGGTAATAGGGTGTCTGGCTCCCTCTAGCCAATCGCGCCATTCCTCAAAAGCTAACTTGATGGCCAACAACTCCCAATCTCCCACATCGTAATTTCTCTCTGCGGAGGAGAGTTTCTTCGAGAAAAAGGCACACGGTCACCATTTGGCAGGAGAGGGACCCTGAGACAAGACTGCACCCACACCCACCTCAGAAGCATCCACCTCAACAATGAAGGACAGAGAGACATCAGGTTGTACCAGGATGGGAGCGGAAGCAAAACTCTCTTTGATACTAGAAAAGGCCTTACGCGCCTCTACCAACCAGGAGGAAAAATCTACCCCCTTTCTAGTCATATCAGTGAGTGGCTTAACAACAGAGGAATAATTCAAAATGAACTTCCTGTAATAATTGGTAAAACCCAAAAAGCGCATCAGCACCTTCTGATTCTCAGGAAGCTCCCAATCAAGCACAGCGCGGATCTTCTCGGGGTCCATGCAAAAAACAGAAGCGGAGAGAAGAAAACCCAGAAATTTAATTTCTGGAACCGCAAACACACATTTTTCCAGTTTAGCGTACAATTTATTCTCCCGCAGAGTGAGCAAGACCTGACGTAGGTGGTCCCTATGAGTTTTGAAATCAGGAGAAAAAATCAAAATGTCATCTAGATACACTAGTACAAATTTCCCCATTAAATGATAAAAAATGCTGTTCACAAAATGTTGGAAGACAGCTGGAGCATTCATCAAACCAAAAGGCATAACCAAATTCTCAAAATGGCTCCCAGGGGTATTGAAGGCCGTCTTCCATTCGTCTCCTTCTCTGACCCTGACCAGGTTGTATGCCCCTCTTAAATCCAACTTGGAAAAAACTTTAGCCCCCACAATCTGGTTAAAGAGGTCCAGGATCAGAGGAAGCGGATAAGGGTCACGAATTGTGATACTGTTCAGCTCCCTGAAATCCAGACATGGTCTTAAAGCAGTGTTTCCCAACCAGTGTGCCTCCAGCTGTTACAAAACTACAACTCCCAGCATGCCCACACAGCCAAAGGCTGTCTGAGCATGCTGGGAGTTGTAGTTTTGCAACAGCTGGAGGCACGCTGGTTGGGAAACACTGTCTTAAAGAACCATCTTTTTTCTTAACAAAAAAAAACAGCGGCAACAGATGACTTCGAGGGTCGTATGTGTCCCTTTCTCAGGCTCTCAGAGATATAAGCACGCATAGCGACCCTTTCAGGTTGGGAGAGATTGTTTAAACGAGCTTGGCGCCTGGGATGAGATTAATAGGGCAATCGTACTCCCGGTGAGGGGGCAGCTCCTGAACACTACTCTCAGAAAGCACATCCGAAATGTCAGAGAGAAAAGATGGTACAGTCTTAGTAGAAACCTCTGAAAGAGACGTCGAGAGGCAATTCTCTCTGCAAAAGTCATTCCAACCATTTATTTGCCTCGCTTGCCAATCAATGGTGGAGTTATGTTTAGTGAGCCAGGGTAGCCTCAACACTAGAGGAGTAGGTAACCCGCTTAGGACGAAACATGACACATCCTCAACATGAGCATCACCCACAGTCAAACGGATATTGTGAACTATGCCCTTTAACGATTTTTGAGAAAGTGGAGCGGAATCAATAGCAAAAACAGGTATATCCTTTCCCAAAGTGCACACCTGGAAACCATTTGTTATAGCAAATTGATTATCAATGAGATTGACAGCTGCTCCCCTATCTACAAAAATCTCACAAACAATGTTCTTGCTCTCTAGCGCCACCCTGGCAGGTAGGACAAAACGGGAACTACAAGCAAACGGAAAACCTTCCATTTCCGCATCAACCTTGCCAATAGTAACAGATGGAACGTTTTTAGAGGACTTTTTTCTTTTTGTTTCTTTATTACTCTTAAAAAACTCCCTGAATCTCCTAGAGGGACAAACATTTGCCAAATGATTTATACCTCCACAACAGAAACAAACCCTCCTCTGAGAGCTGAATCCTCTGATTATGAAAGAATGGGTTGCTATCAGTCAGGAATTGGCCCAGAAGTTGATTGAGAGCATGCCCAGTCGAATTGCAGAGGTCCTGAAAAAGAAGGGCCAACACTGCAAATACTGACTCTTTGCATAAATGTCATGTTATTGTCGATAAAAGCCTTTGAAGCGTATGAAGTAATTATATTTCACTACATCACAGAAACAACTGAAATAAAGATCTAAAAGCAGTTTAGCAGCAAACTTTGTGAAAACTAATATTTGTGTCATTCTCAAAACTTTTGGCCACGACTGTAGGTGCTATGGCCAGAGTATGGTGCTGGAGTCAGTAACCAGGCTGGTTGTAGAAGAAAAATGTCTCTCTTTACTAAAGTGCAGAATGGGAGTTGTAGTACATCCAACAATATCAAGGCATAGTTCGAAACAATTCTCAATGCAAATCTTCCCAGATAGCAAAGTATGGATACAGGCCAGGATGGGGATTGTAGTACTCCTTCTATCTATCTCTCCTGGTCTTCGCCATTTCACTGTGAGCTGAGCATAGGGACAGATGTGGCGAGTGCTAGGGACAGTGTTTCACAAAGCTTTTAATTGTAGAATATTGGATAGAGACAGTGTAGGGAGATCGTAGGGAGAGCATAGGGAGGCTGCAGTGACAGTGCAGGCTCAATGTAATTGCCCTATGCATCTTGTTCAACTGCTGCACCAATCATTCTTAACCACTTCAACCCCGCTAGCTGAAACACCCTTAATGACCAGGCCACTTTTTATACTTCTGCACTACACTACTTTCACCGTTTATTGCTCGGTCATGCAACTTACCACCCAAATGAATTTTACCTCCTTTTCTTCTCACTAATAGAGCTTTCATTTGGTGGTATTTTATTGCTGCTGACATTTTTTTTTTTTGTTATTAATCAAAATTTAACGATTTTTTTTGCAAAAAAATAAAATTTTTCACTTTCAGTTGTAAAATTTTGCAAAAAAAACGACATCCATATATCAATTTTTCGCTAAATGTATTGTTCTACATGTCTTTGATAAAAAAAAAATGTTTGGGTAAAAAAAAAAATGGTTTGGGTAAAAGTTATAGCGTTTACAAACTATGGTACAAAAATGTGAATTTCCGCTTTTTGAAGCAGCTCTGACTTTCTGAGCACCTGTCATGTTTCCTGAGGTTCTACAATGCCCAGACAGTACAAACACCCCACAAATGACCCCATTTCGGAAAGTAGACACCCTAAGGTATTCACTAATGGGCATAGTGAGTTCATAGAACTTTTTATTTTTTGTCACAAGTTAGCGGAAAATGATGATTTTTTTTTTCTTACAAAGTCTCATATTCCACTAACTTGTGAAATGGGGTCACATGTGGGGTATTTATACTGCCCTGGCATTTTAGGGGCCCTAAAGCGTGAGAAGAAGTCTGGAATATAAATGTCTAAAAATTTTTACGCATTTGGATTCCGTGAGGGGTATGGTGAGTTCATGTGAGATTTTATTTTTTGACACAAGTTAGTGGAATATGAGACTTTGTAAGAAAAAAATTAAAATAAATAAATTCCGCTAACTTGGGCCAAAAAAATGTCTGAATGGAGCCTTACAGGGGGGTGATCAATGACAGGGGGGTGATCACCCATATAGACTCCCTGATCACCCCCCTGTCATAGATCACCCCCCTGTCATTGATCACCCCCCTGTAAGGCTCCATTCAGACGTCTGTATGCGTTTTGCGGATCCGATCCATGTATCCGTGGATCCGTAAAAATCATACGGACGTCTGAATGGAGCCTTACAGGGGGGTGATCAATGACGGGGGTGATCAGGGAGTCTATATGGGTGATCACCCCCCTGTCATTGATCACCCCCCTGTAAGGCTCCATTCAGACATCCGTATGCGTTTTGCGGATCCGATCCATGTATCCGTGGATCCGTAAAAATCATACGGACGTCTGAATGGAGCCTTACAGGGGGGTGATCAATGACAGGGGGGTGATCAATGACAGGGGGGTGATCAGAGAGTCTATATGGAGTGATCAGGGGTTAATAAGGGGTTAATAAGTGACAGGGGGGGGGTTTAGTGTAGTGGTGTTTGGTGCTACTTTACACAGCTACCTGTGTCCTCTGGTGGTCGATCCAAACAAAAGGGACCACCAGAGGACCAGGTAGCAGGTATATTAGATGCTGTTATCAAAACAGCGTCTAATATACCTGTTAGGGGTTAAAAAAATCGCATCTCCAGCCTGCCAGCAAACGATCGCCGCTGGCAGGCTGGAGATCTACTCGCTTACCTTCCGTTCCTGTGAACTCGCGCGCACACAGGCAATCTCGGCTATCGCGAGATGACGCACGGATGCGTCCAGGAGGAATGAATCAACCACCTTCCGGACGCATCCGTGCGTTAGGCGGTCGGGAGGTGGTTAATCTGTTCTGATATACATAGACTTACTGTGCATCAGACTTAGTCTCAACAGGCGGTCTAACATATAGGCGCATTTATCTTGTTCAACTGCTGCACAGCACCCGCCCCATAACAGTGACCTACACAGCACCCCGCCCCCTTAAAAGTGACCTCCACAGGGAATATCTCAGGACTGGTCCTAGACAGCTGAGACCTGGTCTAAAATCTTCCCAGACACCTGATGTACCTGTGTGCCAAATTTGGTGCATTACGGTCCAGTTGTATGGTCAGAAGGGAACAGACAGACAGAAATTCATATATATATATATCTTATTAATGACAAGAATGAGTGAAAAAAAGTGATATTTATTCAACACATGTTGATACAGGCAACGTTTCAGCTCTCTCACAGAGCCATTATCAAGCCAAGTGACTTTCACCAAATTTTTCACTTTTTTATCCAAGGAGTGCTGCGTTATATTTATCTGGATTGTGTTTGGACCCTAGGACCAAGGGGATAACGCTGGCACCTGAACTGCTTGAAGCTTGGAGTGCTGCCCTGTGATTTTCTGGATATATATATATACATTATACACACACTCTACAAATATACACATACAATATATTATATATACACACGCATACAGGACATCAGTGGCTGATTGGCTGTGTAGCCAGCAGACGTTTAATGCAGGAGCCTAACAATTAACTCATTCTTGTCATTAATAAGTTCTACTCTGACCTCCACTGCAGCTATTAGATGGCGGAGAGGACACCCAGAAGGTGCTACAGCTATTATAATCTGCATTTAGCACAGCAATATAGTGACTTCTTTAAGTACCAACCAGGAACCGGACCCCACCACGTTCCCCAATTTCATTAATACAGTACAGTTATTCACTGCTCCACCGCCACCAAGCCCCTGACCCTGGGCTTCCAATTACTTCTAGGCTAGATCCTGAGTCCTGACCCTGGCCACCGCCGGGCCCCCTGAACACATTATGCTGGTGTCCAGTCTCACAGTAGTACATAAATGTACTGTAAGGAGGACTCAGGAGACACTGCGCTGGAAGGAACGAGGCCTGCAATATGCTCATCCCCATTCATTCCCCTCAGTCGCACCGCGCTCGACGCCTGCTACAGTTCAGGGCCCAAGGAGAGTGAAGAAAACGAACAGCTTTGATGTGCTTTGGGCCCCTGGAGTTGTAATAAAATTTTAAAAAAGTAATACTCCCACATTGAATGAAGAACATCATGCTCCCCCCCAGCAGAAAAGTCACTGCATCGCGCCTGTCTGCTTGGGAGAGCACAGGCCAGGGCATAGTGGAGCAGAAAGGTGCTGACGGCTCCCTGTTACACCACTGTATTCAACTGTATCTGTGTCCTCAGGTCACAGATACTGTTGAAATTGGAAGTTGCCACAGCCATCCTGAGACCGTGGCACAAAATCTGTGACTGTCTCGCCGTTCCAGGGTGGTTTTGAAGTATGGAACTGGGCATGTGCGACTATCTCAGCAAGATGGACAGAGAAATAAGGAAAAAGAACAGACAGCAGGTGGCGCTTCACAGAGAGATTGTATTTAATAACTCGGTGGCTATACAAATTTTTTTATTACATGCAATTATAAAAGTTTTCAGATCCAGGTGAAAAATGTAGAATATTTCTGGTGGGACATCCCCGCAGATGTTCCTCTTCACATTTTATTGTGGCATTGCTGTCCTCAGACAAGAAAAGGTCGTTAATCTCTGGTTTAAAGCATCTGATGTCCAGGCCCTTTAAACGCCATTAAAGGGACTTTGTTGCCATGGAGTCTGATGGAAATACAACAGAGCGCTCCCGTCCTTTGTTCCTCTCCACGGTGCTCATCACACGGAATTTCAATATATGGATAAAAGCACTGATGTGAGTTTTCATATTCAAAACGCATCAAATGGACTGGATTTGTTTCTGCCAGATGTGACTGACAAAGACCACTGGCCGTTCCCTTTCTCCATCTCTCCTCTGAGTATTTCTGTCATCCAAAAACACGAAAAAACTAACAAAAAAAACACCCTTCCGCCACTGAGCGCTCACACGAAGCTGTGTAGATTCCAGTTAACATGTCTCCATGGAGGGAGAGAAAAAAAAATTCTCCTCTCCATTATAATTTTCCCCAAAGGAGGTAGAACACACAGACGGACATCTCCGGCTCCTGCAGCACGTTTCCTCCTGAAGTGCCGCTTTGAAGGCGGTTTGGGATTGTTACTTTATAATGCTAACGACCCGCCGACGTCTCGGCTCCCCGTTGTTATATGTAGTAGACCACAGAGCTGTGCTGACCAGGGATGGAGGGCAGGGGCGTAACTAGAAGTGACTGGGCCCCACAGCAAATTTTTGTAAGGGCCCCCCTCAGCGCGCTTCGACCATAAGGGCATATGGTCGTGTGCATGGGCCCTTATTCATTTTTTTTTTGTTTGGTGTGTGCGTGTGAGTGTTGGGGAGGAGTGGGGGGGGTTTATGGTCACCAAAACCATGTTTTTAGTATTTTTTATATTTTAAAAGGGAAGACTTTTTTGTTTTGTTTATTTATTTATCTTTATATAAAACATTGGCAAGGGGGGTGATAATGTCTTTAGCTTGCAGTACATGGCAGCCTCCCCTTTCTGCCCGCAGTTCTGCCATGTACTAGTGGTTATTATGGCACATATAAGCGCACACCCTCTGCATATATAAGAGCAATAAAATAAGCAGTAGTAGATGGCAGAACAGCAAGCAGGGGGGCACAGGTCAGGGCGGCACAGACAAGGGCCGGAGGGAGGGGGGCACAGACAAGGGCCGGGGGGGGCGCAGATAAGGGCCAGGGGCTGCACTGAAAGGGCCAGGGAGGTGCACACAGGGGCCAGTACGCAGACAAAGGCAGGGGGCACAGATAAGGGCCAGGGGGGCGCAGACAATGGCTAGAAATGTATGGGCCCCAGCCCCAGCCAGAGCAAATTTATGAATGCCCAGAGCAACTTCCCCACAACCCCTCCCTCCTCCCTCAGCAGCGGCTTGTAAGACTCCTACACTCTCCACACAACGTCGGATGTCCCACTCACTCAGTATGTATGCCCCTTAGTACCCCCAAACAGTAGTTATGCTCCATTATTTCCCCTTTACAGTAGTTATGCTCCCAGGCCCAGCATCCCTTATTGCCCCCACGCCACACAGTAAAATGTTATTATTATTCCCCATTAGTGTCCACACACTAGTTATGCCAATCAATGAATGCCCATTGCCCCTTTATTGCCCCAGCCCCCACAGAGTAGCCATATTCCATTAGTACCCAACCTCAGTCAGTCACAAAGACAAAGTAGTTACAAGTTCAACTTACTAGCTACCACACTCTGGCTCTGGGCTGGCTGGGCGCTGGACTGCTGGTGCTGGACCTGACATGGATGTGGTGCTGCTCTCAGTGCTCTGCCTCTTCTTCTCTACTGCTGCCGCCTGCGCAGCTCCTCCTGTCCTCCTGGCTGCTTCGGGGCCGCAGACTTCGCTGCGCAGACAAGGGGCCCGGCGCCCAGCGTGTGTGTGAAAGTTTATTTTCAACTTGATTAATGATTCGATTCTCATTCTTCACAGCAGGCGCAGCGGCGGCCGCCCCCCCCCCCCCCCAATGTGATCGGATCAGATCATGATCTTTCAATCATCTTTCTATTCTTACTGTCTCCAGTCTCCTGAAGTCTGCGCAGCGCGCAGACTGTATTAAGCCTGCCCACATACTGATGGTTAAGAGCAGAGCAGGGAGCGGCAGGCGGCAGCAGTAAGTGACAGGAGGCGCAGACTTCAGGAGACTGGAGACAGTAAGAATAGAAAGATGAAAGATCATGATCCGATCCGATCCGATCACATGGGGGGGGGGGGGCCCGGCCGCCGCCGCTGCGCCTGCTGTGAAGAATGAGAATCGAATCATTAATCAAGTTGAAAATAAACTTTCACACACACGCTGGGCGCCGGGCCCCTTGGCAGCCCGGGCCCCGAAGCAGCCGCTTCCCCTGCTTCCCTGGTAGTTACGCCACTGATGGAGGGGTTTAAGCACAGCATCTGTTTCTATCAGGTAATTACCCGCAACAGTATTTTTCTTTAAAGGGCATCTGTCAGCAGTTTTGTACCTGTGACACTGGCTGACCTGTTACATGTGCGCTTAGCAGCTGAAGGCATCTGTGTTGGTCCCATGTACATATGTGTCCGCAGTTGCTGAGAAAAATGATGTTTTAATATATGCAAATGAGCCTCTAGGAGCAACAGGGCTCTGCTCTCTCTGCAACTGCTGCACTCTCTGCACTATAATTGACAGGGCCAGGTGTGACCACATTTTCACTGCCGGACACTGTCAATCAAAGGGCAGGGGAAGCGGCAATCAGACAGTTAGTGGCAGAATAAACATTAACATTTAGTGACTTACTGGTGACGCTTCCTTTTTTATTTCCATCCGGTTCTGACCACCATGATGATTTCTTCAGGCCACGACTCGTCTCTGCAGTTTGCTGCCCAGATGTCTTTAGTTCTCGCTTTGCCATCACATCCAACGCACCCAACATACTAACACAACCTCTTTGTGCCGCGAGTATAATAGCAACATACACTGTGCCCCTGAATACAGTACAGTCATGGCACACATTATGGCCGCGATAAAAAAGCACAGCCCACACACACTGCCCTTAATGGTGGTACTGCAGTGTCCCACTACGTGTGAAAAGGGGACACTTCAAACTTTTGTATATGTCATGCTATTTAATGCCATTTTCCCATTTGCACCGTACAAGCTGCTAGTTCCTCACAACAGGCTGGTGACAGCAATTCCACATTTTCACCACTAGGTGTAGCTGTTATCTACTATAAATAGCAGAAGTCAGGCAGAAATAAGAGAGAGAAGAGAGAAGTTAGGCGTTGGGAGGAAGTTAGGAGAGGAGAAGATGTAACCTGTAGGGTGTGCCCCTGGGTACTCCCCAGACAGGGCCTAAAGCAGAAAGGACATTAAGTCTAAAGTACTACTGGATCCATCCTTGAAGGTGCCACTATTCTGGAGTCAGAGACAAAGTGGACTTACTATTATGGAAGCAGCCTGTTCAAATAATGGAGCAGAAGATTAGTGCCTGCCGCTAGGGAGACCGACCTGTTGGTTGCCAAGTTTTAGTATTCAGAAGATCCAAAGGATCTAAAGGCTGAGTTGTCAGAGTAAGCTGAGCAAGTTAAAGAAAGTAACCCTCTCTCACATTGAGTTGGACCCTGCACTTTACTGTCACTGTGCCTGTTGTCTGGAATACTCTCCTCCATCTTTATGTACCAAGGCATTACTTATATGGATGTAAGCTACCTTCCAAGCCAATATCTTCAAGTAAAGTTATTGTTGGTTCAACTATTGACTCTCTCCTTATTCCATACCAATTCTTAACGCACCGTGCGGTGCTGGCGTCACGAACACCAGGGACCCTGCCTCCAAGGCACCCTAAACCTACACACCACCAAGGGCACCTCAACTTCCATCTGGCTGGTGATCCCTGGACAAAACAGAGAGTGCCCTGAAGGAACTGGTGCTGTCCTTCCCATCACCGCACGCCGGCCCAGGGAGCTACAGAACAGTGAGTAAATAACTACTACCCCCATCGGTCCACCATAACAATCACATATTGCCCCTGAGGCCCAGGTCGCTGGATTTTCCCTTATATACATGTGTATATATAGCCTCAAGCTCTGTGCCCTTGTATATACAGCCATGTTCTGTGATCCCATTATATAGCGCCTCATGCACTGTGGTGCCACTTTCAGTGTCCCCGTTATATAGAGCAAAGATCTGTGGCCCCTTTATATAGTGCTTCTGTAACACCCCGGAGTGGTGTTACCACTCCTGCACCCTGCTTCTATCTCTAATGGGCTAACCTGAATGTCATCTGTGTATTTCTGTCCAGGTCCTCTACATGGTGCAATGATAATATCTTTATACAACTGTTTTATTGCATGTAATGTGTTTGGTTCACCAGCAGGTGGCAGTGCAAATGGCAGAGCTATAGTTACAGATAATTGAATTTTCCATTCCATTCTCCCTCCTTTTGGCAGAAGTAGACGAGTCCTGCTTCCTTCCGGAAGGGTGGGGCAGAAGTTTCCAGTCCAGTTAGGCCTCATGCACACAAACGTATTTTCTTTCCGTGTCTATTCGTTTTTTTTTGCAGACCGTATAAGGAACCATTCATTTCAATTGGTGCATAAAAAAAAACGGAAGTTACTCCGTGTGCATTCTGTTTCCGTATGTCCATATTTCCGTTCCGCAAAAAAATAGAACATGCCCTATTATTGTCTGCATTACGGACAAGGATAGTACTGTTCTATTATGGGCCAGCTGTTACGTTTCGCAAAGTACAGAATGCACATGAACGTCATCCGTATTTTTTGCAGATCCGTTTTTTGCGGACATCAAAATGCATACGGTCGTGTGCATGAGGTCTTAGAGTTAGTATAGTTCTAACTAGACAGGCGTGGACCCCCTAAGCTCTGCTGGCTATGGAGAAAGATGTCTGGAAGCCCTAGGGGCCAGAGGAATCGTTCATCAGCCACCATAAGAGAAATCAGCAAGAGGAAGAGTTCTTCGGCTGAATATAAGTTTTACTGAGTGTCAGGAGGGGAATAACAGTTGACGGCACCCCATCCAAAGATACCAGGACAGTCCTAAAGTACAGAAACCAGACAAGCAGAATTTAGTGCAGCTTAGAGAAAGAAAGCAACGTATTTAGTCAAGCCTGTCAGTTACAGCAGAAAAACGGAGCAAGCAGATTTATTGAAGAAGCCTGCCAGTTTATGCTAACGCCTGCTGGGACTAAGTTAAAGCTTCAAGATTGTTTTGGATAAACGTTTACTCACGTAAAGCTGCTGTTCAAATACATACAAGGTCTGGGCTCAATATTTCTTTTATCCCTCAATTATCTTCCCCTTTTTATTGCTTCGGAGTCAAAGTAAGCCTAGGGTCCAGCCGTATCAAGGTAGGAGCACCGTGACACACAATAAGAGACACTGATTTCCTACTACACCTGGGACGCGATAGTGGCCCTGGGGGGCTGCGCACGTTACAATAAAAAGGGGAAGATAATTGAGGGATAAAATAAAGATTGAGTCCAGACCTTGTATGTAGTTGAACAGCAGCTTTACTTTAGTAAACATTCATCCAAAACAATCTTCAAGCCTTATCTTGGTCCCAGCAGGCGTTAGCATAAACTGGCAGGCTTTTTCAATAAATCCCTTTCTCTGCTTTAACTGACAGGCTTGACTAAATACTTTGCTTTCTTTCTCTAAGCTGCACTAAATTCTGCTTCTGCGTCAAATGTTAGTTCCCTCCTGACACTCAGTAAAACTTATCTTCAGCCGAAGAACTCTTCCTCTTGTTGATTTCTCTTATGGTGGCTGAAGAACTATTCCTCTGGCCCCTATGGCTTCCAGACATCTTTCTCCATAGCCAGCAGAGCTTAGGGTGCTCTAGCTGATGTAGGCACGCTCAGACTCCTCTCCTGTCTAGCTTAGAACTAGACTAAGGGTACTTTCACACTAGCGGCAAGGAACTGCGGCAGGCTGTTCCGGCGAGTGAATGACATGTCGTAGTTTTATTCCGGCCGCCTCTCTGCATATTTGCCGTGCTGCCGTCGGAACTCTGGCCCGCCCCCATTGTAGTGAATGGGGCCAGAGCGGTAGTCCGGGGGCACTAGTGCACTAGCGGCAGCACGGATCAGACAGGCTGTTCACCCGCCGAAAAAGCCTGCCGGAGTTCCTTACCGCTAGTTTGAAACTAGCCTAACTCTAACTTGACTAGAAACTTCTGCCCCACCCTTCCGGCAGGAAGCAGGATTCGTCCACTTCTGCCAAAAGGGGGGAGAATGAAATGGTAAGTTCCAATCTCTGTAACTATAGCTCTGCCATTTGCACTGCCACCTGCTGGTGAACCAAGCACATTACCTGTACAGGGCCGTCTTTAATATTGATTGGACCCTGGGCAAGAATTTACTTGGGCCCCCCTGGATCCCGCCTTCCCACACCCTAGCATGCAATCACGTCCTCCACCACAACACACAAACACAAAAAAAAATCTTACACACCTCGTAGAGTAGTAAACTTTAATAATGATGAGTGGCCACTAGAGGTGTTCCTTGGCAGCAATGTAAATACATCCAGTGACGTCTCTTTGATGTAGATGTTCTCTTTCCTCATCTTCTCCTTTCAGATCTTCAGACCAGACCACTATTTTTCGGCCATTTCTCGTCTTTGCAGTTTGACAAACAAAATCTTAGTTTACTACTTTTCCATCATCCTCCCATTTCTGGACAAATCATCCTACCACCCCCAATACTGTGCCGCTGTGCTCCCCAATACTATACTGCAGAAACAGATAAACCCCCTGATAATAGTAGTACCATGCAGATAGTGCCCTTCAATAATTATTGGCACACAGTGCCCAAAAATAACTGCGCCCAGCAAATAGTGCCCCTGACACTAATAGTGTAAACATAATGTCCCCCAAAAATAATTGTGGTAAGCTGATACTGTGCCAGGGTACCCCCACAGTAATAGTGCTCCCAAAAGTCCCACCAATAGGAATAATTCTCTGCTAGAGCACACATGGTAGTAATAGTGCTCCTACAGTGCCCCCAACATGTCCCCACTGTGCCCCAGAATAATGCTCCCATAGTGCCCATACTAGTAATCATGTTCCCCATAGACCCCCAGTAGTAATAAAGCACATCCTAATGCCCCCAGTAGTAATAATTCTCCTTATAATGTGCCAGTGCAAAAAATACCCCTTTTAATGCCCCCAGTTGAGCTAATGTCCCCATAGTGCCGCCATAATGTGCCAGTATAAAATACCCCTATATAGTGCCCCTAGTAAATGCCCCATAGTTCTCCTCTCCCCCCTTCTTCCTAGTCCCCCCATAATGTACCAGTATAAAATTCCCCATATATAGTGCCCCAGTAGATGCCCTCAGTGTCGCCCATAATTTGCAAGCATAAAATACCCCTTCTTATGCCCCCCATAGATGAGCCCATAGTACTCCTCTCTCCCCTTCCCCATAGTACCCACCATAATGTGCCCCAGTATAAAATGCCACTATACAGAGCCCCCCATATAAAATAACACTTCTTTGTGGCCTCAGTAGAAGACCCCATAGTGTTCCTCACCCCCCCCTTCCCCCCATATAAAATACCCCTTCTTTGTGGCCTCAGTAGATGCCCCCATAGTGCCCCCTATAATGTGCCTATAAGAAGTGCCCCCATAGATGCCCCCACAGTGCCCCCCAATAATTTACCAGTAAGATGTGCCCCCATAGATGCCCCCAAATCATGTGCAAGTAACAAGTGCCCCATAGATGCTTCCAATCATGTGCCAGTAACAAGTACCCCCAAAGATGCCCCCGATCATGTGCCAATAACAAGTGCACCCTTAGATCCCCCAATCATGTGCCAGTAACAAGTGCCCCCATAGATGCCCCCCAATCATGTGCCAGTAACAAGTGCCCCCATAGATGCCCCCAATCATGTGCCAAAAACAAGTGTCCCCATAGATGCCCCCCAATCATGTGCCAGTAACAAGTGCCCCAATAGATGCCCCCCAATCATGTGCCAGTAGCAAGTGCCCCAATAATTTCCCCCAATCATGTGCCAGTAACAAGTGCCCTCATAGATGCCCCCCAATCATGTGCCAGTAACAAGTGCCCCCATAGATGCCCCCCAATCATGTGCCAGTAACAAGTGCCCCCATAGATGCCCCCAAATCATGTGCAAGTAACAAGTGCCCCATAGATGCTCCCAATCATGTGCCAGTAACAAGTACCCCCAAAGATGCCCCCCGATCATGTGCCAATAACAAGTGCCCCCTTAGATCCCCCAATCATGTGCCAGTAACAATTGCCCCCATAGATGCCACCCAATCATGTGCCAGTAACAAGTGCCCCAATAGATGCCCCCCAATCATGTGCCAGTAGCAAGTGCCCCAATAGATTTCCCCCAATCATGTGCCAGTAACAAATGCCCCCATAGATGCCCCCCAATCATGTGCCAGTAACAAGTGCCCTCATAGATGCCCCCAATCATGTGCCAGTAACAAGTGCCCCCATAGATGCCCCCCAATCATGTGCCAGTAACAAGTGCCCCCATAGATGCCCCCCAATCAAGTACCAGTAACAAGTGCCCCCATAGATGCCCCCCAATCAAGTGCCAGTAAGTAGCACCAGATAAAAAAATAAACACTTATACTTACCTCCATGGCAGCGATGCGATGCAGGCCTTTTCCGGCCTGTGTCCCGCACTGTACGGCTCAGGCGACGTGATGATGTCATTGCGCCACCTGTACTGGCCTCTGATAGGCTGCAGGCCTAGTGCCTGCAGCCTATCAGAGGAATGGGGAAAGGAGACGCCTCTCCCTCCCCTGCCGCAGCATATCTATCTGTATCGTTGTCCTGAGGACGGCGATACAGATTACTATGGAGATGAGCGCTTCTGCAACACGCCAGACCTGCAGGGTATGACGAAGTGAGGTCACAGTTATGGGCAATCGAGGGTACTCACTATATTTGCAGAACCCTGGGCAGGCGCGTGGCAGTGAAGGAGAGGTAGACACAGTTCCTCTGGGGCACGCTCTGTAGATAGGGACCAGGCCTGATGGTAGTTGAAGTGCCCTGGATGTTACAGGTATTTTGTGTGCCTGGAGCAAGGTCCCTGTGGTATTCGTGACGCCAGTGCCTTTGGACGGTGGCACGCCGGTTGGTGGTTGGAATGATGAAGGTACACAAGTATATAGTGAACCAAAACGCAACTTTACTGAACAATCCAATTTTGTACAGCAGGTGTAGCACAGTCTTGATATTACAGTTCCACAAAGGGGCTTATTCACAATATGGCAGGCAATAGTCATGCAAGATACGCTGAGGGTAAACTTTACAAGCACTAGGCAGCAGGTTGTACCTTTCTCAGAATCAATGTACGGTGTCCCTTCTAGAACTCCTGCTCTGGCTTTATATCTCCCAAGGCCCGGATGCCTAAATGGGTGGCTTAAATCCTTGGTTACTTCCTTCCTCAGGTATTATACTGCTTGCTGCACTGTATAAAGGTTCTCTGCCCTTCAGGGTCACTTTGCTTACCCTGGGTCGCCTCCTCCTATCAGGTGGATAACTGTAGGTTTCTCCCAGGAGGTTGGTTCCTGCAACTGGGGTATCTCGACTGAGCTAATCCTAGCCTCAGGAGCTTCAGGTGGACGAGGTGACTCCTCTAGTCCCCTGGAATGAACTAACTCTTCCCTGTCTGGGCCTTCCTATATGTAACTAGGGCTCTCCAGCTCCCTCTAACGTCTGGGAGGCTAAACTACACCCTGACAGGCCTGACACCCAGATAATACAGGGAAAAACATGCACATGACATTTAATGCAATGCAACACATTAACCTGTGCAGTGCCCACCTTTACCTAGTGGGACACTACATACCCCCACGCTATAACGTTGCCCTGTCCTCGGCGCAACATGGAGGGTCCACCAATCTGGAAGCGGCAACCTGAAAGATAGCAGAGAACATACATATGCAATATTCACCACATTTAACAACACAACAGTGGGCAATATGGATCACGAGAAGGAGTGGTGACAAGGGGCGTCGTTCTCTTCTCTCAGGATAATGTGAGGGAACAGGGGCGCTGACCTGGCACAGCGTATCAATAAACCAGGATAGTCCATATAAAATGTAGATAAACATAAGTCCTTGGAGGCTCAAAGAACAACATGAGTCCGTACCCAGGCTTGTAATGGTTAAACAGGGGTTTCCCGTGAGGGGCTACCTGGGCCCATAACGTAGTCCACAAACCTCACAGGTCGGTGCCCCCTGGTAGAACGGGTAGACCTCCTTACTGGCAGGGATTCTTCCTGCCTGGCTTCAGGAATGTCAGAGGAGCCCATTGCCTCTGGAGCTTCTTCAGGAGGCTGAGGACTAACAGGAACAGGAGCAGGAACCAATAGATTCAACCAAGGCGTGAGGGCCCAGTGGAGCGGCTCTTTATCATGGATTAAGTTCTCCACAGCCTGCATAGGGTCCATAGGTGGAGCCGGCAACTCTTCTTCAGTAGGCTCCGGTTCCATCTCCTCCGCCGCTGGTTCTCCTTCTACACAGGGCTTGAGGCGGTTCCTGTGAACAACTTGGGGACTTCTTCCTTCCCTGGAGATCTGGTAAATGTGGGCCGCAGCATTAGGTATGGCAGTGATAAGGTAGGGAATCCTTTCCCATTTGCTGTCCAACTTGCTGGTCCGATGGTTGTTTTTCAACCACACCTTGTCTCCCAGAGCCAGGGGTCCCGCATGGGCAGTCTGGTCAAAGTCTTTCTGCTGCCTTTCTCGGACAATCTCCATCCGTTCCTGGACAATCTCCTTAGCATTAAGAAGACGCCTTTGGTGCTCCACTACCCAGTCAGTCTTGGGCAGCGGGTTAATCTCATCCGGCACTTGTACCCCTAGGGAGTGGTCCGCAGGCAATCTCCCTTGTCGGCCGAACATCAAATAGAACGGGGTGTAACCGGTGGAACAGTGGATGGTGTTGTTGTAAGTGTACATAAGCTGCGGCAACAAAATAGGCCAATCTACCCTCGTCTCAGGGGGTACTGCTCTCAGCATTTCAATGAGAGTCTTATTCATTTTCTCACAGAGTCCGTTACCTTGCGGATGATAGGCGGTGGTCTGGACCTTCTGGCAGTTGTGTAGCAGGCACATCTCATGGAACAGCTGTGACTCAAAGGCGGACCCTTGATCGGTGAGGATCCTTTCTGGGCAACCGTAGGGCAGCAGGAAATGCTTCCAGAACGCCTCCGCTGTGGTCTTTGCTGTCAGGTCTTTCACAGGCACTGCTACGACAAACTTAGTGAAGTGATCAATTATAGTCATGGCATATGTATACCCTGAGCGACTCGGCTCTAACTTTACATGATCAATAGCAACAAGTTCTAAAGGAGCCTTACTTACGATGGGATGGAGAGGCACCCTCTGGTCATGGCGTTCAGTTCGCCCCACAGCACAGGCAGTGCATTCTCGGCACCATTTCTCGATATCTTCTCTCATCCCGACCCAATAGAATCTTCTGCGAATGGTGGCCTCAGTCTTTTGCACACCGAAGTGTCCGGACTGGTTGTGGTACATATCCAGCACCAGGCTGGCATCCCGACGTGGCAGGAGAATTTGATACACTCTATCATAGGACACTGGATCCAGACTCCTTCTGAGCAACAGGCCCTTTTGAAGGAATAGTTGATGGCGATGTCTCCACAGTCTCACTAGCTCTGGGTCTGCACTCTTCCTGCGGATCCTCTCAGGGACTTTTCCACTAGTAAGGAAGTCGAGCAGTTCACAGAGGACTCTACTTTCGGACTGGAGCTTAATCCATCTTTCTTGATCGCCTCTGGACTCAGGACCATCTGATGAGGAAGGATCAGCAGCAGGGAAATCTTCAGTACGTATATTATCCTGCTGGGTAAATTTATTATAGAACGCTGGCATCTCCACCTCTTCCCAGGCATCTTTCGGTTCATCTGGGGCTTCTGTAGTGGGGAGTCGTGACAGAGCATCAGCGTTCTCATTGGAGCGGCCTGCCCGGTACTTCACAGTAAAATCATAGTTGGCCAGGCGGGAGGCCCATCTTTGCTCCAGTGCCCCTAATTTGGCTGTATTCAGATGCGCCAGGGGATTATTATCTGTGAAGGCAACAAACGGTGTGGCAGCGAGATAGTCCTTAAACTTTTCAGTCACAGCCCACACTAAGGCAAGGAACTCCAGCTTGAAAGAACTGTAATTCTGGTCGTTCTTCTCAGCTCCCTTCAGGGATCGGCTGGCGTAGGCAATCACCCTTTCTTTGTTATCTTGCACTTGAGCCAACAGGGCCCCCAGGCCTCTTTTACTGGCATCTGTGTAGAGGTGGAATGGCTTCTGATAATCTGGGTAACCCAGAACAGGGGGTTCAGTCAACTTCTTCTTTAGGAGTTGGAAGGCAATCTCCCGCTCTTCATTCCATTCAACAGGAATAGGAGTCTTTGGGCTCTTTTTTGGATGCCCCCTCAAGAGTTCCTGGATGGGATCCGCAATTTGTGCGAAATGCGGGATGAATCGCCTATAGTACCCTGCAAAACTGAGAAAGCTTCTCACCTCTTTCACGGTCGTAGGAGTAGGCCAGTTACGGACAGCAGCAAGTTTGTCAGGGTCAGGCTGTACTCCTTCGGCACTGACAATGTGCCCGAGATATCTGACGGCTGGTTTCAGCAGGTGGCACTTGGATGGCTTGATTTTGAGGCCATATTTAGAAAGAACTTGAAACACCTCACCCAGGTTAGATGGTCCTCATACGTCTTGGAGTATATAATGACGTCATCCAGGTATAATAGCACCGTCTCAAAATTCCTATGGCCTAAACAACGTTCCATCAGCCTCTGGAACGTTCCTGGAGCATTACACAGTCCAAATGGCATATAATTAAATTCAAACAAGCCCATAGGTGTAGTGAAAGCAGTCTTTTCTCGATCTTCTGGGGCCATGGGTACCTGCCAGTACCCACTGGTTAAGTCCAAGGTGGAGAAATAGGCTGATGACCCCAGGGCAGTCAAGGACTCCTCAATGCGTGGCAATGGATATGCATCTTTGTGGGTGATTTGATTAATTTTCCTGTAATCCACGCAGAACCTTATGCCGCCATCTTTTTTTCGAACAAGTACTAGGGGCGCAGCCCAGGGACTATGGCTGTCCCGGATTATATTAGAGTCTTTCATCTCTTGTATCATCTCTTTCACAGACTGATAGGTAGTAGGTGGTATGGGTCTGTGCCTCTCCTTAATAGGAGGGTGAGAGCCAGTGGGTATGGTATGTTTGATCACACTGACCTCTCCATAGTCTGTGGAGTGTTTGCTGAAAGCCTGGTGGTGCTCCTTCACCAGCTTCAGGACCCCCTCTATTTGCTCCTTTGGGGTGGATTCGTTCCCCACATGTAGTTCTTCCCACCAGGATGCCGTAGGGGTGCTGCTGTTCTGCGCGGTCTGGAACGCCTCCGCGGCAGGCAGACGGATCACATCCTGGAAAGACACCTGTAAAAGCTGAGCAACGGGGCAGTGTTTAAAGAGGGTAACGGGATGATCACCAAAGTTGATTAAACGAACTGGCACTTTACCTTGGGACACGGTCACCATGCTCTTGGCTGTCCGTACGAAAGGATGATCCTTAATAGGAATAGGTTCCACTAGGGCTTGATAGTCCTGGCCCTGTATCCCTAATACAGCACGGCACCACAGGATGATCTGGGAATTTGGGGGCAAAACCACCGGCCGGTTATCCCGGATCCGGACAGTGCAAATTTCTCCTTTCTTGTTGGCGAACCTTTGTTGAGCGCACAGCACGCTAATAGTTTTCTGAATAACTCTTCTGGAAGCAGGTGAGGCGGATGATATGGTTTGGTTCAATGCTTCAAGCACTTCGGAGTAACAATTTTTAAGAACATTAGTCCCTAAGATCACGGGGTGTCCTCCTTTACCTCTGGCTTGTACCACAATCACGCCTTGCTGTGGCAGGGTGGCTTCTCCCACCTGAAGAGTAGGTTCCCAATACCCATGCACTTTCACTGGCTTACCGTTGCTAGCGATAAAATCTAGCCAGGACTCTGGTGGCTGGGTGAGGAGACTTGGATCCCAGAACTTGTCAAAGGCAGGCCGTTGAATGGTGGTGACCTGTGACCCGGTGTCCAACAGGGCTTCAAAGGATATCCCGTTGATACATATATTAATTTTCGGACGGGACCCGACATACTTAGGCATCCAGTTTGGATCCTTTGGACCTTCTGTTCTACCTCCCGAGGGGCGGTCCTCTGCCTCAGGGGTTACTCGTTTAACTGCCAGCACATGGATTCGGTATGTCCATATTTCTTGCAATGATGGCAGACAGGCTGTTTTCTACTTCTGGGCCGGTACTTCAGTCGCCCATCAGGCTCTTTTGGATACACATCTCCATATGCAGGTGGGAGCCTGGGAGGAAGAGGATCCTTATCTTCTAGTAACAATGGTCTCTCCCACTCCTCTATCTTTTTGCACACCTTCTCTAGACTTAGAGTAAGATAGTTCACTTTCTCCATTAGTGCTGCCACTACATCTGTGACTGGAGCTTGGGTGGCTTGACCGACTCCTGCAGACCCCACATTAATAGTCTTTGGCTGACAAGCCTGGGGTTCAGGGAAGGTTGCTGGCCCTGGAGCAGGGTTCTGGCCTAGTATGCTGATGGCCAATTCTTTAAAATCCAAGAATGTACAGTGAGGGTGTTGAGCTGACAACATCCGTAGCTGGCCCTTTAAATGTTCAGTACTTATGCCTGCAATGAATTGCTCTCTAAGAGTCCGGTCCTGGTCCTCAGCTTCTTTAGGATCCACTTGGACTACCGCTCTCAGCGTCTCCTGTAAGGACAGGGCAAACTCACGGAGCGACTCTCCAGGCTGCTGTTTTCTGCTGAAGAAACGCATTTTAACTTCTGACACCGTTCTGGCTTCAAATGTGGTGCCCAAACGTTCAAAGATCTGTTCCAGGCTATTTTTCTTAGAACGGGGCCATGACATTACTTCCCTGCGGGCGGCCCCTTCTAACTGAGCTAAGAGGATCTCCATTTGCTGCTCAGCATTTATGGGATAAAGCCGGAACAAGGCCAGTAACTGTTCCCTGAAGTCTTTTAAACTTGTGGGCTTCCCCTGAATAACGTGGGAACCAGGGGGCCCCGAAATAGTATGGCATGGTTAGCGGCATCAGGCTTGGCGGTGCCGCGGCGGCAGGGGGCCCAGAGTCGGCTGCGGGTACTTCAGCAGGAACGACTGGGGCTGCCTGTGCGATTTCCTCGACCGCGGACATGGCGTTGCTAGGTGGGTATGGCCCTTTAAATGTAGCGGAGCGGACCGGAGCGGCTATGGCAGTAACTTTAACTTTTTTTTTTTCAGACAAGTCTTTCACTACTAGCGGGGATCCCTCCGGTGCCTTGGCAGGGGTCGGGGAGCTTCCGGACAGGTAAGCGGAGAAGGCGGTAAAAGTTTTAAAGTTGGTACTCACTCCGGTGGTGCTCGCTCCAAGTCTCGCGAGATGCGCAGCTCCGGGTGTCGGGACGTCCTGTGTACCGCGTCAGCAGGTGGGCGCGGCCTCTCGTAGCTCCGGGACTCAGGTAGGCGGGGTTCTTCTTCCTGGTTGGTTGGGCGATGGCTCCGCCTGATTCTTTTCGCGCCAAAGTCCTCTTTTTCGCGCCAAACAGCTCCACGAGGCGCACTTGTAATCCGACCAGGTTAAATGGGCAATATGGCTGTCTATTCACTGACAGCAAGCGGTGACTCAAATCGGCAGAAAATAGTCCACACAATGCAATCTTCACACCGCAAATATCACAGTTCACTTTGGCCCAGCAATTTTCAATAAAACAATTGGGGCATGTCACTTTAAGACAATTTTCAGCACACAGTTCTTAAACCTGCTATGGCGCAGGAATATTCGGATCCTGTTCGTGACGCCAATTTATGCAACACGCCAGACCTGCAGGGTATGACGAAGTGAGGTCACAGTTATGGGCAATCGAGGGTACTCACTATATTTGCAGAACCCTGGGCAGGCGCGTGGCAGTGAAGGAGAGGTAGACACAGTTCCTCTGGGGCACGCTCTGTAGATAGGGACCAGGCCTGATGGTAGTTGAGGTGCCCTGGATGTTACAGGTATTTTGTGTGCCTGGAGCAAGGTCCCTGTGGTATTCGTGACGCCAGTGCCTTTGGACGGTGGCACGCCGGTTGGTGGTTGGAATGATGAAGGTACACAAGTATATAGTGAACCAAAACGCAACTTTACTGGACAATCCAACTTTGTACAGCAGGTGTAGCACAGTCTTGATATTACAGTTCCACAAAGGGGCTTATTCACAATATGGCAGGCAACAGTCATGCAAGATACGCTGAGGGTAAACTTTACAAGCACTAGGCAGCAGGTTGTACCTTTCTCAGAATCAATGTACGGTGTCCCTTCTAGAACTCCTGCTCTGGCTTTATATCTCCCAAGGCCCGGATGCCTAAATGGGTGGCTTAAATCCTTGGTTACTTCCTTCCTCAGGTATTATACTGCTTGCTGCACTGTATAAAGGTTCTCTGCCCTTCAGGGTCACTTTGCTTACCCTGGGAAGCCTCCTCCTATCAGGTGGATAACTGTAGGTTTCTCCCAGGAGGTTGGTTCCTGCAACTGGGGTATCTCTACTGAGCTAATCCTAGCTTCAGGAGCTTCAGGTGGACGAGGTGACTCCTCTAGTCCCCTGGAATGAACTAACTCTTCCCTGTCTGGGCCTTCCTATATGTAACTAGGGCTCTCCAGCTCCCTCTAACGTCTGGGAGGCTAAACTACACCCTGACAGGCCTGACACCCAGATAATACAGGGAAAAACATGCACATGACATTTAATGCAATGCAACACATTAACCTGTGCAGTGCCCACCTTTACCTAGTGGGACACTACACTTCCACAATGGAAGCGCTCATCTCCCTGTGCCATGCCGCTGCCCCCCACTTGTCGCTAGGGCCGCGCCGCCTTGGGCCATCGCCTCACTTTGCCGAATTGGCGGTGCGGCCCTGCTAGCGCCCCCTGGAATTTTGCGTCTGGGGCAACCCCCCCCCACTCCCCCCACGCTACGCCACTGGCCAGCGGGGCTCAAGAGGCAGCTGCCTTGGGCCCCCCAGGAGCAACTGGGCCCTGGGAAGCTGCCCCTTTTGCCCCGCGTTAAAGACAGCCCTGTACATGTAATAAAACTGTTGCATAAAGATGTTATCATTGCACCATGTAGAGGACCTGGACAGAAATACACAGATGACATTCAGGTTAGCCCATTAGAGATAGGAGCAGGGTGCTGGAGTAGTAACACCACTCCGGGTGGTACACTTCTTTCTCTGTGCTCCCTATAGTGCCTCATGCTCTGGGCCTATCTACAGTGTGCCTCCCATTCTCTGCTCCCCTACAATGACTCATGCTCTGTGCCCCCTATAGCGTGCCTCATGCTCTTGGCCTATCTATAGTGTGCCTCACATTCTCTGCTCACCTACAGTAACTCATGCTCTGTGCCCCCATAACGTGCCTCATGCTATAAATTCCACTTCAATGACATCATTGCACCCCCCACAATGTACCACGGATGTGGGCATAGCCAGAAGAGGCCAGACTGGAATCTGCAGAATATTTCAGCTAAGTATTGCGACTGCTTCACAAAATAGGTACTGAATGGAGTTCCCTTGTCCCACCAGCTCAGAAACAAATGTGGAACTCCCAACTTTTAAAAACTGTATAGCGCCTGTGCTTGGTATTGCAGCTTAGCCCCATTCACTTGAACGGCAGGTCACTGGCCTAAGGTAAGCTGCGAGAAGGCCACAGCACTCATCGTAGTGGCCTCCTCAAACAGCTGAATCCAGGAGTCAGATATTGATGTTGATCATGTAGATAGGTCACCAGTAAACTGTCAGAAACCCCTTCAAAAATATTTATCATGTGATAAAATAAAAATGCTTCTCCAGTAATCTCTATTGCTTTCTGTAGCAATGACATGCCATACATGAGCAGGTTACCACTGCCTCCCTGTATGGCATGAGACGGCTGAGGCCAGTGATTGGCTGCAGCAGTAATGCACGCTTTTGCAGCACGTCATCACTACAGGACACGTCAGCGAAGTCCGTCAGCATGTCTTATGTTTCTTTTTTTATTTTACCACATACCCTGCTTTTAGACATTTTTATTAAATTGTATAATTAAGTGAAAATCCCTGAAGAATGGAGTCATATACAGATCACTTAATACCAGATTTATCCAATTTAATAATACAACGGTATAGAAATCCTAGCAATAGATTACGCATAAAAATATATAAATACATATATAAATACACAACTTAAATATTGCACTGTATGGTACTGTATATAAACTGATAAAATTGACTGATGTTAGTCCGACAATTATATCCTCACAAGATTGTTCGATGGACTTATACAATGTGTCATATTGAAAAGAGAAAAAAAGGAAGAAAAAAGAAAAAAGAAAATCCCGGAGTTCCTATATAGTTTTATAAATGAAAGATGTATTACAGAACCTCATAGTGATCTTTGCATAAAAATGATGATGGTAGCAATTGATATTTTCAATAGATGATGGTATATTATTGATACCGCACTCAAGACGGTTTCTCTAACATATGTCCGGCTATTTGAGTCTGATGACCGAAGGTTACCGCCAGACGCGTTTCGGGGACTATACTCGTCTCCTTCCTCAGTGGCTATGTTCGGTTCTGTATGTGGTCCGGATTTTATACGTTTCTCTCTGGATGTCTGGAAAAAGTGGACTGAAAATCCATGGTGAGTCAATGTTAGAATGTCTTTGTAATTGGCTCACCCTGTCAGTGCGATATATGTGCGTCTTTCTATGATTTTAGAGGAGTCTGTGTCTCTTATTTCTCCAGTTCTGTGCGTTATATGCAATCAGTTTGGACATTTGTATAGCTCATTGTATCTAAAATAATAGATTGTTCGAATATAACAAGTGCCAACTCATGTGAAATACAGTCTGGAATAGGTATCAATGTGCGATCAATGTTTAAAACTCATTGCAATATATATTATAAAATGTTATACACAATCATTCTCAAAGTTTCTAGACAGATTGTGTATAAACATTTTATAAATATATATTGCAATGATTTTAAACATTGATCGCACATTGATACCTATCAAGAATAGGACATGTTCTATTTTTTGGGGATCGGAATTGCGGACCCGGAAGTGCGGATCCGCAATTCCGGATCCGGGCAGCACATCGTGCTGCCCCATAGAAATTAATGGGTCCGCAATTCCGTTCCGCAAAATGCGGAACGAAATTGCGGACGTGTGAATGGACCCTTAATGTGACCTATAAACTGTACAACTCGATTGAAAAACAAACTGAAATCTTTTAGGTAGAGGGAAGAAAAAATATAAAAATAAAATAATATGGTTGCTAATACTTTGTTGAAGCACCTTTTGATTTTATTACAGCACTCAGTCTTTTTGGGTATGAGTCTATCAGCATGGCACATTTTGACTTGGCAAGATTTGCCCACTCTTCTTGGCAAAAACACTCAAAATCTGTCAGATTGCGAGGGCATCTCCTGTGCACAGCCCTCTTCAGATCACTCCACAGATTTTCAATCGGATTCAGGTCTGGGCTCTGGCTGGGCCATTCCAAAACTTTAATCTTCTTCTGGTGAAGCCATTTCTTTGTTGATTTGGATGTATGCTTTGGGTCGTTGTCATGCTGAAAGATGAAGTTCCTCTTCATGTTCAGCTTTCTAGCAGAAGCCTGAAGGTTTTGTGCCAATATTGACTGGTATTTGGAACTGTTCATAATTCCCTCTAGCTTAACTAAGGCCCCAGTTCCAGCTGAGAAAAAACAGCCCCTTGGCATGATGCTGCCACCACCATGCTGCACTGTGGGTATGGTGTTCTTTCGGTGATGTGCAGTGTTGTTTTTTGGCCAAACATATCTTTCGGAATTATGGCCAAAAAGTTCAACTTTGGTTTCATCAGACCATAACACCATTTCCCACATGTTTTTGGAAGACTTCAGATGTGTTTTTGCATAATGTAGCCTGGCTTGGATGTTTTTCTTCGTAAGAAAAGGCTTTCGTCTTGCCACTCTACCCCATAGCCCAGACATATGAAGAATACGGGAGATTGTTGTCACATGCACCACACAGCCAGTACTTGCCTAATATTCCTGCAGCTCCTTTAATGTTGCTGTAGGCCTCTTGGTCGCCTCCCAGACCAGTTTTCTTCACGTCTTTTCATCAATTTTGGAGGGAACGCCCAGTTCTTGGTAATGTCACTGTTGTGACATATTTTCTCCACCTGATGATGACTGTCTTCACTGTGTTCCATGGTATATCTAATGCCTTGGAAATTCAGGAAAGACCAACTAGAGCAGCTGAACTTTATTTGGGGTTAATCAGAGGCACTTTAAATGATGGCAGATGTATGCTGACTCATATTTAACATGATTTTGAATGTGATCGCTTAATTCTGAACACAGCTACATTCCCTGTTATAAGAGGGTGTGCACACTTATGCAACCATGTTTTTTTAAGTTTTCTTTCCTCCACCTAAAAGATTTCAGTTTGTTTTTCAATTGATTGGTACAGTTGGTAAAGTTCTGAAATGATTTATCTTTGTCTCAATTTTTTTACATCACAGAAACCTGACATTTTAACAGGGGTGTGTAGACTTTTTATATCCACTGTAAGTAAGACATAACTGAAATGTCCAATAGGGACCTGCTCCTCTGGGACCTGCTCCTATTCTCAAGATTGGGGCCACACCAGGCATGTGCAACTCTCGCCATTAGAAAACAGTCAAGCGAGTGCACTCAGTTATTTTTGGAAGTCTCATAGCAGTCAAAGAAGGGGATGACCATGCATGCATGGCTTGCAAGGGTGCACCTAGCCTTTCTGCTGCCTGAGTCGCAAACTGAAACAGTGCCCCCCCACATGACAATTTCTTAACCTAACCCCTTCCCTTCAACTCATGGCCCTTCGGCTGCCCCCCTCTTGCCCTTAGCTGGTGCTACCTGAAGCGATCACCTCACCTGGCCTCATTGGTGGTGCACCCCTGATGGCTTGCTTTGGGGCCCCATTCTTGAGATAACAGCAGGTCCCAGAGGTGGGATTTGTATCTCATGGACATTTATGTGAAATCCTAGCTATATGCCATAAATACCCAGATGAGGCAACCCCTTTAAGACTTGGATTATTTTCTCTTGACTATGTACATTTGTAATTTAGTCTTCGTGGCGGGGATGTTTTGGCACCAGCGCACACTTGCTGTGACATGTTTTATGATCCTCAGTAGCATTTTTGTGGGAAGATGAAATCTGAATTGTTCTGCAGGCTTGTAGCTATAAACATGAAATAAATTACAGCGCTATCAGCTCGGAGGAAACAGACGATTCTTGTTTTCTTATTTATTTATTTTTTCCTCGACAACAAGATTTTATCCAAAGCCTCTTCTCTCGAGGAATGAAGTGTCATCGGGTAATAGAAGTGCTACAAGGTGTGTGCCCATGAGGAGACAGAGGATGCCCTGGCACCGCATACATCTGCCTACTTGTAAACTGCCAAATTTAGTCTCTCTGCACCAAATCAGTCTGACACTTTAATAATATGAAATCCTTAAATAATTTATCCTATTGGTTTTAGCAAGAGATAGCGATGAATTATTAAATAATTTCAAGCACTCTGCAGGCAGTCTGGTATCCATGGAGCAGAGCAGGGGCCCCTATGGGCATTTTCAGGCTTATTATTCCTCAATTCCAGGCATGCACTGTGACCTTCTGTGGCACACCATTGTACGCTAAAATTAATCATACTCATGGCTTCCAAGAAATCTAGATTTTTATCTTGATCTTACATCCTTGAATATAAAAATATAACTAGAGAGTCCCAATAAATGCACTGAAAGGTCACTGATATTTCCTTTGCATTTGTGCATTTTCATAATTGTGCTAAGTTTTTGCATCTTAGTTTGGTCAACAACATTTAGTCTAATTACTATCGTCATTAGCCTTGTGGGGAACTGCCTTTTAGAAGTAAATTTACAAAAATTGGGTCCTCCATCATACTGTCTGTAATGTGATCAGGACAACCGCTTGCCCATATTCTGTGTAAGGGCGTATGGACATTACAGGGGAGACCCACTCAGAACTGTCCTCTATGCCCCAATGAGGAAGCAGCCATGAAACCTGGCTCCTAGTTTGGAGGACATGACACAACTACGTACAGTACGTATTCAAGGGTGTCTGTTAGCAGTTTTGAGTAGGAGCTGGTAAGGCAGTACAAACATTCCTTAAGAATTTATCATCAAGAGTAGAGAGAACTATCTTTTATGGATAAATGCTATCTTTTATGGATGAATGGCCTGAATGTACTTCATTAGTTATTGGGGATTTCAATTGTGTCATCAATCCCACTATAGATAGGGTTTCTATGGGGGGTGACGATTATACTTCTGTTCAAGGGTCTTCTTTGGCACGCTTCTGTCAGGAAGCTGGTTTTGAGGATGCCTGGGGACGTTTAGGGCATGGGAGAAGAGTATACTCATGTATAAGTAAATCTGGTAAATCTATGACTAGGATAGATCTTGCCTCAATAATTAAAAAATATATCAGTCTTGTAAAACAGATGAAATATGAGACAAGGTCTCTATTAGACCATGTGTCTTTGTCCCTTGAATTTTGCCTGGCTCGTGATAGTAACATAGGGAGACTACCATTTAGATTAAATCCCTATTGGATGACAGTAATGGAGAATCATGAAATAATACAACAGGAGATTTTGCGTTTTTGGGATATTAATTATAATTCTGCTAAAATTGAGGTAGTGTGGGATAATTATAAGGCCTTTATGAGGGGAATTTTAGTTAGTAATATTGCTAATCTAAGGAAGGGGTATGGTATCAATGAGAAAAAGTTAGCTACATAATCCTTTTATAGGAATAAGACAGAAGAAAATAGGAAAGTTATGCGGAAGGCTAGTCAGGTCTATTCTATTTGTTGGAGAAGGCTCAACAGAGGTTATTTTTAAGGGTCAAAAATATGTCACAGAGTCAGGGCGTCCTGGAAAATTGTTATCTAGAGTGATCTCTAATCAAGACCGAAAAAAATATATAGATAATATTCGTTTAACTAATGGTAAAATAGTTAATAGGACAGGATCTTATAGAGAGAACCTTTTTGGATCATTTTTTTGATTTATATAAAGCAGATAGTAATATTACGGATGAAATGATGGATTCCTATTTTGATGCCATCTCCTTCCCAGTTATTACTGACGTTCAAAAGAAAGCGCTTGAGGTGGATTTTTCCATGCAGGAATTGGAAATAGCAATTAAAGCATGTTACGGTAACTCCTCCCCTGGATAAGATGGATTCCCATATGAATTTTATCGTAGAAACAGGAAAAATTATCCTTCCTAGGCTTTTGAGAGTGTTCGCCGAATCGTTGGATGGGAATTTACCAGAATCAATGACAGAAGTGGTAATAATATTAATTCCGATAAAAGGTAAAGACCCTTTAGATTTAGGATCATATAGACCCATATCATTATTAAATACAGATGTGAAGCTTCTCTCAAGAATTCTGTCTACAAGGGCTTTCTAATGTCATTTCTTCTATTATTAATCCAGACCAGAATGGCTTTATTCCAAACAAGGGTACCCATTAATTTCCACCGAACATTCAGTCACCCGGGGGGGGGGGGGGGGGGCTCTCGCTCCATCTTGTCTTTAGATGCCTCTAAGGCCTTTGACAGGGTGGAGCGGAGATTTCTCTGGAAGGTTTTGGTTAGGATGGGCTTTGGAGATAGATTTATTGATATGATTAAATTATTATATAGATCTCCTTCGGCGAGGCTGAATGTTAATCGGATCTTGACATCCAGCTTCGATTTGAATAGGGGCTCTCGTCAAGGCTGCCCACTATCTCCATTGCTATTTGATATTTATATCAAGCCTTTGGCTTTGGCCGTCAGACAGGATGATAAAATTAAAGGGTTTGGAACACTAGGGATGAAAGATCTTTATTTCCCTATACACGCATGATGTTTTATTTTTTATAGATCATAGAGATACAACTCTTCCAAGACTCATCCGAATGGTCAATTGCTTCAGGCGGTGCTTCAGGTTTAGATATAAATTGGACTCTTATGCCATTGGACTTTGATTAGGTTTTGTTGACTAAGCTGAATGTTTCTGATACTTTTCATTATTTGGGTATGATTACATCCCTTAAGATTGAGGATTTTTTTCAGCTTAATTTAATTCCACTAATAACAAAATTGAGGTAAAAAATTGGGATATGACGTTGACTTCCCTTGTTTAGAGCTTATTGAGTATCCCTGGTCAAGATGGTGATTCTACCCCAACTCCTCTATATTCTTAGGAATTCACCCATATGGATAGACGATAAGTTTTTCAAACTTATGGAGAGAATCATTAATGACTTATTGTGGGGAAGAAAGAGAGTAAGGCTTAAACTGGAATATTTGTATAAACCACTGGAGGAGGGCGGATTGAATCTCCCCTACTTCAAGGGATATTTTATGGCTGGCCAGCTTTGGTTGTATCATGAATGGCAGAAAAGTTCATTGCGTACAACTCTGGTGAAGAGATCCTTGTATAATAATGTATTTACTCTTTTAGATTCTGGACAGCTGATCAATCGAGAGCAGGGCTATAGCGAGGGCACAAAATTACTATCTAAGTCTTGGGCCACTATTAGATCATGGGTGGGGGTAAAAGGATTGCTTCAAACCACTCCTCTTTGGTATAATTCTTATTTGCAGGTTTTAGGTGGTATAGCTGGGGATCAGTTTTGGCAAAAGAATGGGATTTTATATGTTACACAGGTGGTGAAGAATAGAGAGATATTGCTGTTTTGGGATTTAGCACAAAGGGTGGATCATTTATCGTGGTTTAGATATTTTCAGTTGCGATTGGCACTTTCTAGTTTGAAGGATACATCACTGTTAGAGATAGATGCTTCTGTTCTTTTTAAATGAGTTGATAGGGGATTTGGAACAGAGATTGAAGATTGCAAATATTTATAAATTGTTTCTTAAAGCACGATTTACTAATATACAATCACCAGGACAAAGGGCCTGGGAGGTGGATTGTCCAAAAATTCAATTAGAGGGATGGGGGAATATATTTTCGAATATAAGTTTATTATCTCATAATTTCAATCACATTTTGGTACAATTTATTATTTTTCATAGATTATAAATCACGCCTCTATGGCTTAGTAAATGTGGGTTAAGAGATAGTTCTAGGTGCACTCGCTGTGATCTACGAGGTGTGGATCACCTAGATATGCTTTGGTCCTGTCCAGAACTAAAATAATATTGGAATGGTTGTAATAACGTTCTTAGGCTACATGCACACGACCGTATGTGTTTTGCGGCCCGCAAAAAAAACGGATGACATCCGTATGCCATCCCGTTAATTTTTTTTTTTGGCAGATCCATTGTAACAATGCCTAAAATGGACAAGAATAGGACATGTTATACGGAACTGACATACGGATGCGGATAGCATACGGTGTGCTGTCCGCATTTTTTGTGGACCCATTAAAATGAATGGGTTTGCATCCCATCCGCAAAAAAAACGGAACAGACACAGAAACAAAATACGTTTGTATGCATGAGGCCTTATGCATGAATTGGATTCCTTTTAAGGTAGAATGTTTTATATTAAGTCTATTTACAAATGCCTGATTAGGCAGAAAAACCTATCCTGACCCAGGTATTAAAACTTCACTTTTATTAGAGTAATTCTAAAAAGATATATATATTTATATTATAGATGGATGCAACATGCACCCTTTATTGAACTGAAACAACCTAGGAATGAAAGATTAATAATACAATGCACCTCAACTCTGTTAGTGGTGATACTGCACTAAATGAGAGGGAGAGAGATGTGCACTATCTCTCAATAATTGTCCCTTATAGACAAAGTGCTGCTGTGGCACACTGCCGTCACGCCGTCCACATTGAGGCTACACACTAGAATTGGTGTTTTGACAGCCTACTGGTGTGGTGTGAGAGCAGAACACAAACCACTGTGAGTGTGTCACATTAGTCGTGTGATTGATTCACAAGCTGAAATGACTGAACCGCACCAGGGACTCAGTGTCCAGCAACATGTGCTACAGTGCACTGAACTACACCAAACACCATCGGCACCATGCCCGTTAGGTGTTGGTAACAATGAGGAGGTGCAGAGCAGTTAAAAACTAAGACTGCCCCCCGACATGTTTCGCCAGAATTCTGGCTTCTTCAGGGGCGAATGGGCAGCGACGAATGGCCCCAACCAACTACAGGTTTAAATAGTATAGTGGTACTAATTTGCACAAGGACCTGCCAAAGAACCACCCACTGCACATGTCTCGACCGGCCAATCCGGGCCAAGGACACTCACCCACAGGATTCCCATTGGGGCGCCATCGGTCACGCCCACCAGACACGTCACAAAGGACGTGCTGCATCAGGAGGCCAATCCGGGCCAGGGACACTCCCCCACATGAATCCCATTGGGGCGCCGTCGATCACGCCCACCAGACACGTCACAAGGGACGTGCTGCATCAGAAGGCCGCTACGCGAACACTTAGGCTGTGCTCGTACCAGCTAAAAAGCACATTGTCCATCGCCCATTGGAATCGTAAGCGAAAAAAGATGGGACTGCGCATGCTCCCTAAATACACCCACTAAATGTGGGGGACTGCGCATGCGCTGCGCTACTAATGCGTGCGCCCAAACTTGGACATAGGGTGAAAACAAAAGGGAAGAATAACCTGCGCAGATGAATAGTGCGCCCAGACTTAGAGCTGGAAAAGTAAAGTAAATACCAGCCATAGTGCTTTAAATAGCTTATTACACAAAGAAGTGCCATATAAAGAGGGGTTATTGCTCATACACTAACTGATGTACAGTAAAGCACTGTTATGAATAGATATATAATATAAAGTTACTCATCAGCTCAAATTATTCCTTTAGTATAATAACTTCAGGGTAATTTAGAGCCTGACGGTATAAGGACTGTTAGTTATGAGACAATAACCGGCACATTTTTGGGTGGAAATGGGTTGGCCAGCCGCAATGATATTAAAATACATCATCACGGCAGTATTCGAGTGAGCAGGAAATGATGATGGATCAAGTGGCATGTATTCTGATAGTTGTAAATAAATTTTAAATTATAGTACAATCAGTAGTTGGGAACCAACAAATCATTCCTTGGCTGAATGTTAGAAAATAATATAAATGACAGACGACACATCAAGACAAGACAAAACTGAACAAAACATAACCAGCAAACTGCAACCTCTCCTAATCATCCGAGAAATGCAGTGAAGGCAAATCCTTCATTGAGCCCTTTCGGACTCAGGCTGTCCAATCGGTATATCCACCTAGTCTCTTCCTGCAAAAGGATGGCATCAATGTCTCCTCTCCTAGCACCCAGGGTTTTCTTGCATATTCCCCAAAATTTAAGTACCTTGTGATCACCTCCATGATAGGCTCTGACGTGCCTGGAGACCGAAGTGTCAGCTTTGGTATTAATACTGCTGATATGCTGACAGATCGTTCTTCTGAACTCTTGGGATGTCTTCCCAACATAAATCTTGAGACAGGGACATTGAATGGCATAAACAATTCCCTTGGTCTTACAATTGATATATTGCTTTATCTGATATTCTTTTTGGTCTACAGGATTGATGAAGGATCGACATTTTGAAACCAGAGGACAGAAGACACAGTCCCCACAGGGGTAAGTACCCACTACATTAGACCTAAGCCAGGTGGTTTTCGATGGCGCTGGACTAAAAAAGCTATGGACCAGGAGATCCTTCAAATTCCTACCTCTACGGTAAGTAACACTCGGATTCTGCATGATGACTGACCTTAAGTCATTGTCTGCCCACAAAACATGCCAGTGTTTTTTTAAAATGCGAATAATCTGATTGTTTTGGGCATCATAGGTGCCAATGCACCTAACCAGTGGTGTTTTAGGGTCCTGAAGTCTGGCTTTTAGCAAATCTCTCCTATCAGTGTTCTTTGCTCTGGCATAGGCCTTATGTAGGACCTTTTTAGGGTATCCCCTAGCACGGAACCGATCGTATAGAGTATTACACTCTTTGACAAAAGTCACCTCGTCAGAGCAATTCCTGCGGGCCCTGATGTATTGCCCTACAGGGATTCCCATCTTGAGGGGTCTGGGATGATAGCTACCCCACTGCAAGAGGTTGTTCGTAGCCGTGGGTTTACGATAGATCTCGGACTGGATGTGGCCATAAGGGTCCAGGGTGAGAGATAGTGCACATCTCTCTCCCTCTCATTTAGTGCAGTATCACCACTAACAGAGTTGAGGTGCATTGTATTTTTAATCTTTCATTCCTAGGTTGTTTCAGTTCAATAAAGGGTGCATGTTGCATCCATCTATAATATAAATATATATATATCTTTTTAGAATTACTCTAATAAAAGTGAAGTTTTAATACCTGGGTCAAGATAGGTTTTTCTGCCTAATCAGGCATTTGTAAATAGACTAGTTAAATAACCTTACCCAGGTTGGTCTCAATTATATCTAAAAATATTTTGTGTAGGCTCAACAGCCTTATCTGTGGGGACCTTCTGCTTCACCCATTAATAGCAAACTCCCTCTCCCCCCATTTCAAGCTAGTCCTACGGTTGACTGTAGTCAACTGTCAAGTTAGCACTACAGTTGTGTTTAGACACATGGCAGGTTTTTTGTCTAACGTACCGCCATCTAGTTTTAACATCACAGAGGCAGCACAAGTCTTCTCCACTGGCTGTCTCCCCATTAACACCACTGACATACAAGTGGCCTTCAAAGAAATCTATAAGACCTATAAGCAATATGTTAGAGCCCAGTGGGAAGTCGCCAGTTTAGATACCATATCATACAACAGGGTCTGGTGTTTAGGGGCATGCGAGTTAACATTATCCCACATTCGCATCAGGATGATGCCACCTTTATTAAAGGCTGGCAACAGCTACTAACAGAAAACTCTCTGCGGATGCAGCAATATCTGTTAGATTATGAGAGACTCTCATTGACAAATACGGCCAAGCAGTTGGAGCAAGAAATCACACAGATCCAGAATTTTAGGCATTGCTCGGATTTTGCTGCACAAGAACTGCAGCTTCAAAAACATATAGAATCATTCCAAGCTGAAATAAAAAAGAGGAAGCACAATAAATACATAAGAGACAAGAGGGATTTTGACACTGGCCAGATTTATCATCATAATTTTGGAAAGAGGTATAACAACAATAAGCCAAGTGCTTCCCAATCAGATTTTTCGGAATCTGACTGGTCAGAGTCAGATATTCGCCCTATAAGAAATCCAGGGGGGCCTAGGCGCAGATATCGAGCTAGGGGTCAGTCCAGTCAAAGTCAAAGGAAGGCATCGGCCCCTCAGACAGGTGCTTTAACACAAACGGGGCAAACATGGCAAGGCACCCAGGGCGTACAACCCTGCACCAAGCACCAGTCCATTAGTGCCCATCGTAGTACCACCAGTCAATTTGCAACAACAAGGACCACTGTTTCCTCCTGGCTTATCTGGTGTCTCATGTACTCTATCCATGGCAATGCCCAATGTAACAGCTTCTACGAGTCTTCCCTCTTTTTTAGGTCAGGGCCCTGCCCTGAGAGACAGGGAGAAGTGGGCATACAATGCTAGGACATAGACGATCCACTCAGAGTCATCAATCTCTCCAGTTTTCAGTTAGGACCCGGGCATCTACATGTACTTAGAAAGGGCTTATCCTTTACACCAACACCAGCTTTCCAGTGTTTTACCTGGGCTAAGGATATAAACCTTTTCGCAAGGAAATTGGCACTCCATAAATCCTTCAATCAGCAGTCCAGGGACTTCCAGCGTACACAGGCTAGAAAAAAAGAAGCCCTAGCTATCTTAGAATCATTGGATACTTTAGATGAGAATGCTCAGGATTTGGTTGTAGCACCGTTATTAACTCTGAAACCTCAATCCAAATATACACCTTCATTCTCCCAGTATGGAAATATTGACACCTTCGTCCAATTAGTGACAGGTGATTTAAAAACCCTGAGCGCTAAAATATCGACCACACAGCTTAATCTGGAGTTGGACGAACAACGGGCTTTAGATGAACTTAGCCTAAATGATCAACTGGTAATAAAGCCCTCGGATTAGGGCGGAAATGTCGTCCTAATGAATAAACCAGATTACAAAAAAATGGTTGATGCCCTGGTCAAACAAACAGATACCTATCAGTTACTGGATCTTAACCCAACAGACAGGTTTTTGGGAGAACTAAAAGCAATACTCTCTATAGCTAAGGAGGATAATTTAATTTCCAAAGAGGAATTTAAGTACCTTTTTAAGACGCACCCTACCATTGCCACCATTTATGCTATCCCCAAGGTGCATAAACAGAGACGACCAGTACCAGGAAGACCTATTATATCTGGGAACAACAGTCCGACTGAAAACATCAGCCAGTATGTCGATGTCTTTATAGCACCTTTTGTACCGAGCCTGCCCTCTTACATTAAGGACACTAAGGATGTGGTCATCAGGCTCCAGGATATTCAGGTCACTTCAGACACTAAACTAGCTAGCCTTGATGTTGAGGTTCTATACACCAACATAAGACACGAGTTAGGGATTAGGGCAGTTTCTTCTTTTCTTTCCACTAAGAGTATTCAGTTTCGTGCACATAATGAGTTTCTTTTGATTCTCCTTAGCTTCCTACTCACACATAACTATTTTCTCTTTGACGGACGATTTTATTTACAAAAGGTTGGGACCGCAATGGGAAGCAAGTGTGCACCAAATCATGCAAATTTATTTTTAGGTTGGTGGGAGGACACTATTGTTTTCACACCTGATTTCTTTGAGTTCACACAGCACAATTTATTCTGGGGCAGGTACATCGATGATGTACTAATATTATGGGAAGGCCCCACTGATAAGTTTCACAAGTTTGTTTCAGCACTTAACTTAAACACTATAGGGATGGTCTTTACTTCTGAGATCCATGACAACACTATCACGTTTTTGGATCTTAAACTCACCCTGGACCCTGATGGCCACATCCAGTCCGAGATCTATCGTAAACCCACGGCTACGAACAACCTCTTGCAGTGGGGCAGCTATCATCCCAGACCCCTCAAAATGGGAATCCCTGTAGGGCAATACATCAGGGCCCGCAGGAATTGCTCTGACGAGGTGACTTTTGTCAAAGAGTGTAATACTCTATACGACCGGTTCCGTGCTAGGGGATACCCTAAAAAGGTCCTACATAAGGCCTATGCCAGAGCAAAGAACACTGATAGGAGAGATTTGCTAAAAGCCAGACCTCAGGACCCTAAAACACCACTGGTTAGGTGCATTGGCACCTATGATGCCTAAAACAACCAGATTTTTCGCATTTAAAAAAAACACTGGCATGTTTTGTGGGCAGACAATGACCTAAGGTCAGTCATCATGCAGAATCCGAGTGTTACTTACCGTAGAGGTAGGAATTTGAAGGATCTCCTGGTCCATAGCTTTTTTAGTCCAGCGCCATCGAAAACCACCTGGCTTAGGTCTAATGTAGTGGGTACTTACCCCTGTGGGGACTGTGTCTTCTTTCCTCTGGTTTCAAAATGTCGATCCTTCATCAATCCTGTAGACCAAAAAGAATATCAGATAAAGCAATATATCAATTGTAAGACCAAGGGAATTGTTTATGCCATTCAATGTCCCTGTCTCAAGATTTATGTTGGGAAGACATCCCAAGAGTTCAGAAGAAGGATCTGTCAGCATATCAGCAGTATTAATACCAAAGCTGACACTTCGGTCTCCAGGCACGTCAGAGCCTATCATGGAGGTGATCACAAGGTACTTAAATTTTGGGGAATATGCAAGAAAACCCTGGGTGCTAGGAGAGGAGACCTTGATGCCATCCTTTTGCAGGAAGAGACTAGGTGGATGTACCGATTGGACAGCCTGAGTCCGAAAGGGCTCAATGAAGGATTTGCCTTCACTGCATTTCTCGGATGATTAGGAGAGGTTGCAGTTTGCTGGTTATGTGTCACAAAAGGTGTACAGGAAACTAGAAGACACAGAATGAATATACGACTGACTGGATCCAAAACTAAGGAACAAAAGGGAGAGCCCTGCATCAGACCTGGCTCTCTCCCTGACTGCTCAGCCTATGCAAAAATCCCAATGGTAGATGATCGCATATCCTCGTATCTTGACTGTTTAACACCTGAACACCCTATAATAGTGAGGGGACACGACCACCGGCTCCCTACACTAGATACGGAGGGAGTCAGGGTCACCTGGGATCCAGCAAACAGAAAAACACAAATGAATGAACAAAACTTATCTTGTAGAAGACTCAGAAGTAGGAACAGCATGCACACACTCCAGGAAGGAATATAAACCGCAAAGTGATTCATTATGGGGAGGGATTTAAAGGGATGCAATCAGTGCAACTACATGACAGCTGAGAGAGGCTAACGAGATGAGAAAATTAAAGCAAAACAAAAAAGGAACCTCAAGGAGGAGGTTCTGAAAGGCATCTGTCAGAGCTTCTCAGATGTCTGGTGGTGACATTATGTTTTGTTCAGTTTTGTCTTGTCTTGATGTGTCGTCTGTCATTTATATTATTTTCTAACATTCAGCCAAGAAATGATTCGTTGGTTCCCAACTACTGATTGTACTATAATTTAAAATTTATTTACAACTCCTCCTGAGGACGCAGCACGGCGAAACGTACGTCTGGGAGATCCAGCGCCTATTTTTGACCCTCATAGGTAGGTTTATATTCTGTCAATGGCCAGCTGTTTGATAACAGTTAATTCACTCAGCAGCATATGTTTTTCGGTTCAGGAATGGTAATAGTCTCCATATACTTTCATATGGGTGTTTGCATTTAGAATGACAACGCTAATGCACCCCAGCCTCATAGTTTAAAAGAGCTCACCTTCCCGCTGACACTCACCATTGATGGTCCCTTCCATGTGTATAGTCCCATATAAGTAAAAGGTGCTTTAGTTATTAGATTCCTTTATTATAAAGGCTCATTATTAAGTGATAAAATTCTATGTTATAATGGTATAATCATGTTTACAATTACGATTGTTCAATAAAGATCATGTATAATTTTTTAAAAAATTCAATGGGAATATGTGTACTCATTTAGTGAAGTTTATTATTGATATTTTTGAGTATCCCGGTAACAGTGTAGTTACTTATTCTGACCGATTAGGTATTGGTCCTTTGTGACGTGTCTGGTGGGCGTGACCGATGGCGCCCCAATGGGAATCCTGTGGGTGAGTGTCCTTGGCCCGGATTGGCCGGTCGAGACATGTGCAGTGGGTGGTTCTTTGGCAGGTCCTTGTGCAAATTAGTACCACTACACTATTTAAACCTGTAGTTGGTTGGGGCCATTCGTCGCTGCCCATTTGCCCCTGAAGAAGCCAGAATTCTGGCGAAAAACATGTCGGGGGGCAGTCTTAGTTTTTAACTGCTCTGCACCTCCTCATTGTTACCAACACCTAACGGGCATGGTGCCGATGGTGTTTGGTGTAGTTCAAGTTTTCAGTGCACTGTGGCACATGTTGCTGGACACTGAGTCCCTGGTGCGGTTCAGTCATTTCAGCTTGTGAATCAATCACACGACTAATGTGACACACTCACAGTGGTTTGTGTTCTGCTCTCACACCACACCAGTAGGCTGTCAAAACACGAATTCTAGTGTGTAGCCTCAATGTGGACGGCGTGACGGCAGTGTGCCACAGCAGCACTTTGTCTATAAGGGACAATTATTGAGAGATAGTGCACATCTCTCTCCCTCTCATTTAGTGCAGTATCACCACTAACAGAGTTGAGGTGCATTGTATTATTAATCTTTCATTCCTAGGTTGTTTCAGTTCAATAAAGGGTGCATGTTGCATCCATCTATAATATAAATATATATATCTTTTTAGAATTACTCTAATAAAAGTGAAGTTTTAATACCTGGGTCAAGATAGGTTTTTCTGCCTAATCAGGCATTTGTAAATAGACTAGTTAAATAACCTTACCCAGGTTGGTCTCAATTATATATAAAAATGTTTTATATTAAGTGATATTTCTAAGTTAAGTAGTGATAAATACCAAAAGATTTTTCTAGGTAGAACATTATTCTTGGCCAGACTCTTGGTTACTCGGGTCTGGTTTTCACGATATATTCTAGACGTAAACACCTGAATACATTTGGTTAACAAAGTTAAGAACTATGAGAATATCCTATATAAGCAAAGAAATGCTCAAGAGAGGTAGATCAAGATATGGGAGGCTCGATGGTATATTTATCTTGACTCTTCATTGTTGTATCTTCCCTGTTTGCTTTCCTCTGTTCCCTTTGAGTGATAGTGAGATTTTAGACGCATCACAAGGGTGGGGGGGAATTGGTGGTTTAGGGGGAAAGAAAAGTATAATAATATTGAATTTTGATTTTGTACAAAAACTTGAATTGTATTTGTTTTATTCCAATAAAGACATTAAATAAAAATAATAAAAAAGAGTAGAGAGAATATGAAGTTTTTTTCTGCCAGATTGTGCTTTCTCAAGTGACCAAGAGGTGAAGCTTCATTATTAAGTGCTGACAGTGCCCTCCAGCTTCTCCCTTTTCCGTATGATGGACAGGGCCAGGCACAGTCATCTGCGCATGCGCAATAGATTGGTTCTCAACCCGACCGAGACTCCGGCTACTGCGCATGTCCCAGTGTGTCATCGCATGATGCTCACTTGATCATCCATCAAACTGCAAAGAGAGTGGTTGGGAGGCAAAGGAGGGGATCTTACCAAGGGCAGCAAAAACTCAAAAATATGCAAAAATAAAAAATAATATTTCAAACAAATGCTTTTTTGTGCCCAGGTGAGCAATATGCAGCGAGCCACACGGGAAGAGTAGAGAGGATGGGATTAGTTGTACTCACAGTGGCAGTTGCAGATGTCAGGGCCATGTTGTGGTTCAGGAAATAATGAGGCCAAAACTTAATTGTTCTTTACTGAACAATCAAGTTTGGGTACATTAGTCACAGTTCTCAGCATTCATGGACTGGCAGTTCTTAAAAAATGTGCAGTTTTTACAGGTCTTACAGGTTTTATAGCTGCAGTAACAATAAACAGGCCAAGATGTCTCTTTAAAGGGCATCTGTCAGCAGATTTCCCACTCCCTAGTGAAACAGTACTCCTCTTCCCTTACCTCTGCGCCGCACGTCTGTTACCTGCCATCTCAGACATGATCATTTATACCTATGACACTGGCTGACCTGTTACTCGTGCACTTGGCAGCTGAAGGCGTCTGTGTTGGTCCCATGTTCATATGTGCCCGCACTGCTGAGAAAAATTATGTTTTAATATATGCAAATGAGCCTCTGGGAGCAACAGGGGCGTTGCCATTACACCTAGAGGCTCTGCTCTCTCTGCAACTGCCGCATCCCCTGCCCTTTGACAGGGCCAGGCCGTGACAGGGCCAGGCCAGCTCCCATTGCTCCTAGAGGCTCATTTGCATATATGAAGACATCATTTTTCTCAGCAATGCGGGCACATATGAAGATGGGACCAACACAGATGTCTTAAGCTGCCAAGCGCACATGGAACAGGTCAGCCAGTGTCATAGGTACAAATCTGCTGACAGATGCCCTTTAAATGAGTGTTTATGAGCTGTCAGGGAACTAGAGACAAGGGCTACAGATTCAGCCATTAGAGCAGCTCCCTGACAAATTCACTGTGAAGAAACAACAGTCTACAGACCAATTGAAAAAAAATAAAAGATTTAGAATGCAAAAATAAAATAAATTGTCTCCAAATGTGTTCATAGCCTTTAATGTGTCCAAAGGGAATAACGTCACAAACCACATTTTATGCTGGCTCTTTTCTAACACAGCAGTCAAAAAGTGCCACCAACAATGACCGACCATATACATGTTAGCGCAACACCAAAAATAGCAGATCCCTCATTATCAACAGCAGAGTGGAACAGTACAACATAAACTCTCTGGCGTTTTGGCGACCGCAGGATCAAGTGGACATGTACTTTTTCAGGAGAACACTTTGGCTGTGAAACAGAATCCAGGAGTCACTTTAGGCTGATCAGATGCTGAGTGGCCATCGCAGGTTCAGGCGTTTTGCATTATAGAATAAAATATACATAAAGCATCAACATAATAAGGACATTTCAAGCTCCTCAACAATGGACAATCAAATATCCCAGTGATGACTTAGACTGCTGGTAATTCGAGTCGAGGACATGTTTCTGCAGTCATTGTAAGACGTGGCAGGAATCGGAGAAAAATGCAATAAATGAGGACAACAGAGCAGGATCATTTTAGCAGCAAAATACATATTGTATTTTTGATTACCGCAGATGTCTGCAAGCTTAGACACGATGACAGCTTTGGTTTGCCTCCTCATGTGGCAGTGTATAATGTCTTTAGAGATGATGAGGCCTCCGACAGCATTGTGCTTAATTTCTTTCCGTCAAAACAATGTGGCAGCTGCCCGATGGACATCTGGTAAACGTGACCAAGGAGAGAGTTTTATTATAACTGCATTCAGTGGCGGTGACTGCCCTCTTCCTGCGCGCCATTAAATGTCTCATGTAGAGAGCACACAATGCACCTGTACAGGAAAATAAAGAGCCCCGCCAGCTAGAAATGCTTCTTACATCTCTAAGGCTGCCCGTACATGATGCCACATGGCAGCAGGATCTGCATGTCGCTCAGAGATAATGTAGCAGATGATATCGGCAGTCCTATGTAACACCGCAGATAAGGCTACATGCACACGACCGTTGTTTTGGTCCGCATGCAGTTTTAGTGGCTTGGATGCGGACCCATTCACTTTAATGGGGCCGCAAAAGATGCGTACAGCACCCCGTGTGCTGTCCGCATCGGTTGCTCTGTTACGTGGTCCGCAAAAAAAATATACCCTGTCCTATTCTTGTCCGTTTTGCAGACAAGAATAGGTAGTTATATTAATGGCTGTCCGTGCCGTTCTGCAAATTGCGGAAAGCACACGGATGTCATCTGTGTTTTGCGGATGCCCAATTTGCGGACCGCAAAACACGCAACGGTCGTGTGCATGTAGCCTAACACAGTGATAACTGTCTGAGTACATCTAATGTAGTAGCTGTTACCTGCAGTCCTATGTAACACCTCAGATAACACAGTGATAACTGTCTGAGTAGTAGATTTTACATGTAGTCCTATGTAACACCACAGATAACAATGATAACTCTCCTAACAGAAAATAACTTGTGATGATGTGGCTGGAGGACATTAGGCGGTCAATGGCTAAAAATTTTACTGTAGGCCAGTACAGGCCCCAAAAATTAGGCATTCACCTAACAGAAAAGAACTTGTGATGATGGGGCTGGAGGTACATTATCCGGTCAATAGCTAAAAAAAATTCTGTAGGCCAGTTCAGGCCCCAAAAATTAGGCATTCACCTGCCAGAAAAGAACTTGTGATGATGTAGCTGGAGGTACATTAGGCGGTCACTGGATAACATTTTTACTGTAGGCCACTGGAGTAGAGGCCCCAAAAATTAGGCATTCACCTGACAGAAAACAACTTGTGATTATGTGGCTGGAGGTACATTAGGTAGTCAATGGCTAAAAATTTTACTGTAGGCCAGTACAGGCTCCAAAAATTAGGCATTCACCTGACAGAAAAGAACTTGTGATGATGTAGCTGGAGGTACATTAGGCGGTCACTGGCTAAAAATTTTACTGTAGGCCAGTACAGGCCCCAAAAATTAGGCATTCACCTGACAGAAAAGAACTTGTGAAGATGTGGCTGGAGGTACATTAGGCGGTCACTGGATAAAAATTTTACTGTAGGCCACTGGAGTACAGGCCCCAAAAATTAGGCATTCACCTGACAGAAAAGAACTTGTGATTATGTGGCTGGAGGTACATTAGGCGGTCACTAGATAAAAATTTTACTGTAGGCCATTACAGGCCCCAAATATTAAGCATTTAACTGACAGAAAAGAACTTGTCATGATGTGGCTTGATGTACATTAGGCGGTCACTGGATAAAATTTTTACTGTAGGCCACTGGAGTACAGGCCCCAAAAATTAGGCATTCACCTGACAGAAAAGAACTTGTGATTATGTGGCTGGAGGTACATTAGGCGGTCACTGGATAAAATTTTTACTGTAGGCCAGTACAGGCCCCAAAAATTAGACATTCACCTGACAGAAAAGGCCTTTTATGCCGCTGTATATACATAAGACAAGGACCATTCTTTGTTCTGTGTGGTGGCGGATATGTGTGGGCATGAGGAAATTCAATTACACTGTGGTCATCACAGGTCTTGAATTCCTCCGAGATCCATGCCTCATTCATTTTTAGAAATGTGAGGTAGTCCACACTGTCGTGTGGGCGAGTGCGCTTATCGGTCACGATCTTCCCTGCTGAGCTGAGCATTTTTTCCGACGGGACACTCGACGAGGGGGAAGCCAAGAGTTCCATGGTAAATTGGCATGCTCAAGCCTGCCCATCCAGTAGTCCAGGAGTTCCTCACCTCTCAGAGCGTCCACATCGGCCGTTAACCCGATGTAGTCGGACACCTGGCGGTTTAGGTGTTCCCTGAGTCTGGATCCGGAGGGCGGCTGTCGATGGGTTGGCTGCAAGAATCATCTCATATTCGAAGTGACCAACACATCTTCAAACCGCCCTCTTCTTGCAGGCGCGGTAGGATTAGTACCTTCACTTCTTTCGCTGTGGGTGGAAATTCCTCTGCCGGCGTCCGCAACAGAAAAATGCAGCATCTCTCGCAGCAAGGCTGGAAATGCTGCATTCTGCCAGCCCTCTGTGATGCTGGTAACATGTCTGCCATTTTGTGTTTGTACCGGTGGTCTAAGTACGTTGCCACCCAGTACTGGTCCTTGCCCTTTATGCTTTTTATACGGGGGTCCCTCTTCAAACACTGGAACATGAAAGCCCCCATTTGCAATAAATTGGAAGCGGTGGAGAGCCCTGGCTCCTGCTCATCGCCCAGGAGAATGTTGTCCTCGGTCTCCTCCCCCCACCCACAGACAACACCAGGGATCCCCTAAAAGCCTGCTCTTCTTGCTCCTCCTCCCCCCAGCCACCATCCTCCTCTGACTCCTCTTCAGACTCCTGCTGACTTGTCTCAGATGGAGTAGCCCTCCCCTGGGAAATCATTCAGCATTGCGACTTCCTTATCTTCCAGCTCCTGCTCCTCGACGGCTTGATTAATGACACGACGCAATGCGTGCTCCAGAAAGAAGGCGTAAGGTATGATGTCACAGATGGCGCTCTGGCTGCGACTGACCAGTTTGGTGATCTCATCAAATGACCGCAGAAGTCTGCATGTGTCACGCATGAGCAGCCCCTGGCACAGTAAAAAGAAACCAAGCTCCGCCCAACCTGTCCTGCTGCAGAGTTTGTACAGGTAGTCGTTAACGGCTAGAGCAGCCTATCAAGCATATACAAGGTGGAGTTCCAGCATGTCGGGCTCTCACAAATCAGACGTCTGACAGGCAAGTGGTGTCGCCGCTGAACGTCAGCAATGTGAGCCATGGCTGTGTAAGATCTTCTAAAATGGCCAGAGATTTTCCTGGCCTGCTGCAAGACGTCCTGAACCCCGGGGTATTTGGCAACGAATCGCTGCACGACTAAGTCAGATTGGCACCATTGTCGCACACCACTTTACCAACTGTCAAATTGAGCGGGGTTAGCCACTGATCGGCTTGTGACCGCAGAGCTGAAAGCATTGCAGAACAGGTGTGGATCTTGGCTTCAAGGCACAACAGCCGCAGCACAGCATGGCAATGTCTCACCTGGGAAGTCGAATAGCTTCTGGGGAGCTTGAGGGGGCGCAGCGGAAGAAGCGGTAGCAGTGGAAAAGGAGGAGTCAGCCGAGGAGGAGACAGAGGATGGAGTAGGAGGAGGAGAAGAAGAGGCAGGCCTGCATGCAATCCTTGGCGGTAACCAGGGGCGTCAGTAGGACAAAACATTCGGGGCTGGAGCCCCAGATGTTTTTTCCAGTGCCCCAAATGTTTATGCTGGTGAGATTATTTTTTTATTAGGCTACTCCTACCCGTCTTGGTAAACCCACAGATCATCCCTCAACCCCCATTGTACTTGTTCCGCTACTTGCAGGCTGCGCGGGCATGAATTCAGAACTTCAGTCACTTCGGTCCGCAATTCTGTTGCCGCTGGAGGTCACAGGTCTCGCAGGATCATGCGCCGCAGAACAGAATTGCGGACCGAAGTGACTGAAGTTCTGAACTTATGCCCGTGCAGCCTGCAAGTAGCGGAACAAGTACAAGGGGGGTTGATGGGTTTCAACTTCCTACACATGTTGATGGGTTCCTTCACAAATTACAACTGATTCTGGCATCCCAGCAGCACAATCTGTGATTAGTTTATAGTTGAAGGGTTTGCTTAATTTTAAATTAGGCTGACCATAGGTTAGGATGATCTGTGGGGTTGCCCAGACGGCTAGGTGCTTCACAGTAGTTATTAACCCCTTTCAGCAGTCCCCCATTCACTGTGTCAATAACTACAGTGAAGGCCCCCCTGTGGCGATGAGGGCGTGGCTTAATGGGGTGGGAGTGGCTTCATATGGTGGGGGCGTGGCTTCACGGGGGCTCATGTCCTGGATGTCTTCAGACCCTAGCAATGCCCCTGGCGGTAACCCCAAATCCACACGGGAGCCACGGGTTACATGCTTGACGGCCGTCAGAAGGTTCACCCAGTGGGCAGTAAAAGTTATGCACCTTTCCTGCCCGTGTTTGCTAGACCACGGGTCTGTGGTCAGATGTATCTTGGCACCGACACTGTGTGCTAGAGATATATTCACTTGCCGCTAAACGTGGCCATATAGCTCTGGGATGCCCTTCTGGGAGAAATATTTCCTTCCGGGGACTTTCCATTGCGGTGCGCCAATGGCCACAAATTTTCTAAAGGCCTCCGAGTCCACCAGTTTATATGGCAGTAGTTGGTGGGCTAGCAGTTCCGACAAGCCAGCGGTCAGCCGTTGGGCAAGAGGGTTATCTGGCGTCATCAACTTTTTACGCTCGAACATTTGGGTCACGAAAGCCTGCCTTCTGCCATATGAAAGCGACGACGGCACAGTGGAAGGTGGAATGGAGGACAAATGGGAGGAGAGAGGAGAAGGAGAAGAGGCAGGACATGGGGTCCCGGGAGTGTGGCTTTGTGGGTTCTGATGGCGTTGCTCCCACTGGGCTCGGTGATGGCGGGTCAGGTGCCTTCTTAAGGCTGTCGTCCCTAGGTGAGTGTTAGGCTTACCGCGACTTATGCGTTGACAGCACAGGCTGCAGATGGCAACACTATTGTCACGTTAAAAAAAGCCCACACTGCGGAGCCATGTCCAGGAAGAGACAGAAGTGACCGTGCATTGTGGATGGCTCGCTCCAGATACATTTGCAGTCTGCTTTTTGCCTCCTGTGCCCTGCAAGCTTTGCCTGCTTCTCCTCCTTCTCCTCCCTCTCGGCTGCTTTGTATATCCCTCTGAAATTCCCTCTTCTTCCTCTCTTATAGGAACCCATGTGACGTCCATCGACATGTCATCATCGTCACCTTCACCACCACTGACATTTTAGATCTCGGAGTAGGCAACAACAGCGGGGACCCCCCTCCTTGGGCTGATCTGGATACTGTTGTCAGACCGCTGGGTGGCGGCCGTTGCTACCTCCTCTTCCTCATCCGATGTCAAGAATGGCTGCGCTTCGGTAAGGTGTGGGAATGGATTGGAAAATAATTCCTCTGACTCGAGTAGAGGGGCTATGGTGGTGATGGTGGTAGTGTATTTGGGGGTGCCCACAGCAGAGAGTGAGGAGGGAGCAGATACACAGGATGAGGAGGGTGAAGAAGCGGAAGGGTGAGTGAGCCACTCAACCAACTCTGGTGCGCCCTTTGAAGTAATCGCACGCGCCTTCTCCAACCTCCCACTTAGGCTCCGGCCTAGTGCACCTGCCCAACCTCTGCCTGTCATTTTCAAAATGACCATGTGCCTAAGTCCCTAGAGAAGAGCAGTATTTGTGGAAGCAGGTATATCGCAGTCCTTAATCAGTATTTTGTGAAAGCAGGTATAACGCAGCCCTTAATCAGTATTTTGTTGAAGCAGGGATATCAAACCCCTTAAAAAGTATTTTGTGAAAGCAGGTATTTCGCAGGCCTCAATCAATGTTTGGTGGAAACAGGTATATCGAACCCCTAAATCAGTATTGTGTGGAAGCAGGTATATCGCAGCCCTCAATCAGTATTTTGTGGAAGCAGGTATTTGAAACCCCTTAATCAGTATTTTGTGGAAACAGGTATATTGCAGCCCTCAATCAATATTTTTTGGAAGCAGGTATATAAAACCCCTTAATCAGTATTTTGTGGAAGCAATTATATTGCAGACCTCAATCAATATTTGGTGGAAACACGTATATCGAACCCCTTAATCAGCATTTTGTGGAAGCAGGTATATCGCAGCCCTCAATCAGTATTTTTTGGAAGCAGGTATATAAAACCCTTAGTCAGTAATTTGTAGAAGCAGGTATATCACAGGCCTCAATCAATATTTGGTGGAAACAGGTATTTTGAACCCCTTAATCAGTATTATGTGGAAGCAGGTATCTCGCAGGCCTCAATTAATATTTGGTGGAAGCAGGTATATTGAACCCCTTAATCAGTATTGTGTGGAAGCAGGTATCTCGAAGGCCTCAATCAATATTTGGTGCAAACAGGTATATCAAACCCCTTAATCAGAATTTTGTGGTAGCAGGTATATCGCAGCCCTCAATCAGTATTTGGTGGAAGCAGGTATATCAAACCCCTTAATCAATATTTTTTTCGAAGCAGGTATATTGCAGGCCTCAATCAATATTTGGTGGAAACAGATATATCGAACCCATTAATCAGTTGTTTGTGGATGAAGGTATAGCGCAGCCCTCAATCAGTATTTTGTAAAAGAAGGTATATCAAACCCCTTAATCAGTATTTTGTGGAAGCAGGTATATCACAGACCTCTATCAATATTTGGTGGAAACAGGTATATCGAACCCTTAATCAGTATTTTGTGGAAGCAGGTATCTCGCAGGCCTCAATCAATATTTGGTGGAAACAGGTATTTCAAACCCCTTAATCAGTATTTTGTGGAAGCAGGTATATCGCAGCTCTCAATCAGTATTTGATGGAAGCAGGTATATAAAAACCCCTTAATCAATATTTTGTGGAAGCAGGTATATGGAACCCCTTGATCAGTATTTTGTGGAAGCTGGTAAATCAAACCCCTTAATCATTATTTTGTGGAAGCAGGTATCTCGCAGGCCTCAATCAATATTTTGTGGAAGCAGGTATATCAAACCCCTTAATCAGTATTTTGTGGAAGCAGGTATATCGCAGGCCTCAATCAATATTTGGTGGAAACAGGTATATCGAACCCCTTAATCAGTTTTTTGTGGAAGCAGGTATATAGCAGCCCTCAATCTGTATTTTGTGGAATCAGGTATCTCGCAGGCCTCAATCAATATTTGGTGGAAACAAATATATCGAACCCATTAATCAGTATTGGGTGGAAGCAGGTATCTCGAAGGCCTCAATCAATATTTGGTGGAAACAGGTTTATCGAACCCCTTAATCAGTATTTTGTGGAAGCAGGTATATCGCAGCCCTCAATCCGTATTTGGAGGAAGCAGGTATATCAAACCCCTCAATTAGTATTTTGTGGAAGCAGGTATATCAAACCCCTTAATCAATATTTTGTTGAAGCAGGTATATCGCAGGCCTCAATAAATATTTGGTGGAAACAGGTATATCAAACCCATTAATCGGTATTTTGTGGAAGCAGGTATATCGCAGCCCTCAATCAGTATTTTATGGAAGCAGGTATATTGCAGCCTTCAATCAGTATTTTGTGGAAGCAAGTATATCAAACCCATTGATCAGTATTTTGTGGAAGCAGTTACAGTCAAGTCCATAAATATTGGGACATCGACACAATTCTAAAATTTTTGACTCTATACACCACCACAATGGATTTGAAATGAAACAAACAAGATGTGCTTTAACTGCAGACCGTCAGCTTTAATTTGAGGGTATTTACATCCAAATCAGCTGAACGGTGTAGTAATTACAACAGTTTGCATATGTGCCTCCCACTTGTTAAGGAACTAAAAGTAATGGGACAGAATAATAATCATAAATCAAACTTTCACTTTATAATACTTGGTTGCAAATACTTTGCAGTCAATTACAGTCTGAAGTCTGAAACGCATAGACATCACCAGACGCTGGGTTTCATCCCTGGTGATGCTCTGCCAGGCCTCTACTGCAACCGTCTTAGTTCCTGCTTGTTCTTGGGGCAATTTCCCTTCTGTTTTGTCTTCAGCAAGAGAAATGCATGCTCAATCGGATTCAGGTCAGGTGATTGACTTGGCATTGCTTAACATTCCACTTCTTTCCCTTAAAAATCTCTTTGGTTGCTTTTGCAGTATGCTTTGGGTCATTGTCTATCTGCACTGTAAAGCGCCGTCCAATGAGTTCTGAAGCATTTGGCTGAATATGAGCAGATAATATTGCCCGAAACACTTCAGAATTCATCCTGCTGCTTTTGTCAGCAGTCACATCATCAATAAATACAAGAGAACCAGTTCCATTGGCAGCCATACATGCCCACGCCATGACATTACCACCACCATGCTTCACTGATGAGGTGGTATGCATAGGATCATGAGCAGTTCCTTTCCTTCTCTATACTCTTCTCTTTTCTTCACTCTGGTACAAGTTGATCTTGGTCTCATCTGTCCATGGGATGTTGTTCCAGAACTGTGAAGGCTTTTTTAGATGTTGTTTGGCAAACTCTAATCTGGCCTTCCTGTTTTTGAGGCTCACCAATGGTTTACATCTTGTGGTGAACCCACTGTATTCACTCTGGTGAAGTCTTCTCTTGATTGTTGACTTTGACACACATACAGCTACCTCCTGGAGAGTGTTCTTGATCTGGCCAACTGATGTGAAGGGTGTTTTCTCCACCACAGTTGTTTTCCGTGGTCTTCCGGGTCTTTTGGTGTTGCTGTGCTCACCGGTGCGTTCCTTCTTTTTAAGAATCTTCCAAACAGTTGTTTTGGCCACGCCTAATGTTTTTGCTATCTCTCTGATGGGTTTGTTTTATTTTTTCAGCTAAATGATGGCTTGCTTCAGTGATAGTGACAGCTCTTTGGATCTCATCTTGAGAGTTGACAGTAACAGATTCCAAATGCAAATAGCACACTTGAAATAAACGCTGGACCTTTTATCTGCTCATTGTAATTGGGATAATGAGGGAATAACACACACCTGGCCATGGAACAGCTGAGAAGTCAATTGTCCCATTACTTTTGGTTCCTTAACAAGTGGGAGGAACATATGCAAACTGTTGTAATTCCTACACCGTTCACCTGATTTGGATGTAAATACCCTCAAATCAGGCTGGCCTTGGATTTTCGAGCCAACAAACAGTCCTCTCGAGCAGTTGTCTTGCGAGGTCGGCCTGACCTGGCCTTGTCCAAAACGTCTCCAGTCTCTTCAAATCTTTTTTTTATCCTCTGAACTTGACGCTGAGACACATTGAAGGTGTCTGCCACATCAGCAGTGGATCTGGTCTCTTGATAATCAACACTTTAGTCTCCGGGTGAATCTTAGGCATGTTTGCAGAGGTCTAGTTGCAGTAGATGTGAAGGTCTAGTGTACTGGGGTTCTTTTTATACACACCTGAGACCTAATTGATCCATTATTAGTCACAGGTGAAGCTCATATGACAAGGCGACAACACTTATGTCTTGGCAAAAATTGACTCAATGGGCTTTACCAAGCTGTGAATATTAGAATACTTTTTGTCAGTTTCGTTTTGCACTTAAAACATTATTACAAAAGCTGTTGGGATTAAAATGACCCATTTCTTGTAACAAAATCTTGATTAGAAATATATTTTAGCGGCACTTCAGGTCAATTTGTACACAAGCGACTTTTGTCATGAACTGTATATTATAGGTATATCACACCTGTTGCAATTAGTTGTTCCAATAGCGTTTGTCCCTCTATATATCTGCGGTATCGCAGCAGAACCGCACACAACTGCTGCACAATACAAATGCACTATATACTTTCTATGTTAGAAAGTATATTATCAGTATATCACACCCCTCTGTGTATCACACCTATCGATAGCACACCTATACCAGTCCTTAAAAGGACTTTTGTGGCCCTATTAGCTAGCGTTTGGTGTCCCTAACAGCCTGTCCCTGCTCCACAAAGCAACCTCTCTCTATACTGGCAAACACAGAATATAAAATGGCTGCCAGATCGGGTTCTTTGATAGGGTGGAGAAGGGGGGTGTCCATGTGCTGAAACGACTCAATTGGCTGTCTTGTCCCACCTGATGCATGTGTCACAGTTCAGCGCAATGCAAAAGAATATGGCACCAGCGGACATCGCCATATGTTCGCATGTTCGGCGAACCGCTAACGCGCAAAGTTCACCGCTAACCGACCGCCAGGTGAACCGCAAAGCCATCTCTTTCTCTGAATACAGATAATGTAGTAGATGTCACCTCCAGTCCTATGAATCACTACATATAACTACATATTTTATTTTTATTTTTTACATATAACACAGTGATAACTCGCTGAGTACAGATAATGGAGTAGATGTCATCTGCAGAAATATGTAATACTACATATAACAGTGATAACTCTCTGAGTACATATAATGTAGTAGATGTTACCTGCAGTCTTATGTAAAACCACCCATAACATGCTGATAACCGAGCATAGCTAATGCAGTAGATGTTACAGGACCAGGCTTCAGGGGCATGTGTGTGTGTGTGTGAGTTGCCTGGATGGGGTTAGTAGTAGTTGTAGTACTCACAGTTCTGACTCTGACTGGGCTGGTGTGCAGTGATGGAAAAGGGGCACCTTTCTTCCCTTTGGGGCACACCCGGGTTCTGCCTGATGACAGTAGAGGTGCCACTAAACTTTAATGTTTCACGTCACGACGTAAGCAAGGTCCCGGCTGTTGTGACGCCAACATTTTGCAGTGTAGTAGGAGTGCAAGAAGCAATGATGAGGCATTGCGCAGCAGAACCATTTTTTACTGAACAGGACAGTTCTTATGATGCAATGGACTGACAGTTGGCACACAGAATGCACTTTCCACAGATATTACAGGTTTCATGGCTGCACAGGTAGTTAATAGGCCAAATTATCTCTTTCAAGTACACTTCACTAGCGCACTGGTGTGGCGTGTGTTGGAGAGGATGAGAGTGGTGGATATGTTGAGGATGGTGTGGACTTGTATGTTACACAGAGACAGTAGTAGTACTCACGGTGGCGATCCTTCTCGAGCTCTCATTTCACAGTCTCCAGTCTGATGTAAGGTGGGTGCCCTTGGTGTTGATGATATTGTGAAGTGGGTGCAAGGCAGGTAACCGAGAACCATTCAACTTCAACGGTCCATAATGATGGGCTCACACTTAGCTAATTTATATTGTTCAACTGCATTTTATATGTTTATTGTAATATATCATGTTCATTTAAACTATTATTGCACTGTTTCTGCACTGCACTGTGGAAGGTGTTCATGCACATCCTGCTAATCCTAAGAGACCTTGGGACTTTCTGCCTAAACATTGAAAAGTTTTTAAATCGTCCACAGTTACTGTAAGGAAGTATGCAAAGTTTTTGGAGGAAAACACACTGACGTTTTAACTGTCTGGTTTAGCTCTGCTGTTTACAAACCGGATTCCAAAAAAGTTGGGACACTATACAAATCGTGAATAAATACTGAATGCAATGATGTGGAGGTGCCAACTTCTAATATTTTATTCAGAATAGAACATAAATCACGGAACAAAAGTTCAAACTGAGAAAATGTACCATTTTAAGGGAAAAATATGTTGAATCAGAATTTCATGGTGTCAACAAATCCCCAAAAAGTTGGGACAAGGCCATTTTCACCACTGTGTGGCATCTCCCCTTCTTCTTACAACACTCAAAAGACGTCTGGGGACTGAGGAGACCAGTTTCTCAAGTTTAGAAATAGGAATGCTCTCCCATTCTTGTCTAATACAGGCCTCTAACTGTTCAATCATCTTGGGCCTTCTTTGTTGCACCTTCCTCTTTATGATGCGCCAAATGTTCTCTATCGGTGAAAGATCTGGACTGCAGACTGGCCATTTCAGTACCCGGATCCTTCTCCTACGCAGCCATGATGTTATGATTGATGCAGAATGTGGTCTGGCATTATCTTGTTGAAAAATGCAGGGTCTTCCCTGAAAGAGATGACGTCTGGATGGGAGCATATGTTGTTCTAGAACCTGAATATATTTTTCTGCATTGATGGTGACTTTCCAGACATGCAAGCTGCCCATGCCACACGCACTCATGCAACCCCATACCATCAGAGATGCAGGCTTCTGAACTGAGCGTTGATAACAACTTGGGATGTCCTTGTCCTCTTTGGTCCGGATGACATGGCGTCACAGATTTCCAAAAAGAACTTCGAATCGTGACTCGTCTGACCACAGAACAGTCTTCCATTTTGCCACACTCCATTTTAAATGATCCCTGGCCCAGTGAAAACGCCCGAGCTTGTGGATCTTGCTTAGAAATGGATTCCTCTTTGCACTGTAGAGTTTCAGCTGGCAACGGCGGATGGCACGGTGGATTGTGTTCACTGACAATGGTTTCTGGAAGTATTCCTGAGCCCATTCTGTGATTTCCTTTACAGTAGCATTCCTGTTTGTGGTGCGGTGTCGTTTAAGGGCCCGGAGATCACGGGCATCCAGTATGGTTTTACGGCCTTGACCCTTACGCACAGAGATTGTTCCAGATTCTCTGAATCTTCGGATGATGTTATGCACAGTTGATGATAATAGATGCAAAGTCTTTGCAATTTTTCACTGGGTAACACCTTTCTGATATTGCTCTACCATCTTTCTGCGCAACATTGTGGGAATTGGTGATCCTCTACCCATCTTGGCTTCTGAGAGACACTGCCACTCTGAGAAGCTCTTTTTATAACCAATCATGTTGCCAATTGACCTAATTAGTGTTAATTGGTCTTCCAGCTCTTCGTTATGCTCAAATTTACTTTTTACAGCCTCTTATTGCTACTTGTTCCAACTTTTTGGGGATTTGTTGACACCGTGAAAATTTGAATCAACGTATTTTTCCTTTAAAATGATTAGTGTTGAGCGCGAATATTCGAATTACGAATTTTTTTCTCGAATATCGCAATTTCGAGATTTCGCGAATATTTAGAATATCGTTCTATATATTCGCAAATTCGAATATTCGTATTTTATTTTTTATTATAATATTTTTTTTCTTTCCCACTTCTCTAAAGTTGTTCTTACCTGTCCTTTGGATTCCTGGCTTCCTGGCTGCTCCAGTCAGTGGTGTTTTCAACTTACTGCTATATTCCATATTAGCTAAATTACAATATAATCTATATGTGTATTTTACGAAATTTCGCAAGTTGCGATGCGAGTAATATAACACGAAATAATCGCATGAAGATTTCAATTTAGCACTGCTATATTCCATATTCTAGCCTAATATGGAATATAGCTGTGCTAAGTTAGCACTGCTGTATTCCATACTAGGCTAGAATATGGAATATAGCAGTGCTAAGTTGAAATCTTCATGCGATTATTTCGTGTTATATTACTCGCATCGCAACTTGCGAAATTTGCAAATGTTCTTAATATTGCTCTAACTTCGTCTTTTAGAAAATTACGAATATTCTAAAAGACGAAGTTAGAGCAATATTACGAAATTTCGTAAAATACACATATAGATTGTAATTTAGCTTATATAGTGCTATAATCCCTTTTTTTTTCCTCTAATTTTTTTTGCCTCTTCTGAACTTAAGTTTTGTAAAATATGTACACTGTTAAAAAATATTACTATAGCAGTATATTAGCTTAAATACAATCTATGTGTATTTTACGAAATTTCGTAATATTGCTCTAACTTCGTCTTTTAGAAATTTCGTAATATTGCTCTAACTTCGTCTTTTAGAATATTCGTAATATTCTAAAAGACGAAGTTAGAGCAATATTAAGAACATTTGCAAAAGCCGAAATTGCGATGCGAGTAATATAACACGAAATAATCGCATAAAGATTTCAACTTAGCACTGCTATATTCCATATTCTAGCCTAGTATGGAATATAGCAGTGCTAACTTAGCACAGCTATATTCCATATTAGGCTAGAATATGGAATATAGCAGTGCTAAGTTGAAATCTTCATGCAATTATTTTGTGTTATATTACTCGCATCGCAATTTCGGCTTTTGCAAATGTTCTTAATATTGCTCTAACTTCGTCTTTTAGAATATTACGAATATTCTAAAAGACGAAGTTAGAGCAATATTACGAAATTTCTAAAAGACGAAGTTAGAGCAATATTACGAAATTTCGTAAAATACACATAGATTGTATTTAAGCTAATATACTGCTATAGTAATATTTTTTAACAGTGTACATATTTTACAAAACTTAAGTTCAGAAGAGGCAAAAAAAAAATTAGAGGCAAAAAAAGGGATTATAGCAGTATATTAGCTAAATTACAATCTATATGTGTATTTTACGAAATTTCGTAATATTGCTCTAACTTCGTCTTTTAGAATATTCGTAATATTCTAAGAGACGAAGTTAGAGCAAATCACGAAATTTCGTAAAATACACATATTAGCCTAGCCATAGTCAATTAGCATAGGAACGTTGCCTTATACTATCAAGATAAATAATCGCAATACGCGAAAAAAAAAATATTCGTATATTATTCGAGATAATTGGAATAATTACGAATATTCGATTTCGACGAATATAACACGAATATTCATTCGAATATTCGCGAAATATCGCGAAATCGAATATGGCACCTCCCGCTCATCACTAAAAATGATACATTTACTCGGATTAAACGTTTGATCTGTCATCTACGTTCTATTAGAAATAAAATATTGACATTTGCCATCTCCACATCATTGCATTCAGTTTTTATTCACAATTTGTTTAGTGTCCCAACTTTTTGGGAATCCGGTTTGTACTTCTGAAGACTTGTTTATGTCTAGGTAGTCATTCCCATAGACTGGTATTGAAACTCTATACAAATCTATGATCTACTAAAATTGCAACATTGTTTTTGTTTAGGACACGACTCTCCACTTTACCCCTCCCACTAGAAGGTTTTAGTTTGATTAGAAACTGTATATACGAAAAGCAGTCAAAGCCCATAGTTACCTGCATATAGGGGCCTGCATATAGTAGAAAAGACTCTGCCAGACTGCACAAGCGGCCAGAAGAAGATGGAGATACTCTGCCACAGACTCTGACCCAACACCCCTTTGGCCTGGGTACCAGCTTTCTAAGAGAGAGGGAGGGAGACAGCTAGCTCAGGCCTTTTCTCAGCATCAAATCCTTCTTCTGCCCGGGAGGAGACTGGAGAAGCCAGCCTTATGCCTTGCCTGTATTGTTTTGCACATGAGTTCCTCCAGTAGAGAAGCACCCTGGTTTACTGCAGACCCTGACTCTCTAGACTTATTTCCCACTGAGGTGCACCATGCCTTTCAATCCCCATGGTGGTGACACCTCGATGGTGTCCGGGGGACCTAGTGTTGCATTGGAACCACTCCAAACCTGGCCGCTGAAAACATTATAGAACAAGTTTTATGTGATTCCTCAGAGTCTGATCTTTTCTGGCGGGGTTCTCCCCAGGGCTGCTTTTTCCATCCTACTATCTTCTCTCACACACTCACTGTACTCTCACCAAGTCTTAACCACTCCCTATGGGGAGGGTGAAGCAGCCTCACCTAGCAATGGCTCCCAAGGCCTATTAACCCTATTTGCAACCTGTCAGGGAAAGAAATATTTGAAAACTCCTTATGCAGTGGGCCTCCGGCATACTGCACATGTCCATGCAGCTCTTTCATATGTCCAGTGATTTCATGTCCATGGACGTGTCTAGCAGCAACAGGGGCATTGATAGGGGAGTGCTTAAACTAGCTGGGTGGGAGGAGCTATAAACTAGCTGAGCAGTGTTACAGGCAAGGCTGGGGGTGTGGCAGAAGAAGGAGAAGTGCATCCTGGGTTTGGTTGGAGACAGCAACAGGAAGTGCTACATACAGGATGTAAACAAACCAGAGGGATGGGTTTACATGGTAAAAATGGGTCAGGAGAGTTCAGAATGAAAAAAAATGCATATGGAAGATGTACATAAAGTAATCAACTACATGAGCAGATCTGTTATACACCATAGTAGTCCCAGAAGACCCTTTTAAGATTTAACGCCTTCACTGTACAACATAATGTGATGTTCATACATCTCCCCAGTAATAAAAGGTTCTCACGGCAATGGGATTCCATGGATGTGATAATATACAAGATACATGAGTGTCTAAATCCAATTACCCATTACGAGAGTAGATGAAGAATAAGTGGCAAAAACTGCCCCGAATTTTTAATGAAAAAGACTAAGACATCTTCACAATCTCAGTTCTGACTAATAAGCCAGCCGTTAAATCAGTGGCTCATATACCAAAAATTACGGAGGAGCGGGGCTCAGGATTCATGATCCAGCCTCAGCAACAATTTCCTACCCATTTGCCTAATAATAAAATGGATTTCTTTAAAATACTGCTCAATTTGCTGAAATCCTCGTCGCTGGCGTCCTGATTATCACTCTTTAATGGTAGTCAGTAAATAATCTCATTATGCCCTTTATGAAGCTTTGTGAATTGTAATGGCAGAAAAATCTAAATCCACAGCGTCTCAAAGGGCATCTGTCAGCAGTTTTTTACCAATGACACTGGCTGACCTGTTACATGTGCGCTTGGCAGCTGAAGGCATCTGTGTTGGTCCCATGTTCCTATGCGCTCGCATTGCTGAGGAAAATGAAGTTTTAATATATGCAAATGAGCCTCTAGGAGAAATGGGGGCGTTGCCAGTACACCTACAGGCTCTGCTCTCTCTGTAACTATCGCACCCTCTCCAATTTGATTGGCTTTAGAAGTCAATGTCAGCTGTGATGATATTTACACTGCCTGGACCTGTCAATTAAAGTGCAAAATGCGTAGCAGTTGCAGAGAGAGCTGAGAATCTAGGTGTAATGCCCCTATTGCTTCTATACTCTCATTTGCATATACTAAAACATCATTTTTTTGAGCAATACGGGCACATATGAACATGGGACCAACACAGACGCCTTCAGCTGCCAAGCGCACATGTAACAGGTCAGCCAGTGTCACAGGTACAAACCTGCTGACAGATGCCCTTTAATATAGATGAACAGTGATAGGGTTGGTCTCTTATCCCACTTTTCTCTACCAGTGGTGCGCCTAGCCTTTCTGCTGCCTTAGGTGAAAATCTAAACAGTGCACCCCGATGCCATATTCTCAACCTAACCCCTTCCATCCTAACATTACATACAGAGCTACAAAACATACAGGGTAATACATACCTCTTACATCCAGTGATGTCTCCTCTGATGCAGATATTCTCTTTCCTCATCTTCTCCATCCGGATCAGACCGCCATGATGATTTCTTTCAGCTATGTATCTCTTGTCTCTGCAGAGTTTGACCAGACATCTTACTTTCCTACTTTTCCATCATCGTCCCTACCTTCTGAACACCCCATCCTACCACTCCCAATACTGTGCCTACTGTGCTCCCCAAAACTATACTGCAAACAATAGCCCCCCTAAAAGTACTAGTACCGCACAGATATTTCCCCCGTCTATAATATTGGCACACAGTGCCCTAAAAAATTACTGCACTCAGCAAATAGTGCCCCTGACACTAATAGTGTAACCATAATGTCCCCCAAAAATAATTGCACTAAGCCAACACTGTGACCCCCAGAGTAATAGTGCTCCCTAATAAATTGCAAGAAAATTTAGACTAGAACCTTCAGAATCACAGGTGCATATCCATGAAGCAAACATAAATACAAAAAACAAGAAGGCTGCACACCGTTATATATACAAACAATAGAGCTAAGAAATGGGGGTCATTCTAGATAAAAGTGGTACAATACCGACTATAAATGAATAATGGAAGCTCTTAGCGCACATACGTGTCGGGCCCACCTACCAGGCGTCAAGGTGGCTTCCGCAGATGGGTCCCTGACACTAAAGATACTGCCTCACTTTGGACTTAATTAAGCCTACAATATTCAGGGCCGTGTAGGAACCAGCTACAAACATACTCTGCTCCGAAGTCCCAGGTAGATGGGCGTGTTCAGTCTAAAAGAGGCGCTACCCTCAATATATTGCAAGAAAACTTTCACAACCCCTTTAAGGCTACTTTCACACTTGCGGCACAGTGATCCGGCGAGCAGTTCCGTCATCTGCATGCAAACGGACAGCATTTGTAGACGGATCCGGATGCGGATCCGTCTCACAAATGCATTGCAAGAATGGATCCGTCTCTCCGTTTGTCATACGGACAAACTGATCAGTTTCTATTTTTTTTAAAAACTTTTTTTACATTTTTACGGATCCGGCATTGCGGTATTTTTAATGCCGGATCCAGCACTAATACATTTCAATGTAAATTAATGCCGTATCCTGCTGCGGTATTTCCTGCGTCCAAAACGCAGTTCAGTGACTGAACTGAAGACATCCTGATGCATCCTGAACGGATTTCTCTCCATTAAGAATGCATTAGGATGAAACTGATCAGTTCTTTTCCGGTATAGAGCCCCTAGGAAGGAACTCAGTGCCGGAAAAAAAAAACGCTAGTGTGAAAGTACCCTAACTCATGAATGTCCAAGGCAGGTATAAGGTGTTCATACAAGTATTAGACGATTTGAAAGTTGATGTGTTAAAGGGAGTCTGTCACCACATTTTAGCATGTTAGACCGTTAAAATAGGGTTATGTGATCCAGCCAGAACATAAAAACGGTACCTTTGTTGTAGAAAACGGACTTTTCTTTTTGCCGAAAATGAACTTATAAGATTATGTTCTGAGCCCTCTCAAGTGCCCAGGGCGGTCTCTCAATCCTCGGAGCCCCAGGCAGGCACCTCCTAAACGGCTCATAACCCGCCCTCCGTGCGCCTCTGCCCGCCCGTTTACTCCCCTCCCCTGTCCCTTTCCACTGCGGCTGTGCGGTCCAAATCGTAGCGGGCGCATGCGCAGTAGGTATTGCGATACCCTGCCAGGAGCGGGCATCGCATTGCGCATGCGCCCGCTACGATTTGGACCGCACAGCCGCAGTGGAAAAGGACAGGGGAGGGGAGTAAACGGGCGGGCAGAGGCGCACGGAGGGCGGGGTTATGAGCCGTTTAGGAGGTGCCTGCCTGGGGCTCCGAGGATTGAGAGACCGCCCTGGGCACTTGAGAGGGCTCAGAACATAATCTTATAAGTTCATTTTCGGCAAAAAGAAAAGTCCCTTTTCTACAACAAAGGTACAGTTTTTATGTTCTGGGTAGATCACATAACCCTATTTTAACGGTCTAACATGCTAAAATGTGGTGACAGACTCCCTTTAATGAGCTAAAGGTCATATTCAGGTACACAAAGTAATACAAATAGGGCATAGGAAGATCTATCAACAACCAGCCTGCTTGATGATGGTTTCCAGATCGCAATACATCAGTAAAAAATGCAAAAAAGGTTATAAAATTATTTTACACATGTATTCTATCATATACCTTTTCCGACAACAAGCCCATGTTAGTGCAGAGTGTCATGATATCAAATGTCCATCTGTTCTGTACCTTTAAATGACACTAGATAAGTTGCTCCCCCCTCCTCCGTGTCTAGAATTGCATCCTCCATTATCTGCTGCATTATATATTAGAACACTTGATTGAAAGCGACAGGCTCACATGGGGATTAAATATATATAACCAGATGGTCAGACCCTCACCTTTACCGTCATAACAATGTATAGGAATACCTATACTGCCGGTGCGGAGGTTAAATCTATAGATGAGGAAGGAGTCGATGCGATGAAACATTTCTGCTGAGCCAGGATTTCATCAATTAGACTGACACAGAAAAGATAGAGTTACTCTTTTCTGCAGACGGCATCTTCACTTGTCTTCCCGTTTCCCATGGTGAAAGATGTCCCCCTGTCTTCATGTGTGACACAAATTGGTTTAAGAAGATTCACCTGATCTCTGGAGGCTTCGAGGTGTCAAGTCATCGACTCTCCAGTTGTGCCCCAGGGCTACACTATCTGATCTGCCTTTTCCCAACAGCTCTTAAGAACCTGCTTCCTGACTATTTCCTCTTGAGGAGACACTTAAGGTCTGGAAATCCATGTGACCCCCTGTGACTGACTGTCACAGATACCGAGCTCTCACACAAATGATCTTGTTCTTAGCATTGAGTGAGAATGTTACCGTGGGAGGTCGTGTTAAAAGCAACAGTACAAACAACCTGAGACTGATCCCTCTGTTATGGCAGCTTTCCAGTAATGTACGTTACATATGTTGCACTGATTTCGAAACCGACTGCAGATGGGTCACCTGGGGTCTATAGAATAATACTAGCTGAAGGACGCGGCTTCGCACGGGTATATTTAATCTATTTCATTTAATGTTTGTGTGTGTTGTCAAAAGATATCAAGAGTATCCACTATAACAGTGACCTCTACAGCACCCCGCCCCCTTAACAGTGACCTTTACAGCCCCCACCCCTTGACACTGACCTTTACAGCCCCCACCCCTTGACACTGACCACCACCCACAGTGCCCGGTCTACTTAAAATGGGACCTCCATAGCAGCCCACCCCCTTAACTTTGACCTTTACAGCAGCCCGCCCCTTTAACAGTGAGTTTCACAGCACTCCATCCCCTTGACAGTGACCTCCACAGGGGCCCGCCCCCTTAACAGTGACCTCTACAGCACCTGCCCCTTAACACTGACCATAGGTTACAATTCCCTTAACTGACCTCCACCATACCAGACCCCCTTAACAGAGACCTCCACAGCGACTGCCCCTTTAACAGTGACTGCCATAGTACCCTGCTCCCTTAACAGGGACCTCCACTGTACCCCACTGCTTTAACAGTGACCTCACAGTACCCCACTGCTTTAACAGTGACCTCACAGTACCCCACTGCCCCTTTAATAGTGGCCTCCACGGTCCCCTCCTCCCTTAACAGTGACCTCCACAGCGGCCTGCCCCCTTAACAGTAACATCCACAGAGCTCTCCCCTTTAACAGTGACCTCCACAGCAGTCTGCCCTTTATTAGTGACCTCTACAGTACCCTGTCTCGTTAATATTGATTTCCACAATAACCCGCCTCCACAGAGCTCCGTTCCCTTAAAATGTGACTTCCACAACACCCACCCCCTTAACAGTGACCTCTACAGCACCCCGCCCCTTAACACTGACCTTCATAGCGGACTGTCCCCTTAACTGTGACCTCCACCGTTCCCTGCTTCCTTAACAGAGACCTCCACAGCATCCCGCCCCCTTAACAGTGACCTCCACAGCGGCCGCCTCTTTATTAGTAACCTCTACAGTACTCCATCTCCTTAACAGTGATTTCCACAACACCCCGCCCCCTTAACAGTAGCCTCTACAGCAATCTGCCCCTTAACATTGACCTCCATAGCGGACCATCCCGTTAACTGTGACCTCCACAGCAGCCTGCCCCTAGGGTGGCCAGAGGTCCAGTTTTAGGCTGAACAGTCCAGTTTTCAGACTCCCTGTCCTCCAACCCGCGCAGGGCCTGGACGGACACAGGGAAGTCCTTTCTAACAGTTTACTCTCAGTCAGCAGCACTGTGCTGTGTGTGTGTGTGTGGACTTTGCTGCAGGGGAACCACCAGGCTGCTACCATTTGGATAATACACGAAGAGAAAATGCACCAAACAGATATAACACTGACTATGCTGGCAAGACATAAGTAAAGGTATTAAAAGCTGAGACTTTTGCCAATATATTCCAGTCATGGAGATATCGGAGCCCATCATGCACCACGTCACGGTTCTCAGCATGGCAAGGGGTCCTAACCGCTGCTCTAACTATGGTGTGAACACGGTCTAAAGGTGATATGGTTCAGCTCGCAGCCAAGCTCCCCCACAAATGCCCAGCATGGATACTGAGTAGTACTATGTGATTGGAACCAGGCCGCGAGCCACACCCACACCAGACCATGTGATGGAGGTTACCAGGTGCAAAAAAGTGTTAGAATGCCAAGTAGGGCAAACGCACTCAAATCTAACAAGTCAGAAGCAAAAAAACAAAAAAATATATAGTGGCAATTCTGGAGGAGCTGCCAAACCCCTGACACTGTGGCGTGTCTTCAATTGGGGGAGCAGCCTGACCGCATGTGGACCGCAAAGATCGACTAACCCCAGCAAAATATGCATACAATGGAGGATATCGGCGCGGTCCACATGCACCACAAGAGCAAACTACACAGAATGTAGCAATCATATAATACACGGAGAGAAAATGCACCAAACAGATATAACACTGACTATGCTGGCAAGACATAAGTAAAGGTATTAAAAGCTGAGACTTTTGCCAATATATTCCAGTCATGGAGATATCGGAGCCCATCATGCACCACGTCACGGTTCTCAGCATGGCAAGGGGTCCTAACCGCTGCTCTAACTATGGTGTGAACACGGTCTAAAGGTGATATGGTTCAGCTCGCAGCCAAGCTCCCCCACAAATGCCCAGCATGGATACTGAGTAGTACTATGTGATTGGAACCAGGCCGCGAGCCACACCCACACCAGACCATGTGTGGGGTGTGGCCTTTAGACCGTGTTCACACCATAGTTAGAGCAGCGGTTAGGACCCCTTGCCATGCTGAGAACCGTGACGTGGTGCATGATGGGCTCCGATATCTCCATGACTGGAATATATTGGCAAAAGTCTCAGCTTTTAATACCTTTACTTATGTCTTGCCAGCATAGTCAGTGTTATATCTGTTTGGTGCATTTTCTCTCCGTGTATTATATGATTGCTACATTCTGTGTAGTTTGATCTTGTGGTGCATGTGGACCGCGCCGATATCCTCTATTGTATGCATATTTTGCTGGGGTTAGTCGATCATTGCGGTCCACATGCGGTCGGGCTGCTACCATTTGGAGTAGTCTCTGTGTGATTGACAGTTGACCGATAAGTGTCAGAGACGCCGGTGCAATGCACTGAGGAGTCAGGCAAAATTGTAGTCAGTAAAAGGCAGGGCTGGCTGAATACATCTTATATGTAAAACAGTCTGAGATCGGGCAGGCAACCTAGGGTCAATATGGATGTCAGGCACAGGTCAGGTGGCAGAGGGTCAGAATACAATAAGTGGGCAGAAGGTCAGTACACGGTCAAACAACAGAACAAACACCTTTGCAGGATGCTAGCAATGTAGGAAAACTATTGCTCAGGCACCCTCCCACAGGGGAAAGTGCCTTAAGTACCCCAAGGTTGCCAGCCATTGGCTGGTGAAAATTAGGGCGCACGCTCTGTGGTTTTAAGAGCTGGAGGGAGCACATTCGCACCCTACGGGAAGAGGAGGAGGGCCTTGCCGGCCGGAGAGATAGAGTAGAGCTGGTGGACGGGCATGCCAGGAAGAAGGCTGTAGAAGGCAGGTTCAGGTCACCAGGTGAGGTAAACAGAACAGCGGCAATGGTGAGCCGCAGCTGTAACAGGGGCTGGGGCATTATCCTTGTGAAAGAGGGCACTGCCATTGGGGGATACTGCTGCCATGGAGTTTAGGTAGGTGTCAAATCCAAATGAATGCAAGGAACCATAGTTTCCCAGCACAACATTGGATCCCCATCATTACACATTACATATTGACAAATCTTGTGGTAAATACTTAACCCAGAGCCAGGAATATACAGCCCAGTAGGACCATTGTAGGGGAAGGCCGATTTGAGTTGTGAGACAATCACAAGGTTTTTGGCCATGTTGGAATTCTTGCCATTGTTTTGCAAATCCTCATCCATTGGAAAAACACTGTGGTTGTGCTACCAGAAGCCACTATGGAGTCCTAGCCTAGACTTCGAATGGAGCTGTAATGTGCATGCTCAATCGTCGCTCCATTCAAACTCCTCTCCATTAAGTGGATAAGTAATAAATGTAATTATTTTGAAACCCCTCTTTAATAATGAGGGTCCCATCTTGGAAACAGTGGTGCCAGTAGGGAATATCTGGGGGTTTGGAGATAGTAGAGGTCAGGTACCTGGGCAAAGCACAACTGGAACTTATCTCCAGAAGGACAATTCACATGTAATCAAGAGACTGATGTGTAAATGCAGACAAAGAAGAAAAGAAAGTGTATTTGATTGTGAATATTAACTGCAGCGTACAATGAAGGGACTCAGCTGTCTAATGCCAGGAGGAGAAATGCTTTTATATTCAGAACTATTATGATGGATTTAGGAAAACCTTTGAAGAATTGTCAGGTTGTTCTGTGTACTTTCTTGAAACATAGGAAGAAATAATAGTAAAAAAAAATGTGAAGAAGAAAGGGAAGCGGAGAAGAAGCAAAATGAAAGTCGCCATGACCTTGTGGAGTTCCACACAGTGCTCATGCACTAAGAAGTGCCTTTTGCGCTGTGGCATTATAAGAATTTTGATATCTCTGACCTTTTAGTCTAACCATACTGTTTGTTACTCTATAATTCTTCTAGCGCCATTCTATGGAAACAGCACACCAAATGCTTGAAATATCTTCTTTATTAACTTAAACTTTTCTTCATATATAACACTGCCGCCTCCGCAGCAGACAGTCCACGTACAAAACACGTGTTAAAAAAAGTATCACAAGATGGCGGTTTAACTGTTCAATCTTGTCATTAAACATAAAATGGTGGATATATTTCTCTCTTCAGTATCTGTACTCTCACTTTAAGTTATTTAAGCACTTTATGATCTTTCTGAGAGGTATATCTGATGTTAACCAATAGTTCACTTGCTCTTCTTGGTTTTTCAGTTTGCTCTATACAATTGCTCATGATCTGTTATGATAAGTTCGCATTTGTATGCAATTTGTTTGAATTGTATGATTGTGTGAATTTGGATTGTGAACTTTGTAGTTTGCAATTGGTGGAACTGTAAGTAAACATATATATAACCAGATCAGTATACAGTTCTAATCACTATATTAACAGTAGGAACATTATATAACTGTTTTTATATACCTATTTTGGCCTCTCTGCTTCCATAAAACACAGCTCTTAGTGGAGTGTCTGTCTTTTCAGCTCCTCTCTCTGGTGAACAATGACACAAGCTGTGTGTGAGGCTGGCTGTGATTGGTCAAAACTTCTGGGCTGTGTGAGACTGGCTAGGATTGGTCAAGACTCCTGACCAGCAACAACAGTTTAACTCTATGCTTTCGGTTGTTTCTGCTGTGTCATTGAGCTTACCTCACATCCATATAATGAATCTTAAAGGCATATTATCTTTTCTGCTTCTGTGAACACAATATATATAACAGTTATATGACATCCAAAGATGAAGTCACTGTAAATAACTCTGCTTTTGTCTTTAAGACACAAACATAGGAACTGTATTAAGGTTATTGGCAGGTCTAGCTGTATAAACACACAAGCTATATTAGCAACCTAGGACAGGTCTTACCACCAGTGGTGGACATACCGAAGAGGCAGACCACGGGGCCCTTGGAGAGAGAGGGCCATCCATGATTGGGTCTATGATATTGGTTCATGTTCGGTGGAGAAAACCGCTGCAGTACTCCCCTCTGCAGAGGGAGCACCCGTGACAGCAGTTGTCGGGAGAGATGAGGATCGGACAGTTCCTCATATGATATTTATTGACAACTACTATGCTTACCATAGAAAAATACCCTTTATATTATGGAAAGCTTTCCCAGTCAAAATGAAAGCCTATGTTCACACCACATATGGGGTTTTAGTCCCAGGAAATGTCCTGATATGTTCACTGAATGTGCCCATAAGTCTGGCTGGTACGCATCAGGATACCTTTTTCATCACTATATTGAAAATTATAGCTTTTCAATTAAAAATTACACACAGTACATTCAGAAAGTCTTCAGACCCTTTCACTTTTTTCACATTTTGTTATGTTGCGGCCTTGTGCTAAAATGAAAAGAAAAGTCAAGTTTCACTCTATCAATCTGCACTCAATACCCTGTATTAAAAAAGGAAAACAGAATTTTAGAACATTTTGCTAATTTTTCAAAAAGGACCCTTTGCTATGATATTTTAAATTTAGCTCTTGGGCCTCTCATTTCTCTTGGTCATCCTTGAGATGTTTCTGCACCTTGATTGGAGTCACCTGTGGTAAATTCAGTTGATTGGACATGACAAAGACACAGCTGTCACAGACGTATCAAGACATATGGACGTCCCCGTGATGGTGAGTGGCAGTAGATCTTTGAGACTGGCAACACGTGGTTTGATTTGACATGTTTACCTTGTGGATCAATAATTCAGAGAAGAGCTACTAAACTAGTACATGGATTTCAGGATAAAGCTTACCAGGAAAGATTAAAGGACCTTAACATGTATAGCTTGGAAGAAAGACGAGACAGAGGGGATATGATAGAAACTTTTAAATACATAAAGGGAATCAACAAGGTAAAAGAGGAGAGAATATTTAAAAGAAGAAAAACTGCTACAAGAGGACATAGTTTTAAATTAGAGGGGCAAAGGTTTAAAAGTAATATCAGGAAGTATTACTTTACTGAGAGAGTAGTGGAAGCATGGAATATCCTTCCTGCAGAAGTGGTAGCTGCAAATACAGTGGAGGAGTTTAAGCCTGCATGGGATAGGCATAAGGCCATCCTTCATATAAGATAGAGACAAGGGCTATTCATAGTATTTAGTATATTGGGCAGACTAGATGGGCCAAATGGTTCTTATCTTCATCAGGAGCTGATGAAGGGACGTACCTGTCCCGAAACGCGTTGAGCCGGATTTATACATATATTCCAATAAAGACTAGTGAACAGAAGCACCCATGTGATTGGCTGCCTTCATCTTGTAAGATTCTAGAAGTGATCCAGGCTGGGGGGGGGGGGGGTTCTGGGTTGGTTTACAGGTGTATTATGCTTATCCTAGTAAATCACCCCCCTCGTGAAGTGAGTAAATAAGTATACGATACTTCAGTATTTTTGATATATTTACTTATATCCTTTTAGACAGATTTTTCTTATTTGTTACAACTCATTTGCCTCATTATACTACACTTTGACGTGTATGACACTACAAACAACGGTCTCTTAGGCACTTGAGAACCAGTGTAGTGTACTTATGCTCATTATTTCCTTTACATATACAATACAGACCAAAAGTTTGGACACACCTTCTCATTCAAAGAGTTTTCTTTATTTTCATGACTATGAAAATTGTAGATTCACACTGAAGGCATCAAAACTATGAATTAACACATGTGGAATTATATACATAACAAAAAAGTGTGAAACTACTGAAAATATGTCATATTCTAGGTTCTTCAAAGTAGCCACCTTTTGCTTTGATTACTGCTTTGCACACTCTTGGCATTCTCTTGATGAGCTTCAAGAGGTAGTCACCTTAAATGGTCTTCCAACAGTCTTGAAGGAGTTCCCAGAGATGCTTAGCACTTGTTGGCCCTTTTGCCTTCACTCTGCGGTCCAGCTCACCCCAAACCATCTCGATTGGGTTCAGGTCCGGTGACAATGGAGGCCAGGTCATCTGGCGCAGCACCCAATCACTCTCCTTCATGGTCAAATAGCCCTTACACAGCCTGGAGGTGTGTTTGGGGTGATTGTCCCGTTAAAAAATAAATTATGGTCCAACTAAACGCAAACCGGATGGAATAGCATGCCGCTGCAAGATGCTGTGGTAGCCATGCTGGTTCAGTATGCCTTCAATTTTGAATAAATCCCCAACAGTGTCACCAGCAAAGCACCCCCACACCATCACACCTCCTCCTCCATGCTTCACGGTGGGAACCAGGCATGTAGAGTCCATCCGTTCACCTTTTCTGCGTCGCACAAAGACACGGTGGTTGGAACCAAAGATCTCAAATTTGGACTCATCAGACCAAAGCACAGATTTCCACTGGTCTAATGTCCATTCCTTGTGTTCTTTAGCCCAAACAAGTCTCTTCTGCTTGTTGCCTGTCCTTAGCAGTGGTTTCCTAGCAGATATTCTACCATGAAGGCCTGATTCACACAGTCTCCTCTTAACAGTTGTTCTAGAGATGTGTCTGCTGCTAGAACTCTGTGTGGCATTGACCTGGTCTCTAATCTGAGCTGCTGTTAACCTGCGATTTCTGAGGCTGGTGACTCGGATGAACTTATCCTCCGCAGCAGAGGTGACTCTTGGTCTTCCTTTCCTGGGGCGGTCTGCATGTGAGCCAGTTTCTTTGTAGCGCTTGATGGTTTTTGTGACTGCACTTGGGGACACTTTCAAAGTTTTCCCAATTTTTCGGACTGACTGACCTTCATTTCTTAAAGTAATGATGGCCACTCGTTTTTCTTTACTTAGCTGCTTTTTTCTTGCCATAATACAAATTCTAACAGTCTATTCAGTAGGACTATCAGCTGTGTATCCACCTCACTTCTCCACAACGCAACTGATGGTCCCAACCCCATTTATAAGGCAAGAAATCCCACTTATTAAACCTGACAGGGCACACCTGTGAAGTGAAAACCATTTCAGGTGACTACCTCTTGAAGCTCATCAAGAGAATGCCAAGAGTGTGCAAAGCAGTAATCAGAGCAAAAGGTGGCTACTTTGAAGAACCTAGAATATGACATATTTTCAGTTGTTTCACACTTTTTTGTTATGTATATAATTCCGCATGTGTTAATTCATAGTTTTGATGCCTTCAGTGTAAATCTACAATTTTAATAGTCATTAAAATAAAGAAAACTCTTTGAATGAGAAGGTGTGTCCAAACTTTTGGTCTGTACTGTATATATATATGTTTATATATTTTAAATATAATTTTTTTTATTATTTATCTACATATTTATATATATTTTATCACACTTTTTAGAAAATATCTCCCCACTGACCTACCACTATTGGCGCTTAAGAAGGGTTTTCCAGTAACTGGCGAGATTGAGGTGTCATCAACACCCATCAGTTCCCCTAGTTCGGTATACTCCCCTGAACCCAATTGAACATCTCTGTAGAGACCTGAAAATTTCTGTCCACCGACGGCCCCCATCCAACCTGACAGAGCTTGGGAGGATCTGCGGAAAAGAATGGCAGAAAATACCCAAATCCAGGTATGCAAACCTTGTGTCATCATACTCAAGAAGAACGGAGGCTGTAATTGCTGCCAAAGGAGCTTCAACTAATCCCTGAGTAAAAGGTCTGAATACTTATTTCAATGCAAGATTTTTGTTTTTTCTTTTCAATAAATTAGCAAAGATTTCTAACATTTTGTTTTTATTTTGTCATTATGGGGGACTGAGTGCAGAATGATGGGGAAACACTTGAACTTTTTTATATTTTAGCACAAGGCTGCAACATAACAAAATATAAAAAAAGTGAGAGTCTGAAGATTTTGCGAGTGCATTATATGTGATGTATAAGCCTAAAACTCATACATCAGACAGAATATATTGAGTAAACTTCTACATTTCCACTAGGTGGCGATGTATCTCACTAATAAACCTGCAGAAAAACATTTTACAACTAATACTACTGCTAAATTCACACATGAGGGTCCGTTCCGATATTCTGCTTTAGCATGGACTACTGGACACTGCTTTTCTATAGACTATGGATCGCCTGATGCTGCACATGCTGGACACCGCCGGCCGCTGATGGATCCCTTTGACTATAATGCGGTCTGTCAGGTTTCCAGTATAATACCCGCATTCTTCTGGACAAAATAACAATGCATGCAGTGGTGTTTCGTCCTTTTTTCAGTGCCAGAATTTGCAACTTATTAGAACTTCTGTTGCAGATGTGAACATAACCTAATTAACAGCATAAAATCATAGAAAAGACAAAGGGAAAAATAGCAGCAAAACTGCAACAAACAGCCGTGTGCAGATCTAAAGATAAAAAAAACCTGTGGCTCCAAATGCTGCAGCAAGGTGAGTAAAAAAAAAAAAAGTCAATGATCTCACGTGATTTGATAGGGCTGTGTCATGTTCGATTGCATTACAAAACAGTAGTAGTTGTCCCGTATTTTGATATTGATGGCCTATCCTCAGAATAGTGCTGCCTGCACCGGCCTCTGATAGGAACGGGGAAGGGAGACGCCTCTCCCCTGCCCCGCAGCATCCATCTGTATCGCTGTCCTGAGGACGGCAATACAGATGAATATAGAGATGAGAGCTTCAACAATGTAAGCGCTCATATCCACTCCTGCCGCTGCCCCCCTCCACTTGTCACCAAGGCCACGCCGCCTGAGGTGATCGCCTCACCTCGCCTAATTGGCGGTGCAGCCCTGTCAGGAGCGCACCTACAGCTGCTGACCAAGTGCATAGGTACCTGATGCTCCTACCATCAATTACTACTGAGAGCATAAGATTATGTATCAGCTGGTGGCCGTGAGGAGGGCTCAGGTGGCTATCTGGGGTGTCAGCCCACCAGGAAATTTCCCTGTAGGGTCTATGGCCAGTCTGCAACTGTCTGGCACTGAAGCTCTCATCCGTGACTATGTCTGTGAAAGGTCAGCTAAATTCGGTTAAAATCAATGGATATGTCTTCTGCCAGTGGAGAACATGCCAGGGGAGCGCTATCACACATACTGGAGAATATAGCATTACAGACCTTTCCTCTGATTATACATGATCTCTTACCTGATGTTCTTCCTTCGGCCCACACAGCCATGACAACTTCTTTTGGCCATGTCTTATCTAGCTGAAAACCCAACGCGTATTTGGCCGAAATATGTAGCAGCAAAATCCACAACAAACCTGTGCAGATTTTAGTACCGAAATCCTTTCATTTTGCTTCAGATTCCACCCTTCACATTGCAAAGGGTTAAATCCGTGACAGAAATCTGAAGCATAAATTTACATGCTGCAGATTTGATATCTTCCCCACAAGAAGTGGCATACCATGGGACTGCTGAGGAGCCCTGGGGCAGGGGGCCCATACTAAGTTTTGCTATGGGGCCCTATAAGATCTGTGTGCACTCCTGACCACAGGTCAAGTTTTTTTGGGCAGCTATCATTGCAGAAAATGCCTGCAGCGTGTGGATGAGATTTGTTGCTACAGTAATATGCTGTGGATTGTTTGCACTAAATCTGTGCTTTGTTACAGACACAACAAATGGACCTCCCGTGGCTTAGTCAGAACTGGACCCGAGATGCTTCCATGCCGTGCAATTGAGGTGTGGTTAAGATTGCATTGGGAAAACCACATGTATTTGTTTACAGGTAACGCTACTTTGACAAGTGTTTTTGCTGTCCGGTTTTGAGACGCGGCATGGGATCTGAAAACCACAGCAAAACGCGTCTGTTTGAATAATATAACTGGCTGCATCTGTTCCAAACGGATCCGGTTGTATTAAATTGAAAGTAAACATACTGGATCCGGCATCAAATTCCATTGTAAGTTAATGATAAAAACGGATCCGGCACCATTGACTAAGGCTACTTTCACACTAGAGTTAATATTTTCCGGTATTGAGATCTGTCATAGAGTCTCAATACCGGAAAAAAACGCTTCCGTTTTGTCCCCATTCATTGTCCAAGGGGACAAAACGTAACTGAACAGAACGGAAAGCTCCAAAATGCATTCCGTTCTCATACCGGAAAGCAAACCGCACCATGCTGCGGTTTGCTTTCCGTCCTGGGATGCGGAGCAAGACGGATTCGTCATGACCCACAATGAAAGTCAATGGGGACGGATCCGTTTTCTCAGACCCAATCTGACACAATAGAAAACGGATCCGTCCCCCATTGACTTTCAATGGTGTTCATGACGGATCCTTCATGGCTATTTTAAAGATAATACAACCGGATCCATTCATAACGGATGCAGATGTTTGTATTATCAGTAACGGAAGCGTTTTAGCTGAACCCTGCCGGATGCAGCAAAAACGATAGTGTGAAAGTAGCCTTACATGGTTTTTGATGCCGGCATGTTCAGGTTCCCATGCCACACACAATAACGCTGCTTGCAGTGGTTTTGTGTCCTGCAAGGGAACGCAACAAACCGGAACGGAATGCATTCTGGAGCACTCTGTTCCGGTTTGTTCCGTTTTGTCCCCATTGATAATGAATGGGGACAAAACTGAAGCGTTTTCCTCAGTTGTTGAGATCTTCTGCTGGATCTCAAAACCGGAAAGTAAAACACAGATGTGAACGTAGGCTAGTTTCACAACTGCAGCAGAGCTCTCTGGCAGGCTGTTCTGGTAGAGAACAGCCTGGCATAGGGCTGCAGCGATTACTCGGTGTAATCCATGTGATCGATACAAAAAAATCCTCGATGCAATTTCCCTGCATCAAGGATTCGTTTAAATCACGTGACCATGGAGCGTGAGTGAAGTGAAGCCTCTCACTCACCGCTCCGTGGCCTCCCGTCGGCACAGCGCTGCACTGACCAGGGCCTGTGTGACGTCAGGTCCCTCCCAGTGCATGTTGGGAAGAAGACGCGGTCCGTCTCCTGCGGACTCCATGTCAGCCAGCTGCGCACTGCCAGGAGAGGTAAGTATAGAGTTAGCAGGGGCCTGAATCTGCTGGTGGTGGTGGGGTTGTGTTGTGTTGGTGATTTGAAGGGGCTGATGGCGCTGGCATGGAGGGGCTGGAGAAGTGGGGGACGAGATATGGATGGCATGGAAGGGCTGATGGCGCTGGGGGACATGGCATGGAGGGGCTGATCTGATGGCACTGGGGGGAGGGGGACATGGCAATGGATTGAATGGAGGCATTGGGGAGGGGGACATGACAATGGATGGCATGGAGGGGCAGATGGCACTGGGGGAGTGGGGGAAATGGCATGGAGGGGCTGATCTGATGGCACTGGGGGGGTGGATGGCATGGGAGGACTGGGGAAGGGGGACATGGCAATGGATGGCATGGATACACTGGGGGAGGGGGACATGGCAATGGATGGCATGGAAGCACTGGGGGAGAGGGACATGGCAATGGATGGCATGGAGGGGCTGATGGCACTGGGGGAGTCGGGGACATGGCATGGAGGGGCTGATCTGATGGCACTGGGGGAGTGGAGAACATGGCATGGAGGGGCTGATCTGATGGCACTGGGGGAGTTGGAGACATGGCAATTGGCAATGGATGGAATAGAAGCACTGGGGAGGGGAACATGGCAATGGATGGCATGGAGGGGCTGATGTCACTGAGGGAGTGGGGGACATGGCATGGAGGGGCTGATCTGATGGCACTGGGGGAGTGCGGGGCATGGTAATTGGAAATGGATGACATGGAGGGGGCTGATGGCACTGGGAGAGTGGGGGACATGGCATGGAGGGGCTGATCTAATGGCAGTGGGGGACATCACATGGCAATCAATAGCATAGAGGCACTGGGGGAGTGGGGGACATGGCAATGGATGGCATGGAGGGGCAGATGACACTGGGTGAGTGGGGGACATGGCATGGAGGGGCTGATCTGATGGCACTGGGGCAGTGGGGGACATGGCATGGAGGGGCTGATCTGATGGCACTGGGGGAGTGGGAGACATGGCAATTGGCAATGGATGGCATGGAAGCACTGGGGAAGGGGGACATGGCAATGGATGGCATGGAGGGGCTAATGGCACTGGGAGAGTGGGGGACATGGCATGGATGGGCTGATCTGATGGCACTGGGGGAGTGGCAGACATGGCAATTGGCAATGGATGGCATGGAGGCTACTTGAAGCAGATTTTTTTTAGTCCGGCCAAAACCCAGCTTGAATGCTGTAACAAGGCCGAACCCCATTACAGCCAATTGCTGCAGCAACCGGCAGTATTCAGCTATACCCAATAAGGTACATTCCGGCTGACTGTTCTTTTGACAGAATGGATACTGCAGCTGTGAAAGAAGCCTTATGTGTGTGCAATTATTGGCTATACCACTGAAAGAAATAAAAATATTATTTTTATAAAGCAATACGTTATTTTAAGAATGTGTTTCTTATTAGAGTACTCCAGATACGGCATTGCTAGATACTGCCGCTTGCCTGCCAGACCCCATTGACTATAATGGGGTCTAGCTGAGATCTGGCCGCTACCTGGTAAGAATGCCGGGAATCGGCTGGACAAAAACCGCTGCACTGAGCTGTTTTTGTCCAGCTAATTCCCGGCATTCTCTGCCAGAACAGTTGGCCGCAGATGTGAAAGTAATGTAAAATAAATGTGCAGAGTATTACAACATAGTTCATGCCCCTCAGGAGCTCAGTCTTGCCTCTTTCCCAGTAAGTTGTGCCCTCTGGACGAGCTAAGTGCAGTGGATTTTTATTTTTGTCATATCTGATTCATAATTCGTAAATATGAGCCAACGTGCGGAAAAATTTCACTAGAATTTTAGCCCATAGTAAGCCAACCAATGCTTAGTATAGAGTTAGGTAAAACTGTCTATTCTGCAGCTCCTTTATCATCCAGCTTGAGTCCCTGCGATAAATCTGGAAGATCTTTAGGCTGCCTGCACACCAGGGGCGTTGGTAGGTTAAAACATTCGTGGCCTGGGCCCCTGATGTTTTGTCCCAGGCCCCAAATGTCCTGCCTGTCTGCTAGATACAATTATATTGCCATTCTCAGGACAGCAATACAATTGAATATAATGCACTGGAAATGCTGAAGGACCTGTGGTGACATCACAGGTCATGTGACCAGTAAAACAGGCAGTGGTTGAGAAGGACCTGCAATGATGTCACCTTCATGTGACCAGTGCAGGAGAGGAGGGCAGTGAAGAGGAGAAGTCCTGGGGAATGAAGCCGTGGTGAGGTCTGCTACATGAGGAGAGGTAAATGAAGGAGTTGTGGAGCAATGCGTGGAGTTGTGGTTATTTAACTGGGACTATATGTTAGGGCTGAAAGGAGGGATGATACTTACATGGAACTGTGTGTTGGAGGTGGCTGGGGAGGGGATGATGTTATTTACATGGGAATGTATGTTGATAGTGGCTGTAGGAGGGAGTGATGTTATTTACATGGGACTGAATGTTGGAGGTAGCTGGGGAGGGAGTGATGTTATTTACAGGGGACTGAATGTTGGAGGGGGCTGGGAAGGGAGTGATGTTATTTACATGGGACTGAATGTTGGAGGGGCTGGGGCAGGGTGATGTTATTTACATGGGACTGTATGTTGAAGGTGGGGGAATGATGTTATTTACATGGGACTGAATGTTGAGGGGGTGATGTTTACATGGGACTGTTTGACTGTATTTTGGAGGGGGCTGTAGATAGAGAGGGGTGTTATTTACATGGTACTGTATTTTGGAGGGGGCAGGAGAGATGGTGTGATGTTATTTACATAGGACTGTATGGTGGAGGGAGGAATATAACTACAGGGGGCACTGCAAATCCAGGGAACATTACAGGCGTTCTTATTACAAGTAAGGGGTCTATAGGAGGGATTTATAGATCTGCCTTATTTCTACTAAGAGCACTATGGGGGGCCTTATTACTAGTGGGGGTCCTGTAGAGAGCTATATTATCACTGGGGGCTCTATAAGGGTATTATTAATATTGGGGGCTCTTCTACTAATGAGGGCACTCTTGGGGAGCATTATCACGGTTGGGGGCACTGTAGGGGAAGTATTACTAATGATGGCATTCTAGAAAGGAATCACTATTGGTGGGACTATGAGGAGCACTATTACTATGGGGGGCACTGATATTTCTTCAGGATAGTATTTGGCGGTATTGGGGAGCACAGCGAGCAGCAGGATAACACTGTGGGGACTCCAGGTTGGAGGATGATGATAGGAAAGTGTCCGTGTCTCACACTCTGCAGAGACGAGGGGCGGCTGAAAGAAGTTGTACACACCAAATGGAGATGATGATGATGATAGAGAAGATCTACATCGGAGGAGACGTCACCTGGGAGGCCCTGGGTGTGAGAGGACTGTATGCGCTGCTGTATAGCAAGTACAGTATAATTTGGTGTGCGGGGAGAAGGGGGGGGGCGATATTCATTGGGTCTTGGGCCCCAGATCTTTTGAAATTTAGTAAAGGGGTGGCCAGATGTGGGCGGAGCTACATTTTTATACAGATTTTTCATTGCAGCTTTTTGCAAAAATGTTTCAAGTGTACTCCAGTCCCCTGGTGGTGTACAAACTGACGGAGCCTTTGTAATAAATAGGACTAGACCTAAAAGGATATTCTGTTTAAAACAAGTTATTCCTTATCCACAGGGATAGGTGATAACCATCAGAGTGGTGGGGGTCCTACCACTGGGGCCCCCACTAATCACGAGAATGGGCGCCCTGTATCCTGTGGAGTTCCCTTGAAATGGACGGAGCAACTGGTCAGAAATGCGCGCCACTCATTTCTATGGGAGCGCCGGAGATAGCCAACCAAGCGCTCCATCCATTTCTGGGGAGCTCCGCAGGGTACAGGGCCCCCATTCTCGTCACTAGTGGAGGGCCCAGCCTTAGAAGGACCCCCACCAATCTGATAGTTATCCCCTATCTTGTGGAAACGGTTATAACTTGTTATAACTGGAATAGACTTTTAAGGCCTCCTGCACACGACCGTTGTGTGTTTTGCGGCCCGCAAATTGCAGATCCGCAAAACACGGATGGCGTCCGCGTGCATTGCGCAATTTGCAGAACGGCACGGACAGCCATTAATATAACTGCCTATTCTTGTCTGCAAAACGGACAAGAATAGGACAGGTTATATTTTTTTTGCGGACCACGGAACGGAGCAATGAATGCGGACAGCACACTAAGTGCTGTCCGTATCTTTTGCGGCCCCATTAAAGTGAACGGGTCCACATACAAGCCGCAAAAACTGTGGCTCAGATGCGGACCAAAACAACAGTCGTGTGCATGAGGCCTATGGCCTCATGCACATGACCGTTGTGCATTTTGCAGTCTGCAAATTGCAAAAATCCTCATGCACATGACCGTTGTTTTGGTCCCCATCTGAGTCGCAGTTTTTGCGGCTTGGATACGGACCCATTCACTTCAATGGGGCCGCAAAAGATGCGGACAGCACTCAGTGTGCTGTCAGCATCCATTGCTCCGTTCCGTGATCCGCGAAAAAAATATAACGTCCTATTCTTGTCCGTTTTGCGGACAAGAATAGGCAGTTATATCAATGGCTGTCCGTGCCGTTCCGCAAATTGTGGAACGCACATGGACGCCATCAGTGTTTTGTGGATCCGCAATTTGCGGACCGCAAATCACACAGCGGTCGTGTGCATGAGGCCTAAGACTGAAAAAAACAATAGGCATTTCATGCAACAAAATAAAAAAATTGACATGCAACATTTTGTAAATTGGCTTTAAATCAAGCAGACATTCCAAAACAACAAAATAGCAAAAAGTCTATCTGGAAAAATTCCCCTTTATGCCTCAGGCCTCGTTCACATTTCCGTGTCAGTGTCACGTCCGTGAAAACAGCATACGTGTTTCATCCGTGACGATGTCCATGAAGGATCTGTGCTTGGTCTGTGTGTCCGTTTTTACCATCCGCGTGTCATCCGTAATTCACAGACGCTGCTCAGCTAAAAATTAATTTCCAAAGAATCTCCTATTAGTCATCAGTGAAAAACGGATACAACACGGATGTGTGTCAGTGATTTTCACTGACCCATAAACTTCAATGGGGGCGTGCTTGGTCCACATCAGGGATCAAAGTAGTGCATGTCCCCGTGATTTTTTTTTTACTGACCCACGGTTAGTAAAAAATACTGAAATGTGAACAGACACATTTAAATCAATGGGTACGTGTGCTGTCCGCAGAAAATGTGGACAGCACACATCAGTGAAAAACGGAAATGTGAACGAGGCCTCATTCACACATCAGTGTTTGGTCAGTTATTTCCATCAATGATTTTGAGCCAAAACCAGGTGCAGCATCCATGGACTAGGGACGGCAAAAAACAGATACATGGACCAAACATGGATTCTTCACGGACATCTTCATGGATGAAACACGAACGGATTTTACAAGCATGTCAAACGGAAATGTGAACGAGGCCTAAATCTGTGAGCAGGTGGTCAGTGATGCCTCCTTGAAGCTGTCCGTGAAGGATCCGTGTGTCAGTTTTTTTTTATGTCCATGTGCCATCCATGTTTCACTGACCCGGCATAGCTGAAAAATAATTTTCAAAGAATCTCTTCTTAATGATCTGTGAAACACGGATGACATCTGTGGTTTTCATGGACCCATAGACTATAATGGGCGTCATGGAGCAGTGAACACGGACAACATAGAGCGTGCATCCGCGCTAAAACCACGGACCGTGGTAAAACACTGATGTGTGAATACACACATTAAAATGAATGGGGATGTGTGCTGTCTGTGGAGAACACGTACAGCACACATCCGTAAATCACGACGCAAACCACGGATCTGCTAAACACGGATGGCGTCCGTGTGCGTTCCGCAATTTGCAGAACGGCACCGACAGCCTATAATATAACTGCCTATTTTTGTCCGCAAAGCGTGAGGCTTTAGTGTGGGTTACAGGGATTCATAAGTATGACATTTGTACTGAAACCAATGCATCAAGATGCAACATTTTGCACATTTATTTTTTAAGAGTCTGCTTGGTTTGAAGTGATTTTTTATTTTTTTTTGCGGCAAAATGTTACACGTCAATTTTTTTTTATTTGTCACACATAATACCTATGGATTTTTCAGTCTAGTCCTATTTATTACAAAGGGGACTAGAGTTCAAAAAGTTGCAATGAGAAATCTGGATAACAATGTGGCTCCATGCAACCTGCCAACCACTGCGCGAACCACTTTAAATTTGAGCAAACGCCTACCCCACCAACAACAGACAAACTCACTCCACTTTCCTGGTGCAGAACATTTCATACATTACTCCCCCTATCAATACATTGACAAGTCTGAGACCCAGGTGTAGGAGGAACTGCATGGAAATAAGATCCTTGCTGACAGTGAATCCAGGAGACGTGTCCTGCTCAGATCTAGGGGAGGACAGGGGCGGTGCAGGCTTCATTACTACAAACTGTTTCAGCTACTCAGGGCTTGATTGGAAATAGTCTGCAGGCTGCGCAGAAGGTCACTACTTCAATGCAAACCTCCAGCTTGGAGCTCATTAAGCTGTTGGAGTCCCTAGAAGCAGAACTTAGAGGGAATCAGTATGAGTGCCTATGGGCAGCATTCATCCAGTCCCCAGCCAGGATACTTCTATGCACAGGAATTGGTGGACATGGCAGTCTACTGTGGAGACAACTTCAATCTGTATCAGCAGAACCTGCACCAGCCTCAGAAGACCCCACCAGGGTATGGTATAATGGATTATCCAGGTCCAAATACCAACCCGTATTGGTGGTTTGGAGGTCCTGCCGTTAACTCTTCTTCTTACTGCAATGACTCCAGATATTTGTCAGTGAGTTACACCAACAGCCAAGCCCAAGTCATGACCCACTCTACCGGTTACGGGGCAGCAGAGTTGCCCTGGTTGACTTATCCCAACCAAGATGACTTGATCCAGATAGTGAGACCTCCTTATTCCTACTCGGCTTTAATCGCCATGGCTCTTCAGAACACCCCTGAGAAGAAGCTGACCCTCAGCCAGATCTACGGTTATGTCGCCGACAACTTTCCCTTCTATAGGAAAAGCAAAGTTGGCTGGCAGAACTCCATCCGACACAACCTGTCCCTCAACGAGTGCTTCAAGAAGGTGGCCAGGGATGACAGCGACCCAGGTGAGGAGGGGTTTATGGGTCTCCGGTACCAACCTGTAAGATTTGTGTGCGCAAAACTTATACGCTGTAGCAGAGCTGACTGTACTTAACTTATCCTCATACAATTTATGATCATTTATTTTCCTTAGGACGGCAAGGAAACATCTTAAAGGGGTTGTGTGACTTCAGACAATGGCGTTTATGTAGCCAAAGTTAATACAAGGCACTTACTATAGTGATTGTCCGTATTGTCTCCTTTGCTTGCTGGATTCATTTTTCTATCACATTTATGCACTGCTTGTTTCCAGGGGTTATGACCACCCTGCAATCCATCAGCGGTGGTCGTGCTTGTATACTAGAGGAAAAAGATTTCACTTTTTTTTTTTTTTTTTTTTTTTTTGGAGTAGTCACAAATCTTGGGGCACATTTACTAAGTCTGTCTTTTTACACTGATCTGTTTACCCCTTGCACTGCCTTAAGATTTCTATAATTTATGAGGAGGTGTGCATCTATGGCAGTCCTTGCACCTGACCAAAAAAACTTGCTAACCTTTACACCTGTTTCCAGGGCAGGAGTCCTAGCTCTGGCACACCGCCCGCACAATCGCGGACAAGAATAGGCGTTTCTATAATAGGCCGCCTATTCCGTTCCACAAATGCGGAACGTACAGAGATGGCATCTGTGTTCTGCAGAACATGTCGTGTGAATGTGCCCTAAATTACGGGAGTATTCTGGTTGCTACAAGCTATCCCTGTTCACAGGATAGGGGATAACTAGGGGGTCCTACCACTGTGACTCCCACCGATTAATGAGAATGGGGCGGCACTTGCAGCTCCCCTAAAATGACCAGAGCGGCCAGTTGCACAAGTTCACAGCCGCTCTATACAGTTCTATGGGAGTTCTGGAGATGGGTGAGGCCAACACGTGTTTGACCAGCCGCTCCGTTTATTTTAGGAGAGCTGTGGAGGGTATGGGGCTTCCGTTCTTGTGATCTTAAAGTTGTCCCCGCTTATCCTGTGGATAGGGGATAACTTGTACCAACCGGAATACCCCTTTAAGTGCTTTCTCCAGCAGCACTGTGTAAAACATCGGTCTTTGATAAATCTCCCCCTAGATCTGCTAATTGTGCCACTTTTTTAACAGAATTTTTGCACACATTAGTTAATCTAGCATTTTCTTGAAGGTGTTTTTCACATCACCTTGTTTGTAGGTGACAATACCTGAAAAACAATGCCAAAAGCTCCAGCATGCTGCGTTTTTTTAAAAGATGCCTGGAGCGAAAAAAAAAAAGCTTGTGTCCTGCGTTTTGTATTTCCAATAAACCTTCAGCTACCATCTGGAGCTCTTGTTCAGGCTACATGCACATTACTATGTGTTTTGCAGTCTGCAAATTGCGGATCCGCAAAAAAAAAGTGTGGTTTTTTTTTTTTTTGTTTTTTTTTGGCGGGGGGCGCCTACGGAACGGACATGCTGATGCGGACAGCACACTGTGTGCTGTCCAAGTTTTTTGCGGACCCGCATCCTATCAGCAAAAAAAGCTGAATGGAAACAAACAACCTTCTTGTGCATATAATCCATTTTAGGCATTGTTACCATGGATCAGCAACAAAATTTTTTTTTTTTTTTAACGTATGGCATACGGACAGCAAAACGCATATGGTCGTGTGCATGTCGCCTTAGGCCTCTTGCACATGCGTGGCCGGGCCGCGGGTCGCAATGCACGAACACCAACTGTGGGACAGCAGTTCGTGGACACAATCACTTTAATGGGTCCGAGATCCACCCATTCCGCAAAAAATATAGGACATGTTCTAACTTTTTGCGGAACGGAAGTACAGGATGAAATCTCACGGAAGAACTCCGTAGTGGTTCCGTGCTTCAGTTCTGCATCTTTGGCTTTGCAGACCCATTCAAGTGAATAGGTCCGCATCCATGATGCAGAATGCCCGTGTATGGCAGGTCCGCAATACGGCCACGGAGCGCACTTGTTTGTCTGAAAGAGGCCTTATACTGCAAAAATTTCAACCAAAAAACACAAGTGCTGAACAATGCCAGCAAAACCTGTGAAAGTAGCATCATCCTGGTCTCGCACGTGGTGGTTTTTCAGCACTTTTGCCGTTTTAGTGGCGGTTTTTGCAAAAAAAAAAAGTCAGCTCCACAAGTTAGTAGAATGTCTGTGGGACCTGTGAAATGTAGGGCACAAGTGGTGTGTGTGCCTTACTGTGGAATAGTGCAAGACTGACCTCCATTGTCTATCGGTCCGTTACGGTATCCACGTATGCTAGGCTGGGCTATTCCATCAGATGTGAAGAAATCTGCATTGAAGGCTCCTAACGGATCTGAACGCATTTTGTTTGCTTGGCTGCCGTAAAGCAATTTTCTTAATGCTTTCTAAATGCCATTTAAGAACAGCTAAGGCACGATGGCCTCCCCCCCATAATCATATCCAGGAAATGGAATAAGAAAATAAAAACAGATTTGCCCCCCCAAAAAAGTCACTATCTGGTTTTAACTGGCAGATTAATTTTTGGTGACACATTTCCTTTAAAAGGGATGTCCACTTTGGAGTATTAGTCGATCAGATGTACCAGGCAGGAAGGGTTCACAATTTCTCTGCAGTGTCCTCCACAGGGAAAATCAAAAATTGGTGTGAACACTGAAATCAATGGGTTGTTGGTGTAATGCATAGACATGGTGGGTCCTGAAGAGCAAGGGTTGCTCTCTATAGCTGCTCTCAAATCTGGCTAATAGATGAGGGTCCTGAATGGGGGGGGACACTACTCAAACTCACAATTCCCTAATGAGTTATTTGAAGATGTGTGTGCCAGAAAATTGTCTGCCATGACTCATTGCTGGTGTAGACTATGTCCCACCTACTTTCTCCAGAAGTGGTGGGAGGAAAAAAGTTGTAAAATGCTGCTTGTGCAAAATTTGAGGTGTGTGTGTGTGCCAGTCTTTCTCACAAAGTTTCTTGTGTTTTCCACAGGGAAAGGGAATTACTGGACTCTAGATCCGAACTGTGAGAAGATGTTTGATAACGGCAATTTCAGGCGGAAAAGGAAAAAGAAGGTTGACAATAACTCCGGCTGCGCAACTGAACACTCTGAAATGTTAGATGACAAAAGTAATGAGAAGTCCCTGAGGTCTGTCAGCCTGGTGGGAACTCCAGAGAGTGAAATGACGTTTTCTCCACGGTCCTCTCCAGCTTTGGACACCAGCCCTTGTTTTGATAACTTTACCTCTGCCATGACTGTGCCCTCCAAACACCACTTTACCGGACTTTCTTCTTACCCCAGCAATAATGGCTCGCAACCTGGTGACTCTACTGGTCAAGCCAACTTCAGGCCTAAATGTTACCCAACCAAGCAGAGCAGCCTACGTTCTTCCCTGGTCAACCCTCTCCATGCCAGCCACATACTTTATAACCGAGAAGCAGAGGTGTAAATGGGAGATGGTTGTATTGATGTGTTTTAGCTCTGTTGTGCCTTTCTCTTATTTTTATTTTTACCTCCTTGGGGTTTGTTTTTACCCTTTTATTGTTTTGGACATAATCAATGGACCCGACCCATGGGAGAGCTAGTAAAATGCTATTTGCTGTCCTTCAATGGCGCAGTCAATGCACGCAAAATATATGGAGGACAATCGTAAGCAAGGGGCCCTTCAGGGATGCTTTCTTGAGGCTCAACAGGCCATCAGTACATTTAATGGTTCACATGACAATGGCCAGGTTGATGGTCCAAACTTGGTTTCATGTTCTTGTTGTAGTACTTCTAGAGGGCTCAGATTAACTAATTGTGTGGTGCTCATGCTCAGACATATTATGGCACCCATAGACTTCTACATAGCCTAAAATATATGTCTGTATGCAAAAGGGTTACTTACATTTGGTATGGTATGCTGCCTCGGATGTCATGTTATGGAGGTATTCCACCCTAGATCCAGGAGTATAGTAGACCCATCTTGGTTACTATTGATGCTGTGTTCGGCCCAGCCAATGCACCCATTTTCCGGAGCAAACATGGTCATGTAAAACTGGCCACAGCCAGGAAAAAGTATTCCTCCGTAATATGGTGCTGTATGCAGATGCCATGCTCTGGCACCCTAAATGCTGTACGACTCGTATGTGCTGCGGCTCAGACTCTGCTGTGTGCATGGAGCCCAAATATGTCCTGTATAAAAATTTCTATGCAGGAGCTTTACTGGTCACCTCCAACCAGGGGACTCTGTGAATTGGGGGGGGGGGGGGGGGAATGGTTCTCTTATCCATACAGACCACCAATATGGAAGGGACAAATATGATGATTCCGACGTCAACCCTTCATGTATGAACTTTAAAGGGATTGCGCCCCCCTCATATAAATACCAACTCCTGGCAGCCCTGCCGATCCACTGCTTACACTAGCACTGGACCTGTGCAGCAGTCGTGACCTGTTACTGCAGCTCTGCTCCCATTCACTTGAATTGGAGCATCGCTGCTCTAACCGGGAGTTAGAGGATTGCTAGCACCCCTGCTAATCTGATATTGACCTGTCCTAGTTCAACAAGAAGTCCTGAAAATCCCCTTTAAGTAAATGCTAACTATGCTCTCTGCTGTCTCTTAAGGAAATCTCTCACCAGTGACCCCCCCCCCCCCCCCCCCACATCAAACTGCACAGACACATAGGTGTGGTTCACCTGATTAAAACCTTTTTTGGATCAGAGATGCCGTTCAGGAGTTATGATACTTCATAATATGCCTTTGGTGCAATGAGGAAGGTCGCCACTGCTCTTGTTGCACCCAAACATTGCTCCTTTCTGTGGCTGGCTCCACCCTCGCTGCCTGGCCTTGCCAATCAAAGCAGTGAGGGAGGCATTGGCCACAGAAAGGAGAGGCGCTTGGCTGCAAGAAGAGCAGTGGTGACACCCGCATTGCACCAAATGCCTAATTTGCATATTAAGTATAACCTGATCAATAAAGGAACAATAGTGTATTAATCAGGTGAGCGGTGTGTCTGTGGAAATGGCTTAATAGGGAGGTGCCCAGTTGAACCTACCTAGCTCTTCTGTACCCAGCTCCAGCTAGTAATAGTCGGGGAGCATGTACCAGGACATAGATGGCTTCACTGCACTCTATTCTGCAAGGCTTTTGCCTTTTTGTTTTTTATTTTATATTTTTTTAAATATATAAACATTTGTGAGGTTTTTAGATGTTGCATATAAATCTGTATCTGAAGAATCTATTTTTGCACTTTTTATGTGTTTTGTGTTTTTATAAAAGATTGTTCTTTAATGGATTGGAGCAAATTGTCTTTATTGAATGTGGGATCAAAGCTGTTAGCCTATGTTCATGTATTCGATGATGGGAAGAAAAATGTTTTTCAGATTGCATCAACATCGTATATGAAGGTAGCTGTGACTTTATAGTGTGTATGTATATATATTATTTTATATAATATATATATTTTTTTTTCCTTTATCGCTCCTATACCTGTTCTGGGCCGTGGTTATATGACCATGTCCATTCAGCTCTTATTTCCTGTCATGTCCATGGGAGGGGACAGTGATAGGGGAGTGTCTGACTGGGTGGGAGGAGCTATAAATTAGCTGGGTGTTATGGGCAGGGCTGGAGGTGTGGCACATAAAGTGCATCATGGGTTTGGTTGGCTACCTGAACAGGAAGTGGTACATACAGGATAGAAACAGACCAGAGGGATGGGTTAAGGCTACTTTCTCATCTGTGTTTTTGCTGGATCCGTAATGGGTTCGGCAAAAGCGCATCCGGTATAAATTACAACCATCTACATCCGTTCAGAATGGATCTGGTTGTATTATATCCCAAATGAACAAGACGGCTCCCTCACTAAATCCATTGTAAGTCAAAAGGTGCCGAATAAATGGATCCCTCTTGATCAGTATCCTTAATGCACTCAAACGCTGCTCGGAGCACTTGTGTGCGTCATGGGAACGCGATGAAGCAGAATGCATTCTGGTGCCTTCAGTTTTGTCTCCATTGACAATGAATGGGGACAAAACCTGAAGCGTTTTCCTCCGGTATTGAGATCCTATGACTGATCTCGATACTGGGAAGGAAAACTAATGTAAAAACTGAGTCCAAATTGAAGGAGCATGAGGAAGATGTGCATAAGGTAAGCAGCTACCTGATTAGATCTGTTAAAAACCATAGCAAATATGGACCCCCCCCCCCTTATTCTTATGGACAAATTTCACACTCGGGTGCTTTTCACGTTTTAGAACGGTATTATCTTCATCAGTTTCTTATGCTGGACTGCTCAGTGGGGGGTGGGGAGGAATAAACTGACTGCACACAGGCGCCATCCATTGGTGGCCATTTTGCACTGATGGTTGCTAGGAGACAATGGGGGTCATTTATCATGCTCATCTGTGGTGTGTGTGTATTTTATTTATTTTTCCCGATTAGACTGGCACAGTGGATTAGTCAGTCACCATTTTACACAGTATCCATAAAGAGTGTCAGGTGATAAATTGGGCGATGAGTATTTGGATTCATCAGGACGCAGGTGAATAGTGTGAGATTGAACGGCTCACGAATTAGGTGCAAATTAGGTAGCCCTGACTTACTGTATGTGTAAAAAAATATATATATCTCTATCCCCATGTCAAAGGTGTCCACTTTTTAAGTAGCTTAAAACAAAACTCGTACAGAGGACCGTGCGGCCTTCATGTGATGGTTCTCTGTATTGGAACGATGCAGGTGTATGTGAATCCCATGGCCTTTGGCTAACTATTAAAACAGACTGCACATATTTAGTGTCCAGCAGTTCTACATGCTGGATCTGTGTGTCCAGGATGCTGCTGCCTTCCCCCTGCAGACTGTGTTGTGTATGCTTTCCTTATGGCCCCATTTTAAATGAATGGTGCTTGTGTGAAAATCGGAAGGCATCTGGATGCATGAGTCTTTCACTGATGGTTGCTAGCAGATGTAGATTAGATTTCTATTTTTTTTTTTTTTCCTTGACACGTGACAAACACATGCAATCTGGATGGAAGAAACTGATGCACTGAACGCAATTGCAGATAAAACTGATTGAACTTGTTTGCAAAACCATCAGTTTTCCCCTGAACAGATCCTGACACTACCCGTATTGCTTGTGTGAAAGAGGTTTGTGTGAAAGAGGTCCTGGATGCTTTCCCACCTCTCCTTTATTCTCTATTATCTGCAGGGTAGACGTCTTCACCCTCCCTGCTGCTGTCTCTAAGGCCTCTTTCACATGAATGATACGGATTGTATCAGGATCTGTTCAGGAAAAAAGTGAGTCAGTTTTTTCCATGCAGGTACAATCAGTTTTTGATGTGTTTTTCAGGCGTGTTAAAAAACCTGAAGAATAATGAGCTACATCGCCTATCAACCATCAGTGAAAAACAATCTGTTTTTCATTTAAGCCCCATTCATTTCTATGGAACATGGTTATAAGGGAAAATAGCGATCTGAATGCATAGTAAAATAGCGCTGGAGGGGTTAAAAAATATATATTTAACTCCCCTTGATCGCGCAGCCGGCATCTCTTCCGTCTTCATCATAGCTGTGTGCAGTAACGGGACCTGTGGTGACGTCACTCCGGTCATCACATGATCCATCACCATGGTAAAGATCATGTGATGACCGGAGTGACGTCACCACAGGTCCTGTTCCTCCACACAGCTAAGATGAAGACAGAAGGAGATGCCGGCTGCACGAACAAGTGGATTAAGGGGAGTAAATTTATTTATTTTTTTAACCCCTCCAGCGCTATTTTACTATGCATTCTGTATTCAGAATGCAATTTTTCCTTATAACCATGTTATAAGGGAAAATAATGATCAGGTCCCCATCGTCTCCTAGCAACCATGCGTGAAAATCGCACTGCATCCGCACTTGCTTGCAATTTTCACACAACCCCATTCATTTCTATGGGGCCTGCGTTATGTGAAAAACGCACAAAATAGAGCATGCTGTGATTTTCACGCAACGCATAAGTGATGCGTGAAAATCACCGGTCATGTGAACAGCCCCATAGAAATGAATGGGTCGGGATTCAGTGCGGGTGCAATGCGTTCAACTCGCGCATCGCATCCGCGTGGAATACTCGCCTGTGTGAAAGGGGCCGAAGGCTACCTGCACACAGGATTTCTCTGCATCGCAAAACCAGATCTGCATGTGCCCAGATCTAGCGCTTTGCAAAGGGTGGAATATGTGCTAAAAATCCTCAAACAATTGTCAAGCTGCAGATTACAAAATCCACACAGCAGGTCCACTTCTGCATGGAAAAAGTGTACTTAAAGAGGACCTTTCATCGGTCCAAACATTGTGAACTAAGTATCATGATATATACAGCGGTGCCCAGGGATCTCACTGCACTTACTATTATCCCTGGGCGCCGCTCCGTTCTCCTGCTATGCCCTCCGGTATGTTCGGTCACTTGGTTATGTTCGGTCAGTAGGCGGAGACTTAGTTATAGTAGGCGGAGACTGCCCTTGTCTCCTAGGCGTCTCCTTCTCCTAGGCTGTAGCGCTGGCCAATCGCAGTGCAGAGCTCACAGCCTGGGAGAAAAAAAAACCTCCCAGGCTGTGAGCTCTGTGCTGCGATTGGCCAGCGCTACAGCCTAGGAGAAGGAGACGCCCAGGAGAACAAGGGCAGTCTCCGCCTACTATAACCAAGTGACCGAACATACCGGAGGGCATAGCAGGAGAACGGAGCGGCGCCCAGGGATAATAGTAAGTGCAGTGAGATCCCTGGGCGCCGCTGTTCAGATCATGACCCTTAGCTCACAATATTTGGACCGATGAAAGGTACTCTTTAAAATTTGTCTAATTGCATTCAATTTGCTGGTACTGTATTAGGCTACATGCACACAAACATTGCTTGTTTTCGTGTCCGTTCCATGTTTTAAAATTTTATTTAATTTTTTGCAGATAGGATGCGGACCCATTCATTTCAATGGGCCCGCAAAAAATGTGGACAGCACACTATGTACTGTCCGTATCAGTATGTCCGTTCCGTAGCCCCGCCAAAAAATATAGAATATGTCCTATTCTCGGCCATTTTAGGCACTGTTACAATGGATCCGCAAAAAAAAAAGATGGCATACGAATGTCATTTTTATATATTTTTATTTTTTTTGCAGATTGCAAAACGCATACGGTCGTGTGCATGTAGCCTTAGGTCCCTTTCACACGAGCGTGATTTCCGCGCGGGTGCATTGCGTGACGTGAACGCATAGCACCCGCACTGAATCCTGACCCATTCATTTCAATGGGTCTGTGCACATGAGCGTTGTTTTTCACGCATCAGTTCTGCGTTGCGTGAAAATCGCAGCATGTTCTATATTCTGCGTTTTTCACGCAGCCCTGGCCCCATAGAAGTGAATGGGGCTGCGTGAAAAACGCATTGCATCCGCAAGCAAGTGCGGGTGCGATGCGTTTTTCACTGATGGTTGCCAAGGGATGTTGTTTGTAAACATTCCGTTTTTTATCACGCGCGTGAAAAACGCATCAAAACACATTGCACCCGCGCGGAAAAAAACTGAACAACTAAACGCAATCGCAGACAAAACTGACTGAACTTGCTTGCAAAATAGTGCGAGTTTCACTGAACGCACCCTGAACGCATCCGGCCCCAATCTGCAACGCCCGTGTGAAACCAGCCTAACACTGCGTTTTTTCTCCACGAAAGCTGCACTTATTCTGCAGGTTGTGCAGGCAGCCTTACATTAAGAAAAGGGAGGGGGAGAGCAGAGAGAGTCATCGGAAACCAGAGCAAAACTCTTCAGATTCTGCAGCACCAGCATCGAGGGGAAGGACTTCACACTTAATGAAGACTACCGGTATTTAGAAAATTAGGTTAATTTTGCATTTAGGTGGGAAATCTATTTATGCTGTCTACGTCCTAGTGGTGGTGCAGTGTAATTACAGCGCTCTCCCATTCAAGTGAACTGGATGAAGCAGAAATCATCCTGCACCGCTGCTCCTATGTAGACAGTGTGCAGGTAAATACTGAACAGCAGCCGTGGTTTTCTAATCCTATTAAATGCTTGCGGTCCGTTTTGGTGCTGTAAAATCTGTTGGCCTGGTCTGCAGCACAAAGTGTGCACACCCCTTCCCCCGATTTTTAGTGTACCTAGGCACATCTACCTCAGTTTCAGGTCTCTTCCTGTTTTTTGCATTCCAATCAATTCAATGGATCTGCAACAAAAAAAACGGAAGGTACTCCGTATGCCTCCCATTTTTTCCTTTCTGTTCAAACATAGAACATGTCCTATTATTGTCTGCATATCGGACAAGGATAGTACTGTTCTATCAGGGGCCAGCTATTCCGTTCTGCAAAAAATGAAATGCACACGGACATCATCCGTATATTTTGCGAACCACAAAATACTGAAAAAGCCATACGGTCGTGTGCATGAGGCCTTATGCCCCAAAAATGACCATCTGTGACCCCCCAACCAATGGTTCTGTTACAGTTAATGCTCCGTTCTCTTTGATCCTTGCTCCTGTCTCTGATGATGTCATCAGTGCAATGTTCACACATTGTGATGTTGTTGTTTTGTTTCCCTCAACCCTGAATAAAAAAAAGGTTATTCTTTGTTTCCCTCTAAGAAGATGTCACTTACTGTAGAGAAAATAAAATAGGGTTTAATGGAGCGTCTCAATGAATCCGGATCCCCGCAGGGGAGCTCTGTAATTGCTGCCGTCCTGAATGCAAAGCTTTACAACCGGTTATTGTCAGAGGTAGTGGCAGTGCCATGGACTGGGAGGGCATGACAGGCTGGCACATTCTTTACAACATATTTTTTTTACACCGATTTTCTGGCAGCAGCGACAGCCCCTGAATGTAACAGGCGCACAAGCTTGTAACCCGTCTGTATCCGTCACGGCTAATGTACTGAATGCAGATCGAGCTCTGATAACTACTACATGATCTACGCTTTATTTCACCTGGGGGAAAGGGTTCAGTTTTCTGCCCAAGCCCTGTATCTGAATACCATAGGAAAGTGGCTTGTTGGCACCCCCAAGCACTCAGTACCCAAAACCCATGTCCCAGTTGTTATTTCCTTGCTGTACTATAATTGGCTGCGCCCCTGGATGATCATCTCGAGACCAAGGCAGATTTTTATCCATTGAAAGCAAATATTAAAGGTGCCATTTAAATGACTGCAAGCAGAGATCTTGAAACCTGAAATATTTAAAGGGGTTGCCTCATCTGAGACATTGGTGGCATAACACCAGGGATGCCCCAACAATGAGGTGAGACTATAAGCCTCAGGCAGCAAGTGGTAGGGGCAAGAGGGGGGGTGGTGTGTTGTTATCTGTTTCTGCAGTATAGTATTGGGAAGTGCAGTGGCCAGGTACGGGTGGATAATCAGTATTTGTCGAGATGCCAATTGCAGCGTGCGCAGGGTGCTATTCCTGGGTGTTAATACGCACATCCCAGATTAGGAATGCCAGAGTGGTGTAATGGCCTATAATGTCTCTGTAGTGTTGTGGTACTTGTGTCACGGTGTCTCCTACCTGGGTACTGACGGACTCCTGGCTCACTTGCAATAAATTTACGTGTAGTGATAGTAGGAGTAATAGAGGAACTTTGCAGAATAAATGATGTCCAGACCTTTAGATGAAGTTCAAACGTTGCTTTACATGAAATAACTTGCATCCAAGCAGTATACAGCTTTGGTCTCTTGGTCCCAGCAGGTTTTGGCAATGATTGGCAGGAATCAGTACTTCTGCTTTAAATGTGGAGCTTGGTAGCTCTGTAACTGTGGGAGGATTAGCTTCTGCACTTTTCTGTAACTTCTGCTGTGTGGGGACAGACTAGCTGAGGAGCAATAGGCTTCTCCTAGGACTCTGGACTTATATATAAGTGTGACCAGCTTCCCATTTAGGTTGTGTTCATATACGACTCTGGACTTCTCTCACAGATGGATTCTCAGGGGATGCTTTCTCCCTGGAACTCTGGAGTTTGGCTGTAGTTTCTGCTCTCTTCATCCAGCAGAGCTGAAGGTGCTCAGACTGGGTATATATATGGACATGTCTCAGCCGAGACTATGTCCTTGCTGTCTTCCTTAAGCAGGGGTTCTCCTGAACACTATCACACAGCCTTCCCCTAGCAGGGGGTGACTGGCACTCACTCTCTCACTCAAAATTTCTTCTCCACCCATACTGCAGGACGTGGGTTCAGCCCACTTTTCCACACAGGGGGAGTCAAGCTGGAATAAACCATTCCAGCTTAGATACACTAAACTGTAACTTGTCCCTGCCAATGAGTTGCTGCCACCTGGCTGATAACCAGGATAATTACATGAACTATTACATTTAACATAGTTTTATGCACATTTCTGGAGGACATAATATAAATTACATAAGATGACAGTATAAAGGCTCTTAGAAGATAGTAGTGGGGTAGAGGCGTGTAGTAGCACAACTCTGGGGTGTTACAGAGGCACAGTATGTGGCGCTATATGTAATGTTTTCCAAGTATGTCTTTAACAGTAGGGCTGGAGGGAAGGGGTTAGGTTAAGAAATTGGAATTTGGGGGTTAGGGAACCGTTTTAGTTTTCGCCTCAGGCAGAAGAAAGTCTAGGTGCACCCCTGCATAACGCTAGAAAATACCACCAATGTTGGATACTGTAGGTCGGGATCTCCAGAACGGAATCCCCAATTTGAGCAGAGAGCAGCTGCGCATGCGCTACGGCCTTTCATTCATTTCTATGGGACTGGGTGCACTTGCACAGTACTCTCTCACCCAGATCGACCATTATTGCAGACCGCTGGCAATTGATACATACATTTCTAACAGGAATAATAAAGGAATGGCACAACATACACTTAAATGAAAACATGCTCCAGAATTGTTATTATGTGGGGGATGCAACAAGTATTTACTAAACCAGACGTGTCAGGGGAAGTGATGGGTCCTCTTTATCAGAAAATCATAGACTACAGCTGCTTAGTGCATGCCGTCTATTCAGCAATGATACACATACGGTTTGGCTGTATAAGGCATTGCATTGCTCTTCGGCTGTCCGCGGGAAAGCATGGCAGAGCTTCTCATCTCTATCGGGTATTACTAGCAGCTTCCATCAACAGCTGATCTCCCTACAAGACAAAACAAATGTGTCTGGATGAAGCCGTGCTCCGCAGTGTGTGCACGTTCCGGGGAACGTAATTAATCAGCGGCAGATTATGTCTATTCTGACACATTCCCCCCAAAGCCATGATTTAATTTCGCACCTAGGCGCTCTGACTTAACCTCAGTATGTTACACTAAACCTCTCCTGTAAGACGCCCGAGGCGAGATTTTATTTCCTTAAGTGTCACGAGGATCCATAAGTGAGCAGGACTAATGCTATAATGGAGGGTTTCACATTCACAGCCATTCTAATTCAATGATCTCCAATTGCTTCAGAAAAGCTCTTTAAGATGCCTTCACATGTGGCAGATCTTGTCGCAGAAATGTTTTGAACTTTTTTAAGCGTAAGGACAGGTACACTGGGGGGGGGGGGGGGGTATCGACAAGTGCAGTGACCCGCTGGTCCTCAGGATAGGTCATCAATATCAGATCGGCGGGGGGCTGACACCCGGCACCCCCGCAGATCTGCTGTGTGAAGGAAAAGGGTGCGCAGTGTGCGCATGCCATCTCCTGTTTTTCTTCCTGCTCGATCCTGCTATTTCCATGGCAAGGCAGCAGCGAGCAGGAAGAGAGAAGAGAGACGACATGTGCACACTGAGCGCGCCTTCCATACAGCTGATCGGCGGGGGGCCATCAATATCAGATTGGCAGGGGGCTGACTCCCGGCACCCCCGCCGATCAGCTGGTTGAAGGGAAGGCGCGCGCAGTGTGCTCGTGCCGTCTCCCATTTCTCTTCCTGCTCGCCGCTGCTATGTCTATGATGAGCAGGAAGGGAGACGGCACGAGCATGCTGCATGCACCTTCCCTTCATACAGCTGATCAGCAGGGATTCTGGGTGTCGGACCCCCGCTGATCTGATATTGATAACCTATCCTGAGGATAGGCCCTTTAAAACAGGAATATAGTAAAGTACATATGACTTGGATTTCATGTGACCATCGTACAGTTGCTGTTTTACAATGGCACAATGTTTGGAGAGGGCTCCATGTCTATATGTGATATCTATGTCTAATGCTGCTTTACAAGCTTACCCTGGCTCAGTTACATTATTTCTACAAGTATCTCCGTGAACATATTCCGCCATGGGAAGCACAGTGGGGTCCCTCAAATCGTAAGCACTCTGTATTCCCCTTCTGTCCCCAGCAGGCAGCACAGATACATGGAAGACTAGGCATTACTGCAAAAAATCTAGTCTATATGGTATATCAAATAAGTTATTGCTATAGCCAGGGGTATTCTGCAAGGGGGTGTTAGCGTCACTCAGGCTATTAGGGCTGTAGACCCCCTCTATGAAGTCCATACACCCTAACTGAGTGTATGAACAGGGGTTATCACTATGAGACAACATCCCCCACTCTGCTCGTGCTCTGTAGCTCCCAAGTTGTCCTCACCGGATTGCTGGTCCCTTCCTGTGACCTTCCTGCATGTAACGGGTAATATATGCTGCTGCGGCCAATGACTGGCTTCAGCTTTGTCCCTAGCGGCACTTGACCAGCAGCGATGTGCCGTTTAGGGACACAACACTGCTGAGGCCAGTCACTGTCTGCCACTGGGCACATGACCCCAACCATACAGGAAGGTTCCGCAAGTTGGAGGGGGATTAAAAATAATTTTAGGATATAAAAGCCACCTTAGAAACCCTTTTCCCTGCTTACAGTTTTACATTTTTAGAATTACTGTATATTCCAGAGCTGAGTTCATAGGGCTGATGATACCTCAGTATACGGTGCATTGTAAAATTAAGCTGATGTGTATATAGGTTACTACTATATTGTATTGCATATGGAATATTACAAGATGTGCCCCCAATGCATCTAAAATAAAAGAAATAAAATTAAAGGCGTTATCCCACTTTGCCTTTTTATACTTACCTGCTGCCACCGCGCCGTTCACTTCCTGGATTCTGGCTGGGGGCGGGCTTCATCTTGATTGAAGTCTTCTCCCGGCGGGCCCCGCGCTGGACTGAACGCGCACGCCGCCGCGCATGCGCCATGGTGACTTATTTCTGGCCAGTATAGTACAGAGCCGGCGTGTGCGTTCGCAGCTCTGTACTATTCTGGCCGGGAAGAAGTCACCGTCGCGCATGCGCGGCAGCGTGCGCGTTCAGGACAGCGAGCGGCCCGGCCAAGAGAAAAGAAGGAGTCTTCTGCACAAGCGCGGCCATCGGGATTTTGGAGAAGAGCGGTGGCCGTAACCAGGGGAGGCCGAGTCACAACAATAAGGTAAATGGGGATGAATCTTATCCTAAATGGTGGGAATTTGTTAATCAAGTATATTTACAAAAATAATCATTAACAGATTTAACAGTGATCATTATGAAATTGTATTGAAATAAAAAAATATTCTATCTTTTGTGCAACAGCCCATATTCAGAACTATGTGTCTCCATGGCTACAGACTACAAACAAACCCTACGTTGCCAGATCCTGCCATCAACCATGTTACTCCACTTCCTCTACCCTTCTTTATTGCCAACCGAAAGACTATAGCAGAGTGGAGCGATATTAGGGTAGCACATGTTCGCTAGACCAGGCACATTGGCATTACCCCAGATTGAGCTGCATAATCCCCCTCCCCGAGACCAGGACGCTTATGTTCTTGCAGAATTGATTTACTGTATCTCACAGAAGTCAGTCCACCCCTCACATATTTGTAAATATTTTGTTATATCTTTTCCTGGAACAGCACTGAAGATCTGACACGTTGATACAATGTACAGTAGTCGGTGTACGGCTTGTATAACAGTGTACACAGCCATTAATGTCTAAACCGCGGGCAACAAAAGTGAGTACACCGCTAAGTGAGAATGGCCAAATTGCGCCCAATTAGCCATTTTCCCTCCCCGGTGTCATGTACTCGTTAGGGTGGGTTCACACTAGCGTTATGGAGTCCGTTATGGCTTTCCGTTATAACAGGGTTATAACGGAACATAACGGAATCCATAACACAGAAGGACGGATCCTTAAGACGGATCTTTAAAAGGCATTCCGTTTGCTCTCCGTCCTAATAGAAGTCTATGGGAATCAAAACGGATCCGTCTGGTTCCCGTTATGCAAGACGGAAAACAAAGTCCTGTCGACAGGACTTTGTTTTCCGTCTTGCATAACGGGAACCAGACGGATCTGTTATGTTTTCCCATAGACTTCTATTAGGACGGAGCAAAACGGAATGCCTCTAAAAGGCTTCCGTTTTGCATTCCATCCTATGGATTCCGTTATGTTCCGATATAACCCTGTTAACTTATAACGGACTCCATAACGCTAGTGTGACCCCGCCCTTAGTGTTACAAGGTCTCAGGTGTGAATGGGGAGCAGGTGGGTTACATTTGGTGTTATTGCTCTCACACCCTCTCATACTGGTCGCTGGAAGCTCAACATGGCTCCTCATGGCAAAGAACCCTCTGAGGATCTGAAAAAAAGTATTGTTGCTCTACATAAAGATGGTCGAGGCTATAAGAAGATCGCCAACACCCTGAAACTGAGCTGCGGCACGGTGGCCGAGACCATACAGCGGTTTAACAAAACAGGTTGCACTCAGAAGAGGCTTCGCCATGGTCGACCAAAGAAGTTGAGTGCACGTGCTCAGCGTCATATCCAGAGGTTGTATGAGAGCTGCCAGCATCGCTGCAGAGGTTACAGGGGTGGGGGTCAGCCTGTCAGTGCTCTGCGTCATATCCAGAGGTGCTGCCAGCATCGCTGCAGAGGTTACAGGGGTGGGGGTCAGCCTGTCAGTGCTCAGACCATACGCCGCACACTGCATCACACTGGTCTACATGGCTGTTGTCCCAGAAGGAAGCCTCTTCTAAAGATGATGCACAAGAAAGCCTGCAAACAGTTTGCTGAAGACAAGAAGACTAAGGACATGGACTACTGGAACCACGTCATGTGGTCTGATGAGACCAAGATAAACTATAGTATTTTATTGGGTTATTATTATTACTGCTGAGGCCACTATGGTGGATATTATAAATGCTGAGGACCACTATAGGGGACATTAGTAATGCTGCAGGCAACTATGGGGGACATTATTAATGGTGGGGGCCACTATGGGAGACATTATTAATGCTGGGGCCACTATGGGAGACATTATTAATGCTGGGAGCCACTATGGGGGACATTATTAATGGTGGGGGCCAATATGGGGGACATTATTAATGCTGTGGTCCACTATGGGGGACATTATTAATGGTGGGGGCCACTATGGGGGACATTAATAATGCTGTGGGCCACTATGGGGGACATTATTAATGCTGTGGGCCACTATGGGGGACATTATTAATGGCGGGGGCCACTATGGGGGACATTATTAATGCTGTGGGCCACTATGGGGGACATTATTAATGCTGCCAGCCACTATGGGAGACATTATTAATGCTGGGGGCCACTATGGGAGACATTATTAATGCTGGGAGCCACTATGGGCGACATTATTAATGGTGGGGGCCACTATGGGGGACATTATTAATGGTGGGGGCCACTGTTGTGGACAACATGTATACTGCAGGGTTTGGTATTTTAATCATCCATTCTAATGGCCATTAAAAACAGATAAAAACAGCCCATTAAAAATGGCCAGACGGACAGAAAATGGATGCAAAAATTGTTGAAAAATGGCCATGAATAACTGACAGTGTATCCGTTTTTTATGGCCATTTTTTCACTCATGTTAATGTAGCCTAAAGGTTTTTTCCGGGAGTACAATATTCTCAGAATAGGTCATCTATATCTGATCGATGAGGTTCTGACACCAGGCACCCCCACTGATCGGCCCCGGTGGGTGTTGCGGTCTCCTCACAGCTTCTTACATAGGATAGTGATGATACAAACGTTACTAATGTCAAGTTTAGATAGTGTGCATGTATTCTCACACCGCAAGCTGTTATACATCAGGATGTCCAGAGCCCTGTGTAAGGATAATACCCTAATAATGTGCTGAGAGTCAAGTGTCAGAGACAGCTCCTGCTGTGGAGTCTTCATTCCTCAGCACCGTCTTACATGATGACACTTGGGGATCAGAGGTTATGAAAATCCAGATGTAAATCTCTGCCACTAAGAACCTGGAAAAACTTAAATGATATATAACGCACCATAACACAATGTAATATCACATACAATATGATAATACAATATACGTCATATCACTTACACTTCTATTAATTGCCGTCAACTTCTTTGTCAAGTTTTAAGAATCCCATTAAGGATCTTTGTTTGTAGGAAAGCTAGGTGACACATGGCCGCTGTTACAGCTTCTACAGTGTTTTATTTTTCTCAGCTTCCCAGTCTCGGCCTGTTGCGGCCACAAATCCAGTTCGGCTGCCCAGTAGTCCAGCGGATCTTAAATGTGGGGTGGCAGGGTGCTGTCCAAGTATGCCACCACCTGCTGGTTCAGATTCTGCTCCAGGTCTAGCTGCTGCAGCTGGGCAGGATTAAGAAAGCTGCTCATCATCGACTCTAGAATCAAGCTGCTGCTGATGGAGCTGGTACTGCTCCTACCCCCCACCCCACCACAGCAGCCATGGCAGTAGAACGAGAGCACAGAGTGCCCCCCGGTCAGACCTGCAAGAGTATGGACGATGGCGCAGATAGGCAGAGGCCAACTGACTACATAGGATGTCTCTATAGTAGTTCAGTTTTTCCTCCCTCTCAGCGGGTGTAAAAAAGGCCCCAATTTGGACCGGTAGCGAGGGTCCAACAAGGTGGAGAGCCAAAAGCAATCCCTCTGCCTAATGGTGACAATTCGGCTGTCACTACCCAAGCAAGTGAGCATGCAGCGGGCCATTTGCGCAAGTGACTCAGAAGGACTGCCTGCCTCCATCTCCACTGCATACTGCCACTGTGTACCTGTGTTATCTGCCTCGTCTTCCCCATCTCCCTCCTGCTCCTCCTCTCCTGTCACCTGTGTAGAAAAAGCACCCATTTCGCTACACATTGCTTGTGCTCCAATGTCCTCCTCCTCCTCCAATTCAGCCCCCACAGGGCTCATGTGGCCGTGAGATGTAGTCGCCACGTCTTCAGTCCCCTGACCAGCTAGATGTACCAGCATCTGTTCCAGGATATGAAGCAATGGAATGACGTTGTCCTGGTGACTGACAAATAACGTGGCATTCTCAAAGGGCCTGAGCAAACAACAAGTCTAACGCATGAGCTGCCATTGGCTGACCTCGAAGTTACACAGGGGAGTACTCCTGTTCGCTTGGATCATCAAGAAATCGTTTATGGCCTTTCTCTGTTCGTATAGTCAGTCCAACATACGGAGGGCCGCTGCAGGTCAAGTAGGGTGTGCTTAGCGGTGTACGAGTGGCTGAAGTGCATGCAAAGTTTCCTGGCCATTTTTAGGATGTCTTGCAGATGGGTGGAAAACTTCAGGAACCGCTTGACAACCATATTGAACACATGCGCCATGCAGGGCACATGGCTCAGCCCTCCTTGACGCAGCGCTGACACCATGTTCTTCCTGTTGTCGGTCACCATGGTTCAGATTTTGAGTTGTCGCGGAGAAAGCCAGGATTCGATTTCTTGATGAAGGACACAGAGCAGTTCCTCCCCTGTGTGACTCCGTTCGCCCAGGCAAACAAGGTGTTAGAACAGCGTGACACCGCCATGCCCTGCACATGTGGTATGTTGGAAGAGCACTGTGAATTGTCCCTGCAGTGGAGGCTGAGGACACGGTGGAGGATGAGGAGGCAGAGGCGGACATTGTCGCAGGACCAGCGGCATGACAACGTGGAGACGGAAGCGGCGTCACCTGGCTAAGTTGCTGATTTGGCTGGGCAGGAACCACATTTACCCAGTGGCCCATAAAGGACATATATTGTCCTTGACCGTAATTACAGCTCCACACTTCGGCGCTTTGGCAGACACCGACAGGCTCAAGTACTGGCCTACCTTCTGTTCTACATATTTGTGCAGGGCTGGTACTGCCTTTTTGCCAAAGATATGACGGCTTGGGACACCCCACCTCGGCTCGGCACAAACCATCAGTTCTCTGAAAGGTGCAGAGTCAACCACTTGGAAAGGAAAGGACTGCAGCACCAGCAACTTGGCCAGGAGCACGTTCAGCTTCTGCGCCGTTGGATGAGTGCACGCATACTGTTGTCTCTTGGAAATGGCTTTGGTGATCGATTGCTGACGTAATTACTGACGAGGAGTAGGAGGGCGAGGAGCAGGAGCATCAGGACCGGTAGATGATGGGACAGACAGCACATTGAAGCCACGGTTCTCCCAAGCCACTTTATGGTGACGCTGCATATGTTGACGCAGGGCCGTGGCACCCTGGCCACGCTTCACCTTCTGCCCACAGATTCGGCAAATAGCCATGTTCACCTCCTCCGCTGCTTACCAAAAAACTGCCACATGACAGAGTAGGTGATTTTACCCCCAACACTCCGCACTGACTGACTGCTACTTTCCGGGCAGGTAGGCTCCTGCGAAGCGGGTGGTCTACCCCTGGTAGGTTTGGCTCCCGACCTCCCACTGCTGTCACCCTGCTGACTTCCAGCCACACTATCGACTTGCTAGCTCCCTTGCTGCCTCACTCACAAGCTGCCACCCTCTTCTCCCGATGATGATGAAGCCCCTTCGTCACCCGGCTCCCAATTGCGATTGGCTACATCATCATCGAGTACTGTATGCATGTCACTGATGTCCTCCTCAATGGTCTCAGAACCAGGAGCCTGACTGCTCGCAACACCAGCTCCCAAGCCACTCTCTTCGTCACTACTTGCCCGCCTACCGGAGGAAGCAGTGGCTGTCTTCTCCAGATCTTGGTTGGGCAGTAACTGCTGACTGTCCTCTAGTAGCTCGTCCTCGCTGTATAGTGGAGCTGAGCCCACAGCATATAATACTTCTCTGGCTGAGGGAACAGAAAAGGACAGAGGCAGGTTGAGGACAGGTGAGGGCACAGGACCTGCTCCCGGGCCATGCCAACTAAGGGTTGTGTCTGACGAACCCACCGACTCTTGGCTGGGGGTGTCTGATGTAACTTGGGACGAAGTGGATGACCGAGTCAACCATTCAAGAACCGCTGGGTTGCTGGTCAAGACATGACCGCTAGCTGACACTGGGAGCTCAGGCCTCTCGCTGAGACCCCTGCTGCCACGCCCCCTTACTCTGCTGCGACCTGTGCCTGCGCCAGAAACATTTAGGCCTCTGCACCTCCCCTGCGCAGGGCCTGTCACTTCTCTGTCTGATTTACTGTTAGATCAAATAAGTAAATAAAAAGGAAAATAATACACCCCAAAAAAGGCTGGAGTGTTGTCACTTCACCACACAACGGCAAAAAATACATTTTTTTGCCACTAATACACTACAAAAAAGCCTTTAGAACATATAACTGCACTGCTGAACGGCAAATAATACATTTTTTTTGCCACTAATACACGCCAAAAAGGGCTATAATTTTCTCACTTCACCACACAACGGCTAATAAGCCCTTTTTTCCCCACTTATACACGCCAAAAAAGGCTTTAATACATATAACTGCACCGCTGAACGGCAAAAAATATTTATTTTTGCCACTAATACATGCTAAAAAAGGTTAGCTTGTGTGACGCACAGGAGTGAATATAATCAGGTGGAGGTGCTCACAGTAAAGAGGATAAGCCCTTCCTCTGACATCCACTGAGGAAGGGGCAAAGTACCCCAAAACGCGTTTGGTGAAAGACCCCCTGACCAACCACATAATCTATACGCTGGAACTTTAAAGGCTTTTTCCACCCAAGAATTTGAGTATTCCGTGAGCAACCAAGTCCTGACACGCCGGCGACTAAAGCACACAGCACGAGGATATAAAGTACCGTGGTTCAAGTAAGCTGGCGTGGGAGAAGGCGATCTGAATCTCAGGGAGTACCGGCTCTGAGAAGCTACGGAGCGGTACCCAGAGCACTTCAGAGGCACGGTAGTGGAAGCCTGAGAATTTAACAGCTACGGCACGATCTTTTGGACAGCAAGTACAGCAGCAGGAAAATTATCGCTGCGCAGTGAGTATAGCGGGACGCCGCGTTAATACACTCACTAAGGGTTAACTATCCAAACTGTAGTATCCCAAACCCTTAAGAGGGAACTTGAAGTGGGGGTCAAAAAGGACTTTTTGAGAAGATTATCTTCAGTTACAAGATCTGTATCAGCAATTAGTCTGGATTCAACCCCATTGTCCACATATTCTTATAGACTTGTCAGTCTCATAGCTATAGTGCAGTATTTTACCATTTAGCGATTTATTGTACAATTTTAGATAGTATTTTAGTGTTTTATAAGTCATACTGATGTCTAATTATATTGTTTTATAAGTCATGATTATGCTTCTATATGTTTAAAAAAACTGTATGATTCTACATAAAGTGAGAGTGCCCAGTATTTTTATCTTTTATCTTTACATGTTAAAAAAGGCTTTAGAACATATAACTGCACCGCTGAACGGCAAATAATACTTTTTTTTGCCAATAATACACGCAAAAAAGGGCTGTCATTTTCTTACTTCACCACACAACGGCTAATAAGCCCTTTTTTATACCCACTAATGCACGTCAAAAAAGGCTTTAGAACATATAACTGAATTGCTGAACAGCAAATAATACTTTTGTTTCCCACTCATACACGCCAAAAAAGGCTTTAGAACATATAACTGCACCGCTGAACGGCAAATAATACTTTTTTTTTGCCACTAATACACGGCAAAAAGGGCTTTAATTTTCTCACTTCACCACACAACGGCAAATAATACTTTATTTTGCCACTAATACACGGCAAAAAAGCTTTAGAACATATAACTGCACCACTGAACAGCCAAAAAAGCTTTAGAACATATAACTGCACCGCTGAACGGCAAATAATACATTTTTTTTTTGCCACTAATACACGTCAAAAAGAGCTGTAATTTTCTCACTTCACCACACGGTTAATAAGCCCTTTTTTCCACACTTATACATGCCAAAAAAGGCTTTAGAACATATAACTGCACCGCTGAACGGCAAATAATACTTTTTTTTTGCCACTAATACACGCCAAAAAGGGCTTTAATTTTCTCACTTCACCACACAACGGCAAATAATACTTTATTTTGCCACTAATACACGGCAAAAAAGCTTTAGAACATATAACTGCACCACTGAACAGCCAAAAAAGCTTTAGAACATATAACTGCACCGCTGAACGGCAAATAATACATTTTTTTTTGCCACTAATACACGCCAAAAAGAGCTGTAATTTTCTCACTTCACCACACGGCTAATAAGCCCTTTTTTCCACACTTATACATGCCAAAAAAGGCTTTAGAACATATAACTGCACCGCACAAGGACTAATATTTCCTAGTAATACACCCTGTTAATGGCTGTATCTGTCACTGCCTGCCCTGTGAGAGATCTGAGAAGATCGGATAGACTTGCATTACGTGAGTCTATCTGACAGGTCTTTCTGTGTTTTCTTTCTGTTTGTTGTTGTGGGCTGGATCCCACCTCTCCACAGGTTCTGCTCGTTAGCTGTTTAAGAGGCTCTATTTAAGTCCGCCTCTTACTGCTGACTTTGCGGTTGATATTTTCCTTCTGGTTGTTTGTGGATCCTCTACTTCCCGCTCCTCTCAAGCAAGCCATCCTGTTTTCTCCTTTGTGCGTGTGTTGCTGCTAGGTCTCAGGGAGATGCTGGTCCCTTCACGGTGGAAGGTACCAGCTGTCTCATTCCCCTCTCCCTAAGTTAGGGTTTGCTACAGTGTCAGCAGGGCTTAGGTTTCAGCGTATAAGTTCGTTCACCATCAGGACTTGCTCATGCTGTCAGCAGTCAGGGAGAGGCTCGGGGATTGTTAGGCGGTTACCATTCCCTCCTCCCTATCTTTGGGGCCTAGTCTGTTTACCTGTTGTTGCTTGTTTACTTGGTGTTCCTCTTATCCCCACTTGCCATGACATTATCAACTGCCCCTACCGTCATTATTTTTCTTGCTTTGTGCAGATATGTATACTGTTAAAGCACTGGTGGATCGCATGCAGGGATTATCTTTGGCGGTAGCGGGCTGACCTCCGTAATTCAGTTGCACAGTTTCAGAATTCTCAGGCGTCTGGTTCCGTCAGTGGGAACCAGGGCAGCCTTGATCCTAAAGTCGCCCTCCCAGATAGGTTTTCTGGGGGGAGTGATAATTTTGTTTGGTTCAGAGAATCTTGTAAACTGTATTTTTGACTGCGTCCGCTCTCCTCTGGGGACGAAAATAAGAGTGGGGATTATTATTTCTCTGCTGAAAGGTGATGCTCAGTCCTGGGCCTTTTCTCTACCGATCGGTTCCCAATCCCTCCGATTGGTGGATGAATTTTTCAGAGCCCTGGGCCTTATTTATGATGACCCAGACTGGGTTTCTCTGGCTGAATCTAAGCTGCGTAGTTTGATTTAGGGAGAACGTTCTGCAGAGTCATATTGCTCTGAATGTAGGAGATGGGCGACTGATTCGGAGTGGAATGACCCAGCACCCGTAGTCAGTTCTATCAAGGGCTGTCTGAGAGACTAAAAGTTGCCAAGGCATTCCACGAAAACCCTGATTCTTTGGAGGCAGCTATGTCCCTGGCCGGACAGATTGATAGAGGCCTGAGAAAGAGGTGCAAGGTTCCCCTCACTCGGGAGTCACTACCATATGGGGAAACAGCCCCTTCTGCCCCGCGGGGTACAGAGACACTCGAGCTTGTGTCTGGTGATGAGTCTATGAAATTGGGACAGCCTGATGAGCCTATGCCCTGGTAATAGGAACTTCAGGGTTCAGAGAAGACTTTGTTTCTTCTGTGGTAAAGAAGGACATTTTATTAACGTATGTCCTTAAATCTCAAGGTGAAAAAGGAAAAAAAAAAGTTGTAAAAAAGGCACCTATTTCATTGCTGCTGACATTTTTATTTTTTTTGTTATTGATCGAAATTTACTGTTTTTTTTTGCAAAAAAATGACATTTTTCACTTTCAGTTGTAAAATTTTTCAAATAAAACTACATTTCTATATAAATTTTTCTCAAAATTTATTGTTCTACATGTCTTTGATAAAAAAAAATGCAATAAGTGTATATTTATTGGTTTGGGCAAAAGTTATAGCGTTTACAAACTATGGTACAAAAATGTGAATTTCCGCATTTTGAAGCAGCTCTGACTTTCTGAGCACCTGTCATGTTTCCTGAGCTTCTACAATGCCCAGACACAAATGACCCCATTTCGGAAAGTAGACACCCTAAGGTTTTCGCTGATGGGCATAGTGAGTTCATAGAAGTTTTTATTTTTTGTCACAAGTTAGCGGAAAATGATGATTTTTCTTTTTTTTTCTTACAAAGTCTCATATTCCTCTAACTTGTGACAAAAAAATAAAAACTTCCATGAACTCACTTTGCCCATCACGAAATACCTTGGGGTGTCTTCTTTCCAAAATGGGGTCACTTGTGGGGTAGTTATACTGCCCTGGAATTTTAGGGGCCCTAATGCGTAAGAAGTAGTTTGAAATCCAAATGTGTAAAAAATGCCCTGTGAAATCCTAAAGGTGCTCTTTAGAATTTGGGCCCCTTTGCCCACCTAGGCTGCAAAAAAGTGTAACACATGTGATATCGCCGTACTCAAAAGAAGTAGGGCAATGTTTTTTGGGGTGTATTTTTACATATACCCATGCTGGGTGAGAGAAATATCTCTCTAAAAGTCAACTTTTCCCATTTTTTTATACAAAGTTGTCATTTTAGATAAATATTTCTCTCACCCAGCATGGGTATATGTAAAAAGACACCCCAAAACACATTGCCCAACTTCTCCTGAGTACGGTGATACCACATGTGTGACACTTTTTTGCAGCCTAGGTGGGCAAAGGGGCCCAAATTCTAAAGAGCACCTTTAGGATTTCACAGGGCATTTTTTACACATTTGGATTTCAAACTACTCAGGCATTAGGGCCCCTAAAATGCCAGGGCAGTATAAATACCCCACAAATGACCCCATTTCGGAAAGTAGACACCCTAAGGTATTCGCTGATGGGCATAGTGAGTTCATAGAAGTTTTTTTTTTGTCACAAGTTAGCGGAAAATGATGATTTTTATTGTTTTTTCTTACAAAGTCTCATATTCCACTAACTTGTGACAAAAAATAAAAACTTCCATGAACTCACTTTGCCCATCACGAAATACCTTGGGGTGTCTTCTTTCCAAAATGGGGTCACTTGTGGGGTATTTATACTGCCCTGGAATTTTAGGGGCCCTAATGCGTAAGAAGTAGTTTGAAATCCAAATGTGTAAAAAATGCCCTGTGAAATCCTAAAGGTGCTCTTTAGAATTTGTGCCCCTTTGCCCACCTAGGCTGCAAAAAAGTGTCACACATGTGGTATCGCCGTACTCAGGAGAAGTTGGGCAATGCGTTTTGTGGTGTCTTTTTACATATACCCATGCTGGGTGAGAGAAATATCTCTCTAAAAGTCAACTTTTCCCATTTCTTTATACAAAGTTGTCATTTTAGAGAGCTATTTCTCTCACCCAGCAAGGGTATATGTAAAAAGACACCCCAAAACACATTGCCCAACTTCTCCTTAGTACGGCGATACCACATGTGTGACACTTTTTTGCAGCCTAGGTGCGCAAAGGGGCCCAAATTCCTTTTAGGAGGGCATTTTTAGACATTTGGATTCCAGACTTCTTCTCACGCTTTAGGGCCCCTAAAATGCCAGGGCAGTATAAATACCCCACATGTGACCACAATTTGGAAAGAAGACACTCCAAGGTATTTCGTGATGTGCATAGTGAGTTCATGGAAGTTTTTATTTTTTGTCACAAGTTAGTGGAATATGAAACTTTGTAAGAAAAAAACTCCCATCATTTTCCGCTAACTTGTGACAAAAAATAAAAACTTCTATGAACTCACTATGCCCATCAGCGAATACCTTAGGGTGTCTTCTTTCCAAAATGGGGTCATTTGTGGGGTGTTTGTACTGCCCTGGCATTTGAGGGTCTCCGCAATCATTACATGTATGGCCAGCATTAGGAGTTTCTGCTATTCTCCTTATATTGAGCATACGGGTAATGAGACTTTTTTTTTCCGTTCAGCCTCTGGGCTGAAAGAAAAAATGAACGGCACAGATTTCTTCATTCGCATCGATCAATGTGGATGAAAAAATCTCTGCCAAAAAAAAAAAAAGGAGGGGAAAGGCCCCTGCCAGGACATAGGAGCTCCGCCCAACATCCAAACCCACTCAGCTTGTATGCCCTGGCAAACCCGATTTCTCCATTCACATCAATCGATGTGGATGAATAAATCATTGCCGGGATTTTTTTATTTTTTATTTTTTTTATATACAATGTGTTTGCCAAAGCATATGAACACCGCCCCTCAGCTCATAAGCCTCGGCAAACGTATCATTTTTACTGCAGAGGAGAAATATCGTCCTGTAGCGCCGCATACACCGACTTTTGTGTAATCTGACAGCAGTGCAATGCTTCTGTCAGAATGCACATCAGTGCTGCAGCTGGTTCATCGGTTGGTCCACCTAGATGGTAAAAAAAACAAAAGAGAAAGAAAAAACCAGGCCGCAACGCAATAAATTTATTAACATGAACTTTATAATAACATTTGAACAGAACATTAACTTTTATAAACTTTATTGAACTTTTGGAACAGAACATTAACTTTTTTGCTTACCGGTGATTTTTTTTTGTTATTTTTTATTTTTTTACCTTTATAGGACAAACCTCTCCTTCCCCATGGGACAATGTGCAAAGCGCAAATCGCCCAGAGATGTGGCGAAGTACATTATGCACTTTGTTCCAGGTGAAAGGAGAGGTTTGCAGCAGCTCTGTGTGAAAGGGCCCTAAGAGCCCTGTGTGCCTGTCCTGTGTGATGCAATCCCTATGCTAATAGTGTACCTGTGTGTGGTACTTCCGGAAACACTCCCCTAAGCATAGGGCAGGGTGGTCAGGGCAGTCAGGACAGAAATAGCGGGTGTCACGCCTTATTCCACTCCTGCTACAGACACGACATCTTTTTCGGGGTGACATTGAGGTACCAGCAACGACATTGGGGAAATGTCACTCGTGTAGACGGCTCACTACACTGGTGGATGGGGCCACGGAACCTCCTGGATACAGGAGGTTCTCGATGATCTCTTCCTGAAATTTGAGGAAGGATCCTGTTCTCCCAGCCTTACTGAAGAGAACAAAACTATTATACAGTGCCAATTGAATTAAATATACAGACACCTTCTTATACCAGCGTCTGGTGCGGCGGGACACTGAATACGGAGCCAACATCTGGTCATTGAAGTCCACCCCTCCCATGTCTGCGTGAATGGAGGAGAGCATGCAAACGTCACGCTTGTCTCTCTATTTCACCGCGAGCAGTTCTTCATTACACAAGGCAGCCCTCTCCCCCCTTGCAAGACGGTGGTAATGAGCCGTTGGGGGAAGCCCCGCCAACTAGGTCACGCGGTGCCACAGCAGCCAATCTGTTCTAAAAACAAATGCCTGATGAGGGGCACACACCTGTGTAAAAATTGTCCACATAAAGATGGTACCCCTTGCCAAATAAGGGTGACACCAAGTCCCAGACTGTCTTCCCACTGCTCCCCAGGTAGTCAGGGCAACCGACCGGCTCCAGGGTCTGATCTTTACCCTCATAGACACGAAATTTGTGCGTAGCCTGTGGCCCTTTCACAGAGCTTATACAATTTGACCCCATACCGGGCGCGCTTGCTTGGGATGTATTGTTTGAAGCCAAGGCGCCCAGTAAAATGTATAAGGGACTCGTCTATGCAGATGTTTTGCTCAGGGGTATACAAATCTGCAAATTTGGTGTTAAGGTGGTGTATGAGGGGCCGAATTTTGTGGAGCAGGTCAAAAGCTGGGTGGCCTCTGGGACGAGAGGTGCTGTTGTCACTAAAGTGCAGGAAACGCAGGATGGTCTCAAATCATGTCCTGGACATGGAAGCAGAGAACATGGGCATGTGATGAATTGAGTTCGTGGACCAATATGACTGCAATTCATGCTTTTTTGTAAGGCCCATGATGAGGAGAAGGCCCAGAAAAGTTTTAAATTCGGAAACTTGGACTGGTTTCCACCGGAAAGACTGGGCATAAAAGCTTCCCGGGTTGGCGGCTATAAATTGAGTGGCATACCGATTTGTTTCTGCCACGACTAAGTCCAAGAGCTCCGCAGTCAAGAACAGCTCAAAAAACCCCAGTGCCGATCCGATCTGAGCTGTCTCCACCCGAACTCCAGACTGGGCGGTGAAAGGGGGAACTACTCGTGCGGCTGAAGTTGGGGGCTGCCAATCAGAGTTTGCCAGCACCTCAGGGACTCTAGGGGCTCTATGGGCCTGTCTGTGCGGTGGCTGCGATGGGGGAACTACTGCACGTGCCACCGTACCAGCTTCAACTGCCCTTCTGGTGCTCACCACTTCACCATGTTGTACGGCAGTGCTGGTACTAGGTCCAGGATGGGCTGCGCTGCTGGTGTATGCCTCACCACGTAATCTGACAGCGCCAGCCCCACTCTGCTGCCCTTGAAGCGGATCCTGCACAACCTGTGGTCTAGCAACACGGGGCCGGGTACGCCTGGTGGTATCAGGGACCTCAACCTCATCGTCCGAACTTTGGGTCAGACTGCCACTGCTTTCTACAGGTTTGTATTCTGACCCGCTGGATTCGTCAGATGAGGGTTCCCATTCCTCATCCGACTGGGTCAGAAGCCTGCAGGCCTCTTCAGAAAAATACCCCTTATTTGCCATTTGGTCAACTAAATTTAGGGGGTATTCCCTGAGACTACCCAAGAAAAAAAGCAAGCCTGTCTTACAAATGGGAGGCTAGCGAAGTACCGGAGGCCGCTGCGGTAGATAAAAAATATCAAAACTGATTTTTTTTTTATCGCCTCAGCACTTGTAAAGTGATTGTGCAGTGATAAAAAAAATATATATTTTTTGTCACTGCGGCGGGGCGGGTGTGGGTGAACGCACGTGTGGGCGACCGATCAGGCCTGATCGGGCAAACACTGCGTTTTGGGTGGAGGGCGAGCTAAGGTGACACTAATACTATTATAGATCTGACTGTGATCAGTTCTGATCACTTACAGATACTATAAAAGTACCAATGCTGATTAGCGATACGCTAATCACGAATCAGTGACTGCGGTGCGGGGGGCGCTAACCGGCACTAACTACCTAACAAATGGGCCTAAACTATCCTAAAACCTAACAGTCAATACTAGTGAAAAAAAAAAAGTGACAGTTTACACTGATTACTTTTTTCCCTTTCACTAGTGATTGACAGGGGTGATCAAGGGGTTAATTGGGGTGATGGGGGGTGATCTGGGGCTAAGTGTGTGGTGTCTTCTGTACTTACAGTGATCTGTGCTCCTCTGCTGGGACCAACCGACAAAAAGGACCAGCAGAGAAGCACAGAAGCCATTTAACACATTATATTTATAAATATAATGTGCTAACTGGCTTGTGATTCGTTTTTTTGAAACGATGACCATTGGCTGGCAGGCTGGTGGCGAAATACTCCTTTAACTTTTGCCGGCCCGCAATGCGCATGCGCAGGCCGGCTGTGTGCGTAATCTCGCGTCTCGCGAGATGACGCACGGATGCGTCTAGGAGAAATGAATCGACCGCCTCCGGACCACAATCCTGCGTTAGGTGGTCCGGAGGCTGTTAAAGAGGCTCTATTTAAGTCCGCCTCTTACTGCAGACTTTGCGGTTGATATTTTCCTTCTGGAGTTCTGTAATGGTTGTTTGTAGATCCTCTACTTCCCGCTCGTCTTAAGCTAAGTCCTCCTGTTTTCTCCTTTGTGCATGTGTTGCTGCTAGGTGTGAGGGAGACGCTGGTCCCTTCATGGTGGAAGGTACTGGCTGTCTCATTCCCCTCTCCCTAAGTTAGGGTTTGCTACAGTGGTCAGCAGAGCTTAGGTTCCAGTGTATGAGTTCATTCACCATCAGGACTTGCTCATACTGTCAGCAGTCAGGGAGAGGCTTAGGGATTGTTAGGAGGTTACCATTCCCTCCTCCCTATCTTTGGGGCCTAGTATGTTTACCTGTTGTTGCTTGTTTACTTGGTGTTCCTCTTATTCCCACTTGCCATGACAGTATCATATAGCATTTGCACCTTAATAAAGAGAACGGTTTGCTGGAATTACAGAGGTATCATCTATTGCAAACCTGAAAGCAGCAGTATAATGGTAATTTGGATCCCCGTCAGTGCAGCAAGGTGTAATAGGTTTGTTCCTATTACCCAGGCTGTAACCTCCCCTACTGAACCCTGTTATCCTGTTATAGTGTGGATTAATTCCTCCCTTTCCTTTCCCTACACTTCTAATGCTCTTTCCCTGAACCTCTATTCAGCAAAATAAAAGTTTTAAATTCTTTCCTGTCACTGTCCCTAGCGCCTGCTGACGTCTCTCCCTGCACACTGAGTACACTGGAAATTGGCTGAATCCAAGATGGCTGAGGCTATTTATAGGGCTGTGACATCACAGGGCTGGCTGGCTGCTGATTGGCTGCATGCATGGCATTGTGGGTGATCCCTCGTTCCCAGATTTCTTTGCTTCATGTCCTAACATGTGCAGCAGCCATTTTAGGAAAACATTTTTATTCGTTACCATGAAGCGTGAGGAAATTTGGATTTGGTGCAAATCGATTCCATTCAATTCCACTTCGTCAACCTCGATTCTCTCATCTCTACTGACTATGGCCACATAAGGGATGTTTCTAAAAACTGCAGAATCTGGGTGATATATGTTGATTTTTATTTATCTTCTTTCACCTTCTGTGTTTCCTGTGAAGCACCTAAATTGTTAACTTCAATTTCCTAAGTTCCATTTTGAATACTTTGTAGGGTACCGTTTTTAAAATTGGGTGATTTATGTGGGTTTCTAACATACAAGCTAACTTAATTATTCCATAAAAAATTTTGGAAACTTGCTTAAAAATTAGAAAAATTGGAGCTAAACGTATAAACCTTTTAACATTCCCAAAAAATAAAAGCGCGTTTGAAAAAATAATGTCAACATACAGTGGACATATGGTGAATACTTAGTGTTAAAAGGCTACGTACACCTTTGGGGGCAATTTGTTTTGTTATTATTGCATTGTACTCATTTTAAGCTAAAAAAAAAATTTTTTTATTGGTCTGTATTACAAATATGGAGCCCTTTTTTCTGTACAGAGCTGCGATGCTCTAATAGAGGGATCTGAATTTTCTCTCTGCTCCATCAGCCAACTAATTCGATGGCTTCTTATCACTGATCTCCCACATTATAAACACTCATTATAGCTCAGTTCTTATCTTACTGATAAGAATGTGGCTTAAATACGGTTTATTACCTCTTAATAGATTAGAGATGAGGGGCACAAAGTGAAAGTAAAAACTACTATTCACAGAGCTAGACAGTTAACCCTTTGTGACCGAACGGCTCAATATTTTTAATAATGACCAATTGAAAAAACGATTTTTAGCCCAAAATGAGTAAAATGCAGTCTTTAAAAAAAAATTGCCTCCGAAGGTGTACATAGCCTTTAACTATTTTGTGAGGTATAACTATCTGTCTTAGGAGCAGAGGAATTCAAATTTTGAAAATTGCTAATTTTGTAAGAATTTGTTAAATTTTGGATTTATTAAAAATAAATAAATACAAAATATATTGACCAGAATTTACCATTAACAAAAAGTACAATGTGGCATGTAAAAACAGTTTTAGAATTTCTTGGATAAGTAAACACATTCCAAAATCATTTCCACATTAAAGGGGTTGTCTGTCCTAGGCAGACCTGCGAAGGATCTGGCCTCTGCTGCCTCGCCTGAGTCCCTGGATATAAACTTCCAGTGTGACGCCACTGCAGCCATTCACTGGCCGCAGCGGTCACCTGCTCCCCTTGCTATCTGTCAGTGATTGGCTGCAGCAGCATCAATACAGAAGATTGCATACAGGGACCCATGTGGAGCAGTAGAAACTGGAGAGCACAGGGTTGGGAAGCAGGTAAGTATGCTTGCCTTTTAGGTCTGCCCAGGAGAGGGGGTTTGAGACGCCCCAACTCCCCAAATGTGCACAACCCATTTAAGTCACAAATTTAAAATAGGGAGATGCATCCTTAAAGGGATATCCCAGCTTTTTTATATTTTGATGACATATCCTCAGGATAGGTCAATAATATCAGATCAGTGAGGGTCCAGCACCCGCAACCCGAACAATCATTTTTTTGGGGGGGGAACAGCCACTGGTGCCAGATTCTAAACAATGGGCGGAGCCAGAGGCAGACAGCACCATGCATTGTGCAGAGGCCATGTTGGGTACTGCAGCTCTGTTCCCATTAATTTTCATAAAGCTGAAACATCTCCTCTCCCATTTTAAATTTTCTCCCAGTTGTGTACCCCTGGACATGGATATTTTTGTCTCCATGGACAAATGAATTTATAGGACGACAATATTAAAATAATGTCAGTACTGCCATTTGTCACCTATGCAGATGCTTTGGCACATACTGAATGGATCATACATTACCCTAGAACAGGACAAGTGTCACCGATAGGGAATGAGCTCTTACAAGAGTCGCCTGCAGCAAACTTTCTAAGAACTATTATCTGCTTCATCATTAATAAGGAATTCCTTTGGAATAGTGGTGGACTCTTAAGTGGTTACCTGAGAGGCCTCCTCGCCCTTTGATTTTCACGCCTTTCCTGCCAAACCTAGTTTTTTCCCCCCTGTGATTCTATTACCAGGATCTTAATCATCTTCTTATCACTGGGCTGTGACCAATGGCCCCAGGTGGAAATGTAGTATCTGCCTGCATCCGTCTCTACTACATTCCCACAGAGCCTTCACTGCAGATGTAGCAGAGCTAGGTTTTCATGCAAAATATGGATACTGTCTATGCTGCATCTGCATTTGTTGCGGACCTATTGACTTCAATGGGTCCAACATTTTGCGGACAAGTGTAAGACATGTTCTATCTTTTTGCAGAACGGACATAGGGACGCGGATCATCCGTGTGCTTTCTGCATCCATATGTCCATTCCACAAAAGGATAGAATATGTCCGCAAAATGCTGACCACTGACTCATTGAAGTCAATGGGTCTGCAAAAAAAGGAATACGACACACGGACAGCATCCGTATTTTGCAGATCTGCGATTCAGGGACCGTAAAACGGATACAGTGAACTGACCTGCGGAATATTTTGCAACAGAAATCCTACAAAAAGACTACCTTCAGATGAAAGAGAAGGATACTTAGTCGCAGAAATGTCTGCAGCAAAATCTGCCGCATGTGAATGTCCCCGACACTGATGTAATATTAAAATGTGTGACATTTTGATTTTCTGTCCAAATTTTCATTGCTTATCAAGATTTCACATGAAATGATTTTTCAACCACAGGGTGCCCAGAATTTAGAAAAAAAACAAAACTCTGCTTTCTTTATTACTGAAACTGCGCCACTCCCTCTTAGTGGCTCTGCCTGGTATTGCAGATAAGAATAGTCCTGAGCTGCCTCTAATCTATACATGGAATTCTTGGCATTCATTGTAAAAGTAGAAACATGGGTTGCTGAAAAATAATTGAAAAAAGAAAGAAAGAAACGTTAACCAACCTGAATCCTGCAGCCATTATGTCTCAATAAAGCCACTTCATAAAAACATTTGTCATGTGGGCATTTAGGTCATTATTTTTTCGGGAATATCTAAGGGCTCCTATACTGATTAAACTCAATGGAAGTGTCACTTTAATTTACAAACTCAGCCCTGCTACATCATCAGTCAGGCCAGACTGGCTTTATAATTCTCTCCGTACTGGCTGATGACAGGACAATTCTGTTATCCTCTTGAGGCATTAATCTGCTGGATGGCGGCGAAGTCCTCGCTTGTTTGACTACATGACATGACGGCGCAATAATTAGATGTTTTCTATTTGGGGTCGAAATAGAAATCTTGCGATGAGGCGGTCAAACGATAACGAGCAGAAGAGGAATTAAAGACAGCAACTTCCACAGTCACTAGTGCCGCCATATCATGTCTTACAGAAGTAATATCACACTTCAAAAAAACGTATTTCACGTGTGGGCAGACGGTATATTAAATAACATGGATGAGGCCAGCGTATGCAGCAAACTTGGCTTTCCCCAGTGATGAACCTGTTTTATCACCCAGCGGAGACTTACTGGCCTGGGCCCAGGGCACTTATATGATGTAGCAGAGCTGAGTAAGTCTGCATGCCGGGGCTGCATTGTTTTAGCAAGATAGCCCACAGAGCATGACTTGTCACCTCCGCTGTCATTTCTATTTTAGTGAACACTTCTGTTCTTCATGAACTGTCTCTTCTTAAAACTCTGCCTTGTGCTATTCCACTGTTCATCCTCCTGGAAAAAAAATAACCACACACTAACAAAATTCATCATGGTAGTAAATTCCTATGCATATATAAACCATGGACTCCCATAGGAATAGTTATGTTTTTTTAGTTTTTTTTTCATGGCAAAATGCAATAAATGGACATCTGTCAGCAGATTTGTACCTATGACACTGGCTGACCTGTTACATGTGCACTCGGCAGCTGAAGGCATCTGTGTTGGTCCCATGTTCATATGTGCCCGCATTGCTGAGAAAAAGGAAGCTTTAATATATGCAAATGAGCCTCTAGGAGCAACGGGGGCGTTACCATTACACCTAGAGGCTCTGCTCTCTCTGCAGCTGCCACGCCCCCTGCACTTTGATTGACAGGACCAGGCAGTGTAAACGTCATCATGTCTGGCCCTGTCAATCAAAGTGCAGGGGGCGTGGCAGCTGCAGAGAGATCAGAGCCTCTAGGTGTAAAGGCAACGCCCCCATTGCTCCTAGAGGCTCATTTGCATATACTAAAACATCATCTTTCTCACCATATGAACATGGGACCAACACAGATGCCTTCAGCTGCCAACAGGTCAGCCAGTGTCATAGGCACAAATCTGCTGACAGATGCCCTTTAAAAATTAAACGCAATTATGTGATAAACCGCCATCTGAATATATCGCCATTTTGTGCATCAGCGGTCTGGTTAGCTATCTCCTGTGCATGGGCGAGAGGCCTTTACCCTGACAGCCAGAGTAATGACTGGTGAGAAAACCTTCAGGTATCCGATCTCACATCACAAGCCCCAGTCCCGTACATATGGCGGCCGCCGCCTTCCAGCTGCCGAGGCTTTTGAACTGCAGAAATAAATGTGCAATTTAATGGAGGTGGAGTGGAGAGTGATCTGTGCGGAAAAGTAATTACAGAAAACTCACTCAAGGGTCTGGAGATGTCGCTGGTAGGACCACACAAGTCTGCGTGCCGGGAGGGACCTAGCTGCGAGTCAGAAGGGCCTTTCATGTAAAATCCTCCAGTTAAACAATTAAAGGATCATATTTACACCGCCATCTGCTCCGGCCCTCCTTCAGAAAGCAAAAACATCTTCACTTAGTTTGCTGTGCACACAAACAACTCTGTTGTATCTACAGAATGACAGGGAACCTCCCAGGACTGGACATGGACGGAGTGGGTGGGGGGGGGGGGTCTTTCACTGAGGACCACCACTTCACATGCTGCTCTTAGATCCAACTATTTTTTAGGATGCAAACACATTTCTTCTGCAGTCCATGCGCCAGTACTGGAATTTACTCCAGCCGGGAGCCCCCCTCCTCCCATCCAAGCCACGGCCGTCAAATAAGGTGGTAAAAAAAAAAAAGTTTCAAATTTTCTCGCAAACCTTAAACTTGCGACAATGTGTGACTTTTCGACGACAGAAAATTGGCCAATAATAAATGACCCCCGGTGATTCCCATGGACTCACTCATTGCTTACAGCTGCTGCTCAGGTTCACTTCAAGGGCTCATCACAGGGCAGAGCCAAGTGCACATGGCCTGTATGGCGGTACATGGAGTCCCTACAGTTACATACTCATACGGCTGTGTACTCAAAATGTTTTTTGCGAAGCAACGGAACGGACATACTGATGCGGACAGCACATGGTGTGCTGTCCGCATCTTTTGCGGACCCATTGAAATGAATGGGTCCGCATCCTATCAGCAAAAAAAAGCGGAACGGACACGGAAACAAACAATGTTCGTGTGCATGTAGCCTTAATGTGACTCTGCCTCATCATATACCCTGCTGCAGAACCCAAAATAAAGGGGGCACCACCTTGGTTGTGTGATCAGTGGCCGAGCACCACTTGCAGTTTATATTCTTAGGTTTTCCAGGTGTTTCCCCCCCGGTGTCTGCATATGTCTTAGTGCAACTGGCCGCCCCTTGGGGCCCTATTAGAGGGTTGGTACCCAGGTGTAGGAATGGCCGAGTGGTATAGGGTGGCCTAAAATGTCCCTTTATGTGTGTAAGTGAGTGTCACGGTGCTCCTAGTGTAGTGTCCCACTAGGTAAAGGTGGGCACTACACAGGTTAATGTGTTGTATTGCATTTGTGTATTTTCCCTGTGTTAACTGGGTGTCAGGCCTGTCAGGGTGCAGTTTAGCCTCCCAGACGTTAGACGGGAGCTAGAGAGCCCTAGATATATATAGGAAGGCCCAGACAGGGGAGTGGTAGTGTATTCCAGGGGACTAGAGGAGTTACCTCGTCAGCCTGAAGCTCCTGAGGCTAAGGATAGCTCAGTTGAGATACCCCAGTGGTAGGACAGCACCTCTTGGGAGCTACCTGCAGTCACCTGTCAGCGGAAGCAGAGAGAGATACAGCTAGGAAGCAAAGGTATTTGTAACCTTAAGCAAGCGCCAATACTGGAGGAAGGAATTCTTACCAAGGTTTTAAGCCAGCGAATAGGCATCCGGGCCTTGGGATCCAGCCAGCTAGAATAGCTGTGGGGATAGAGCAGCATAGCACTGCCAAGTATTAATTATATACCCTCCACGTATCTTGCAAGATTGCAACCTGCTGTGAATAAACCTGCTGTGCTTTTGGAACTGTAAAGGACTGCATTAACCTCTTCTGTACTGCATGTATAAAGTTGGACTGTTGTCACCAAGTAAAGCAACGTTTGGTTCACCATACCATCTGTGTACCTCACTTCTTGCTACTAAAAACCGGTGTGCCACCGTTACAGGCACTGGCGTCACGAACCATAAAGGGACCTTGCCTCAGGCACTCTAAACACCTGCAACAACCAGGGCACCTCACCCAACATCAGGCCAGGTCTCTACACCCAGAGTGTGCCCCAGAGGAATTAGTGTCTGCCTCTCATTCACTGCTACATGCCTGCCCAGGGTCCTCCAAAAAGTGCTCTGGCTGGCTTAGCTTGGCCTGGGCAAGTCCAGCAGAGACATGCTCAGCACACCCTCCTTCCCCTAGCAGGGGGTAAGATAGACTAACTAAAACTAATCCCCACCCTTCCTGCAGGAAGTGGGACCATTCTATCTACCTACATCTCTGCCATATTTGCTGCCACCTGCTGGTGAACCAGGCACATTACATGCAAACGTGACAGTTGCAAACAGATTAGTAATGCACATTGGTGAGGACCTGGAATAAATACACAAGATGACATATATTAGCATACAAAGAAGCAGGGCAGAGGAGTGCTAATGCCACTCTGGGGAGTTACATTAGTGCCCTGCAGAGCCATGCTGTTTGCTTTTGCATTGCAGTCACAGCAGACTTGCTGGACATACACATTAGACAAATTTGGCCGAACCTGCCGATTTAAGAAGGATCGGTCAGCAATCTAACGTGCATGGGGGGCCCTAGTGAACTGTAATACCAGGAACAGCCACTAATAAAGGTATGGCGCTGTGCCTATAAACGATGAAGGGGTCAAGGCACAAGCCATAGAGCCAAAGCCCCTTTAAACATCTAATTGCAGGGCTGCTGAGAAGGGTCCTATTGAATGACAGCAAGCAGAGATCTTAGAAACACTAAATGATTTCCATAACTCAATGAATGACCTTAGGCTTTGTTCACCTTCCGCAGGTGTGACCCAAACCTTAAAGGCTATGTACACCTTCGGGGAAATTTTTTATGATTGCATTTTACTTATTTTGGGCTATAAATTTTTATTTTTTTAAATGGTCTTTCTTAAAAATATTGAGCAATTCTGTCACAAAGGGTTAAAGGGGTTCTGCAGTTTGTTTATACTGATGATCTATCCCCTGGATAGATCATCAGCATCTGACCGGCGGGGGTCCGACACCCGGGACCCCCGCCGATCAGCTATTTGAGAAGGCAGCGGCGCTCCAGGAGCACCGCGGCCTTCTCACTGTTTACCGCTGGCCCAGTGACATCACAACTAGTATCAACTGGCCTGGGCGGGGCTAAGTTCCATTCAAGTGAACAGAGCTTAGCCTCGCCCAGTTGATACTAGTTGAGATGTCACTGGGCCAGCGGTAAACAGTGAGAAGGCTGCGGCGCTCCTGGAGCGCCGCTGCCTTCTCAAACAGATGATTGGTGGGGGTATCGTGTGTCAGACCCCTGCCGATCAGATGCTGATGATCTATCCAGAGGATAGATCATCAGTCTGAGCAAACTGTAGAACCCCGTTAACTGTTTGTCTTGCTGTGTGAACCGTACTTTCACTTTCACTTTGTGCTGGTCACCTAATAAACCTTATCTCTCAATTAGCTAATGGACATAAAACACTTATTTAAGACACATTCTTATCAGTAAGATAAGAATTGGTCTACAGTGAGTGTTTAGAGATCAGGAACCATCAGCTGAGCTGCCTGATGGAGCACAGTGAAAATACAGAGCCTGCTACTAGAGAAACTCAAGGCTGCACAGAGACAGGGGTTTAACATTTTTAATAAAGATCAACTGAAAAAATATTTTTTTAGTCTACAATGAGCACAATGCAATAATAAAAAAAATGCCCCCAAAGGTGTACATACCCTTTAAAGGGGTTGCCCCACAATAACAACTTATTTCCTATCCACAGGATAGGGGATCAGCATCTGATTGTTGGGGTGGGGGTCTCTCTGCTGGGACCCCCACCAATCATGAGGGCCTGCTTGAATGGAACAACAGTCACACATGCATGGTGCCACTCCAGTCAATGTCTATGGGACTGACGAATATAGTTTAGTACTGTCCCACAGAGATTGAGTGGAGCAGCAGTGCGCACGTGCCACAAGTACTCCACGCAAATAGGGAACACAGGACTCCCATTCCCGCAGTCAAGTGGCTATTTGGGGACCTTTGGTATTACTGAGGGATCGAGATAAGGCTTTGACAGGGCAGTAATAGGGCAAACGACCCCATCTTTCTACATAAGGCCGTCTTTTCATTAGTCCTTATCCACCAAAGCCTCCACCATGTATTTGACTACATCGCTGGTCCTCAATACCGCGCTGACAGCGGGGGCAGGAGGACAAATGCTTCTGCTCAGGAGATTGCTCATAACCTGGAGGCAATAGTTTTCATCAGCAATTACTACAAGAGGTGATAAATATGTCTGGATGAACCTGCCTTCAGCTACAGTAAGACGTCAGGATCGTCTGTAGTAAGAGGTGACATTGATCCCCGGCACCAGCCGACTAATCCTGCCATAAAACGCACATTTTCATTAAGATTCCCTTAGGAAGATAATATTACAGTCAGAGGATGACGGCTGATATCCACATTATTGTCACAAAGCCCCAAAAACTTCTACTTTGCTAATCTGGATCTTATTTTAGGCCATATTAATGCAGTTTTATCTGTTTTTTTTTCATCGCGCTGGTACTGTTATAGACAATGATAATGCATTCACAGTTTTCAATGATTCGTGGATTCTTGTCATTGAAAAAAAAGCACACTATAAATTCACTCCAGGCAAAATAATAGAGCATATAATCTGTATGGTAAGATATATGAGCCCGTCCTTATGTTTTGGGCTTTGCAGCAACTCTAAGGGTAAAAAGGCCATTCATGGGTTTCTTTACTTTTGGTAGGAGCAAGTACAAAGTTGCCGTGAAATAGTAAAATTCTGTTACCTGCGGCCACCACTAGAGGGAGCTAAGAGCATCAGAGGCAAACCCTTTTTAAAATGCAAAATCACTTTTAAAAGTGATCAGTTGATTGCCTTGGGTCCTGTTGGAAAACAGCCAATCACCCCTACAGCAGCAGTGCCATAGATAAATGGCTGTCCTTAAAATACAAAGAGGGCTCAAGTCCAGCAGAACAAGAGTTACTTCTATGGTTCTCTGTTTGAGCTCATAGAAGGGGGTCCTGAGCGTTGGACTCTTCCCTATAATGCCCATATAAAATAGCAGGACATATGCTGGTCTTCTTGAGGTAACCCTTTTAATAAAGTGATATAAATCCAAGTGAACTCTCCCTGTGTACACACTAGGGCTGCAGCTATCTATTATTTCTGTAATCAAGTATTCTACTGATTAATCCAATGATTAATTGAGTACTCTAATAAGAATTTTTTTTAAAAAATGTTTTCATTTATAAAAACTAATCAGACCCTTCTGCCATCAGTTCTCGGCACCATCAGCTCACCCCCCCCCCCCACCACCCGTGCCATCAGGCTCTCCCCCCCCCCCCCCGTGCCATCAGGCTCCCCCCCAGTGCCATCTGGCTCCTGCTCAGTGCCATCAGGCTCCCCCCGTGCCATCAGGCTCCCTCCCAGTGCTATCAGTTTCCCTCCCAGTGCCATCAGGCTCCCCCCCCAGTGCCATCAGGCTCTCCCCCCAGTGCCATCAGGCTTCCCCCGTGCCATCAGGCTCCCCCCCTGTGCCATCAGGCTCCCGCCCCCGTGCCATTGGTTACTCCCCAGTGCCACCATCATCTCCTACTAGCCATTAGTCCCCAGCGCCAGTGAAAACTAATATTTACCTTTCCTGTAGGGGCGCCACCGACACTCCGCAGTTGCATCGTCTTCTTCACATGCTGCACTGGCACTCCTGGCATCACACAGCGTCAGGTCATAGTGGGCGCTTATATGCACTATGCCCTGACGATGTGTGTATGTTAGGATACAGTACAGCGCGGTGCAGGCCGGCGGGAGACCACGGAGTGTGAGTAATAGCAAGCGCTTCACTCACGCTCCGTGGTCACCTGGCACAAACAAATCCTCTATGCAAAAAATTTGCATAGAGGATTTTTTACGTTGAGTTAGTAACATAGTAACATAGTATATAAGGCCGAAAAAAAAGACATTTGTCCATCCAGTTCGGCCTGTTATCCTGCAAGTTGAGACAGAGGAAGGCAAAAAAAAAAAAAAAACCCTGTGAGGTAGAAGCCAATTTTCCTCACTTTAGGGGAATAAAAAAGTTCCTTCCTGAATCCAATCAGGCAATCAGAATAACTCCCTGGATCAACGACCCCTCTCTAGTAGCTATAGCCTGTAATATTATTACGCTCCAGAAATACATCCAGGCCCCTCTTGAACTCTTTTAGTGAACGCACCATCACCACCTCCTCAGGCAGAGAGCTCCATAGTCTCACTGCTCTTACCGTAAAGAATTCTTTTCTATTCTATTTAATCGAGTAATCGTTTCAGCCCTACTATACACACGCAAGAAATGTTCCGTTTTAGTTATAGCTTGTTTTTAAGTGTTTAATACATGTTTGAAAAATTACTGGTGGCTATGAAAGATGTCAGAACACAGAAGACATCACAGCTTGCCGTGTGCAGGACTGCAAAACCATGCTGACTTCTTCCCATGCCGACTCCTCACCAATGCCAAAAGAATCTTTAATAGGCACCTGAAGAGAAGAACTAGAGATGTGCAGAACCCCTTAGCAAGGAGTATCTGCAAGTGGTTTGTTATTAAATGTAATACAATGTTATGCCATGTATTGTTTTGCTATGTTATGTATTACAACCAGTATAACCATGTATGGATGGCACAGCTATGGTTAATAATCATGGCTCAGCCTTTTTGGTTGCTAGGTAGTGGCTGGCTCCTCTCCTAGCTCTAGTGAATTCTAGGGAAAGTTCAGAGAGGAAAGAAGCTGTTGCTTCAAGCTCCCTCTTTTCAGGCCTGAGAAAGCTACAGAGACCAACAGATCTCTGCATGATCTACAGAAATATAAAGAGAGAATTGGAGAACTTAGAATCCACATGGCCAAGCATAGGAGTCAAGGTAACCTGATACTACAGCTATTCAGACTTTGCTGATATGGGGGAACACTGTTAAGATACTCTTCACACTTGAACACATCCTGGACAGATGTGCCTTCAAAAACCCTGTATTCCGCAGTGTACAATGCAGCCATTAATGCCAAGGTACTGTTGCCAGCCATAGATTTTACGGGAAGAGACTTGAGACAGAGAGAGAAGAGGGCCATAGCTTCCATCCTTGCCTATAATCCATGCTTCGCTATTTGGGATAGAATTGGACTGTGTACAGTTGGAGCAGCGTTTTGATATAGTTGGATGTACTACAACTCCCATTTTGCATTACTGCAAAGAGAAATATTTCTTCCTTTACCTCTAGCCTGTTTTTTTTACTCCTACATAATGCGCTGGTCAATGTACTCACACCTATCCACACACATAAAATCATGAGCCCCCCAGCTACCGTACCATAAGGAACGAGCCCCGATGGAAGAAAGGTGTTCTCCTAACACGTCCCGGGCCCTAGGGAGAAACGGTGTCAGGAAAGCCACTGTGACAGCCAGATCCACTACTACTCCCATCCTCTGCTCCTGCTCCTCATGGGCTCGCTGCACATGGAGCAAAAGAAGAAAACAGTCCCTGGGGAGAAGATGGCACCAGCATGCACTATGGGAAGCAGGAGGGAGCAATGTGATGCTCTGGGCAATGTTCTCCTGGCTTTCAACATATAGGACTTAACAGAACTCATGCTGTTAATGTCTTGGAGCCATGAACCTCGAGAGGTCTTGCAGAGTCCCTGCCCGCCTTGATGGGTCAGAAGTATTTTAATTGCAGCGTCCCACTTATGTGTGTATAATTGGTTCCCTTAAATTTCTGTATATTTATTTAATGTATTGTATTTCCTAATATCAGGCTGGCATTGTCATTACATTTATTCGCCCCTAGGTGGTGCTGGCGCCATATATTATATATAGCCTGGGATTTGTTAATAAAGTTAGTTGAGTTCGGTGTGTAGAAAGGAAACAGAGAGGAGAAAAAAGGAAGTGTATGGAGGAGCAGAGCAGGCCCAGTCCAAGATGTAGCTGCGTTTCTTTCCTCTGGGCCCTGATCAAGCCTGGAGAGGACAGACCAAGTAGTCATAGCAGCCCAGCACAGACAAGTGAGTCTATGTAAGAATATAAAGCAAGTCTAGTGAAGATTAGAGCTGAGTCTAGCCAAGGGACTTCACAAGCACCAGTGACCAGGAGGAACTTCAAGGTACATGGACACAACTGGATGATTAGTGCGCAGAATTATCCTTTTTCACTAAATGCCTTCTGGGGCATAGTGGACCTGAATATTTCAGGAGAGCATCCTACATGAAATAAGGTAGCAGAGAGTTTGCCTGCCACAAGGGAGAACGCCCTTATTAGATTACTCAATATAAAAGTAAGGAAACCATTATATTCAGAACCTGAGTGCTAGAGATTGGACTTAAAGTAGAACTATCTAAGAAGAGAACAACGCCCATTATTCCCTTTGCGCCAAAGTATTAACATGTGATATTTTGATAATGTGTATTTATATGCAAAACTCTTTTATGCACTTGAATTTACTGGATTAACTTGAAAAATAATATATATATATAGGAAAAAATGTTGGCACCGCACAAATGAGGAGCGGGTGCTATGTCCCAAGCCACAAGCCCAATGCCAACATTTTTACATGTCTTCTCCTCCCCTGCTCTCCGTCCCCTAATCATGTTTTTGTATATGTGTATTGGCACAGCTGTTCACCATTATGCACTTTTGCACTTTATCATTTGTAAATCGATGAAATGTTGTACATCATACATGTGTCACATTTTCTTTTTTTAGATATTTCATATGTGGTTGGTGACAATCACTGTTTTTATCACTTTTTTAAACATATACAGTACAGAACAAAAGTTTGGACACACCTTCTCATTCAAAGAGTTTTCTTTATTTTCAAGACTATGAAAATTGTAGATTCACACTGAAGGCATAAAAACTATGAATTAACACATGTGGAATTATATACATGACAAAAAAGTGTGAAACAACTGAAAATATGTCATATTCTAGGTTCTTCAAAGTAGCCACCTTTTGCTTTGATTACTGCTTTGCACACTCTTGGCATTCTCTTGATGAGCTTCAAGAGGTAGTCACCTGAAATGGTCTTCCAACAGTCTTGTAGGAGTTCCCAGAGATGCTTAGCACTTGTTGGCCCTTTTGCCTTCACTCTGCGTGCGGTCCAGCTCACCCCAAACCATCTCGATTGGGTTCAGGTCCGGTGACTGTGGAGGCCAGGTCATCTGGCACAGCACCTCATCACTCTCCTTCATGGTCAAATAGCCCTTACACAGCCTGGAGGTGTGTTTGGGGTCATTGTCCTGTTGAAAAATAAATAATGGTCCAACTAAACGCAAACCGGATGGAATAGCATGCCGCTGCAAGATGCTGTGGTAGCCATGCTGGTTCAGTATGCCTTCAATTTTGAATAAATCCCCAACAGTGTCACCATCACACCTCCTCCTCCATGCTTCACGGTGGGAACCAGGCATGTAGAGTCCATCCGTTCACCTTTTCTGCGTCGCACAAAGACACGGTGGTTGGAACCAAAGATCTCAAATTTGGACTCATCAGACCAAAGCACAGATTTCCACTGGTCTAATGTCCATTCCTTGTGTTCTTTAGCCCAAACAAGTCTCTTCTGCTTGTTGCCTGTCCTTAGCAGTGGTTTCCTAGCAGATATTCTACCATGAAGGCCTAATTCACACAGTCTCCTCTTAACAGTTGTTCTAGAGATGTGTCTGCTGCTAGAACTCTGTGTGGCATTGACCTGGTCTCTAATCTGAGCTGCTGTTAACCTGCGATTTCTGAGGCTGGTGACTCGGATGAGCTTATCCTCCGCAGCAGAGGTGACTCTTGGTCTTCCTTTCCTGGGGCGGTGTCACGACCCTTGGTCATGGTCGTGACTCCTTGGGAGCCGCATGCAGTTACCCGCGGTTTTGGTGTTGTGTCAACCGCAGCTGGGGGCACTTAGTGGTTTGCCTCAGGTGCGGTTGCCGCGGATAACAGGCATGCGTGCGGTTGCCCTTGGCAACGTGTTTTATGTGCACTCCCTTTGTCTGTTTGTGGTGCACTAGGTCATGTGTTGTATGCACGGAGACACCTTCCTTCATCTGCGGTTGTCCGCGGCAACGTCTGTTGCTGTGTGCATGTGGTGGCAGGGTCTCGGCCTGCTGGCTGTTCCCCAGAACATGGTTGCCACGCATGCCGTTGCTGGCGGTAACAGGTGAGTGTGTTGGTGTGTGTTATGTATTGTGTGTACTTCCCCTTTAAGTTGGTGTTTTCCCTTTCCTGTGGTGCTGGAAGGGTTAATTCTCTTCTCAGTGTGTGTGATGTCACTGGGTGTGTTCTGACCGGTGGGTGTGGCCACTTAGGCCTATAAAGCCTCGTTCTCTGGCTGGGCTCAGTAGGTTGCTTTCAGCCAGGCATAGCTGGAGCAGCCTCCTGTATATTACCATCTACCAGTGGGGGCCTCCCTTCTGGTCATAAAACTTTGTTATTCGGTGTTATCTAGGTGTGTGTGGGGTTTCTGTATCATTGCAGCTTATGGTCCGGGTCCCTGTGTGATGTCTGTGTGTGCTGTCATTGTTGGTGTCCTGAACAAACAGCACCTGCACATGGGTTCCTGGTTGTGTTGTTCTGTGGCAGGTGAGTGTTGTGTTGATTGCGTTTGCCTGTCACTGCCATAAGGTGTTTTCTGTTTCCCCTTGTTGCTTGGCCATTGAGACTCCTGCTCCTCCGTGCCAAGGAGGAGTAGGTCGTCTCACCCAGCTCCTAGGTCAGGGATCTGCGGAGGGTCAGCAGGGATCCGAGGTTCCTGAGTATGGGCCCTCCTACCATCAAGGTCGGCCCATGCAGGTAGGAGACAGGGTCAGAGTTAGGGACGCAACAGGAGGTGACCTGCTCCCTAATTCTGTGTTGTTTGGCCAAGTGGTAACCCTACCATCTCCTGGCACCGCACGGCTGGGGGTTTCCCCCACCTCCAGCCGTGACAGGCGGTCCGCATGTAAACCAGTTTCTTTGTAGTGCTTGATGGTTTTTGTGACTGCACTTGGGGACATTTTCAAAGTTTTCCCAATTTTTTGGACTGACTGACCTTCATTTCTTTAAGTAATGATGTCCACTCGTTTTTCTTTACTTAGCTGCTTTTTTCTTGCCATAATACAAATTCTAACAGTCTATTCAGTAGGACTATCAGCTGTGTATCCACCTGACTTCTCCACAACGCAACTGATGGTCCCAACCCCATTTATAAGGCAAGAAATCCCACTTATTAAACCTGACAGGGCACACCTGTGAAGTGAAAACCATTTCAGGTGACTACCTCTTGAAGCTCATGAAGAGAATGCCAAGAGTATGCAAAGCAGTAATCAAAGCAAAAGGTGGCTACTTTGAAGAACCTAGAATGTGACATATTTTCAGTTGTTTCACACTTTTTTGTCATGTATATAATTCCACATGTGTTAATTCATAGTTTTGATGCCTTCAGTGTGAATCTACAATTTTCATAGTCATGAAAATAAAGAAAACTCTTTGAATGAGAAGGTGTGTCCAAACTTTTGGTCTGTACTGTATATGTATATTGATCAATTATGTAATTAATTCCGCACTGCTGTTTTGTACATTGATTGATGAATTGTTTGCACTGTATATATTCCACTGTGTACCACTGTTCTTTGCTTGAGAAAGGCTCTATTGATGAGCCGAAACGTTGCCATTTTGCCACATGGGTGAATAAACATTGCTGTTGTTTTTGGAGTGCTGTCTCATTTACGTTCATATATATATATTTTATAATGTGGGATTTTGAGATATATCTATATATGTGTGCGGCGCATGTTTTTGGTGTTTTCAGGTGACGGCGAAGAGATCCTCAGCAACTAGGAAGTCTAAAGTCGAGGCCGACTTTCATTAAAGCAGTGGTGAATGTAGTGTCCTACTTATGTGTGCATGAGCCACTCCAAATTGCTATATGCCCTTTCATGTCATCTTGTAGTAATCACTGTATTTTCTCTGGTCAATGCTGCTAAATTCCTATTACAGGCTGGTGAAATGCATTACATGCTACCAACACTAGAGGTCACTATAACACCATTTATATAGGTCAGCCACAGTGTAGGGTGATTTGGAAGTTAAGAGTTTTGAGATGAGGAGTTAGGAGGAGGAGAGGAGACAGACTTGTCTCTGTTCTCCTGGGCCTTGCCCAGGAGGTAAGCTACTTGAACTTTTGAAATCCAAAAGCAGGATTTATTAATCCTACATTATAGAGTCAATACCAGGCACTACTTGGACTATAGTTCAGACAACCTTTTCAAAGAATGGAGCAGAGAGTTTGCCTGCCATGAGGGAGACCGCCTTTGGGTCGTACACTATTAGTACCAGAGGATCCATATTATTGCAAGACTGAATAGCCAGAGCAAGATCAGGAACCAAGTAAAGTATCATCATCACTCCTGCATAAGTTACCTGGAACCTACATACATCACTTCACAGAGCCTGCTAATTGGGATTTGCAGCATTGACCAAAGAAAATACAGTGATTAGTGCAAGATGACATAGCAATTTGGAGTGGCCCCTACACACATAAGTGGGACACTACATAATGACACAAGGGGGGCACCTACACAATATTAGGCTGGTGATTTTAATATTATGACTGATCAGGGTGTGTCACCTCAGCATACATTCGCATTGGCCTCCTGGTACGGACAGACCACGTGTGTACCGTAAATCACCCCTTTATGCAGGACGGATCTCATAGGCACTGAACAGACAGAGCATCTGAATGGCGGCTGTAGACGAGTGTTCGGAAACGTTTTCCATGCTCACTGAACGTTACTCGCTGAGATTACGGCACAATTAAAAGCTTACATCCAGTAAGTATTTTATTTATGTAGCGACATACGTGAGCAGCCATCCAGCATCCTGTTACCATGTGTTTGTCAAATACATTTACTTTCCTTGGACTGATTTAATTAACCACAATTCAGACTGTCTTCTGACGTGATAACATCCAAAATCTAACGGTGCCGGTCCTGTCATTCTGTATTACAAGCAAAATGGAACTCAATTTAATAATGTTCATCCAGGATACACGCCGTTCCTCAGTCATTCCTCCTGTCCAGCTATGAATTGAGAACTGGGTGTTACCATTCCCCTTGTTGAAGGATGCGTCCCTACACCGTCTAACACTGTCAATGTTTCCTGGACAGTGCGAAAGTGTCCAGGGACACCACCACCAACTATAACACCCAGTTGTCAGTTTATTCATACATTTCCAAAAGGAATAACTGAGGAACATCATAATGCAGATTTATAACAACTGAACCTCTAGAATTATTATACAGTATTATGAGAAATTCAGTAATTGACTAAAACAGACCTGGCCCGTATATAGAGATGCAAGCAGGTATTAGTTGGGAATTGAATGATCTGGGTACTTTATGGCGGTATGATGTGGGTAATATTTAGCTGGAGGTTTTACCATCATGCAAATCAAGCAAATGCCTAGGGCCTCAGAGATCAGGGGGCCCCCTGCTGACCTTAAGCAGTTGACTGGAAAAAATAAAACAGTAAAGCGGGGGCAGACATACAACCTGTGCCGCCTTTCCAGCTGCAATAGATGAGGGGGCCCTTTCCAGCGGTAGAGCAGTAGCAGAAGTGCACTGCTAAGCGGAAAGTGGGGCTTAGCAGTCAGACCGAGGCCCAGCTTAGCGGTACAAAGGGGTGGAGCTTAGCTTTTTGACAGGGGCTCCCAGACATAACTTTTCTTGGGGCCCGGAAATGCCAAATTCCCCTCTGGTAATATTACCATATTCTTTAGACCATAGTAAGCACTTTTATAGCAAGTCTAAAAGGCGTCTGCGTCTTATAGACTGCAGTCAGGGTGGTCCAGCAGTGCCAGACCCCCTTGATCGCTTCTGTAATCACTTGCTTTTCTGACTTGGCTGATGTTGCCACCAATCCAATGAGCCTCACTTCCGGATCTTGCCATCGAACAGGGCAGCTCCACGATCACGATCTACGTGCCTTCAGCGGACTGTGCCCCCAAGCCTGTCCGGACTTCAGGATGCCAGAGACCATCCAGCATCGTAAGCCCCTGGGTACAACTTGTAGCCAGGTAGGTGGGTGCATTGATGCAGGCTTCAGTTCGGGAGTATGGGAGTGCAGAAGTAGGAGTCCAGTGTAAATGTGATGTTTTAATAAAGATAATAATGAGTGTTAGAGAGATGAGTATGTAGCAAAGCTGTGTTTGTCATGGGGTGTGTGCAGCAGTACTGTGGGTGTAAGTTACTGACATTGGCCCCTCCACTTCATTAAACCAGCAGGGAAGCTTTATTAAGTAGAAAATATTTTATATTTATATATTATTCAACTCTAATTTTTTAGTTGCCTAAACCTGGGTTGTGTCTTATAATGCGGAAAATATGATATGCGGCCTGTATGTGGCAGTATTATTTTTCTACTATATGACATGAAGTTTAGGGCTTCACAGCGGGTAGCAATAAAAGGCGCAGAGGCAGCAAGTGCGGCAAACTGCAGTAAACTTTACCAAGTGACAATAGAAGGTGAACAAAGCAGCAAAATCAGGAGCACTTCGCCGCCGCTGATAAAGATCCCTAAGGCCCCTTGCAGACAAGCGTGTCCGCATTAGATCCGGATGCGTCCCGGGTGCATTGCGGCAAACCCGCGCGAGTAGGTACGCAATTGCAGTCAGTTTTGACTGCGATTGTGTTCCGTTGTTCAGTTTTTATCACGCAGGTGCAATGTGTTTTGCACGCGCGTGATAAAGAACTGAATGTGGTACCCAGACCCGAACTTCTTCACTGAAGTTCAGGTTTGGGTTCGGTGTTGTGTAGATGTTATTATTTTCTGTTATAAGGGAAAATAATAGCATTCTTTAATACAGAATGCTTAGTAGAAGGTCAATTGAGGGTTAAAAAATAAAATCAAAATTAACTCACCTCCTCCAATTGATCGCGTAGCTGCCGGTCTCCTGTTCTTTCTTCAGGACCTGTCAAAGGACCTGTGGTGACGTCACTGAGCTCATCACATGGTCCAATCACATGGTCCATCACCACAGGTCGTTTAGCCGGCTGATTAAAGAAGTAAGAAGAGATCGGCAACTACACAATCAAGAGGAGAAGGAGAGTTAATTTTTTTTATTTTTTAACCCTCAATTGACCTTCTACTAAGCATTCTGTATTAAAGAATGTTATTATTTTTACTTATAACCATGTTATAAGGGAAAATAATACACTGAATAGACTGTCACCATCAACCATGCGTGAAAATCGCACCGCATCCGCACTTGCTGGCGGATGCTTGCGATTTTAACGCAGCCCCATTCACTTCTATGGGGCCTGCGATGTGTGGAAAACGCACAATATAGAGCATGCTGCGATTTTCATGCAACGCACAAGTGATGCGTGAAAATCACCGCTCATGTGCACAGCCCCATAGAAATGAATGGGTCCGGATTCAGTGCGGGTGCAATGCGTTTACCTCACGCATTGCACCCGCGCGTAAAACTCGCCCGTGTGAAAGGGGCCTAACAGCAATTCCATGAGTATGAACTGAGAAAAAGCTGCAGTTCCCAGAAAGTGAAATCCGTGCTGAGTGTGCGGAACAGTGTAAGCCATGGGTGTCAAACATGCGGCCCGCGGGCCGCATGCGGCCCGCAATGAATATCTTTGCGGCCCGGCAGGTATCTCTGAACATGAGCGCGCTGCTATCGGCGCACTCATGTTCTCTCAGCAGCACAGGGAGAAGGAAGCTGTCCTCCCTCCCCCTGTGCTGCTGCCGCTGCCACCAATGAGAAGAGAGGGGGGGAGGAGGGGCGGGCGCACTGCGCCACCAATGAGGATAGAGGGGGGGGAGGAGGGGCGGGCGCACTGAGCCACCAATGAGGATAGAGGAGGGGCGGGCGCACTGAGCCACCAATGATAGGACTATTTCCACACAGAGCGGCGCCCAGCGATGTCTCAGCACTCACCATTAGTCCTGGGCGCCGCTCCGTTCGCCCGCAGTGCCCCATTACTGTCTCCTCTCCTGCTCCACATGCTGCTGATTGCGATGGGAGGAGACATCAGCTTCACTAGTGGGCGTTCCTTCTCCCTGCGCTGCGATTGGACAGCGCTACAGCCAGGAAAAAGGAACGCCCACTAGTGAAGCTGATGTCTCCTCCCATCGCTCCGATAGTAATCAGCAGCATGTGGAGCAGGAGACAGTAATGGGGCACTGCAGGCGAACGGAGCGGCGCCCAGGACTAATGGTGAGTGCTGGGGCATCGCTGGGCGCCGCTCTGTGTGGCCTGATAGTGAAAGTCAGTCTTTAACACAATACAGGAGGCGGGTGCCGGCAGCAGAATCGCATTGCCGGCACCCTGCCGCTGACAGGGAGCTGCGATCAGAGGCAGTTAACCCCTTAGGTGCCGCACCTGAGGGGTTAACTGCTGATCTGCCAGTACCAGCCTCCTGTATAAAGGGGTAATTTATCATTGGTGGTGCAGTGTGCCCCCCCCCTTAACCCCCCCATCCCATTAAAATCATTGGTGGCACAGTGCGCCAGCCCCTCTCAACCCCCCCCAGTATTAAAATCATTGGTGGCAGTGGCCACAGGGACCTCTCCCCTCCCCCTCATTGGTGGTGCAGTGGCAGCTTCTGATCGGAGCCCCAGCTGTGTAAGCCTGGGGCTCCGATCAGTTACCATGGCAGCCAGGACGCTACAGAAGCCCTGGTTGCCATGGTAACATCCCTTATGCTGTGTGCACAAGGCACAGAGCAGCAGGGACAGTGTGAAGTCCTATTCACCCTGATAGAGCTGAATAGGACAAGGGATGAAAGATCCCAGGTTCTCGCCCCTAAGGCTACTTTCACACTTGCGTTCAGAGCGGATCCGTCTGAGACTGATCCGCTCATATAATGCAGACGGTGGATCCGTTCAGAACGGATCCGTCTGCATTATATTGTAAAAAAAAATTCTAACTGTGAAAGTAGCCTCAGACGGATCCGTCCAGACTTTTACATTGAAAGTCAATGGGGGACGGATCCGTTTGAAGATTGAGCCATATTGTGTCATCTTAAAACGGATCCGTCCCCATTGACTTCCATTGTAAGTCTGGACGGATCTGCTTGCCTCCGCACGGCCAGGCGTTTTTTTTTTATGCGGCCCACATAAACTTAAATTTTGTTTTTTTGGCCCATGTTAGCCTTTGAGTTTGACATGCTTGGTGTAAGCAATGGAGAGGCCGCAGCACTCACCGCAACACTGATTGAAGGGAGTGTCAAGAGTCAGACGATCTCATATTGATGACCTATCCTATACATAGTATTAAAATCTGGGACTACCCCTTTATCTGAGGAGATACCATGTTCTAGAGATCAGACATGATGCAAGGAACTGCATATAATAAAAGCCATGTATTGTGTACCCCCAAATACACTCGGAAGACCTGCTATATCAGCTATTATATAAGGTAATGGTTCTGCTGCCATCTAGTGGTGCAGTGAGGGAACACAGTTATGCTGTCCTTTATAAGAAATGTTCTTATTCATGCAGCAAAGGCCTCATGCACACGGCCGTCGTGCGGCCGTTCCATGCATTGAGCACCGCAACATTCGTGCAACGGGCTGGACCCATTCAACTTGAATGGGTCCGTGGTATGTCCGCACTGTGAAAAAATATGACATGTCATATTTATTTGCGGTGCGGAACAACGTAAAAATACACCACGGAAGCACTCTGTAGTGCTTCCGGTGTTCCGTTTCGTGACTCCGTTCTGCATCTCCGGAATTGCGGACCCATTCAAGTGAATGGGTCCGCATCCGTGGTGCGGGGTGCACACACCCGCCGGCCGTGGATTGCTGACCCGCCTTTTGCATGAGGCCTAATAGTAGTTTTGATCTAGATTTTTTATGTTTCTAGAAGGAGAAGAGAAGAGTAATATTACTAAAAATGTATCATTCTATTTTTGGCTGAAAACTTATGGCAAAAAATTAAAAATTTTACTGGAAAACCCAATAAAAATCAGAAAGTTAAAAAAATTATAAAGTTACAAATTTTGTCAAACATAATATTTTTGTGGTTAGTCTGCACCGTAGTGGAGAAAGGCAGGAAGAGTCCAAGGAAGCGGTCATGTGAACAATCCAGGTGATCACCGCCATCTTGATTCCTATGTATGTTTAGGGCTTCTGTGTTGACTTTACTGGGGCAGTCGGGGGCCTTCTGTTTCAGGGATGGCATACAGTACATGATAGCTCATACCTGCATGCAAACACATTACCACTTATGGGATTTTGAAAATGTCATTCTAGACTGGCCATTCTATTGTAGGCGTATACATTCATACAGGCTGACCTCCCCCTGTTTCTCTCTCTTTGTTCTAGCGATTGGTGGGGGTCACAGCACTCCAATCCTAACCTTTGATTTGTCCCTATAACATATCAAAAGTTTTTTCAAAGTACAGGCACAACTTAAAGTCAATGCACAACTGTGTTTTTATCGGCTCAGTGCCATTTTTCCTTAACATGCTGCATACTATGGAACCCTATGATTTCAGTGTGCACCCCTGGGTAGATAGATGAAGGGGCTGCACTTTGCAATTCCATTGGAGTCCTTGTATTATATGTGATCAAGTGATTGCATTGTTAAGTTCCCTAGTGGGACTAAAAAAAAGAAATAAATAAAAGTTAAATAAGAGTTTCAAAGCTATTTAAAAAAACACACAAACATTTCCTTATTACAAAAAGCTTTATTATGCTAAAAATATAAAGAAATAAAAATGACATATACCGTAATTGTTTTTGCTGCAACCTTAACGGTCCAAAATGTTTAAATTAAATGGGTTATCCCATGATTAATATTAAAAATGAAAATCAGACATCATATAGGACATGACAATCTCTTTCTAACAAAGCTAGAACCAGCCCTGTACCTCACATGGATACAGAGATCTCCCCATTCATTGCTTCTACTGATCTGCTAGATTCTCTTCAGTAGGGATGAGCGAATCAACTTCGGATGAAACATCTGAAGTCGATTCGCATAAAACTTTGTTTCAATACTGTACGGAGCGAGCGCTATTGGCTCGATGAGCCGAAGTTATTACTTTGTGAAGTCTGGCGAGACTTGGTATAATAACTTCCTGAGTTCGGGAAATGTTTTTTTACAGTATAAATCAATTTGTAAAGTTATTACGTGAAGTCTCGCCAGACTTTGCAAAGTAATAACTTCGGCTCATCGGAGCCAATACATTATAATACTCCGTACAGTATTGAAACAAAGTTTTATGCAAATCGACATCCGATGTTTCATCCAAAGTCGATTCGCTCATCCCTACTCTTGAGGCTGGCAGCTTGGGGGAAGTGACCTTTCTGCTGCGGCTCTCTCCCTATCAGAACTCAGGGGTGTTTCCTTTCCACTGCAGCTCTCTCCCTATCACAGCTTAGGGGGGGGGGGGTCCTTTCAGCTGCATTTCTTTCCCTATCACAGCTCAGGGATGTGTCCTTTCCACTGCAGCTCTCTCCCTATTACAGCTCAGGGGGGCGTGTCTTTCCTGCTGCATCTCTCTCTCCTACTGTAAGGCTAGGGCTACACATTGATGTGTGTTTTGCTACATTAAGTTGCGTGACCAAAACGGTACGACTACACTGCGACATGTGTTGCACAACATTTTTTGTAATGATAGTCAATGGTGTTGCACTGTGACAATCGCACAAAAATTTAACTTGGATGGATGTTGTGTCACAGTTGCAGCATGTCGTAGGGCAACACCATTGACTATCATTACAAAAAAAATTCCGCCTTGATTAATGCTGGGAACATCAGGTACTTCTGCTTCTGGCCAGCAGCCGCAGGTGTCCTCCTGAATTCAACTGTACTGCTCCTCAGGACCATGATACAGTTGAATACAGTGTTGAGAGCAGTATTATTATGTGCTGCACTGTGATAGTTGGTTCTGTTGAGGCAGTATTATGTGCTGCACTGTGATATTTGGTAACATAGTACATAAGGCCGAAAAAAGACATTTGTCCATCCAGTTCGGCCTGTTATCCTGCAAGTTGATCCAGAGGAAGGCAAAAAAAAAACCCTGTGAGGTAGAAGCCAATTTTCCTCACTTTAGGGGAATAAAAAATTCCTTCCCAACTCCAATCAGACATCAGAATAACTCCCTGGATCAACGACCCCTCTCTAGTAGCTATAGCCTGTAATATTATTACACTCCAGAAATACATCCAGGCCCCTCTTGAATTCCTTTATTGTACTCACCATCACCACCTCCTCAGGCAGAGAGTTCCATAGTCTCACTGCTCTTACCGTAAAGAATCCTCTTCTATGTTTGTGTACAAACAGGGCCGTCTTTGCCGCAGGGCAAAAGGGGCAGCTGCCCCGGGCCCAGTTGCTCCTGGGGGCCCAAGGGAGCTCCGTTTCCTGAGTCCCGACTCCCAGTCCCACATCCCATTCTGATTCACACACTATGCGCAGCAGCGCCAGCAGCAGTCTTCACTACAACTTACAAGCGCTGGCTGCGCTGCTTAGCAAGCACGTCGTCGCCCCCCCCCCCCCCGCCGTCACGTGGTAAAAGGGGGTGTGTGTGTGACTCACCGTCCGCAGCCTGGAGTGGCGCCACGGCAGAGCAGCCAGGCCAGCAGCAGGGAGTCCAGGGACTAAGCCTCCGGTCCGGAGCTAAAGGGATTGGGTGGTGAGTCACTCACAGCCTCACGTGACCAGACCAAGGCACCAGTGACTCACTCACCTAGTACCTACCTTACACAGCCAGACCTGAGACCTGACACTGCCGCGCCAGGAGGGGAGGTGGTAGGTAAAGCAAAAAGCAGCACGCATATTGATTTTATTTTATATTACAAATTTAGGCCGGTCAGTCAGGTCACCCCGAATTAATAATTAACCCCAGATGATCAGATCCATTCATAAATTAGTGGGGGGTAGAGACAGACGGCCCCAGGAGACATAAGGGGTTGGGTTGGGTTGGGTTCTCTGTCTGCAGTCTGCTGCTGAACTGTGGCCTGGGGCCCCACCACCGGCCACATTTACTAATCTTTGCTCCCCTCAGGGTCAAGGGGGACCTCATGGTGTGAACTGGACTGGTCATTTTCACTAAGGAAGAATAGTTTAACCATTTATGTGCAAAAGAGAAAATAAGAAGTCAGCTCCAATCAGATATCAATCTGCACAAAGACCAAGAGTCTAGTTGGTCTATGTGCAGATATCTGATTGGAGCTGACTTCTTATTTTCTCTTTTGCACATAAATGGTTAAACTATATTCCTTAGTAAAAATGACCAGTCCACACAACACCATGAGGGCCCCCCTGAGCAAAGATTAGTAAATGTGGCCCCAGCCCACAGTTAAGCAGACAGAGAGAAGCCCTTATGTCTCTCGTCTCTTTAATAATCCACCAGTAATTTAAATAACCCCATTAGTGGGGGATTATTATAGAGACAGGAGACATAAGGGGTTGGGTTCTCTCTGTCTGCTGAACTGGGGCCTGGGGCCACCCGGCCGGCCACATTTACTAATCTTTGCTCAGGGGGGCCCTCACGGTGTGGTGTGGAGTGGTCATTTTTTAGTAAGGAATAAAGTTTAACCGTTTATGTGCAAAAGAGAAAAAAAAAGTCACTAAGTCAGCTCCAATCAGATATCTTCACATAGACCAAGAATCTTGGTCTATGTGCAGATATCTGATAGGAGCTGACTTAGTGACTTCTTTTTTTCTCTTTTGCACATAAACGGTTAAATTTTATTCCTTAGTAAAAATGACCACTCCACACCACACCGTGAGGGCCCCCCTGAGCAAAGGGTGACACCAGCCATAGCAACGCCACTGCCTCTATCTGTAAGTCGCTGTTGTCCACGGCAGGCTCACTTTTCTGAAGGAAGTGGAACTGTGAACTGTCTGAACTCTGAATTATTATTTTTTGTGTGTGTTGTGGTGGAGGGCGTGATTGCATGCTAGGGTGTGTGACGGTGGGATCCAGGGGGCCCAAGTAAATTCTTGCCCAGGGTCCAATCAATATTAAAGACGGCCCTGTGTACAAACCTTCTTTCCTCCAGATGCAGAGGATGTCCCCTCGTCACAGTCACAGTCCTGGGGATAAATAGCTGATGGGATAGATCTCTGTACTGACCCCTGATATATTTATACATAGTAATTAGATCTCCTCTCAGTCGTCTTTTTTCTAAAGTGAATAACCCTAATGTTGATAATCTTTCAGGATACTGTAGTTGCCCCATTCCAGTTATTACTTTAGTTGCCCTCCTCTGGACCCTCTCCAGCTCTGCTATGTCTGCCTTGTTCACAGGAGCCCAGAACTGTACACAGTACTCCATGTGGTCTGACTAATGATTTGTAAAAGTGGTCGGACTATGTTCTTATCACGGGCATCTATTTGGTTCTTTTGAGGCGATATTATGTGCTGCACTGTGGTATTTGGTTCTGTTGAGGCGGTATTATGTGCTGCACTGTGATATTTGGTTCTTCTGGGGCGGTATTATGTGCTGCACTTTGGTATTTGGTTCTGTTGAGGCGGTATTATGGGCTGCCCTGTGATATTTGGTTCTATTGAGGCGGTATTATGTGCTGCACTGTGATATTTGGTTCTGTTGAGGCAGTATTATGTGCTGCACTGTGATATTTGGTTCTGTTGAGGCAGTATTATGTGCTGCACTGTGATATTTGGTTCTGTTGAGGCGGTATTATGTGCTGCACTGTGATATTTGGTTCTATTGAGGCGGTATTATGTGCTGCACTGTGATATTTGGTTCTGCTGGGGCGGTATTATGTGCTGCACTTTGGTATTTGGTTCTGTTGAGGCGGTATTATGGGCTGCCCTGTGATATTTGGTTCTATTGAGGCGGTATTATGTGCTGCACTGTGATATTTGGTTCTGCTGGGGCGGTATTATGTGCTGCACTTTGGTATTTGGTTCTGTTGAGGCGGTATTATGTGCTGCACTGTGATATTTGGTTCTGTTGAGGCGGTATTATGTGCTGCACTGTGATATTTGGTTCTGCTGGGGCGGTATTATGTGCTGCACTTTGGTATTTGGTTCTGTTGAGGCGGTATTATGTGCTGCACTTTGGTATTTGGTTCTGTTGAGGCGGTATTATGTGCTGCACTGTGATATTTGGTTCTGTTGAGGCGGTATTATGTGCTGCACTGTGATATTTGGTTCTATTGAGGCGGTATTATGTGCTGCACTGTGATATTTGGTTCTATTGAGGCGGTATTATGTGCTGCACTGTGATATTTGGTTCTGCTGGGGCGGTATTATGTGCTGCACTTTGGTATTTGGTTCTGTTGAGGCGGTATTATGTGCTGCACTGTGATATTTGGTTCTGTTGAGGCGGTATTATGTGCTTCACTGTGATATTTGGTTCTATTGAGGCGGTATTATGTGCTGCACTGTGATATTTGGTTCTATTGAGGCGGTATTATGTGCTGCACTGTGATATTTGGTTCTGTTGAGGCAGTATTATGTGCTGCACTGTGATATTTGGTTCTATTGAGGCGGTATTATGGGCTGAAATGTGATATTTGGTGCTTCTGGAGCAGTATTTTGTGCTGCACTATAGTACTGCAGGCTGCGCCTACTTTTGTTGCCCCGTCTTCTGTTAATTAGGACCTGCCTACAACATGAGGCCACTTTTAGTTCTTTTCAGGGCCACGTTACGTTCCCATTCCATTCGTGGCCAGACCCTTTCTAATATGACGCTGGGGAGATACAGTCCTAGGCACCATGGATGGTGGGGAATGACAGTAATTGCCCCTTATGTGGGTCTAGTGGCAGATAAGCCACAATCAATGAATAGGGCGCATACTTTTACAGGGTGACATTGCCCCTATGTGTATGAAGAGCTGGGTAGTCTATAAAGCCACCTACAAAGGGTCCTAATAAAGATGGAAAGGGGGCACTCTGAAAGCGGGATACCACTACAGTGGAATACCAGCCACGTGGAGACTGAGGAGGAGGAGGCTGCATGTACTGTACGTCTGACCAGAGGCTCAGCCACAACAGCCACAGGCACCCCTCTATCAGGGCAGGGCTTCATGTTGTAGCATACATTCCAACTTTTAAAAATCTCAAAGAGAGACAATATATGCAGCGCGCAACACAGCAGTTTTTTTTAAACTAGGCGAGTATAAGTTCCTTTATTTATTTTTTACAGCATGTGGAGACCCTGGGAAAATATTTTTCTTGCGCTTCAATATCCTTTTAAATATTTGCACAAAGATCATCAGATTATAGATATTTTTTAAGGTCCAAATTGCACCAAATAATGAAGTTCTGGTCTAATCTACAGGTACAAACCATACAGACACTTTAGTACGGAGCAATTTAGTACATTTATTAATGCTCATTTATGCAGGTCAAAAAGAGGGACATTTAAGCATCAAAGAGGGACAGAGGGACACTTGGGAGGGATGATGTAGGGAGAAACACCTTGGCCACCTGTGTCACATTGCATTGAGTGTTCAAGTGATGTCCAGTGGTTATGCTGGGGGGATGGGGAGCAAGATATTGAGATGGTTTAATACAAAATTACACAACGACAGGATGTTTTCTGTCAATTTACTGTACAGAATCAAACCACTAGATGGCAGCGGTGTTTAGTAAACGAGTGACATTGGAGACTGTATAATGTATATGAGATTGTACATGAGGGTCATTGCCACCAAAACGGATCCCCTAAGCCTTTCATCTAGGCGTACCGCGGATCTGTTACGACTTCTGGTGGCAGCTAAGGTGGGGTTCCCCCGCCGCGGCCAGGATTCATTTTTTTAAAAGAAAAAAGTAACTTTTAAAAGGAATTGGATTGAATGCAATCTTAATTATTAACCATGAGTTTTCTAAAGCAAGCCTTACAAGTGGGGCTCAGCCTAAGGGCTCATGCACACAACCGCAAAAAACGGATCTGCAAAAAATACGGATGACGTCCGCGTGCATTCCGTATTTTGCAGAACGGAACAGCTGGCCCTTCATAGCACTGTACTATCCTTGTCCGTAATGCGGACAATAATAGGACATGTTCTATTTTTTTGCAGAACGGAAATACGGATATACGGAAATGGAATGCACACAGAGTACCTTCCGTTTTTTTTTTTGCCGACCCATTGAAATGAATGGTTCTGCATACGGTCCGCAAAAAAACCAGAACGGACACGGAAAGAAAGTACGTTTGTGTGCATGAGCCCTAAAATAAAGTTATGCATCTCTGTAAAGCCTCATTCACACGTCCGTGTCCAAGTGGTCAGTGATGCATCCGTGAAGCTGTCCGTGAAGGATCTGTGTGTCTGTTTTTTGCTCTCCGTGTTGCATCCGTGTTTCACTGACACTGAACAGCTGAATTTTTTTTTTTAAAGAATCTCTTCTTAATGATCCATAAAACACGGATGGTGGTTTTCACGGACCCAAAGACTATAATGGGCGTGATGGATCCGTGAACACGGACAAAATAGAGCGTGCATACATGCTAAAAAAATGGACCCACGGACACTGATGTGTGAATACACACATTAAAATGAATAGGGACATGTACTATCCGTGGGAAACACTGATGTGTGAATGAGGCTAAACTCACCATTTTAAAGATCTCTGCACTCTGTCACTGAATAAAAACATTCTTCAGATTTAGGCCTCATACACACGGCCGTTGTGCGGAGTGCTTCCGTGGTGTTTCTTTCCGTGGTTCCGCACCGCAAAAAAATATGACATGTCATATTTTTTCGCGGTGCGGACATACCACGGACCCATTCAAGTTGAATGGGTCCGGCTCACTGCACGGATGTTGCCCGTGCATTGGGGGCCACAATTGCGGTCCCCAATGCATGGAATGGCCCCACAACGGCCGTGTGCATGAGGCCTAAGAGATTGAAAACCTCCCCAGATCTCGTCCCAATGATGGGAAAAGCTCTGCTGTTGCCTTATGCCTCATTCACAGTGTTCAGTGTTCGCTCAGTGATTTCGATCAGTGATGGTGAGCCAAAGCCAGGATTGGAGCATCCACAGAGATCAGGTTATAAGGGTAAGATCTGCATCTGGTTTTGGCTCAAAATCACTGACAAAACACTGACGTGTGACTGAGGCATTAGGTGGAAGTTTTCGATTGCGTCCCACCACCCTTGGTATCCCTGAGGTTCATGGTAGCTGCAGCATGGGCAGTGATTCCTTAAACTGCCCCCTATTGCAGCCCTCTCGTCCAATCTCTGCTGTTCCTATTTCTATAGGCAGACTGATTAAAAACTGCGAGAGCAACCATTGCTTAAAAAAAATTCATTCTTCTATAAATTAATTATAACCCTCCTAGCCCCTCCCCTGCCTATCCCTCGTCCCGCCCCTGCCTATCCCTCGTCCCGCCCCTGCTCAGTCCTGCTCACAAAGTTGCGGTGTGTTAAGTAACCCTCTATGAGCTGGACCTGGCAGCAGCACAAATCTGTCTCCTGTCCTTAGTCTTTTTCTACCAGTGACAGAAACTGGAAACCATGATGCATTGTAGCAGACCCTCAGCGATGTAAGCAGGACTAGTTCTCAAACTGTTTTCAGAATGTTTCCATTTAGTAACAGCAATCAGAGCTCTTGAAGAATGGTGAAAAATTGAAATGCAAGTGCTTGAGTCAGGGCGGCCCTGGGAGTCTCATGTCTGTGGCCTCTGCGACCTTGGTGTATATTTAACAGGGGAGAAGTTATTACTAAACTACCGCGGCACATTCACATGAGGGATCGTGCCGCTCATGTATGTAGGATGGCACACCTGTCGATCTCCTCCATTGTCACACTGGATGTAGTGCTGAGCGAATCAAACTCCATGAAGAGGAGGGAAAATTTGATTCGCAGTGAAGCCGAACTTCCTCGTGCTTCATGGTAGCGGATTGATTTTTCCTGAATGGCGGTAATAAAAAAAAAAAAATCATACTTACCTCCTCCATTTGAGTGCAAAGAGCCAGCCGTCGCCATCTTGATGGAAGATCTTGCACAAAATCCCGTGCACGATGATGTATGACATCACAGGCCGCACGAGATTTCGCGCTAGATCTTTAATCAAGATGGCGGCGGCCGGCTCTTCACGATCAAACAGATGAAGGTTAGTATGATTTTATAAATGTTGTTTTTATTTGACACTAATATTAATGTAGGATGCCGCGATCAGCTAGGAACACAATCGCCGCTCCCTGTCATTGCATCTACTTCTTATAAAGAAATGCGTTTTGTGACAAAGCAATTTATATTTTTTTCATTCGGCGAAGCAGCCAAATGGAATTTTTGAATCCTTCGCTCATCACTAATCACAAGCTCCGTTATCAATGTGCCTTGTAACGACGCAGCAATTTCAAAAAGCAACCTATTAGTCCGTTATTAGACCAGAGCACCACAGCAAGATGGTGCCAAGACGCCGGAAATTGTGGAATTACTGTGATCGCACCTGCGTTAGGGCTCTGTGCTGGCCGTGCCCGTGCTGCAGCCCGCAAATTCCATGGGCCAGCCGCATGCGGATCGGGACCCCATTCAATGTATGGGGTCTGCAATCCGTCCGTTCCGCAAAAAGAAAGGACAAGTTCTATATTTTTGCGGAACAGAAGTACGGAACGGAACCCCACGAAAGCACTCCGTAGCGCTTCCGTTCTGTGGTTCCGTCCCGCATCTCCTGATTTGCGGACCCATTCAAGTGAATGGGTCCTCATCCGTGATGCGGAATGCACACGACCGTGTGTTCCCCGTGGCAGTACTGCGGACCCGCCATATGCAGGCTGCAATACGGCCAAGAGGGACACACGGTCGTGTGCAAGAGGCCTTAAAGGGGTTTTCCGAGTGTTTTATACTGATGCGGTCATGATGCAGTTAGGAACTGCAGTGTCTCATTTTTTAATAGAAGTTAATGGGAAAATAGGTTTTGGAGATAGATCTGGCACTTTCAAAATTGTGATGACTGCACCGCACATAAAACACGTCCTGCTGCCCATTGAAAACTGGTGGAAGCTTGGCACACGTGCGCACATGTATGGGGAGTTAGGAATAGGTGTTGGCCAAACACAAATTGAATGATCACCTTAAGGCTAGGTCTACACAACGACATTTGTCGCGCGACATTTTGTTGCACTAATGTCGCGCGACAATTTTTATAATGGCAGTCTATGGTGTCGCACTGCAACATGCAACATGCTGCGACTGCGACACGACAGTCGCAGAAAAATCCAAATGTCGTTGTGTAGACCTAGCCTTAGGCCCCTTGCAGACGAGCGTGTGTCACCCGGCCTGACCTCCCAGCACTGACGGGGTCACATAGCATTATAATGATTGATGGTGCTATGTAACCCAGTTCTGGAATGTATTGGATCACACTGGCAGCATTATGTCAGTGTCCTCTAATACATTCCAGAACTGTAAGGCCCCTTTCACACGGGCGTTGCAGGAAAATGTGCGGGTGCGTTGGGGGAACACCCGTGAAAAAACATTGTAATGCGTTTTGCACTCGCGTGAGAAAAATTGCGCATGTTTGGTACCCAAACCCGAACTTCTTCACAGAAGTTCGGGCTTGGGATTGATGTTCTGTAGATTGTATTATTTTCCCTTATAACATGGTTATAAGGGAAAATAATAGCATTCTAAATACAGAATGCATAGTAAAATAGCGCTGGAGGGGTTAAAAAAAAATAAAAAAAAATGTAACTCACCTTATTCCACGGTTCGCGTAGCCGGTGTAGCGTTATACTACCCTACCTCGTGAGATTTCCCTACCTCCTGACTTCCTGTCGCACTGCTAATGACGTGAGGAGACGTTCCTGAGTTTTGACGATCTACGCATGCGCAAACCGACAGTTTATGGAAAATCTCAGCGGAGTTCAGCTTTACACCGGGACACTGCGCAGGAGAGTCTCAGTATGGAAATATTACGGCCCAGTGCGCGAGCGCGGCTAACTCCGGCCGGCGCATGAGCAGTGTCCCGGTGTGAAGCTGAACTCCGCAGAGATTTTCCATAAACTGTGATGGATCATGTGATGACTGTGACGTCACCAAAGGTCCTTGTTGCTACACAGAGCTAAGATCAAGACAGAAGGAGAAGCCGGGCTGCGCAAGCAAGTGGACTAAGGTGAGTTAAATTATTATTATTATTTTTTTACCCTTCCAGCGCTATTGTACTATGCATTCTGTAGTCAGAATGCTATTATTTTCCCTTATAACCATGTTATAAGGGAAAATAATAATGATCGGGTCTCCATCCCGATCGTCTTCTAGCAACCGCGCGTGAAAATCTCACCGCATCCGCACTTGCTTGCGGATGCTTGCGATTTTCACGCAACCCCATTCACTTCTATGGGGCCTGCGCACAAAGAGGAGCATGCTGCGCTTTTCACGCAACGCACAAGTGATGCGTGAAAATCACCACTCATGTGAACAGCCCCATAGAAATGAATGGGTCGGTATTCAGTGCGGGTGCAATGCATTCAACTCACGCATCGCATCCGCGCGGAATACTCGCCCGTGTGAAAGGGGCCTAAGGGTTACTTAGCATCATAAATCAATATAATGCTATGTGACCCCGGTCAGTGCAGGGAGGTCAGGCCGGGAGCGGTATATCCTAGCGATATGCCCCCATTGTCCATGATGATACAACCCCTTTGACCCCTGTACAGGGATCTGGACTTCGCTGCTGGGGAGCAATCAGACCGCTACCTCTTGGGATAGTTCTAGTATAGTTGGCAGCTGACCCACTGTGGTTAGGCACCAGAAGCTCAGGATGAACAGTCACTTAGGCCTAAATGCTGGTTTTACAGATCCAGACAGTGCACTGGTAGTGTAGATGAAGGTAGACAGAGGACGGACTTGCAGACAGTGTCGTAGTGAAGACAGACCGAGCAGGAAGGCTGAATACTTAGCAGGGACACAGACAAGGCAGATGGACAGGGTTAACTCAAACACGAACAGAACTGAAACTGGAAGTGCAGGATAACACAGGCGGGATGTAAACAGGGCTGGAGCACAATAAGAACACCGACAGGAAATAACGCAGGTAAATCGCAATAGCACTAGACTTTGCTGGTCACCAGGGAACCTAATGCTCAGGCATCCATCCAGACTGAAGAGGGTGCCTTAAATAACCAGGGACCCCCAACCATTGGTCCTCTAAGAGACCAGTCGTGAGTGTGCATGCCCTATGGCACAGATCCTGGCAAGGTGGAAGGAAGCATGCAGGCCGCAACCTGCAGAGGAAGGGGGGGAGGGGGTTGTCAGGCTGCATGGTGAGTCTCGTGGCGGGCACAGACCACCGACCTAGAACAAGTATCCTATTATTGCTCAATAGTATGGCGACCCCTAAGCAGACCTACCTTACTATACAAATGAATACTTCTTATATAGATTTTACACTGCATCACAAAATTGTTGCTAATGGGCCCCAATGAGGGCCCTTGTACATATTACAAAACAAAATTCTGTGAAAACTTCAGATTAATTAACACACAATACATATATTTTAACCAAGTGACTGCTCTCCGGCTCATCTTGGCGCCCCCTGGTGCGTACCGTCGCTTCAGCCCCACAAATAATGTCAGCGCACACTGCGTGGGTGAATAAAATTTAAGCCATTAACAAAGAGAATAATTGTTTAATATAAACGGGCCCCTACAGTTATGGAACGTCGTCCGAAGAACATCCATCTATTCGCTAGCGCATCTCGTCAACGTCCGATAATTATGGAATACTGGAGTATGACACTATCGGAGGCGCAGCATTTATATTTGTCAACGCGATCGTCCCCAGAAGTCCCCGCTGGTTTACGATGAGCGTTCGGTTAACACGCGTAATTAAATAATAAGTCTCTCCCTCGGTGAGGAGTCCGGGCCTCGCCTTCAGAATAAGATGACGTCCCGGCTCGCTGTCTCCATGGGTCTTTCTTTCTCGATCTGTTGGCTGTATCTCGCATGCTGGTAATATAAAATAACGGCTACGGTGCCGACATCGAGGACCAGACTAAGCAGCAGGAGCCAGAAGGAATAACCGTAAGCGTTCTGGGCAGATCCGAAAACATCCTCCGATGAGTACAGGGCTAGCGTGATTTCCTTGGGCAGTTTGTTGGCTTCTATATTTATGGCAAACAGAATCATGGCGAGGAGGACGAGGATCCCTGGAAAAGGAAACAGTCAATTATTACATCGAGAAAGTTTTTGGAGACGTTTTTGTGTGATCTCTGAATGTCCGCCATCGAACACCGTTTGGTTTTTATCTAAATAGCTTCAAAATTCTCTGCTGATTTATGCCATAATATCCTGTATCTTTACAGAGACCAGAGCTCAGCCTTCCTGATACACAGCTACAAATCCCCTGCAGCGTGAAAGAGGACCTGTCCCCTCTCCTGACATGTCTGTTTTAGTAAATAATTGTGTTACTTGTGAAATGACAATTCTTGAGCTTCTTTTGTTAGAATATTGCATTCTGCCGTTCCTCTGTTACTCCACCTAGAAATTTACGACTAAATTGACCACTGCATGTTACTTTACCTCTTGTCAAAAAAAGTGTGTCCCTACACAGTCTGTCTGTCCGAGACTGTCAGCACTGATTGGACAGTGTGAGACTACAGTATGTAGGGACGTGCCCTCAATAGGTAACACCCAGTTGTCGATTGTTTTCATACATAATCAGGAGGAATAACAGAGGAACGGCACAAAGCAGAGGTCCTAACAAAAACATATATATATATATACTCCAGAGTTGTGACTGTATGGAGAATATCGGTATTTACTAAGGCCTCATGCACAGGTCCGTGCCCATATTGCAGCCCGCAAACAACGGGTCCACAATATACGGGCACCGGCCGTGTGCATGCACTACTTTTTTGTGGTGCAGACAGTCGGATGTGGATCGCAGACCCCATTCAAGTAAATGGGTCAGCATCCGGTCCTGTGCATGAGGCCTAAAGCAGACAGGTCAGATCCTCTTTAATAAATGTGCAGCGTCCCACATACAGGTGAAACTCGAAAAAATTTGAATATTGTAAAAAGGTTCAATATTCTAGGCTCTAAGTGTCACACTCTGGTCAGCTAATTAATCCATATCCCCTGAGCAAAGGGGACCTGAGATTGTGACTTTGGGGTTTCATAAGCTGTAAGCCATAATCATCCAAATTATAACAAATAAAGGCTTGAAATATCTCGCTTTGCATGTAATGAGTCTCATATGTTAGTTTCACCTTTTAAGTTGCATTACTGAAATAAATGAACTTTGCACGATATTCAAATTTTTTGAGTTTCACCTGTGTGTGTGTAAAAAGGGACACTTTAAATATCTGTGTATTTGCAATGTATGGTATTTCCTATTATCAGGCTGACATTTTCATTGCACCCATTTGCCCCTAGGTGGTGCTGGCGCCACATAATATATATATAGCTTGGGGTGTGCTAGAACAGGAAGCGAAGTAGTGTATTGTTGTGAAGGAGAGAGAGAAGCGAGTGTATGGAGGAGGGAAACAGGCCTTATCCACTATGTAGCTGCAAATTCTTTCCTCTGGGAACTGATCGATCCTGGAGAGGGCAAACTAAGACTAGTTACAGCAGCCTAGCACTGGACTGTAAGTCTACGTCTAAATATAAAGCAAGGCTAGTGAAGGTTAGAGCTGAGTCTGGCCGATGGACTTCACAAGCACAAGTGACCAAGAGTAACTTTCCAAGTTCCTGGACACAGCCGGGTGACCAAGGCGCCAAGTTGTCCTTATTCACTAGAAGCCTGCCGGGATATAGTGAACCTGAATACTTCAGGAGAGCATTCTGCAAATAATGTTGCAGAGAGTTTGCCTGCCACGAGGGAGAAACGCCCTTATTGGATAGCTCAAGATAAGTAGAAAACAGTATGTTCAGTACCTGAGTGCTATGGAAAGTGGACTTAAAGTAAATCTAATTATTCTTCGCCTGTAAAGGTAAAGTACTTGAAAACTCCCTAACTGACAATTGCCTAAAACTGATAAAAGAAATATTACTGAACCGATTCCTACTACACTCAACATTTGCACCTTACGGTGCTGGCGTCACGAACACAGGGGCCCAGCCACCAAAGCACCTTAAACACCTACACCATTAAAGGGCACTTCAACTTCCATCTGGCTGGTGTTCCCTGCAATAGAGAGTGCCCCGGAGGATTTGGTGCTATCTTCCCCATCACTGCACACCGACCCTGGGAGGCTCTGCTAACTGTGAGTAAATGAACTACTACTCCCATTGGCCCACTGTCACCTCATGTGTTGCCCCTGCTGCCGGCTTCCTCACTGCGCCTGCGTCGAATACGTCACAGAGCTCCCCGGAAGTAAAGACAGCCGGCAGCAGGCGAGCGTCGTTCACTCACTGCGCCTGCGCCGAATACTAATGGGGCGGCGCAGGTGCGGGATTTTACTTTCTAAGCGCAGAGCAGAGATGTCCATCAAAGCAAAATGGGCGTGCCAAACGGTGAGGAGACGGAGCCTCTAGGTGCTGCAGCAACGCCCCAATAGCACCTAGGTGCTCATTTGCATATTTTAAACGTTAGTTTTCTGGGCGAACGGCGGCATGTAGGCAGATAAAAGTCACACAGTTATGTACTGCTGACATTAGCACATCGCTAATGTCAGCCAGCTACATAACCAATTTTGTGATGATAGAAACCCTTTAAATGGTGCCATTTGTACAACTTGTCCTGCTAAAAAAAAAAAAAAAAAAAAGTCCTGATATGGTTATTTGAACAGGAAAATAAAAAAGTTATGGAAGGCCATATACGGTACGTTTTTTTTGCGGACTGTATATGGAACCATTAACTTAAATGGGTCCACAAAAGAAATGGAAGTTACTCCGTGTCCATTCCGTTTCCGTATATCCGTATTTCCGTTCCGCAAAAAAATAGAACATGTCCTATTATTGTCTGCATTACGGACAAGGATAGTACTGTTCTATTAGGGGCCGGCTGTTCTGTTCCGCAAAATACGGAATGCACATGGACGTCAACCGTATTTTTTGAGGATCCGTTTTTTGCAGACCGCAAAATACATACGGTCGTGTGCATGAGGCCTAAGTGTATTTTGTGTCCCATAATTTTTTAACTAAGCTCCACCTGGATGGAAACGTTAATATTAAATGGTTGGAGATAATGCATCATGGGACATAAAAGGAAAAGAAACATCAATTGGTCCACATTTACTAAGCAATTTATGATGTGGAAAAAATGTGCTCAAAATGCCAAATTTTAAATGTGATATAAAAAGTGAACTTTGTCTCCAAAGAGATTTTGCTTTAGTTAAAGGGGTATTCCTGACATTTCAAGTTATCCCCTATCCACAGGATAGAAAATAACTATGAGATCAGTGGGGAATCCTACCATTGTGACCCCTACCAATCACAAAAATGGTGATTGCTGCGCTATCATGGGATCCTGCATAAGGCTATGGGATGATGGGAGTTGTGATGCAATATATCATATGTTACTAGTCTAGAGCGTTGTCAATATAAATAACGCGGCGTTAGGCGCTACGAGAGCGCTCTGCTTGTCTTATGTAGTGACCTTTACAATTTCAAGATCTTGCGCTGAACCTGCTTGAGGACCTGGAGGATGTGTTTTTTTTATGCTCAAATATCGATCTGAGAAAAAAAATCTAAATGGCTCCTTAAGAAAATTTGTGTATGATCAGCCGAACGTGTTCACTTGTCCGGATACAATGACGTTTAACCATTTACTACCCGTTCCAGAACACATCTGGATATTGATTGGGACGTCTGTATAGACCCTACAGTACGTGCTGTAGGTGACTGCATGATGTGAACTGCGCAGTCATTACATACGTTTATTATTCAGCTTCTGCTGTGCAGTGCTGAAAAAATCTCCCTTTTCTACCTGGAAATCATCAGTAAAGTGCTGTTGATGGATCCAGTATTATAATTATGTCATTCTACCAGTTTGAGTGGCTTCCTAATACATTATACTCCGCTTCTGAGCATTACTGTACCCTCACAATCCTAAGAATAAGGCCTCATGCACACGACCGTATTTTGTTTCACTGTCCGTTCCGTTTTTTTTTGCGGATAGGATGCGGACCCATTCATTTCATTGTGCTGTCCACATCAGTATGTCCGTTCCATTGCTCCGCCAAAAAAATAGTGCATGCCCTATTTTTTTCTAGTTTGCGGACAAGGATAGGCATTATTACAATGGATCCGCAAAAAAAAATGGATGCCATACGGAACGTCATCCGTTTTTTTTTTTTGCGTATCCACAATTTGCGGACCGCAAAACACATACGGTCGTGTGCATGTAGCCTAAAGGTTCCTTCACAGTGCACAAGACTGCACCTATCCACACGCTGTGCGGGGAACTGCAACATTTACTTGACCCGGCGGTTGGACCCCCACAGAGCGTAATATTTTATCACTTTGTGATATGACATAGCACATGAATATCTAATGTGAATGTTAAGAGTCTTTATGGTAATCAGGCTACAATAAACTAACCAGCTTGCTGATGGTTTCCATGTATCCACAGACTTTTTTTTCTACACTACACAGGAAAAAATGTACCGAAAATACCAGAATACCTGAAGATTTTTTTTTATGTTTTGGTGACTAAAAAGCCAATGTTCATCAAAAGCTGAGATGATGTATTATTTATGAAGTAATTTAGTATTAATTATCCCATGCACTTACCATTTATTGCAGTCCAAACATACACTCCGAGCGGTCCTAGGAAAGTTAGATAGGGATTGCTGACAGTGTTCAAGCCTGTAGTGGCCGAGCCCAGGAAAGAGGATATCAGTCCGAGAACCAGCAATAATATAATTAGGATATGGATGACTTCAACGCTGTTCGTGTCTTTCAATATCTGAAAAACTGAATTTTAAGTTTGATTAGAAAGAGCACGTCATATCCCATAATACCGTCCAACATTTCATAGAGACCTTTCTCAAAGGGAGTCTAAACTGTTGATGACAAGCACGTGCCGCCAAGTAGACTGATCTATGCGGTAGATTTGCGGTAAAACATTTGGTATAACTTTTATTGATTTAAATCTATGAGCATTCTATGCATATGAGTCTGGAGGGTGGTCCCCTATATAGTTGGCACCGCCAAAATGAATATCTTTTAAATGAATAAATTATAAGCCACTGGATATTTTCCGTTTCAGACAGTTGTGCCCATGGGTCATACAGGTAAGGCTGCATTCACATGCGGACTACCAAACACTGATCCACAATAAATACGGATTACGTCCTTTTGGCATCTGTATTTCATCCGTTTTTTTGCTGATCCATTGTAACAATGCCTATCCTTGTCCTCAAAATGGACAAGAATAGGACATGCTCTATATTTTTTGCGGGGCTACAGAACGGACATACGGATGCGGATAGCACACGTTGTGCTGTGCGCATTTTTTGCTGACCCATTGAAATGAATGATTCCTCATCCAATCCACAAAAAAAAACAAAAAAAAAAACAACTGAATGGACACGGAAACAAAATACATTTGTGTGCATGTAGTCTAAAAGAGACCATTTCGATCACCTCTACTTATTAGATCCTTAGATAACACCTTTAGCTAAAATGTAATCTTTCAATTAAGCAAAACTTGTCCCTGGACAAAAACACTTAAAACGTAGAGTAATGTCAATACAATGAGCATAGTTTATACCACAAGAGAGTAACACTATAGTTACATTGTATAACAACATTTAACAGAGGGATAGGACTATAAGTAAAGCCAAAAAGAGAAAAAATACCAAAGGGAAATCAACAGTTTAAAGGGATTTCAGTATTAATCTATTCCCAGGATAGGTGATCAATATCTGATCGGTGGGGGGCCAACTTCCAGCACTGGCATTGGACCTCCAATGGTTCACATGTTGATGACCTATTCTGAAAATACGCCATCAATATTGAATTCCTGGATTTGGGACTGCTGGAGGGCAGAGGAGGACCAGCGGTTCACAACCCATGCCCACCCGAATGAGCAGGATGATGGCGGGCAAGGGATCAGGATAACACTAACCCCTTTCTTCTTTGAGTTGGACATTTGCAGGAAGTTCTTCAGGATGACCTGGGCATCAATGTACTCCAAAGGCTCCCAGGAGCTCTCCTCAGGACCAAAACCTTTCCAGTCAATCAAGAAAAGGTTTTCCCTATAATCTTCTTCATGCCCAGGATCTCTTTAACCTTATGCACACCTTCAGAAGAAGATGCAGGAACAGACCGTCTTGAATATCGATTAGCGTGAGGACGGAGAGACACATAAAAGCAGTTGGAAACACATAAGGAGGCAGAAAGGTGTGCTTCAGCAACTCAAAAGGGCAAAAAAAAAGGCTAGGTGCCAGCTTATATGACAGTACCTTCAATCTAATGTTTTTCAAGGAGAACCAGACCTTATCCCCCAGAAAAAACTGAGCTGGAGCTCTTTGCTTAGATCTGCAATCTTCTTCATCCGAGCTGAGTCCTGTAGCAGGGAAATCTTTGTCTCTTGCCAGATCTGAAAACATTACTGACAGTAGAGTCAGTCCAGAAGAAGGCAGATCAGTCACAAAATCCATGGCAATATGCTGCCATGGAGCTTCATGTACTGGCAACAGGAGAAGAAGATCTGCAGGTCTAGGAGATTTATTCTGGGCACAGGCAGAGTAGCCTATAACAAAGTCCCAATATCTTTAGAGATAGTGGGCTACCAGTAGTATCGAGACATTAGATAGCTGTCTTGCACAGCTCAGGATGGCCATCGGCTTTAGAGTGATGGCCCCAGGGCAGGGCATGATTCCTCTTGGCCAGGGAAACGCATGTTGCCGGGCGGCAGGCGGGATATCCTTAAACTGAACTGGAGCAAAAGAAATGATGAATCCAAGATCTATGATATTTGGGGGCTCCTTAATTAGATTGGCGGAGTCGAAGGGCCAAAACAAAGGATCCACCTTGGTATTTTTATCTGCAGAACAGAAATGTAAAGTTTAATTGAAATGAAGAAGGAATAAGGACCAAGAAGCCTGGCAGGGGTTGGGACATTGGGCAGATTGAAGGTAGGTCAGATTCTTTTGGTCCATGTAAATGATGACTGGATGACAGACTCACCCTAACAAGTAATTCCACTCTTTAAGAGCCATCTTTCTTAATGGCAAGCAGTTTTATGTCACTGGTTCGATAATTTTATTCTGCTGCAGAGAAGGCCTTTAAAGAAAAAAATGCAGGTGACCATTTTGTCTGAAGTACCCTCAACATAGCTCCTGCCCCTACAGAGGATACATTGCTTTCAGATAATTTAGGTGACAAAGAATTAATGCAAATGAGAAGGCCTGTTTAAGGGACCAGAAGGCTGTCTCTGCCCCTGGGGTCCACTCTTTGGCATTCACCCCATTGTGGATAAGGGCCAAAATTGGTGCGGTCAAGGTGGAAAAACTAGAAATTTATTTCTGGTAGTAGCTTGTAAAAACTATGGATAGCACGTAGGCCAATAGGGAAAGGCCAATCCAAAAGAGCCGACAACTTCACTGGATCCATCTCTTAGGTTACAACTGCACTGCTTGGTCAGGAGCAATTTAGGATATGGCCATTCTACGGTCAAGTACCACACGGCCAATTAGGCCGCAGCTGCCTCTTATTTAACTACTGAAGACCACACTGTATAGTTGGTCTGCATTGTTAATGGCCATCGAACCCCTTCAATACAGCACGGCCATTAACAATGCAGACCAACAATACAATGCGGTCTTCATTATTTAAATAAGAGGCAGCTGAGGTCTTACCGGCCACGTAATAATAGGCTGTGGCACAGCTATGCCCTAAATGGCTCACGATCGTGCATGTGGTCATATCCTAAGCTGCGGTCTGATATAATATAGCCCAGGAAAGACAGAGAAGTTTTTTCAAAGATGTATTACTCGGACAATAGAGTACGGAGCGAACATGTTTCCGGTGAGAGGTCAAGCGAGAAAACTAAAATGTCTACGCAGATATACAGGCGATCACAAAAGACAACAGTTACAAATTCCTGGAAAACTGCAAGAGCATTACTTAAATCAATAGGGCTGATGAGGTTTTCATAATTACAGTCACAAATATCAAACACTATTTTCCACTCGTGGTCCTCTCCTAATGTGAATCAGATTGTATGCTCCTCAAAGATCTAGCTTTGTCAGAGCCGGTTTTAGACAAAATGTGGCCCTGGGTGGAATTAAAAGCAGGGCCGCAAATTCTGAAGTACTGTCACATTTATTCACTTGACTCAAGGGAAGAAATCACCGCCGTGGCCTACGACTGGTTGCAGGCAGCGTCAAAATGGATGATGACATCCAGGGACCTGAGCAGTCAGAGAGCACCGGAGTCGAGAGCCAGTGTCAGGAAGCAGGTAAGGCCCAGTTCACACTTCAGTTGTTTGGTCAGTTATTTCCATCAGTTATTGTGAGCCCCAACCAGTAGTGAAGCCTCCACAGACATAAGGTAAAATGGAAGAATTTCCTTCTGTTCTGTGTTTTTGACCCACACCTGGTTTTGGCTCACAATAATTGATGGAAATAACTGGTGTGAACTCAGCCTAAGGGCTCATGTAGACGGCCGTTGCCCGTCTGCAATATATGGGCATCGACCATGTGCTCATGATATCACGGATGTGGACCCATTCACTTGAATTGGGTCCGCAATCCAGAGGGAGCAGTTTAGAACAGAGGCACGGAACCCCACGGAAGCACTCCCGTTCTGTTCCTCCGCGCCGCAAAAAATAGAACATGTTCTATTATTTTTGCGGTGTGGACAGATCATGGACCCATTGATGGGTCTGTTTTTGTCCTCGGCAACCACACGGATGGTGCCCGTGCAGTGGGGACCGCAAACTGCGGGACACGTTTGTGTGCATGAGCCCTAAGTGTGCTTTCTTTAGCAAGTTTGCCCAGGAGACCTGCTTAAAGGGTTTCTGCGGACCCCCGCCGATCAGCTGTTTAAGAAGGCAGCGGCGCTGGCAGTAGCGCCGCGGCCTTCTCGCTGTTTACCGTGGGCCCAGTGACGTCACGACTAGTATCAATGGCCTGGGCGTGTCTAAGCTCAGTTCATTTGAATGGAGCTTAGCCCCACCTAGGCCATTGATACTAGTCGTGACGTCACTGGACTTGCGGTAAACAGCGAGAAGACCGCGGCACTACTGCCAGCACCGCTGTCTTCTCAAACAGCTGATCGGCAGGGGTCCCGGGTGTTGAACCCCCGCTGATCAGATGCTGATGTGATGATCTATCCAGAGGATAGATCATCAGTTTAGAAAAACTTCAGGACCCCTTTAACCCTGTTAAATAATAAGAAAGCACTGTTACCAGTGCTCTGTATATGGAGACAGCAGGGACAAGGAGATAATTTGTTCTCTGCATTCAAAGTAAAAAAGTAAATAACGAATAGAAAGAAATCAGAAAAAAAAAATATAGGGATAGGGGCCCTGGGCAATTGCCCTGTTTGTCCCGAAACCCCCCCCCCCCCCCTAACGCCGGCCCTGAGCTTGGTAAAAATTCTGACCTCGCAGAGCCTGGCAAATCACTCAGTAAGTAGCTGTGGAGGATATTTGTTCTTTATGGTAATCAAATTAGGGCAGTGGTAGTCAATGGAGAGCCAAAGTAACCCATCCCTCTTCCTAACAAATAAGAAATTGGACTTTCGAATGAAACCTGTTTCCAGGTTTTCTTGGATGTAGTTTGACATGGCTTGAGTCTCAGACAAGGACAATGGGTAGACACGGCTACGTGGAGGAGTAGTCTCAAGAATCAAGTTGATAGGATGATGCCTCTTTCTTGTCAAAGACATCGTTGTAACTGGTATAAGGCAACCCCTGTAGATCCTGGGGAACAGGTAGACAGGCTGTACAGATGCCAAGCAGCGGGAGTGGCAGGCAGAACCACAACACAGAATTCACCCAGAGGAGTTAAGGGTCTCTGGAAGGAGGGTGCCAGTCTGGAAGGTCTTCTTTCACTTACTACCTATTTGGCATGATCCCTGAATCAGAGGTCTATTTGGGTAGCAAAGGAAATAAGGTTGTCAAATCTACATGGAATGACCCACCAGTTTGTCTTTAATTCGCCCAGACAAACCCTCCCAGAAAGCCACCACTGATAAAAATACTGATCTGGACTCCTTATCTGCAGAGCAATTCATGTGGTACTGGAAATAATAGTCCTTAATCAAGATGTCAGACTATCTTTTCCATTGGCCAGCTCCTAGACCAACACAGAGGCTAACCAACCATCAGTAGAAATCAGTGACCTTTGGACAATGTGTGTAAGAATTTTTTTTATGAATTCATGATTTTTTGTATTACTTTATCATTCATATTTGGTTTTCTAATTGTCTGTAAAAAAAAGTTTGGGTGTCCATTCTTTTATTATAAGCTGTGAAGTTTTCTGCACAGCTATTGGTGGGTTATTGGGACCTCTGAGTCTTGCACGAAGAGACTTTTTAGCTTATTTTAGTTTACGGGTATATACTGTACCTATCAAAAGCACACAATGAAAAAAGTCTATACTGTGACACAGTAAAGGGAGTTGTATGTGGAGGCAGGTATTTTCCTCCCAGTGTGTGCTGCTGGACTGATTAGCGGCCAGGTGGGGTCAAACACCAGACTGGACTCATGTGCTGGTCCAGGTTTTGACAACACCTAGCTGCCTTTAAAAGACAGCTGGGTTCAGCAGAAAGGATCTCTGTACTGGGATCTGAGGCTTGTGCCGAGCTTGGAGGTCTGAGACCAGTGTGAGGGGAAACAGGCTGCCTAAAGTCTGTTCATGGACTCTTTGAGGCAGAACTGCCAGCTGGGTGTAAACTAACACCAAAACCAAAAGGTGACTTTTGTGTTGAATGTGACTTTTTGTTTATGAACTTGCCAAGAGTGTGAATAAACACTGAACTGTTTGATTTAAGAACTGGTTGGTGCCTCTATACTGTGTCCGCTTATCCTGTCTACCAGAGCGAATCCCCACAATACACACAGGAATTCATTAGAAAATCAATCTGGCCATCACAACCTAAAAACACATAAAAGTATTTAAAATCATAAATCTAAAGGATGGTATGACAACTTACAAATAATAATGCAGTGTCCTGAAACACACTGCTAGACACTGTAATCGTGTTTCCAATGCAGTATGTAAAGCTGTAAATTCCTATTAGGCTACATTTACATGAACGTGTTTTGTTTCCGTGTCCGTTCCATTTTTTTAACGGATTGGATGAGGACCCACTCATTTGAATATGTCCGCAAAAAATGCGGACAGCACACTGTGTTGTCCGCATCCGTATGTCCGTTCCGTAGTCCTGCGAAAAATATAGAGCATGACCTATTTTTGTCTGTTTTGCGGACAAGGATAGACATTGTTACAATAGATCCGTAAATAAAAACAAAAAAAAATGATGCAACACTAGTGTCACACAGACATCATCCGTATTTTTTGCGGACCGCAAAATACATACAGTCGTGTGAACATAGCCTTAACAGGCTGGTAACCACCACTTCACATCAACTACCACTAGATGGTGCTGTTACATTCCCCTATAAAAAGGATAGGATAGACACAGGAAGGGAGGAAGTGTGTAGTGAGAGTGAGGAGAGAGTCAGATGAAAGTGAGGAGAGTCAGAGGGAAGTCCACCATGTAGATACCACTTTAGCCCCATTGGCAGTGGCCAGGCTCAGGGAGGTTGGAGGAGTAATCATCAGAAGCTACTCAGCACAGACCAGTGTGGACTTGGGTATAGAGCAAGTCTAGTGGAGATAGCAGCATTCTCAAGCTCATGGACTCCACAGCATCTAGTGACCTGGGGGAAGCCTCAAGTACCTGGACACACCATTACAACTAAACGCAAAGTTGTGTTGCACCACATTCCTCTATGGACCGTGTGGAACCTTTTCTATTAGCAACCAGTACAAAGAATGGAGCAGAAGTCGTAGGCCTGCTGTTAGGGAGAACTGCCCTGTAGGTAAGAGAGAGAAAGACATAGACAACCAGATGATATTATATCCAGTACCTGGCTGTGGACCAGTTACCTAATAAGCACAGATAAAGGACTCATTGATACCAGCACAAGGAAGTATCAGAACAGTGAAGCCTCTTAGTCCCTCAACTGAACCTGTTACCTGGAATTACAGCACAAGTAAGAGCAGAAGTGTATCTGAATACCTCCATGATAACTGAACCTGTACATCTACCTCAAGGCAAGTGATTCTCAGTAAATGTTCAATTTCTTTATTCATACGGACTACTCATTATTTTACCACCTGCTTTGCACCTAAGGGTGCTGGTGTCACGAACCTCAGGGACCCTGCCTTCCCTGGATCTAAAACTCATACCACCAAGGGCCCCTAAACCAACATCTGGCAGGAGATCCCTCAACACCAGAGTGTGCAGTGAAGGAATCCGGTGCCTTCCTTCCCGTCACTGTTTACCGCCCCTGGGAAGCTGCAGAAATATGAGTACAAACTACTATACCCATCAGGCCACCACACATTGCCCCTGTGGTCCCGGTTGCTGCAATTACATTGCTTAAAAATTATCCATGTTCACATTGGACCAGTATTAGGCCTCTTTCACACGAGAGATACAGATTGTGTCAGGATCTGTTCAAGAAGAAAACCCTGATGATTTTGATCACAAGTTGAATCATTTTTTTTCTGTGATTGCTCTCATTGTGTGCTTTTTTACATCTGGATTGCATGCACTTGAAGAAAAACTGAAGAATAATAATCTACTATAATAATCTCGTACCAACCATCAGTGAAAAACATCAGTGAATTCACTTCTATGGAGCCAGAGCTGTGTGAAAAATACGGTATAGAACCTGATGTGATTTTTCCTGAATGCAGAGATGATACATGAAAAACAGCGATCATGTACACAGACCCATAGAAATGAATGGGTCAGGATTCAGTTCAGGTGCTTTGTGTTCGCTACACGCATTGCCTCCGGGCATAAAACGCGCTTGTGTGAAAGAGGCCTAATAATCTACCCTAGTTGGAACAAGTGCAAAAGATCAAGATGAATTACGGTAACATCCTTCAGACACGATACAACATAGACCCAAAGTGATGTAGACAACAAAATCTAATACCAACCAGGTTGTTTTACTGCAAAAAAAAAACCACACAATGTTGATAACCTCCATATTTAGTTTATATCCTATAAAACCTTTTTAGAAAAAAACTCATACCAAAAATAAAAGATATTCTGATATCCACCTAGACATATTATATGATTCTACATTATTTCCATACAGATTAAGGCCAGTGGAGACCACAGAGTAAATCATTTGGTGGAGGCCACATCCCACCCCTTGGACATGGACCCACCATGACCTCCTATTGCAGCTACATATTGGTGAAGTGGCTGGACATATATGTGGACCTCTCTACTGACTGGAGACAGCCAAGCCAGTAGCGACTACCTAAAGCTGGCCATACACATTAGATAGAAGATAAATTTTGACCAAACCCATTAATTTTGGTGGGACCTGTCAAACATCTAATGTGTATTGTGAAGTCGTGACTCTCCTTGACTAAGGATATCAAGACAAAGAAGGATCTGACATGTTGAAGCGAAACAAGCTCAATGCTTGGTTCTCAAGGGTGACTAGCCACCGCTAGAGATAGCAGGCAATGGCCTATTCCCTTTTCTCTACTGAAGAACATGCATGCTCAGCCAAGTATTGGCAGGAGAAGAGTATTAGCTATGTTACATGACCATCTTTGAACTTCAAACGCATGCATGACTACCTCTACAATGGAATGCCATCAGGAAGGGTGGGTGGAGAAGGCCTCATAAATGGTGAAGACCTCAGGGCTTGTGCCCCAAGTGCCCTCCCTATAAATCCTGTTCTGTTTCCATATATAAATAGTGATCTGATATGACCCTCAAGCTACAAATAGTCATTGAGATCTGTATATCAAACAATCTTCTGACCTCTGAAGTCTCGTAAGCGTTATGGGAGGTGTGGTAGTGAAACTGCGTAAACTTCAGATATAGCAGAGCTGAATTTATTACCTCATAACCCTTTGCGCTGGGATAACTTTGGGTTAAGAAACGTTTACCTGCAGACCTATGGAAAACCACCAATACTACATTTTAAAATGACGATGAGTTAAGCCAAATGACAAACTCAACACCTAAAAAGCTGAAAGTTAAAAACAAAGTTACCGTCATGGACTGTTTTTGGGGTGTTGAGCCCAACGCCCTCAGTGATAGTCTTAGCATGAGTGGTCCGGAACAATCCGAGGTTTATTTCTGCGACTCCGCTATAATTTGTACCCGTGAACTGGACTTTACTGGAAACCCATTCTTGGGTGGCGAGACAAGTGCAGATGATGGCAAAGGACCCGATGCTTAAAACAAAGCCAGAGAGGAACAGCAGGGTCTTCTGTTTGGACGGCATTCTCTGTAGTTTGTTCCCGCGTCTTCTTCTGCTCTCAGGGACTGGAGTCCACCCTTCCTGCTTCCAGAAAGACCTAACCAGGGTTTAATATTTGCAGAGAATTTTCCCATTGAACCTTGCACCCTCAGCAGCCATAAATGTTCCCTGATCTTTAGTACTGAAGTCAGCTGCTAGAGCTACAATGATACAAAGAGCAGTAGTAATTGCTGGGTTATTTTGAATATTATGCATATCTATCATACATATGTAGCAGAGCTTGATATCACATGTTTGATTTGTACTTTAGATTGTGAGCCCCCTGCTAATGTCTGTAAAGTGCTATATAATATAGCAGCGCTATATAAGTGAGTATAATAAATAAATAAAATAAAAATTTGCTATGCCATGTCAGGTCAACCTGCCGCTAGAGGTTGGATAATGGAAATGTAATGCACATCCCTTCTGTTAACCCCTTAACGACCACCCACTGTCTTTTGACGGCAGGCGGTGCAGGTCTTCAATCTGCAACAACATCTTTTGGAGTCGCTGTGGCTGACGGACGGACGGGGTTAACAGCTCCAGCAGCGCTCCAGATAGTAACATCCACCGGTTCTTAGCACAGGCTCCGCTTCACAGCTGGGGTCGGAGGAAGCTCCAATCCCAGCTGGTAACCCTTTGATCATGCCTCGGTCCATACTGTGGCATGATCAAAGGGGACTCCCCTCTGCAATTAGGTCACTGGGTCTCCAAGTGACCTAATCAGAGACAGGGGGAGTGATCTGCAGTCAGCCCCGAGGACCTATGAAGGACCCCTGATTGCTCCGTAAGCCTGCTGCTGGGGCACACTCATGTTACAGCAGTTATAAATTAATACTAATCCCATAATGGGATTTAAAAACTATGTTAGAAATATTGCAGTAAAGTAAATAAAATAAATAAAAGTAAATATATAAATAAAATAAAAAAGAATGCCCCCCCCAAAAAAAATCTAAAACAAAATATAGCCATTATTTACTGTAAATACATGTTTGTATACACATTGATTAAAAAAAATGCTATATATATATATATACTGTATATATTAGGTATCCACAATACCATAATAACTTAATTATCAGGTTATTTTGTGTGAAACATGAATGGCATAAAAAATAAAAAACAAACATATTTTTTCTATATTTCCACAGTTAGAAAAATTATATAAATGACACTGTCATTTTTATATACTACTGGCTCGGCTATTTCCATCGGGCCAATGGAAGTGAATGGCAGTTATGGCCGGTCATGCGGGGTGCGCTCCCATTCACTTCTATGGGGGAGAGCGCTTGGTGGTGGCCAGACCGGAGTCCTAGCGACATGCCCCATTGTCTAAGATGAGACAACCCCTTTAACCACTGGATAGGTGGTAACTACAAAATAAATTGGAGAGATGATAATCATGTTATAAAACACTAGTATCAATAATAGAAAAATTAATAACAATAATAATAACAAATATAACAGTAATTATTACACTAATGGAAATTTGCCAAACGTCCATCTATATCCACGGACTGACATCATCTTGTGAGTAAACACCCCCTATTCTGGCTGCCCGAGGATTCATTCTGATGACATCAGCAGGAAGTTCGTGCGGATACGCCCTCTGCTATGTACATAAACACTTTCTATATGGCAGACTTTATCGCCATCAGCGCTTATCAGTTGACCATTATACTTGCATAACCAGAGATGAAGATTTTACCTCTGCTCCGTAATACTTTTCTTTTAAGCACATTTTATATTTTTTGTTAGGCTGCTTTTATTTTCATTTTGAAATTATAATAGATCCACGAATGCTCCTATCAAAGGATCTAACATGTACTATACTGTACAATGCAGGAGGTATACGGTACAGGCCTGGAGGTAGCACTATATAGGGACTTTAATATGCAACGTTATGATAAATGGAAACCACCAGCAAGCAGGCTAGCACTCCTCCATGGATCTCATTATTCATTTCATCATTACATTATCATTATGTGTCCTGTGGATATTTTCAGCTTGGCTCTACTGGAACTGTTGGATCCTCATTTCTTTGTCAGGAGACGTCATGGGACTATCCGCCAGTCCCCACAGATTGTGTAAAAAATGGAATTATCCACCAAAAAATATACCTGATCTCCAACCTGTACCTTTCCAGCTGTTGTGAAACTACAACTCCCAGCAGTCACTGGCAGCTGAGACCTACCAGGACATGCTTGTAGTTGTGGTTTTGCAACAGACGGAGAGCAGCAGGTTGGAGACCTCTGCCCTGGGGGCTCCTGGTTTGAAGAATGAGGGCTCATGCACACGACCGTTGTTGTTTTGCGGTCCGTTTTTCACGGATCCGTTGTTCCAAGTTTTTTTTTTCTCTGATTTAAGTCCTCTTCCGTTCCGTTATTCCACAAAACATATCCGTATGGTTTCCGTATGCGTTCCGTTTTTTGCGGATCGGAAACGGAAACAGTAACTTATTAATCACCAAACACATGAGCAATATGGGCTGGGCATAGCATTTCTACAGTATGGATCCGCAAAATACGGATGATATACGGATGTGTTCTGTATTTTTTGCGAACCCATTGACTTGAATGGGGCCTCGGACCGTGATTTGCGGACAATAATAGGACATGCACTACTTTTTTGTGGAACGGAAATACGGAAACAGAATGCATACAGAGTACCTGCCATAGTTCCGCATACGGTCCGCAAAAAACCCCGGAACGGAAGCAGAAAAAAAATACGTTTGTGTGCATGAGCCCTTATTGGGGAGAATTTATCAACCCCAGGAGAGTGGCGTCAAAAAGTCTTAATATAGTATTTGCACATGCACCACCTGCGCGTGGAGAACAAATGACGGTTTTACACCGCGCGCACCACTTCAGTGGTGCAGTACTTACTGAGAGGGGCTGGCCTTCCCACGACCCTGCAGATTTACTATTATTTACACCAGAACCTGATGCAGATTATAACTCAGATCTATGCCGGGTTCCTAACTAGCATGGATTCGAATTTCTGGTGCAATGATGGCCAGAGATGCACCCAATTTGTTAAGTGGTCTACGTCTGAATAAATCAGATGCATCTCACTCCGGTGCAGAGCCTATGATAAGGCCACACACACATCGAGATCTATGCATAAACTGTATGCAGTAAGCTCCTAAGCTCCCCCTAGTGGTGGTTGCAAGTTCACAGAAAATGATCATTTACTGTAATTCCGTCTTTGCACGGAATTTGGAGGGATGTATCTGAAAAATTGGAGCTCTGACCACTACAAGATCTTAAGAAATGAATCAGCACAGAATATTGAACTTATCTAATGATCTTCAAGGGCTGACCTCCATGTTAAGGTGCTCCTCCAGAACATGAGTACCTCTTTAACATTAAAGCTGCTTCATCCACAGTAATACATTGCGAATATTCCAGAAAATACATTTTTCAGATGTTGTGCGCTTCGATAGAATATCGCCCATTACTTTTCCTCCAGGATTTTCGTATTTATCACGCTGGCCTATATGAGCTTACGACTGTCTCCGTGTAAAGACTGATGGAGCAGGGACGCGGCAGCTTCTTCAAACTGAGAGCGGACGAGCCCTCGGGAATTGGATTGTGAAGACCATTATTCACTCACGATATGAACATTAATCCTCAGATTCTTCTCAATCACGAAGCAGCACAGAAAACAGATGCCGGCAGCCAGGCGGCCATGTTTTATCATCCGCCGGAAAGAGAACTTATGTCTGTCTGCGGCAGGCCAGATAAATTAGTCAGACCGTAGGGCTCAGGAGTGAAAAAAAAAGGAAATGATAGAAAAAAAATCCGCATATCACCTTATTCCATATATAGACGAGTGATTAGCGGTGAAATTAATCATATTTAGCAAAAAATGTATCCGATGATGTCACCAGGTTAATAGTATTTTGATCTTAACCGGGTTGGTTCACAAATGACACCTCTCGTGCTATGCTGTAATAGGTCATCCAGACCTCATGGGGCAGGATCAACCCATATGGGACATAGGAGGGTCCACAATATGATGGTTACTGTTTTAACATCAAAGAAACCATCAGCAAGCTGGTGATGACAGTTGCAGAATTCTGACAGTTTGTCTCTATAGACCTTAAAAAAAAATGGACTGTGAGTCTGATTAAGGGCTCAGTCACACGACCGTACGAATGGGTCCGCATCCGTTCCGCAATTTAGAGGAACGTGTGTGGACCCATTCATTTCAATGAAAAAAGATAGAGTATGTCCGATTGTTGTCTGCAATTGTGGACAAGAATATGTGGTCATCTGAATGCACCCTAACTCCTCAGTAACAACTAGCTTACTAACATGAGTTAAAAATCATCAGCTTAAGGCCTCATGCACACGGCCGTGCCTTTTTTTGCGGTCCGCAAACCGCGGATCCGCCAAAAAACGGAAGCCGTCCGTGTTGCCTTCCACAATTTGCGGAACGGAACGGGCGCCGGCAATGTACATGCCTATTCTTGTCCGCAAAGCGCAGACAAGAATAGGACATGTTATATTTTTTCAACGGGGCCGCGGAACGGAACCACGGATGCGGACAGTAGACGGAGTGCTGTCCGCATCTTTTGCGGCCCCATTGCAGTGAATGGGTCCGCATCCGAGCTGCCAAAACGGCGGCTCGGATGCGGACCCAAACAACGGCCGTGTGCATGAGGCCTTATAATACTAAAATTGCTAGATATTTAATTAAAATAAATGATGTAATAATACATACTGGAAGCAAGTCGCCCCCTTGCTGATGGTTTCCATGTAGTGCTTTTTCTAACGTGCCTCGGGGGATAAAATAAATAAAATGAATAGTATTTTCTACTTATGGTATTTACCAAACTCCCCCCGCTGTGCCTGTTATAAGAGTGTTATATTCTGATCAATAATCCACTCCCATCCCTGACCTTGTGCCTTTCATTAATGGAACTGTAATAGCGGAAACATCGATACTCATCCATGTTCTAGGTAAATATGTGGAATCACTGGCTGTAATGTAGGAGCAGTGTGTTCGCCGTGCGGTCTCCCATCCGTGTTCTGCACGGTTTGCATTTCATGTTGGAATTTGTAGAGGCAAAAGGAAACTGCACTAGATATGAGATAGATAGATAGATGTTGCACTAGGGGCCCATGCCCACTGCTGTTCCTCTCCCCCTAGCGGGACCAGGTGCCGCATCACTTATCCTCTTATCCAGGCCCGGCGCTATAATAAGGCTGCCTTAGGGCGCAGAAGATGCCGAGCCAAGAAGGGGGGGGGGGGGGGGGGGGGGGGGCAGAAAAATTAAACTTTTATTTTATTTTAAATAAATCACTTGTGTAACACCCCAGAGTTGTGTTACTACATGCCTCTACCCCGCTACTATCTTCTAAGAGCTTTTACATTGTCATCTGATGTAATTTATATTATGTCTTCACAAATGTGCATCTAAAACCATGTTAAATTCCATAGTTATTTTCCAGGTTCACCAGCAGGTGGCAGCATCTCCATTGGCAAGGTACTAGTCTTAGTTTAGTATATCTAGGCTGGAATGGATTATTCCAGCTTAGCTCCCCCTCTGTGGAGGTGTGGACTGTTCCCACATCCTGCAGCATGGGTGGAGAAGGAAGTCCGGACGTACCCAGGTAGGAGACACCGTTGACACAATTCTCACTACCCTTCAGAGACATTATAGGCCATTACACCACTCTGGCATTCCTAATCTGGGACATGCGTTATAACACCTTGGAAGGGACCTGGGGTAGTACCCTGCGCACACTGCAATTGGCGTCACGACAAATACAGAACTATTATCCACCCGTATCCTGTCCCACTGCATAAGTGGCGTCAGCGTACCCGTTCCTGGTCACTGCACTTTCGCCGCCCACCCGCAGCTGTTCTCCTCTGTGTGGTCCTGATATCTTCTCTCTGGGCTCTCGACAAGTTTTAGGACCTTTCCTACTTAGCCAATTAGTGGCCGCAGCTGTGTCACGTGTTAGGCCAGTGATTTCCTGCTGAGCCAATCACTGGCTTGACACGTGACACAGCTGCGGCCACTGATTGGCTGGGTGGGAAAGGTCCTCAAACTTGTCGAGAACCCAGAGAGAAGATACCAGGACCACACAGAGGAGAAGAGAAGCTGCTGCAGACGGGACCAGGGCCAGGTGAGCATAATGTTTTTTACACAACATTAGGGGGAGGGGGAGAAATTTGACATGGGGGGGGTGATGTGACATGGGGGGTTGAAATGTGACATGGAGGGGGAGAAATGTGACATGGGGGTGTTGTGACATGGGGGGTTGAAATGTGACATGGAGGGGGAGAAATGTGACATTAGGGGTTGAAATGTGACATGGAGGGGGAGAAATGTGTCACATTTCAACCCCTCCATGTCACATTTCTCCCCCATGTCACATTTCTCCCCCTCCATGTCACATCACCCCCTCCTTTTTACATCACCCCCTTTGTGTCACATTTCTCCCCCCTCCATGTGACATTTTTGCCATGCCACTTTTCTCCCCCTCCATATCAATTCTCTCCCCCTCCATGTCACATCACCCCCTCCATGCTACATTACCCCCTCCTTTTTACATCACCCCCACTGAGTTCTGGTGGGGGGGGAGCGCCAAAATGTAGCTTTGATTGTGTTGCCCATCCTGCTGGGAGAGGAAGAAACACTGTGGACATAGCAGCACAATATATCAGTGCCTGCCACAGACTGAGAGGAGTGTGATACGCCATGGACTCTGATATTCTGACCCAGGGTGTGTCCGCACCCCTCCCCCCCCCTTCCTCCCGTCATGATCCACCACGGACTCCTATACACCGACCCCGGGTGTGTCCCCATTCCTCAACCCCCTATTTCCCCCATGCTTTGGCAATACTAATGTATAATTTTAGACCTGCCAATAAAGCTTTATTGATTGATTGATTGATATAGATAGATAGATAAATAGTAGATAGATAGACAGATAGATAGACAGAGATAGATAGATATATAGATAGATAGTAGATAGATAGATGATAGATAGATAGACAGATAGACAGATGAATAGTAGATAGATAGATAGATAGATAGATGAATAGTAGATAAAAAGATAGATAGATAGATGAATAGTAGATAAAAAGATAGATAGACAGACAGATAGATAGACAGATAGATAGATAGATAGATAGATAGATAGATAGATGAATAGTAGATAGATAGATAGATAGACAGACAGATAGACAGACAGATAGATAGATAGACAGATAGATAGATAGATAGATAGATAGATGAATAGTGGATAGATAGATAGATAGATAGATAGATGAATAGTGGATAGATAGATAGATAGATAGATAGATAGATAGATAGATAGATAGATAGATAGATAGAGGCTCTAATGTTGAGCTGAAAACTCACAACCGCTCGGAGTAAATAAAAGAACGTTGTTGTTTTTTCACTTTGGAGCGTTTGCTGCCTTTTTTCTATTTTTATCTACCGTATTTGGGATTTTCAGTCGAGTCCCCTTGGGCTTACATGGTTTATTACAAAACTTCATGACTTGAAAACACACTTACAAACCTGACAACCCTTTAAATATATTGCATTTTTGATGTAGTTAAGGTTAATAGAGGTGACCCAAAAGCCAGTTAAGCCAGTTGTTACAGTTGACAGGCGTAATATGAAGTTGCTGCTCCCCAATGCAAAATCTATAGCAATGCCCCCACTACCACGTGCTACTCGTTGGGTTAACATATTTGTTGAGCCGCCCTCCCCCCTACAGAAATCCAAGGAAGCAGATCCTCTAATGAGGGCGCACTCTATTTTCTTGTCTTCAGTTGCAGACGTTATCTCATGAAGGACGAAAACACTGGAGACATGACATCAAATTAAGAAGCGGCAAGAAATGATTGAACCATGAGGAAAAGGCACCATAGATTTCTAGAAATCAAATTCACAGTTGGTTCTGATTGGAAGGAAATGGCTGATGGCGGAATGCAGACTGCCACAGAGGCTGTTCTTTTCAAAGAGGTCATTCCCTTTAGAGAAACCCTTGACAAAAAGCTGAACACAGGGTGTCCCTTCACATGAACCCCTAATGATCTGCTATGACCTGTGGGGAAATCCAGTGATGAATTTTCCTGCAGTGCCCCCACAGGGAAGATGAAGTATTGCACAGTTCTCTTTGAAATAAATAGGCTGGAAGTGTAATGAACAGATGTGTGCAGAGACAGAGACGCTCTTTGCAACCCCTCTCTCTAATAGATAGGGGTCAACCCACCTCTTTAAACCCCTTTCAAATGTGATTATCTCTTGTGTTGATGATTTTGATTTGTGATTCTGATTGCAAAAATTGTCAGTTATGCATTAGTGCCATCACCCAGGGCCCGTTCAGAGCAACAAATCCATCCATGTATCCGTCAATTTCTAGTAGACTGGTCAAAATAACAGGAACAAAAACTTAGAATAGATCTGTTTTATGGTTTCTTTGTTACAGAGCTGGGTTTACACAGCATTTGTTTATGTATTACGTGAATATATAACAAGAAATGTATATTTTCTTTGATCACCCTCACTTTTATAGAACTGAAAATCTGTGTCCATCTTTGCAGCCATTTTTTTGTTCCAATGTATGTTAAAGAAGGACTCCAAAAATTGTTATTCTCTAACCTGTTAGAAAGGTACATGATGTAAACTGTAGTGAAGGTAATGTTCTTACCAGTGACTGTATTTTTGAGTTATAACCTCCCTTTTGATCCTCAGTTGTGTCATGTGACCAGCTGAGGATCAAAAGAGAGGTTATAACTCACAAATACAGTCACTGCTAGGAAGATTACCTTCACTACAATGTACATTATGTACCTTTTTAAAGTTTTATTCACACGTACGTGTCCATGCTCAAATCCGGGAAAAAGTGGCCAGTGATGCCTCCCTGAAGGATCCATGTGTGGTCCATGTGTTCATTTTTTGCTGTCCGTGTGACATCTGTGTTTCTCGTACACTGTGCAGCTGAGAAATAATTTTCAAAGCATTTCTTCCTTCATTTGAATGGGTCTGCAATCCGAAAGATAAAGAGCGGAGGCACGGAGTGGAAGGCCACGGAAGCACTACGGAGCGCTTCTGTGGCATTTCGGTCCGTGTCGCCACACCACAAAAAAAATAGAACATGCTCTATCTTTTTGCGGTGTTGACGGATCATGGACCCATTTAAGTTGAATAGGTCTGCATCCACCAGTGCAGGCCAAAAGGATTATGCCCGTGCATTGGGGACCACAATTTGTGGTCCTCAATGCACGGCACGGGTGGCACACGTTCGTGTACATGGGCCCTTACTCAGCTATTCTTGTAACTCCCACAAAAGTGAAAGGACGATTTTAGTGGGTGTAGTTTCAGAACAGCTGGAGCGCCAGAGGTTGCTGATTCCTGCTCTAAAATATTCCACCGTTTAGTGTTTTCAGCTCCTATGCCGTGCATGTTTCTCCAGGCTTACAGACAACAAATCTCTCTCTCTCTGATGTCGGATCTTGCAGTAATACTCCCATTCCTTATTTCCTGTACTAAATGCATGTTGAAGGGGTGGTCCCATGAATAATGTAAAAAATGGAAATTAGTCATCATATAGTACATGACAACCTCTTCCTAACAAAGCTAGAACCAGCCCTGTACCTCACATAGATCCAGAGATCTCCTAATTTATTGCTAGAGCTGAGAGCTCAAGGAGAGTGTCCTGTCTGCTGCAGCTTAGGGGGCGTGTCTCAGCTCTTCCTATCACAGCTCAGGGGGCGTGTCTCAGCTCTTCCTATCACAGCTCAGGGGGCGTGTCTCAGCTCTCCCTATAACAGCTCAGGAGGCAGTTGAAGGATGAAACTGAGCATGTGCGGCCATCTCAATAAGAAAAAAAAAGCATGTGGCGCTATACAGATACGTTTGGCTATGCTAAATGTTTAATTGCATACAATTACAAATGTATTCAGATCCAGGTGCTGGTTTGAAAACTGTAGAATATTTTTACAGGATAGCCCTTTAAGCAGAAGTGGGGGACAGATCAAATGAAATACAATTGTAGGATCAGACTACAAGGGAAATGTGTGTAATCTGTTAACACGGTGACTCATAGGTCTGCATAGGAGCTAATGACACAAAACGGTTAATAAAGACTTATTCAAGCTTAAATGTATTTTATGTATGAATTGTGAAATCAGGTAAAGGGCATGTGCAGTCATGCGAAACTGTATAAAATTATTATAAAACCAGTCACTTGCTAATAAGGTGTTTTAAAGGGGTACTCTTGCTATTGATGGTCTATTCTCCACTATCTGATCGGTGGAGGTCCGACACACCGCACTCCCGCCGATCAGCTGTTTCAGAGTAACTCCTGTGCCGGGACTCCACGGCTCCATCTACCATGTAGTGGATGGAGCTGGTTACTGCAGCGCTGTTCCCGTTTATATCAATGGGAGCAGTATTACAGTAACCAGCTCCATCTACTACATGGACAACGGAGCCATGCAGGTTCGGCGCAGGAGCTACACTGAAACAGCGGGGTTGTGGGGTGATAGATCATTATTGATAGTTGATTTGTTCCTATGGCACAAGTGTCTGGCAGTCGCTCATTCTCCGGTCCCTACTGAAAATACATGCATGCTTGGCCTAGCAGGCATATTTATGGTGGAGTCGAGAGTTTAGACTCAGCTATCTGAGGAGTGAAGACTTAGATTTGGAGGGGGAAGGGCAAGTAGGGATTTCCAAAGTGGAAACCTCCTTTAAGACCCTTCTCTTGTTGCACATCTAATAAAGTCTCAGATTAGTATGTTTAGTATCCTCCAATATTAGGGCTCATTTGCACAACTTATTCACCATTTCAATGGGGCCGCATCCGTAGTTCCATTCCGCGGCCCTGCAAAAAATATAGAGCATGTCCTATTATTGTCCGCAATTGCGGACAAGAATAGGCATTTTCTGTGATACTGCAAACTGCGGAACGCACACAGGCTGGTATCCGTGTTTTGCAGATCCGCAAAACACTACGGTCATGTGAATGTAGCCTTATATGAAAGGTGAGCTGCAGCAGAAGGACACCTGTGATCTGCTCATTGACTTATTACAGTGGCCGGGTTTACGCTGGGTCCCCCGGACACCGTCGAGGTGTCACCACATGTTGCTGCTCTCCGGAAGGGATGGTAAGGCGTGGTGCACCCCAATGAAAAATAAGTCCAGAGAGTCAGGGTCTGCAGTAATCCAGGGTGCTTCTTTACTGGAGGAACTCAGGTACAAAACAATACAGGCGAGGCATAGGGCTGGCTTCTCCAGTCTCCTCCGTGGCAGAAGAAGGGTTTGATGCTGAGGAAAGGCATGTGCTAGTTGTCCCTCTTTCTCTTCAGAAGGCTGGTACCCTGGTCCAAGGCTTGTGATCCAGGGTCTGTGGCAGCGTATCCCAGTCTCAGCTTCTTCTGGTCACTCAGGTAGTCTGGCAGAGTTTCCTCTTCCAAGCACTGTTCCCTAACTGCAGCACACTGGAGGCTCTGACTGCTCTCCTTATATACAGTTTTTGCTTGACTAGAACCTTCTAGTGGGAGGGGTGGAGTGGAGAAACTCAGCCTAAACAAATACAATGTCACACTTTCTGTCTCTCATAGACTTACATTAAAGTTTTATTGATACTCAATGGCAATGACACAGCAGGTTTTACAGACAAAAACAAGTTTCCAGACATAACAACAGAGCTAAAATCCAGACATTTAAAAGGTCAGGCTGTCTGGTTTTGGTGGTAAACAAGTCTGAGTTTTTCCCTCCATGGTCTTCTTTAAACCCTATGGCAGCTGTGGAAAAGCTGTGCCAGCTTCTCAATCAAAGTCCTAACAGTCTCTCAGTATTCATTAACCCTTTCCACAGAGCCATGTAAATACAATGATAATGAACAGGATATATATCACGACATATATATAAAATGCAGTAACAGTAATAAACAGTATAAGTTAACCTTTTCAAGAGAAATAAAGTAAGAAATTTTAATTTGGCATAGGGATATAGGCAAATGTCTACAAATGTCCAAATGTCAAAGTACTCCCTGCTGCAGGGCACTACGCCATTTATCAAGCATTTTCAAAGCAGAGAACTCCTTTAAATATATGTATATTAGAAAACCGTATGAATCCTTATCTAATAGCTAAATCACATAATAAAAAATAAATAAATAAAATAATATCCCTTTAGGAACATTGTTTCCATTCTGACATAATTTCCATCAATAAATATGAACTATAAACAATATCGCTGGCTTTTGCTGAGTGGCTCTTTCCCGGAGGGTGTCATATCATATGTCAGGTGTCAACAGCCTGGTGCTGACTGTTTCCCATTATATGATGTCATTGTGATACATTTCCTTCGGGCAAAGAAACCATTACCAGGCAGCGCGGTGTAAGGTGAACGCCTTCTCCTATGTACAGTATGCTGAGCTGGGAAATCAAGTGTCTGAAGGTGTGCGGTGTATGGGATACATGGGATTCGATGGCCCCACGATGTATATAGTGATGTGCGTGAGGCATTGCAGCAGCTTATAGAACATTTCCTATTCCTATCCATTTTGCAGACAAGAATAGTGATATGCCACCAATGTGGGAGGTGAGACAACCCATTTAAGTTCTCCTCTGCATCAGTCATTTGAACCCTGCCTATGGACTCTGAGTAAACACATAAAAGTAGTCCACGCTGTATAATTAAAATGTAATACCACAGCATAAAAAGGCAGAGTAAATTAACATTGTATCTGCAGTAGAGACCTAAAAATACAGGTCAGGGGTAAAAATTCCTAAAACTCAGATATTACTTCCTCTTCTTGACCTTGCCCTTGTGATGACTCAAGTCCTACAGGAAGGTCCTTCAACAGCCTTGTGTGTAGAACCTACATTGCGGAAGACGCTAAGTGTCCCCCATAGACCTGACGGCTTCCACATGGGGTGTTTTCTTGGCAGCTGTAGCGAAGTTATGTCTTGGCATACTTTTTCTTTTACTCTTTGGTATAGTTTAGTAGTCTATGCTTTTCAATGCCGAGGCATTGCGTAAGAAGATTAATTTTTTATGATGGGATGCTACTACAATGACTAGTACCACGGACTGAAGCAGTCATATAGAAGATTTGGTACCGCGGCGCTATTTCTAATTACAGATTCTATTGGGCCCAGCGGATAACGTCACTCTCCATCCGGTATCCGTCCAATCCATTCTGATATGGTGGTCTGGAAGAGGAGCAGCATAGGAATGGATCTAGGTGAGCATTAAAGGGGTTGTCCCAAGAAAAGTATTCTACATTTTGTAATCCAGCACCTGGATCAGAATATTTTTGTAACAACATGTAATTAAAAACTTACTATAGCCACTGAATTATTCAATAAAATGTATCTGTATAGCACCACCTGCTGATTGTTCTTTTCCTTATTTTTTTTGTCCGCCGCACTGAGGTGGACGCACATGCTCAGTTCCATCCTTCAACTTCCACCTGCTGTATCTAGTGTTAGAAGCTGTGACAGCCACAAGGAGAGAGCTGCAGCAGAAACAGGCATGCCCACTGAGAAAGGATATGCCCCCTGAGCTGTGATAGAGAGGGAGTTGCAGCAGAAAGAACATACCCCCAGAGCTGTGATAGGGAGAGAGCTGCAGCAGAACAGACCTGCCCCCTGAGAAAGGACAAACCCTCTGAGCTGTGATAGGGAGAGAGCTGCAGCAGAACAGACCTGCCCCCTGAGAAAGGACAAACCCTCTGAGCTGTGATAGGGAGAGAGCTGCAGCAGAACAGACCTGCCCCCTGAGAAAGGACAAACCCTCTGAGCTGTGATAGGGAGAGAGCTGCAGCAGAACAGACCTGCCCCCTGAGAAAGGACAAACCCTCTGAGCTGTGATAGGGAGAGAGCTGCAGCAGAACAGACCTGCCCCCTGAGAAAGGACAAACCCTCTGAGCTGTGATAGGGAGAGAGCTGCAGCAGAACAGACCTGCCCCCTGAGAAAGGACAAACCCTCTGAGCTGTGATAGGGAGAGAGCTGCAGCAGAACAGACCTGCCCCCTGAGAAAGGACAAACCCTCTGAGCTGTGATAGGGAGAGAGCTGCAGCAGAACAGACCTGCCCCCTGAGAAAGGACAAACCCTCTGAGCTGTGATAGGGAGAGAGCTACAGCAGAACAGACCTGCCCCCTGAGAAACGACACACCCCTGAGCTGTGATAGGGAGAGAGCTGCAGCAGAACAGACCTGCTCACTGAGAAAGGACACACCCCTGAGCTGTGATAGGGAGAGAGCTGCAGCAGAACAGACGTGCCCCCTGAGAAAGGACACACCCCTGAGCTGTGATAGGGAGAGAGCTGCAGCAGAACAGACCTGCCACCTGAGAAAGGACAAACCCTCTGAGCTGTGATAGGGAGAGAGCTGCAGCAGAACAGACCTGCCCCCTGAGAAAGGACAAACCCTCTGAGTTGTGATAGGGAGAGAGCTGCAGCAGAACAGACCTGCCCCCTGAGAAAGGACAAACCCTCTGAGCTGTGATAGGGAGAGAGCTACAGCAGAACAGACCTGCCCCCTGAGAAAGGACACGCCCCTGAGCTGTGATAGGGAGAGAGCTGCAGCAGAACAGACCTGCTCACTGAGAAAGGACACACCCCTGAGCTGTGATAGGGAGAGAGCTGCAGCAGAACAGACGTGCCCCCTGAGAAAGGACACACCCCTGAGCTGTGATAGGGAGAGAGCTGCAGCAGAACAGACCTGCCACCTGAGAAAGGACAAACCCTCTGAGCTGTGATAGGGAGAGAGCTGCAGCAGAACAGACCTGCCCCCTGAGAAAGGACAAACCCTCTGAGCTGTGATAGGGAGAGAGCTGCAGCAGAACAGACCTGCCCCCTGAGAAAGGACACACCCTCTGAGCTGTGATAGGGAGAGAGCTACAGCAGAACAGACCTGCCCCCTGAGAAAGGACACACCCCTGAGCTGTGATAGGGAGAGAGCTGCAGCAGAACAGACCTGCCCCCTGAGAAAGGACACACCCCTGAGCTGTGATAGGGAGAGGGCTGCAGCAGAACAGACCTGTCCCCTGAGAAAGGACAAACCCTCTGAGCTGTGATAGGGAGAGAGCTGCAGCAGAACAGACCTGCCCCCTGAGAAAGGACAAACCCCTGAGCTACCAGCTTGAATTGAATCTAGCAGAACAATTGGAGCAATGAATGAGGAGATCTCTGTACCCATGGGAGGTAAAGGGCTGGTTCTAGCTTTGTTAGAAAGAGATTGTCATGTACTGTATGATGTCTGATTTCCATTTGTACATCAATCATAGGATAAAGTATGTTTTCTCCATTGTAACTTCTTCACATGAGTTTAGAATTTTACAGTTTCAGAGTCTCCTTAGGGAAGAAATAACCATGCCTCCAGGAGCAGAGGACAGACTTCCCGGCAGAATTTAGATTACAGAACTAATTTAGGGGCAGGAAAGCGAGTGCTATTCCCTGGTGTTCTGTTTCCTAGCAACTCGCTTGTCTATTATTTTTTTTTCCGTCCAGCTGGAAAGCCTTAAAATCACAAAAGTCACAATGTGCACTTGCCAGAAAGTTTGGTTGACAGAGATGTAATATTCAGTCCAGCCTGGAGTGACTGGAGGTTGCTATTACGAGTCACGCCGGGCAATGATGAAGGTAGTGTTTATAAATGCAAATCCAAACTCTGTTGATTCTGAAGGTACAGGCCATACGCAGGTGGGTAGGGTGCTTCATGTGATTACCGCTGCACTGTGAGTAGGGACACCGGCACCATCACATCATAATAGCAAGCAATGGTCAGTGCAGAATCCCTATGCAGACTTGAAACCTACAGGACTGACAGGATGGTTCCCACAGGCATTGACTGCCTTGTTATACTGACGCTGTTAGATACAATGTGGAAGCTATTATGATACAGGTATCCATTATTCATGGTGGTCCTGGATGATTATCTCATATGTCTCAGTCTATATTGGTTTATATAATTTGGTTGGTGGAGGGGTTAATAGAGGATCTATAATCGGTAACTACAGTGATAGTTTTTTTTATGCTAGTTATGTACACCTTTAGGGGCCTTTTTTTATTGCAGCATTGTACTCATTTTGAGCTAAAAAGCAATTTTTTTCAATTGTTCTTTATAAAAAGTTTTGAGCCCCTTTCTCTGTACAACCTTGAGATTCTCTGGTAGCATGCTCTGTATTTTTACTCTGTTCCGTCAGGCAGCTCAGATGACAGCTCCTTATCTCTGATCTCTGACCTTACAACCAGTCATTGTAGCTCAGTTCTTATCTTACTGATAAGGCTTCATGCACACGACCGTTCCGTTTTTTGCAGTCCGCAAACCGTGGATCCACAAAAAACGAAAGCCGCCCGTGTGCCTTCTGCAATTTGCGTAACGGAATGGGCGGCCCATTGTAAAAATGCCTATTCTTGTCCGCAAAACGGACAAGAATAGGACATGCTATATTTTTTTGCGGGGTCACGGAACGGAGCAACGGATGCGGACAGCACACGGAGTGCTGTCCGCATCTTTTGCGGCCCCATTGAAATGAATGGGTCTGCACCCGAGCCGCAAAAAATATGTGGCTCGGATGCAGACCACAACAACGGCCGTGTGCATGAGGCCTAAGAATGTGAAATAAGTGCTTATGATGACCTCTTAGTAAATTAGAGATAAGGGTTATTAGATAACTGGCACAAAAAGAAGGTGAAAGTAAAATTCACATAGCTAGACAGTTAACCCTCTGTGACAGAATAAAGACCAATTGAAATATTATGATTTTTTTGCCCAAAATGAGTAAAATGTAAATCATAAAAAAAAATTGCTCCTGAAAGTGTACATAGCCTTTAAAAGGGTTTTCCAGGAGTACAATACTGATGATGTATCCTGAGGATCTGAGCGGTGGGGGGCTGACTCCTGACACGCTCACTGATCTGCTGTTTGAAGAGACTACGGCACTTTGGTGACCTCTGCGGTCTCCTCCTAGGCCAGTGATGTCACATTCATTGGTCACATGGCCTAGGTGCAGCTTAGTCTGAGGTGAATGGGTCGGGCTGCAATACCAAGCACAGCCACCATATTATGGATGGCGCTGTGCTGATAGGTCATCAATATTGCAGTCCTGGAAAACTCTTTTTTAAATACAGTACAATCTACACCCCTTAAGATCCGGAACAGTGGTTGCAAAATAAATTCATATTTTGGTTCACAGATTAGAATGCTGAAGAATTCGCCAAGGTTGTCAACTTCCTTTTTGCAGAAGAACATCTGAAAATTACTGACAACCAGCACTGAGTCATCCTTACACCGCTTGTGATGAAATGACAAAACTTCCAGTATCCTGCTTGCTTATTAGAAGTTACGCAAACGAGGTTGCTCTTAAAGAGACAGCAGTCATAAAAACAGAAGACATATGAATGCCGTGTGCAGGGGTAGCAGCACTTCAGTTACTGCACAATTATTAGGTATTAGCTTTCATTTTAAAATCATTTGAGGTTCATAGGCATCGGATTGCCGTCCCTTGGGCCCATCAGAGGAAATGATTCTGAGGACCCATCCTCATTTCTACATAAGATATTAAGGGTCTTGTTTTATTAGGGGTCCCTTATTGTCAGAGCTTTGGCCCATTGAGGATCTTCTGGTACTCTGGTGGGCCGGTCCGACTTTGCCTCTAGCAGCGGTCATGCAATGCACTAAAGGCAAGAGCTCATAAGACCTTCAAACTCAGCTCAGTATTGGTTTTGCAAAGGGCTTTTTTTTTTTACCCACAATAATATTATTAGGGGACGCAGCTCTGGTTTGTGTTATAGAGAGCTCCTGCTTCACACAGCCATAGCAATACATGACAGAATTCTGGCTGCCTGCAGCCGCCACTAGGGGGAGTTCATTGCATACAGATTTTACAGAGCTCCCATTGATTTACTTATGTATAACAGAACGTGAGCACCCCAAAATCGGTATCAGACCGCAAGTTCACCCCAATTAAAGAATCAAGGATTAATGGAATTACTTATGCATAAAAGAATGTAAACAACCTAAAATCTGTAGTAATAGATCACTTTTAGGATCCCCAATTAGTGCAGCAAGGTGTAATAGAATGGCTCCTAATACCCAGGCTCTACACTCTCCTATTGGTCCCTGCTCTCTCCCTACAGTGTGGATGATGCCTCCCTATCCTTTCCCTACACTATGAATGATCTTTCCCTGAACTGCTCAGTCGTTTGAATTTTTAATAAAGTCTTTTCTAATCACTGTCCTTAGCGCCTATAACGTCTCTCCCTGCACTAAGTTCACTGTAAAACAACGGGGACCGGGCATGAGGAGGCTTTTTATAGGCCTGTGACATCACAGGGGCTGTCTGCTGATTGGCTGTCTGCATGGCATTGTGGGTGCTCCCTCGTTCCAGGGATTCTTACTTTCACTTTGTAACATGTGCAGCAGCCATTTTGGGAAAAATCTGATTCGCTACCACGAAGAGCGAGGAAATTTGGAATGAAATTTTTCCTGAAATTCGGATCGAATGCCACTTCGTCAACTTCAATTCGCTTAACACTAGTCACAGTACAGGAGTAATAACCACAGTGATGTCACAGTACAGGGATAATAAACACAGTGATGTCACAGTACAGGGATAATAAACACAGTGAGGTCACAGTACAGGAGTAATAACCACAGTGATGTCACAGTACAGGGATAATAAACACAGTGAGGTCACAGTACAGGAGTAATAACCACAGTGATGTCACAGTAAGGGGATAATAAACACAGTGATGTCACAGTACAGGGATAATAAAGACAGTGATGTCACAGTGCAGGGATAATAAACACAGTGATGTCGCAGTACAGAGATAATAAACACAGTGATGTCACAGTACAGGGATAATAAACACAGTGATGTCACAGTACAGGGATAATAAACACAGTGAGGTCACAGTACAGGGATAATAAAAACAGTGATGCCACAGTACAGAGATAATAAACACAGTGATGTCACAGTACGGGGATAATAAAAACAGTGATGTCACAGTACAGGGATAATAAACACAGTGATGTCACAGTACGGGATAATTAAACACAGTGATGTCACAGTACAGACATAAAACACAGTGGATGTCACAGATACAGGGATAATAACACAGTGATGTCACAGTACAGAGATAATAAACACAAGTGATGTCACAGTACAGGGATAATAAACACAGTGATGTCACAGTACAGAGATAATAAACACAGGATGTCACAGTACAGAGATAATAAACACAGTGATGTCACAGTACAGGATAATAAACACAGTGAGTCACAGTACAGGAGTAATAACCACAGTGGATGTCACAGTACAGGTATAATTAAACACAGTGATGTACACAGTACAGGATAATAACCACAGTGATGTCACAGTACAGGATAAATAAACACAGTGATGTCACAGTACAGGGATAATTAAACACAGTGATGTCCAGTACAGGATAATAAACACAGTGATGTCACAGTACAGGGATAATAAAACACAGTGATGTACACAGTACAGATAATAAACACAGTGATGTCACAGTACAGGGATAATAAACACAGTGATGTCACAGTACAGGACATTAAAACACAGTGATGTCACAGTACAGGGATAATAAACACAGTGATGTCACAGTACAGGAGATAATAAACACAGTGATGTCACAGTACAGGGATAATAAACACAGTGATGTCACAGTACAGGAGATAATAAACACAGTGATGTCACAGTACAGGGATAATAAACACAGTGATGTCACAGTACAGGAGATAATAAACACAGTGATGTCACAGTACAGGAAATAAGCACAGTGATGTCACAGTACAGGATAATAAACACAGTGATGTCCAGTACAGGGATAATAACACAGTGATGTCACAGTACAGAGATAATAAACACAGTGATGTCCAAGTACAGGATAATAACCACAGTGATGTCACAGTACAGGGATAATAAACACAGTGATGTCACAGTACAGGATAATAACCACAGTGATGTCACAGTACAGGGTAATATACACACGTGATGTCAACAGTACAGGGATAATAAACACAGTGATGTCACAGTACAGGATAATAACCACAGTGATGTCACAGTACAGGGATAATAAACACAGTGATGTCACAGTACAGAATAATAAACACAGTGATGTCACAGTACAGGAAATAAACACAATGATGTCACAGTACAGGGGTAATAAACACTGTGATGTCACAGTACAGAGATAATAAACACTGTGATGTCACAGTACAGAGATAATAAACACAGTGATGTCAAAGTACATGGATAATAAACACAGTGATGTCAAAGTACATGGATAATAAACACAGTGATGTCACAGTACAGGTATAGTAAACACAGTGATGTCACAGTACAGGGATAATATACACAGTGATGTCACAGTACAGGGATAATAAACACAGTGATGTCACAGTACAGGGATAATATACACAGTGATGTCACAGTACAGGATAATAAACACAGTGATGTCACAGTACAGGGATAATAAACACAGTGATGTCACAGTACAGGGATAATAAGCACAGTGATGTCACAGTACAGGAATAATAAACACAGTGATGTCACAGTACAGAGATAATATACACAGTGATGTCACAGTACAGGGATAATAAACACAGTGATGTCACAGTACAGGGATTAATAAGCACAGTGATGTCACAGTACAGGGATAATAAACACAGTGATGTCACAGTACAGGGATAATATACACAGTGATGTCACAGTACAGGGATAATAAACACAGTGATGTCACAGTACAGGGATAATAAGCACAGTGATGTCACAGTACAGGAATAATAAACACAGTGATGTCACAGTACAGGGATAATAAGCACAGTGATGTCACAGTACAGGGATAATATGCACAGTGATGTCACAGTACAGGGATAATATACACAGTGATGTCACAGTACAGGTATAATAAACACAGTGATGTCACAGTACAGGTATAATAACACAGTGATGTCACAGTACAGGTATAATAAACACAGTGATGTCACAGTACAGGAATAATAAACACAGTGATGTCACAGTACAGGGATAATATACACAGTGATGTCACAGTACAGGGATAATAAACACAGTGATGTCACAGTACAGGTATAATATACACAGTGATGTCACAGTACAGGTATAATAAACACAGTGATGTCAGTTATGTCAGTAGAAGGTGTGTTACGTAAGCGAGCGTTGCACAAAGCGGACTATTTATTCTATATTATTGAAGCTAAACATTACATATAAAATAATAAAAACTGTTCATAAAAACTAAGAGATAGAAACGGGGGAAATACAGATCAGCCCATAATGCAGGAGACCGCTGCTGAAACACGGACAGCTGGCACCCACCGCATATGGAGGGGGCTCAGTGCGGCAGTCCGCTCCATACAACCCCTTAAGTATAATGATGTAAATGTACGTGATCATGCATTAAGGGGTTAATCCAGGCCCCAATGCTCAGTCCCAGGACCCTCAAGTTCACATCCTGTAATAGGAAGGAACCTGAGGCAGATCATCTCTGCAGAGATGGCATTTCAAGGCCAGCAAAACAGCAGTTAACTGCTGAACCCACAGGCCGGACGCGAGTTTTATCTGTTTGTCAATGTGTCCCTTACTGCATTGTGTGATTTATTCCTATTATAAACACAAGTGCAGCAATAAAATCTACACATCCCATGTGCACTGCCTAAATGTCCTTGTAATGACAGCAGTCTGCCTCTAGAGGTCACTACCTTGAGACAACCCTGTACACAGTACTCCACAGGGTGAGCGCAGCTCTGAAGCCAGAAATGTTATAAATTGAGGAACTTACATTGATCTTTATTGCAGCAACAATTGTATCACTTCATTCCCAGCCTGATGTGTTTGGCAGGGCTCCGAGTCTTTGTGCTCTGCCCCACTAGTTAACAGGTTTCTATGGCTCCCATCACCCTGTTTATAGCTTGCTGTCAGTGAATGGAAACAGTTGTCACACCTAAAATCTCTAGGCTTGTCCCGATAATATCCAGCATTGAGAGTTATAGTGAGTGAGGCAAGAATATTACAGAAATGTCTGTCTCCCCAGTAGCCCTCCCTACTATCTAATCTGTACATCCATCCATATCCATCATCTATCTCTTATTATCTATATATCTCATATCTATCTCTCTCTCTATCTATCTCTTATTATCTATCTATCTCTATCTATCTATCTATCTATCTATCTATCTATCTATCTATCTATCTATCTATCCATTATCTCTTATTATCTATCTATCTATCTATCTATCTATCTATCTATCTATCTATCTATCTAATCTGTACATCCATCCATATCCATCATCTATCTCTTATTATCTATCTAATCTATCTGTCTGTCTATCTATCTATCTATCTATCATCTATCTATCTATCTATCTATCTCACTAGTTGTATGACCCTCTGGTAGGGAGAAGGTAACTCCAGATTGTAGAGGGAGCTCTGAGATGATGCAGGAGGAGGAGGAGGAGGAGGTGGAGGAGGAGGAGGCTCTTCCCATTCATGGAGCTGACTGACATGTACAGTAGAGGGAGGCTGCCCCTCCAGTGTGTGGGATAGGCTGCCTGTGACTTCCAGCCCTGGCCCCGGTTCACACACTGCGCTGAGGATGCGGACGGTGTAGGGCAGTGCCTGGCATTCACCGCTGCCCACAGCTCTGGCACCGGCTGCCCATGGGAGGATTGTTTCTCACTGGCCGGGACATGAGGCGCAGCGGCTGCGGGGAGAGCAGCGGCGGCCCCGGGGAGAGCAGCGCACGGGCAGCCGCTCCAGTGTGAACGCGCGCCAGGCGATGACAGCTCCGGAGGCGCACTGCAGCCTACAAGTAAGAACTTCTGCCCCCGGGGGATGTGTGTTCTGTGGAGGAATGAGGTGGGGGGCGCATAGGACCGCAGCTGATGCAGAACCTCATGGCTGCGAGGTAGGAGGATAGAGGAGCAGTGGGTGGATGTCAGTGCTCGCATAGATTTAGATGCACATGTCATGTTCTGCAAGGACCGCAGCTGATGCAGAACCTCACTACTACGAGGGACTGCATAGGTTATTAGCTGATGCAGAACCTCTTCCTACAAGGCACAGCATAGATTACAGACCACAGCTGATGCAGAACCTCTTCCTGCAAGGCACAGCATAGATTACAGACCACAGCTGATGCAGAACCTCTTCCTACAAGGCACAACATAGGTTACACACCACAGCTGATGCAGAACCTCTTCCTGCAAGGCACAGCACAGATTACAGACCGCAGCTGATGCAGAACCTCTTCCTACAGGACATAGCATAGGTTACAGACCACAGCTGATGCAGAACCTCTTCCTGCAAGGCACAGCACAGATTACACACCACAGCTGATGCAGAACCTCTTCCTACAAGGCACAGCATAGGTTACACACCACAGCTGATGCAGAACCTCTTCCTGCAAGGCACAGCACAGATTACAGACCACAGCTAATGCAGAACCTCTTCCTACAGGACATAGCACAGGTTACACACCACAGCTGATGCAGAACCTCTTCCTGCAAGGCACAACATAGGTTACACACCACAGCTGATGCAGAACCTCTTCCTACAGGACATAGCTAGGTTACACACCACAGCTGATGCAGAACCTCTTCCTACAAGGCACAACATAGGTTACACACCACAGCTGATGCAGAACCTCTTCCTGCAAGGCACAGCATAGGTTACACACCACAGCTGATACAGAACCTCTTCCTACAGGACATAGCTAGGTTACACACCACAGCTGATGCAGAACCTCTTCCTACAGGACATAGCTAGGTTACAGACCACAGCTGTTGCAGAACCTCTTTCTCACAAGGCACAACACAGGTTACAGACCACAGCTGTTGCAGAACCTCTTTCTCACAAGGCACAACATAGGTTACACACCACAGCTGATGCAGAACCTCTTCCTGCAAGGCACAACATAGGTTACACACCACAGCTGATGCAGAACCTCTTCATGCAAGGCACAACATAGGTTACACACCACAGCTGATGCAGAACCTCTTCCTGCAAGGCATAGCCTAGGTTGCAGACCACAGCTGATGCAGAACTTCTTTCTCACAAGGCAGAGCACATGTTATTCACAGACCACAGCTGATGCAGAACCTCTTTCTACAAGGCAGAGCACTGTAGTGTCCCAGTAATTCTGCACATTATAAAGTAATGCTTGGATAGCAGCATTATGTCACAGGGGGGAGTATCGGGGTACAAAGGGTGCAGCTGATGCAGAACCTCATACTAAGAGCACAGTGTCCTGCACAGACCATATGTGATGCAGAGCATCCCGCCCAGTGCCTGCAGATCCTCTCGCCTCCAGCGTGACTGCAGAAGATGTGGGTACTCTGGTGGAGAAGCTGCATTTAATGCATCGCAAATCAGAGAGTCACATGTCCTCCACCAGCCAATAGGAAGGCAGCTTTATACTAGCAGGCAAGTAGTGTATTCCCATGTCCCCTGCCATGTGGGTACAGCTCCTGAGAAGAGGCTGGCCACATGATGGGACTTGTAGTTTTGCACCAGTTAGAGGGTCGCAGAGCATGGTGCCACACAGTGATGACTGTGATTGGTATTCTGTGCCGCTGCAGAGGCTGCCTTGTCTGTGTCTTGAATTTTAGTGTCAATGGTACGGTTCATACACGGCTCCATGTCTTCATCCAGCTTGTCCTGTGATTTGTATTCTGGGAATTGTCTATCACAATGGGACTACTATCACCTATGTATTAATCTAATATCTGTTATCTAATATTTATAAGACCATTATTATATACTGGATACCCCCCCACCAGTCCGATTTCGGATTATTTGCACGTGTGACTGTACATTCTGACTCTTGTGTTGGGATATGATGTTCAGAGACCTCCCCAGATCTTCCTGCGGATGTTTCCTTCTTCGTCCCAGTAGACACAAGTATCTAGGGGGGCACAATCAGCCGCGTGGTGTGACTATTAAATGCACCCCTTTCCTGCGGCCCTGCGCTGTGAGCCCCTCAGAATAAAGCCTTCTGTATATTGTGTTTGGAGCCTTCTTCCCACAGAATTCCACAAATGCTTTATGTCCTGTAGATGCTTTGTTTTGACTTAATTATGTGGCCAACGCCATGAGATCAGAAGAATAACCGGGCTGAGCGGTGCCGATGCTACTAAAAGAGGGGGATCTGGTTTTTGGGTATGATCTGTTTCTGGGAAGGCTGGGCGACAGTCAATAGGGTTGCTGTCTCAGATCTCCCACCCAGCTGTCCAAGGATGCATTCACACAACCTTTAGATGTCCGTGGCGGTTTTGTGGACTGCATACCGAAGTTCCGCAAAACACAGGCGCTGACCGTCTGCACCAGCAGTGCGGACGAAGATAGGACATGTCTTATCTTTTACGGTGTGGAGGCACAGACCCCGAAGTGCACGGGAGGACTTCTGTGTGTTTCCAGATCCATATCTCTGTAAAAGACGCCATCAGCCTCAGATCAGACCCCCATCAGCCTCAGATCAGACCCCCATCAGCCTCAGATCAGACCCCCATCAGCCTCAGATCAGACCCCATCAACCTCAGATCAGACCCCATCAACCTCAGATCAGACCCCATCAGCCTTAAATCAGACCCCCATCAGCCTCATATCAGACCCCATTAGCCTTAGATCAGACCCCCATCAGCCTCAGATCGACCCCATTAGCCTCAGATCAGACCCCCATCAGCCTCAGATCAGAGCCCATCAGCCCCAGACCAGACCCCATTAACCTCAAATCAGACCCCATCAGCCCCAGATCATACCCCCATCAGCCTCAAATCAGAGTCCATCAGCCCCAGATCATACCCCCATCAGCCTCAAATCAGAGTCCATCAGCCCCAGATCAGACCCCATCAGCCTCAGATCAGACCTCATCAGCCTCAGATCAGACCCCATCAGCCTCAGATCAGACCCCCATCAGCCTCAGATCAGACCCCTATCAGCCTCAGATCAGACCCCCATCAGCCTCAGATCAGACCCCCATCAGCCTCAGATCAGACCCCCATCAGCCTCAGATCTCATCAGCCCCAGATCAGACCCCATCAGCCTCAGATCAGGTCTCATCATCCTCAGATCAGATCTCATCAGCCTCAGATCGGATCTCATCAGCCCCAGATCAGACCCTATCGGCCTCAGATCGGATCTCATCAGCCCCAGATCAGACCCCATCAGCCTCAGATCAGATCTCATCAGCCCCAGATCAGACCCCATCAGCCTCAGATCAGATCTCATCAGCCTCAGATCAGATCTCATCAGACCCAGATCAGACCCCATCAGCCCCAGATCAGATCTCATCAGACCCAGATCAGACCCCATCAGCCCCAGATCAGATCTCATCAGACTCAGATCAGATCTCATCAGCCCCAGATCAGACCCCGTCAGACTCAGATCTGATCCCCATCAGCCTCAGATAAGACGTTAAAAAAAAAATAAAAAAAATAAACTTACCTCGCTTTCTCCGGACAGCACGAATCCTGTCTTCTTCCAGCCCGCGCTGCACTGTGACCTGATGTCACACAGCATCAGGTCATAGCGCGCGCCCACATGCACTACCTCCTGACGCTGTATGCAGTCAGGACTCTACAGCATGGCCCCTGGAAGAAGACCAGAGAGGGTGAGTGCAGCCAGTGCAGCGCTTCCCTCACCCCTCCCCGCGCCTTCTGTATGCTGTATGCATTCAGACTATAAGACGCACTGCCACTTTTCCCTCACTTTGGAGGGGAAAAAGTGTGTCTTATAGTCTGAAAAATTAGATAGATAGATAGATAGATAGATAGATAATGAGGTAGATAAATGTGAAGTAGGTGCTGGAGTCCCATGTTATCGCTACCTCTTGTTTGCAGTACTTTTCAAACACACTTCTTTTACACGTTGGGAGGACGGCTTCCTGCAAAATGACACAACCTCATCCTTCCTCAGCCAGAACTAGACTTGCGTGCTTCCATCCCAGCCGCACAGTCTCATGGTGTAAGTGTTTCTGTAGATACCAGAAGATAAGTGTACAGTTAATGGTCATCCTTGCAGCATTCAGGCCCGTGGGTGCAGCGCAGCAGAGGGCATGCTGTGTCTGTCAGGAAACTACAACTCCTAGCATGCCCTAACAATCATTAGAGGCCATCTGCAAGCGCGGCCATCTCTCCATTTACTTCTGTTATGGGACCGGCTGGAATGAGCGGCACTTATCAGGTATTTTCTATCCTGTGGATATGCTGTATATGATGTCTAATCTGTATCTATATGCCTCTATGTGTTTATTTAAACTGGGGTCTTAGGAAATCCTCGCTTCCTGTAAATGCTGTCTTGAGGAAATGGAGAGATGAGGTCAGAGCCTAAAAATCCAATACAGAGATAAATGTATGGTGACCATGAGAAATGTCCGTTCTTTGGTTGTCCCGCTTTGCTCTGCTTAGCGGTTTCCTTGGCTTTATCTGTTTCTGGGGAAGCAGGGTGATAACCCCAGTAGGGCCCTGACAGTATTCGTTAAATGGGTCGCCTGGTTTCCCATTTTATTTTCAAATGCTCTGTTAGGAAGTTTTCAGTAATTATAGAAGGGTGGGGGGGGGTCCTGGTTTTGGGACTGCCATCAATTAGATGGAAAAGAGACTCTCTCTGGAGGACCCATTACATGGACAGACATTGTGTAACATGTAATACTCCATTTCACCTGCAGGGGTGCTGCAGGGAAATTGAACACACACTGCTGGGCTCCTAAGCAGATTACAGCTGTCTGCTGGGGTCCCCTTCTAGTAAGCAGTGATTATGAAAGCAGACTTTACAAGACCCAGCAGATCCTGCAAACCCATCTTAAAAGGGATTATCCCATGAGTAATGTACAAAATGAAAATCCGACATCATATAGGGCATGGCAGTCTCTTTCTAACAAAGAACCAGTCATTTACCTCTCATGGATCCAGAGATCTCGCCATTCATTGCTCAAATTGCTCTGCTAGATTTATTTTAAGCTTCCAGCTCATGGGGTGTGCACTTTCTCAGGGGATGTGTCCTTTCTGCTGCAGCTGGTGGCAGTTGAAGGATGAAACTGAGCATGTGCATCCACCTCAGTGAGCTGGACAGATAATGTAGAAATAGGGCAAACAGTAGGTGGCGCTAGCACCAGCCCTGTACCTTACATGGTTCCAGTGCTCTTCCCATTTATTGCTCCAAGTACGCTGCTAGATTTATTTCAAGTTGGTAGCTCAGGGGGAGTGTCCTTTGTGCTGCAGCTGGGGGGGGGGGGGGGCTGTCCTTTTCTGCAGCTCTCTCCTTATCACAGCTCAGAAGGCAGCTGAAGGATGGAACTGAGCTCCCATAAATATCGCTTCCTTTACCCGGTTTCCGGCCTGGCTATGGACAGGACGTCACTTCTAGGGCCAGAAGTATGCACATGGGAGCCTGGGTTTCCGCTGTCCAATCCTATTTTGGGGGAGACAAGCTAGCGCCAAAGGCGTCTAACAGTGTCTTTCTCCCCATTCAGGACACATGCATGCTCGGCTTAGCATGCATGTATATGGAGGAAGTAATGGGGGAGTGGGAGAGAACCTGACTGCTGATCGCTGTGATTGCCTAGCACTCTTTTAGCCGGGGACTGTCACATCCATAGCGGTAGAAATCCTGAACACTGAATGGAAAAATGCTGTAAATGTAGCGCTCTGCTGAGGACGTCAAATGTGCCGCCGCTACATGCTGTACTGGGACATTTCCCAGTTGTCAGCTGTTTTTTAATGACCAGTAATGAAGCTGACCCGTCATGCTGAGGATCACAATATCGGAAGCAAAGGTCAAGATGCATTTCGCATTCAAAAATGGAAATTAGAGGGTAGGTCCAAACCAAGCAACTTTACAAACAGTACTGGTCAAAAAAGAGCACCTCCTCCATTGTTTGCACCATTCCTGTGCGTCACTCTCTGCACGTTTTTTTACTGGTCAAAAAAGGTCTACCGTTTTGTATATGCAGCTCCTATACAGACCTACAAAAGACGAATCCTGTATAGTCTGATCCCGTGGTCCAGGCGATTCTCCCTTACCATGTTATACGTAATCCTTTAGTAGCTGCTTTCCCCGATGGCCGGGGTCACAGCTGCCATTCTGGCAGTAACAAACTGAATGTCACCCAGTCTCCATTTCGAAAAGCGGGTGTCAACTTTGGACAATTCTTTTTATTTGCATAGATCCTGCTGAGGATGATATTTGCCTGCACATCGAGGTCAGTAGGCGGCCGTGTAAAGCAGCGATGGCAGCAGTCCTCCAGAGTGAGAGCAGCTATTCGCAGCAGCTCTCCAGTTCTAACAATTGGTAGACCGAGGGCCTTAAAGGGGTTGTCCAGCTTTTGTCAGTGGATAAAAACAATGAAAAGATGTGTTGTTTCCACCCAGAGGCGTAAACCCCACACAGGTAGAATACTTCTCACAGCTGGGAGTTTGCTGCAGTTAATCCAGTGTGAGGTTTAGTTTACGTCCGTCCTGGAAGCCCCGTCACCACGCTGGTTAAATGACGGACATCATGATGGACCCCATCAAGGTGCTGATTAGACAGCATGAATATTGCACAGGTGTGCCTTAGACTGCCCACAACAAAAGTCCACTCTGAAATGTGCAGTTTGATCACACAGCACCATGCCACAGATGTCGCAACGTTTGAGGGAGCGTGCAATTGGCATGCTGACTGCAGGAATGTCTACTAGAGCTGTTGCCCGTGCTATGAGTGTTCATTTCTCTCCAATGGCGTTTCAGAGAATTTGGCAGTACATCCAACCGGCCTCACAACCACAGACCACGTGTAACCACACCAGCCTAGGACCTCCACATCCAGCATGTTCACCTCCATGATCGTCTGAGACCAGACACCCAGACAGCTACAGAAACAATCTGTTTGCATAACCAAAGAATTTCTGCACAAACTGTCAGAAACCGTCTCAGGAAGCTCATCTGCTCGTCGTCCTCATCGGGGTCTGGACCTGACTGCAGTTCATCGTCGTAACCGACTTGAGTGGGCAAATGCTCACATTCGATGGCGTCTGGCACATTGGAGAGGCGTTCTGTTCACGGATGAGTCTCGGTTTTCACTGTTCAGGGCAGATGGCAGACAGCGTGAGCGGATTGCTGTCGTCAACGTTGTGGATCGAGTGGCCCATGGTGACGGTGGGGTTATGGTATGGGCAGGCGTATGTTATGGACAACAAAACACAGGTGCATTTTATTGATGACATTTTGAATGCACAGAGATTCCGTGACGAGATCCTGAGGCCCATTGTTGTGCCATTCATCCACGACCATCACCTCATGCTGCAGCATGATAATGCACAGCCCCATATTGCAAGGATCTGTACACAATTCCTGGAAGCTGAAAACATCCCAGTTCTTGCATGGCCAGCATACTCACCGGACATGTCACCCATTGAGCATGTTTGGGATGCTCTGGATCGGCGTATACGACAGCGTGTTCCAGTTCCTGCCAATATTCTGCAACTTCGCACAGCTATTGAAGAGGAGTGGACCAACATTCCACAGGCCACAATCAACAACCTGATCAACTCTATGTGACGGAGATGTGCTGCACTGCGTGAGGCAAATGGTGGCCACACCAGATACTGATTGGTTTTTTGACCCCCCCCCCCCCAGTAAAGCAAAACTGTGTACATTTCAGAGTGGTCTTTTATTGTGGGCAGTCTAAAGCACACCTGTGCAATATTCATGCTGTCTAATCAGCACCTTCATATGCCACACCTGTGAGGTGGGATGGATTATCTCGGCAAAGGAGAAGTGCTCGCTAACACAGATTTAGACAGATTTGTGAACAATATTTGAGAGTAATGGGTCTTTTGTGTATGTAGAAAATGTTTCAGATCTTTGAGTTCAGCTCATGCAAAATGGGAGCAAAACCAAAAGTTTTGCGTTTATATTTTTGCTCAGTGTAATTCGATGGCTGACTCATAATGGTATTGCAGTCTCTGTAGGTGAAGTATATGGCGGGCTGCAGATTCTCCCATGATAACAGCTCATTGCCAGAGGGCCAATTAGCGGGGACCCCATGGTGGTCAGCTAATTGCCGGTAGTTTATTTTTAGATAGGGGGCGACACCCTTATTCCACAATTGCAATAACTGAAGAACATCTGGACCTTTAGACTTAGAACATGTAAGAAGCTTCTGGACCGGTAGTTCGGGGGTCAGTGCAGAACGTGGTTTGGATCTGATCAGAAAATTGAAGCAGGTAATTTGGAGAAGATCGAGGGCTCTTTGTGCCGGTTTCCTGCTAGGAACTAAGCTGCAGGAGAGAGTCTCCTCTCGTTTCCTTCTTGTAGTTTTTTACGTGTTCTCACTCTTAATTGGCAAATAACACATCTTGAATCTCCCGTCAAGAAAGAGGAAATGACATCCTGCTCGTCCGGGCAATTTTATAATAAAAGGAATTATACGTTGTAAAGCCCACGAACATCGATTCCTTGTGTGACTGCACTGCAGCATATTAAAGGGGCATTACCACCGCTGACAATAATGTACGGGACCCTCGACCCCCATCCTGTCTGATAAGGGAGCCACTAGTCGCCGCATCCAAATGGGGAATTGATGGAGAGGTGACCAGGTATGTTTGGCTTGCTTGCAGACATGCATGCCAGTGGCTCCTCAGTAGCGATGGACGAACATCTGCCGGGACGGTTTGCGAACGCGATCAAATGTTCGCGAACTGCAAGTTCGCGGCGGGTCCCATTCATTTTAATGGCAGGCGAACCTGAAAAACCTTCAGCTCATATTTGCAGCCAATAAATAATTACTAGAAGTGCACAAATAGTCGCACAACATGGACAGTGACATACCAGATGTATTATTCGAATTTACGATCTCTATTCATAATTTTTTTCAATGTGAAATATCAGCAATATAATTTTCGCTTACTCGCATGCGCAAATGCACGATACAGTACCCTAATGCACTATAAAGAAAGTATATTGGTATATAACACCCCGCTTCAATCAGTGTTTTTGGGGGACGACTGGTATATCACACCAGTAGAAATTATTTGTTCCAATAACGCTTGTCCCTCTATATACCTGCAGTATCGCAGCAGAACCGCACACAACTGCCGCACAATACAAATGCACTATCATAATAAGTATATTATAACATTGTACAAGGAAGGCAATCCATTAGAATATACATGAAGATAAAACGTAACCTTTAATAATGTTACTATGAGGGTCCATTCACACGTCCGTAAGTGTTTTGCGGATCCGCAAAACACGGACCCTGGCAATGTGCATTCTGAAATTTGCGGACCGCACATCGCCGGCACTATAATAGAAAATGCCTTATTTTGTCTGCAATTGCGGACAAGAATAGGACATGTTCTATTGTTTTGCGGAAACGGAAGCACGGACGCGGAAGTGCAGATCCGCAAATGTGGATGTGGACCCCCAAATGCGGATGCGGACAGCACATTCCGGCCCAATTGAAAATGAATGGGGCTGCACCGCTTGTGCAAAATTGCGGAACGGATGCGGACCCATTTTGCGGATGTGTGAATGGAAAAGATCCCTCAAAATGAAAATAAATTAAATTATTAAAGTTAAGCAAAAAGCATAGATGTGGTCGGCAATAACAAGTGCTCGGCGGCACTAAATCAGAAACCATATGTCCTGCCACAATCCGGGGGGTTCCAGTGCACATCCATGAATCCCGGAGGGAAAGCAAAAAACATCTACCCCTGGGCTAGATGATGATGTGGTATTGAAGGACAGGGTGGGCAAAGAACTGTCCCTGATATTGCCCTACAGGGGGTGCTATTCTGGATCTGATAGCCTAACCACAGACCACCCGCCCTGATAAGAGCGACCCCGCCCGGAAGCTTACCCTATATAAAAATGGCCCTAGTAAGCCCCTTGACCCTAGGCCCCTGACTTCCAGGTGATCACTATATAGATCTATGTGTTTTTGACTCATTATAAAAGTATAAGTATATTGCACCTCTGTGTATCACACATGTATAGCACACCTATACCAGTCCTTAAAGGGACTTTTGTGGCCCTATTAGCTAGCGTTTGGTGTCCCTAACAGTCTGTCCCTGCTCCACACAGCAACCTCTCCCTACACTGGCAAAACACTGAATGTAAAATGGCGGCCAGATCAGGTTTATTTATAAGGTAGGGGGTATGTCCATGTGCTGAAATGTCTCAATTGGCTGTCCTGTACCACCTGATAGATGTGTCATGGGTCAAAGTTCTTCACAATGTAAAAGAATATGGGGGGCGCGAATATCTCCATATGTTCGCATGTTCTGCGAATCGCGAACACGCAAAGTTCGCCGCGAAACGACTGACGGGCGAACCGCAAGGCCATCTCTACTCCTCAGCAGGAGGGTCAGGAAACACCAATTCTCAACATTGACACATGTACATGATGGGAATAACTCTTTTAAGGGAATCTGTCAGCAGTTTTTGACCATGCTAAACTACTGACAGAACTAGGTTGGGGGAGGGGAGAGCAGAACAAATTTACATTTTGTTCAGCTTTTATTAACAGGTGTGAATATGAAGTTTTATTCTGCCAGGTTCAACTCCTGCAAGATGCCCAGAGCCTTACTGTGAAGTGCTTTCTGCTCCATGCTTTGAGCTGCTTCATTGCTCTCGGTGACTGCTGTAGTGGGCTCCTGGCAGGATGCTGCAGCTGTCACTTGGAGCCCAGGAGAAGGGCTGGGATGTAGCTCAGTGCAGAGAGCACTTCACAGTAAAGCTCCGCCTACTGGACACTTGCAGGAGCAGAACCTGGCAGAATAAAACTTTACATTCACACTACTCCTGATAATAAAGCCCCAGAAAAGGTATGTTTGTACTGCATTCCCCAGCTCCTACCTGATGCTGTCAGCAGTTGAGCATGCTCAGTACTGCTAATAGACTCCCTTTAAACTTTAAAGGGGTTTTCAATAACAGGATATTGATTACCTATGCACATAGGATCAGAACAGTGCAGGTTCAGCACCCGTCATCCCCATGATCAGCTGTTACTTGAATCCCCAGTTCCAGAAAGTAAACAGTCAGAACACCACAGCGCCATACACTGTGTAGTGGTCGTTCTCAGGTACTGCAGTTCAGCTCATATATAGCTGAATTACTAGTCTTAGGCCTTATAAACAAATTGTACCTATTGGTAGCTGTCGCTACTCTGAATGTATTCACTTTGAGATAAGAATTTTAGAAATGTTGTTTTTAGAATTATTGTTGATCCTCTCTTATTCCACCTGGAAACGTATGAATTATTAACTGGATATTATGATTCTGCTTGTCAATAGGGCATGTTAGGTCGCAGTCTGACACTGTGCTGATAGTGTAAGGCTATGTGGGCGCACACCGTATTCTCAAGGGGAATGGTAAAACCCAGTTCTCAATATGTTCTTACATTTCCGGGAGGTTTAACAGAGGGACAGCACAATGCAGAGTTCTAAGACAAGCTGCTTCAGAACTGTTTACTAAAACAAGGAGCGCTGACGGGTCTTTGTTAAGGGTAAAGTGCTGTAAAAATAAAACTATTGTTATTATTTAGGTACGGCATCAATGGAAATTGTTGAAGACCCCTTTAAGGTGGAGTTATGCTTTAATAAATTAAATAGAAGACATTTAACGAGGAGCTGTCTCCTCCCCTGACATGTCTTGCATTCCCGATGTAATAACAATCCTGGAGCATCTATTCTTATGACTCGATGTTGTGCCATTCCTCTATTATTCCTGCTAGAAGTTATGAAGGAATTACTAGGCAGTTTGCAGTGAAGATCCAGATGGGTGTTACCAGTTGGGGGGTTGTCTGACACTATCCAGTCACTGGCTGCTAATATCAGACTGTGCAGGGACACCCCCAACTGGTAACACCCATCTGAACCTTTGCTGCAAACTGCTAGTAATTCATGAATAACTTCCAGCAGGATTAATAAAGGAGTGGCACGGCATTATTATACCAAGTGGTTACTAAACCAGGCACTGTCAGGAGAGGTGACAGCTCCTTTTTAATGTAAATATATTTTTTGCAGCAGTTTTTTGCTATTTGTGATAACCCGGCCCATGAGGGCAGATGAGTGAATTGCTGTCCCTGTGTACAATGCTTATCACTGCGGAGATAACATTATATTCACAATCCCGTTGCCGTGGCGATGCGGAAAGGTGCAAAAGTCTCTGTGGTTCTCACGTGCACCGACGTAACTGAATCACACCCGCCTGAGCAAACGTATCATTATGGAGCCACATGGAAATGACTGCCTGACCGTTCACAAGTGAAAAGGCATCAGGATATGGAGGATGAGTGCTGTAATCTGTCACTGAAGACCATAGCGGGAGAGAAATGGCGTTTTATCGGGGCCTCTGGCGTCACGGAGGCAATTCGAACAGACAACGTTGCGTCTCCAGTATTAGGCCCCTTTCACACGGGCGTCTTGGATTTGCTCCGGATGCGTCTCGTGTGCATTGCGGGAAAACCGCGCGAGTAGGCACGCAATTGCAGTCAATTTTGACTGCGGTTGCATTCCGATGTTCAGTTTTTTCCACGCGAGTGCAATGCTTTTTGCAGGCGCGTGAGAAAAAACTGAATGCGGTACGCAGACCCGAACCCGGACTTATTCACTGAAATTCGGGTTTGGGTTAGGTGTTCTATTCATTTTATTATTTTCCCTTATAACATGGTTATAAAGGAAAATAAAAGCATTCTGACTACAGAATGCTAACTATAATGTGGATTGAGGGGTTAAAAAAAGAAATAAAATTAACTCGTCTCATCCTGCTGTTCACGCAGCCGGCATCGTCTTCTAGCTTCATTCAGCAGGACCTGCGCTGACGTCACCGATTACGTCATCAAAGGTCCTTTTGCAGGTCCTCAAAGAAGAAGAAAGAAGACGATGCCGGCTGCGCGAACAACAGGATGAGGTGAGTTATTTATTTTTATTTTTTAACCCCTCAATCCACATTTTACTAAGCATTCAGTATTCAGAATGCTATTATTTTCCTTTATAACCATTTTATAAGGGAAAATAATACAGTAAATTGACTTTTATCAATTTACTTACATCATCTCCTAGCAACCATGTGTAAAAATAGCACCGCATCCGCACTTGCTTGCGATTTTCACGCAGACCCATTCATTTCTATGGGCCCTGCGTTGCGTGAAAAACGTAGAATATAGAACATGCTGCGATTTTCACGCAACGCACAAGTGATGCGTGAAAATCCCCGCTCATCTGAACAGCCCCATTGAATTGAATGGGTCCGGATTCAGTGCGGGTGCAATGCGTTCACCTCACGTGTGAAAGGGGCCTTATAAAGCCTGGAAGTAAGTTATAAGAACATCCAAAGACAGGCAGGCATTTCTCAAGGCTTGTTCCCAGTGCAGGCAGAAGCAGGAGACTGCTCGGCAGTATTATTTGCTATTACTTCCGGGCAGTATTATTTTATGGATGGTAATATTGTTTCGGCACACTAAAAGGCAGTATTCATTGGACGCTGTATGGCAGTATTTTTTAGCTGCATACATTTTATCAGTATATTGGTCTCTGTACTAGGGGGGTACTATCCTTGAGGAGAGAGCACCTTAGTCGGTATGAGGAGTCTTACAGGACATACATGCTCTTCTGGAAGAAAGGGATGCAAATGAGCTCTTAACAACCTCTGCCTCTGAAGCCCCCAGCTATCCTATAAGTCAATGTTTGACCCTTTAAACAGGCCTTGAGACATGACTCAGATATTAACTAAGCCAGCACCTCATCTGCAGACAGCTGTTTCGGGGTGATTGGCCCTCATCAGTGCAGAGCAGACAGTACTGTAGGCAGTATTTTTAAGTTATATATCAGTATTATTTGAGCACTGTAGGTAGTATTTTTACGTTATATATCAGTATTATTTCAGCACTGTAGGTAGTATTTTTACGTTATATATTGGTATTGTTCAAACACTGTAGGCAGTATTTTTATGTTATATATCAGTATCATTTCAGCACTGTAGGCAGTGTGTTTTAAGCTCTCTCTCTCTCCCTCTTTTTATATACTGTATCTATTTTATCCTGGAACTGTTTGGAGGTATTTTTGTGCATAGCAGTATTATTTGAGCATAATATAGAGGTATAATTTCATAATCTTAAAACCATATGGCAGTATAACAAGGGCAGTTTATTGCTCTGTTATTTCTGCACTGTATGGCACATGGAGGCACTGTATGGAGGTATTTTTCTGTGCACTGCATGAAACTGTAATTTGTAATAGTGCTAGATACTATAACACTAATATATTCTAACTGTACATTTTTCACCTTTTACCAGTTGCCTGCTTTTTTCCCTGCTCTTCCCTCCTCTCAGAAAACACCTACAATACACACATACCCTGGAATATAAACCGTGGCTCAAACAGGTTGAATAAAAGGGTTTGTACTGTATGTCAGTGGATAAGCGGCGCCAGATATGCCTGGCAGCCACTGATCTCCCTGCCCCTATATAAACAACCAGCTTATTTGACTGAACAAAAGGTAGGTTGATGAGAGGGTTGCAGAGGATCGGTGAGTATGTAGCCCAAGGAGCCTCACAATTGAAGCCCACTTAGGAATAGTGGATGTGACACGCAGTTATATGCTGAGCTCGTCTTTCACGCCTCGTACCAGAATACAAGTCTTTCATGAGGCCTCTCCTGGGAAAGTGAAGATCTAGAGGGGAGATTCACCAATTTCTCTACAGACAAGATAAATTAGTTGCCAGGATCTTGCGCTGTCGAAAGGCTGCGCAGCAAGGTAGTAACATTAACATCAATTACATGAGTTCTCCATAATGAAAAGAAGAGGTAACCCAGCAAGGTCTCCCAGCCGCCTACGGTTTTCCTATGTCTGAATGAGTCTAAAGACCAGAGCTAAATAACGTATTCCAAAAGGGTGAGCCCTCTGCTACATGAGCAGTTGTATTCAATAAAGGGGTTTTCCAATTTGGACATTTCGACAAGATATCCCATAAATGTCCGATGTCTTTTCTGGGACCAATTGCAATCTGCAGAACAGGGCTCCGTCGTGAATGGAGAGCAAGCAGGGAATGCTTAAAGGGCCACTCTCCATTTACTGTTATGGGACTTCAAAAATGGCCGAGCACAGGGTCATAAATGTCCAGATGGGACACCCCTTTTGAGTCACCCAGATGAAATTCATGATAATTATAGAGTCATGTGAATGTATAATGAAGAAAATATTTATTATCATGCCTTTATTCAGATTTCCTTCGTGCAGTATTGCTGTGCTACTTGGGAGTGTGTATTTTAAGGTATCTTGTGGATAGGTGTGATGACATTTACACTGCCCGGTCCTGTCATTCAAAGTGCAGAGGACAGCAGCAGTTGCAGAGAGAGCAGAGCCTCTAGGTGTAACTGGTAACGCCCCCGTTGCTCCTAGAGGCTCATTTGCATATACTAAAACATAATTTTTCTCAGCCATGTGGACACATATGTACATGGGACCAACACAGATGCCTTCAGCTGCCAAGTGCACATGTAACAGGTCAGCGAGTGTCATAGGTACAAAACTGCTGACAGATGCCCTTGAATAGCAACCATGTTGGTTGTGAGCTCAGATTTAAAGGGGTTCTATAACACTCATGGCCTATAAGAATTGTCCATGAATATTATAGTTCTGGAGAACCCCATTAACAGATAGCATATTCGCTTAGTGAAACTATTGATATACCGTACATAATATTTTTGCTGGGTTTTTGCACTCTTTGACAATCCTTGCTTGAGAAAGTAGAATTGTTGAGCCGAAAACTAAGTAGGTCGATTTCTGGGTTACAGCCCTTGTGGAGCTTTTATAGCAGCCACATCGGGAGTGTGGCAGTAGGTAATCGAGATTTTGGGGATCGGGGGGATGTAGAAAGGAAACAGCACAGGAGCGATGCTGCAGTCTACAGTGGCCTGTTGTAGTCTGCGGGGGCCTGCTGCAGTCTGTGGGGTCTGCTGCAGTCTGTGGGGGCTTCCGCAGTCTGTGGTGGCCTGCCGCAGCCTGTGGGGGCCTGCTGCAGTCTGTGGGGGCCTGCCACAGTCTGTGGGGGCCTGCCGCAGTCTGTGGGGGCCTGCTGCAGTCTGTGGGGGCCTGTTGAAGTCTCTGGTGGCCTGCTGCAGTCTGTACAGGCCTGCTGCAGTCTGTGGGGGCTTCCGCAGTCTGTGGTGGCCTGCTGCAGTCTGTGGAGGCCTGCTGCAGTCTGTGAGGGCCTGCAGCACTCTGTGGGGGCTTCCGCAGTCTGTGGCGGCCTGCTGCAGTCTGTGGAGTCCTGCCGCAGTCTGTGGAGTCCTGCCGCAGTCTGTGGGGGCCTGCCGCAGTCTGTGGTGGCCTGCCGCAGTCTGTGGAGGCCTGCCGAAGTCTGTGGGGGCCTGCTGCAGTCTGTGGTGGCCTGCTGCAGTCTCTGGAGGCCTGCTGCAGTCTGTGGGGGCCTTCTGCAATCTGTGGGGGCCTGCTGCAGTCTGTGAAGGCCTGCTGCAGTCTGTGGGGGCCTTCTGCAATCTGTGGGGGCCTGCTGCAGTCTGTGAAGGCCTGCTGCAGTCTGTGGGGGCCTGCTGCAGTCTGTGAAGGCCTGCTGCAGTCTGTGGGGGCCTGCTGCAGTATGTGGTGGCCTGCCGCAGTCTGTGGAGGCCTGCCGCAGTCTTTGGAGGCCTGCCGCAGTCTGTGGGGGCCTGCTGCAGTCTGTGGAGGCCTGCTGCAGTCTGTGGGGGCCTGCTGCAGCGGGAATAGCTCTTTAGTTGTATATTTTGCAGGACTGACTTGAAAATCCTGAGCCCTGCCGACAGCCATAATGCAGTGCGCCTCTCATATTTTTTCTGTACAATGTGGCTTTGAAATCCGCTAAATCTACATTTGCTCTGGAACCATCTGTCCCTGCTCTGCTATGACTGATACCCTTCTGTTACTGTACATCTGTTGATTTGTAGCTTATGTCCTACCTGAGGAATAATGATGTCCAAATTGTGTTTTTAGAGGAAATCTTCAGTTTATGACTTGGCATCAGAATAGGGGTATCTAGATGGGGCCCCTAAAAACAAATACGGGTATCTAGATGGTGCCCCTAAAAACACTCTCAACGTGCATTTAAAGGTGTTTTTCTGAGACTTGTACTGACCTATACTTGCACGACCTTCTCCGGCTTTTCCCCTTCAGAACACATGCATGCTCAGCCGATTCGATCCGATTGTTGGCTGAATGAGTGTACGATTGTTCCAATGTGTATGGGCGGCCATAGATGTCAGATCAGTCAGGGTGCCCTTTCCCTCCTCTAAATCTGGTGCAGGAGAGGACAAGAATATTTGCTCTGCATGCATGTAGCATTGTTAAGTGACATTTATAGGGAGTGACAGGAATATCCTATGCATATGCAATAAACGCTAGTCATAGGAGTACCTCTTTAACTCTTTAGGGGCATCACATAGGTCTCCTTTCTTAAAACTGCATCTCATGAAAGTCTGAGAAAGACAGTTACATTGAAGATTAAACTTGTGATGTTAAATAAGGCTACTTTCACACTTGCGTTCGGAGCGGATCCGTCTGGTGTCTGCACAGACGGATCCGCTCCTATAAGGCAAACGATGGGATCCGTTCAGACGGATCCGTCTGCATTATATTTCAGAAAAAAGTCTAAGTCCAATTTGTAGTCAGATGGATCCGTCCAGACTTTACATTGAAAGTCAATGGGGGACGGATCCGTTTGAAAATTGCACCATATTGTGTCACCTTCAAACGGATCCGTCCCCATTGACTTCCATTGTAACTCTGGACGGATCCGTTTGCCTCCGCACGGCCAGGCCGACGCCCGAACGCTGCAAGCAGCATTCAGGTGTCCGCCTGCTGAGCGGAGCGGAGGACAGACGGAGCCAGACTGATGCATTCTGAGCCGATCCGCATCCACTCAGAATGCATTAGGGCTGGACGGATGCGTTCAGGGTCGCTTGTGAGAGCCTTCAAACGGAGCTCACAAGCGGAGCCCCGAACGCAAGTGTGAAAGTAGCCTAAGTTGTATCACATGGGCACCGGATTTAAAGGGGTTGTCTGGGATCAGAGTTAAAGGGGTATTCCCATCACATACAATGGGGGCATATCGCTAGGATATGCCCCAATTGTCTGATAGGTGCGGGTCCCACCTCTGGGACCCTCACCTACAAGGAGAACAGAGCGGGTAGAGCTGTGGCTGGAGGACCCCAGGTTTCCCAGGGTCCGTTCACCACCAAGCGCTGCTCCCATACAAGTCAATGGGAGCGCACCGCGCACGCGCGCCCCCTGTTCCCATTCGATTCTATGGGGCAGACGGAAATTTTCGGTGACCCCATTGAAATGAATGGAGGGCGGCTGCGCATGCGCAGTATGCCCTCCATTATTTTTCAAGCTCCGTTCTCCTTGTAGGTGCGAGTCCCGGAGGTTGGACCCGCACCTATCAGACAATAGAGGCATAACCTAGCGATGAACCTGGTTGCCACGCGGCATACAGTGTATTGTAGTCATGGTTGTACTGGTCCACCAGAGGATCCTCCGAAGGGCCCAGCCATATTGGGCCCCAAAGGCCCAGGAGAAGAATCCCATTTGGATCCTGCTTTGGAGCTAATCACTTCCCTATAGGTTCTATTTCTTTGATTCAAAACCTATTTGAGTTTATTGATGACATGGGGGTTGGGCACGTAACTAGGGTTGCCAACCAGCTGGTAACTTGCCGGTCAAGCCGGTACCGTAACTTAGTGCCTCTGTCGGTGCCGGTAGTTTTTTTCTACTGGCAATAATAATTGCCGGTATTTTCCTATATGGACTGTTACTAATGAGCGCTTCCATTGTGGAGCGCTCATTAGTACGGCCTTTAACTTCCTAAATGGGGGCAATTATATTAATGGCGGGCACTAATGGGGGCATTATTAATTCTGGGGGGCGCTAATTGGGGCATTAATATTACTGAGGGGCACTAATGGGGGCATTATTAATTCTTAGGGGCACTAATCGAGGCATCACTACTAATGGTGAAATGATCAATTCTGGGGGCACTAAAGGGGTATTAATATTACTGAGGGACACTAATGGGGGCATTATTAATTCTGGGGGGCGCTAATGGGGGCATTAATATTACTGAGGGGCACTAATGGGGGCATTATTAATTCTGAGGAGCACTAATCGAGGCATCACTACTAATGGGGGCATTATTAATTCTGAGGAGCACTAATTGAGGCATCACTACTAATGGGGGAATTATCAATTCTGGGGGCGCTAAAGGGGGCATTAATATGACTGAGGGACACTAATGGGGGCATTATTAATTCTGGGGGGCACTAAAGGGGGCAATAATATTACTGAGGGACACTAATGGGGGCATTATTAATACCGGGGGACACAAATGGAGGTATTGCTATTACTGGGGGCACTAATGGGGGCATTATCTATTCTGGAGGGCGCTACTGGGGGTATTAATATTAATAGGGGGGGCACTAATGGTTATACTGGAAGCCGCATTATGACATCACCCCCACAAACACATCCCCTTTGGGGTGTGGCTTTACTTGGCCGATATTTTTTGTTGGGAAAGGCGGCTACCCTATGCATAACCCCACGGGAGTTTTCCCTCTAGTGGGCCCATAACCCCAGTTCGACACTGATTGTAGTCTGCGCAGTGCCCATTTTATGCCAGGCTTAGTAATAGATAACGCACATGAGAGACAATGGAGCAAGTGAGGCACTAAGTGAACATAGTGACCTGCAGCCTAATACACCCGGGGTCATGTTTCGCTCAAGAATGAGCGAGAAGAAACATCTCTCTCCTCCAGAAGGAATGGATTTATGGTGAAAGCCCCTTTCACAGGGGACAGATCTCCTGCTAGGAGTCACAGTTTGAAATATTCAATCTACCTTTATTTTTTTTCCACCCGTGTTTTGCTCTCTGCTGAAAAGGCCGCATTATTCGCAGGATGAAACCGCTTTTCCGCTTATCTTCTTGTATTCTTAGAGAAAGACACGGAAAGCAAAGCTTTTCATGTCTTCCCCGAACAAAAGCTGTCCTGTGGGAAGGACTTCATACACAGCGCCGTCTTCAAAGCTTCTTACCCCCGACCAGAAACTTCAAAGATCCCAACATCAAATAGTCATTTAAATATTAGAATAAACATTTTGACTTCTGGTCACCCTTCATCCGCATGTTCTACATGGTAGAGAGCGGAGATCTGGAGCGCCTGTCAATATGTTAGAGCTCGCAGGCCGTCCCTGAACATCTGCATGGTGATGGATCGGGGCTGTTACCGCCGTGTAATGTGCTGCTTGTAAACGCTAAAGGGGTCGTGCCACTATTAAATCTTATTTTAATAGAATTCAGCATTAAAAATGAGTTACTTTTCTAATTTAATTTCGGTTACAAAAATGTGCCATTTGTGAGATATTCTCTTTACTTCATTTTAATGGCGCCCCCTGGTGTTTAATCTGTATATTAATGTGCACATCCAAACTACAAAGGTGGCCGCACATGCTCAGTTCTATTCTTTAGCTGCCACCAGCCATTTCTCCTGTTAGAAGCTGTGACAGTTACAGGGAGAGAGCTGCAGCAGAAGGGACACACCCCTTGCGCTATGATAGTGAGAGCTGCAGCAGAAGGGACACACCCCTTGAGCTGTGATAGGGGGAGAGCTGTATCAGAAAGCACACCCCCTGAGCTGTGATAGGGGGATAGCTGTATCAGAAAGCACACCCCCTGAGCTGTGATAGGGGGAGAGCTGTATCAGAAAGCACACCCCCTGAGCTGTGATAGGGGGAGAGCTGTATCAGAAAGCACACCCCCTGAGCAGAGTATTTTTTTTTCTTAATTAACTGAGAATGGAAGCATGTTGTGCATTAATTAAAGCATTGTAATGTGCATCATTTCTTAGAACACTGCACTGTGGCATTCCTCTGTTATTCCTCCTGGAATTGTAATAATACATGGCAACTATGTTAGCATTCTTCTTGTCAATGGGGCGTGTCCCTACACACTACTGCCTGATCGGAGCTGTGACTGTCTGTTTAGGTAGGGACACAACATTGCAGTTGGTAAATTTGGGACATGAAAGCCTCACTCATGGGCAGTGCTAATGCAGGACCTGACCGTTTTCAGACAGAATTTGCCAGAACTGCCCCTCAGAGACAGTCCCTGCACATGTGGGACTGTTGGCAACTATGGGAGGAATGGTAGCATCCAGATGTAAATGAATTCTTGCTTTTCCAGGAGGAATAACAGAGGAATGGCACAAAGCAGAGTTCTAAGAAAAGATGCTTGCCTATGGGTATTTTAAGGGGGAATGCAAGTATTTAGTGAAGCAGATGAGTCCGGAGAGATGACATAAAAGGAAGACCACGTTGGACATTTACGTAGTGAAAAGTGTATACGTTAGGGAGGTCCAGGAAGTCGGTTGGTCACCCCTGTATGAGGGGGACTCCGGTGACAGAGGTGTTCAGGAAGCTGACAACAATAGGAATTGGAGGAGATGACAGAAAAATAAGCAACAGTGAGGAGCTATAGAAAGAATTCAGGTAATTACATAGGACATTGCAGTATTTCTCCCTGTATATACACCCATCTGCCATAACATTAAGACCACTGGCAGGCAATGAGCAACTCCGAATCAGCAGGTGTTGTGGGGTATCCCAGGTAAGCAGTGTTTAGTCCCTAGATGTAAAACAATATGGGTAGGTTTAGGCATGGTAGATATTTTCTGCTGCAGATATTGATACAAATCTGAGGTGAAAGTCAATAGTTGCCCCCAAAACACATACTAGTAAATACCCTAAAATAGTAGCATTCAATTTAAAATTTATGGAGAAAAGAATGCATCGCTAATGGTTAAAGGGGTACTCCGATGTGGCCATTTATGATAGAACAGTGGCCCAGAGTGAATGCAGAGCATGCGCTGCCTCTATTCACAGCTCTGCGACTTCAGAAAACGGATGAGAACTATTTTGTGGAAGTCCGACAGCAGTGAATAGAGAGGTCGCCGTGAATGATCAGTGTGCTAGTTAAGATACAGTAGTAGCGTTTTCATACCAAGTCCACTGCATAATTACAGCAAAAATACCCAAGATCACATCAATACAGCAGCAGAACCAAAATCAACACATGAATACAACACCAGAACCAAGCTCAGTGCTTAAATACAGCACCATAATCAAGATCAGCACCAGAACCAAGCCCAGTACATATATACTGCACCAGAACCAAGCACAGTACATATACCACACCAGAACCAAGCACAGTACATATATACTGTACCAGAACCAAGCACAGTACATATATACTGCACCAGAACCAAGCACAGTACATATATACCGCACCAGAACCAAGCACAGTACATATACTGCACCAGAACCAAGCACAGTACACATATACTGCACCAGAACCAAGCACAGTACATATACCGCACCAGAACCAAGCACAGTACATATACCACACCAGAACCAAGCACAGTACATATATACTGTACCAGAACCAAGCACAGTACATATATACTGCACCAGAACCAAGCACAGTACATATATACCGCACCAGAACCAAGCACAGTACATATACTGCACCAGAACCAAGCACAGTACACATATACTGCACCAGAACCAAGCACAGTACATATACCGCACCAGAACCAAGCACAGTACACATATACTGCACCAGAACCAAGCACAGTACATATATACCGCACCAGAACCAAGCACTGTACATATATACCGCACCAGAACCAAGCACAGTACATATACCGCACCAGAACCAAGCACAGTACACATATACTGCACCAGAACCAAGCACAGTACATATACCGCACCAGAACCAAGCACAGTACATATACCGCACCAGAACCAAGCACAGTACACATATACTGCGCCAGAACCAAGCACAGTACATATATACTGCACCAGAACCAAGCACAGTACATATATACTGCACCAGAACCAAGCACAGTACATATACCGCACCAGAACCAAGCACAGTACATATACCGCACCAGAACCAAGCACAGTACATATACCGCACCAGAACCAAGCACAGTACATATACCGCACCAGAACCAAGCACAGTGCATATGTATCTCACTAGAACCAAGCACAGTACATATATACTGCACCAGAACCAAGCACAGTACATATATACTGCACCAGAACCAAGCACAGTACATATATACTGCACCAGAACCAAGCACAGTACATATATACTGCACCAGGACCAAGCACAGTACATATATACTGCACCAGAACCAAGCACAGTACATATATACTGCACCAGAACTAAGCACAGTACATATATACTGCACCAGAACCAAGCACAGTACATATATACTGCACCAGAACCAAGCACAGTACATATATACCACACCAGAACCAAGCACAGTACATATACTGCACCAGAACCAAGCACAGTACATATATACTGCACCAGAACCAAGCACAGTACATATATACTGCACCAGAACCAAGCACAGTACATATATACCGCACCAGAACCAAGCACAGTACATATATACCGCACCAGAACCAAGCACAGTACACATATACCGCACCAGAACCAAGCAAAGTACATATACCGCACCAGAACCAAGCACAGTACATATACCGCACCAGAACCAAGCACAGTACATATACTGCACCAGAACCAAGCACAGTACATATACCGCACCAGAACCAAGCACAGTACATATACCGCACCAGAACCAAGCACAGTGCATATGTATCTCACTAGAACCAAGCACAGTACATACAGACGTGGACAAAATTGTTGGTACCCTTTGGTCAATGAAAGAAAAAGTCACAATGGTCACAGAAATAACTTTAATCTGACAAAAGTAATAATAAATTAAAATTCTATAAATGTTAACCAATGAAAGTCAGACATTGTTTTTCAACCATGCTTCAACAGAATTATGTAAAAAAATAAACTCATGAAACAGGCATGGACAAAAATGATGGTACCCCTAACTTAATATTTTGTTGCGCAACCTTTTGAGGCAATCACTGCAATCAAACGCTTCCTGTAACTGTCAATGAGACATCTGCACCTCTCAGCAGGTATTTTGGCCCACTTCTCATGAGCAAACTGCTCCAGTTGTGTCCGGTTTGAAGGGTGCCTTTTCCAGACTGCATGTTTCAGCTCCTTCCAAAGATGCTCAATAGGATTGAGGTCAGGGCTCATAGAAGGCCACTTTAGAATAGTCCAATTTTTTCCTCTTAGCCATTCTTGGGTGTTTTTAGCGGTGTGTTTTGGGTCATTGTCCTGTTGCAAGACCCATGACCTGCGACTGAGACCAAGCTTTCTGACACTGGCTAGTACATTTCTCTCTAGAATTCCTTGATAGTCTTGAGATTTCATTGTACCCTGCACAGATTCAAGACACCCTGTGCCAGACGCAGCAAAGCAGCCCCAGAACATAACAGAGCCTCCTCCATGTTTCACAGTAGGGACAGTGTTCTTTTCTTGATATGCTTCATTTTTTCGTCTGTGAACATACAGCTGATGTGCCTTGGCAAAAACTTCGATTTTTGTCTCATCTGTCCACAGGACATTCTCCCAGAAGCTTTGTGGCTTGTCAACATGTAGTTTGGCATATTCCAGTCTTGCTTTTTTATGATTCGTTTTCAACAATGGTGTCCTCCTTGGTCGTCTCCCATGTAGTCCACTTTGGCTCAAACAACGACGGATGGTGCGATCTGACACTGATGTTCCTTGAGCATGAAGTTCACCTTGAATCTCTTTAGAAGTCTTTCTAGGCTCTTTTGTTACCATTCGGATTATCCGTCTCTTAGATTTGTCATCAATTTTCCTCCTGCGGCCACGTCCAGGGAGGTTGGCTACAGTCCCATGGATCTTAAACTTATGAATAATATGTGCAACTGTACTCACAGGAACATCTAGTTGCTTGGAGATGGTCTTATAGCCTTTACCTTTAACATGCTTGTCTATAATTTTCTTTCTGATCTCTTGAGACAGCTCTTTCCTTTGCTTCCTCTGGTCCATGTCGAGTGTGGTACACACCATATCACCAAACAACACAGTGATTACCTGGAGCCATATATATAGGCCCAATGGCTGATTACAAGGTTGTAGACACCTGTGATGCTAATTAGTGGACACACCTTGAATTAACATGTCCCTTTGGTCACATTATGTTCTGTGTTTTCTAGGGGTACCATCATTTTTGTCCATGCCTGTTTCATGAGTTTATTTTTTTACATAATTCTGTTGAAGCATGGTTGAAAAACAATGTCTGACTTTCATTGGTTAACATTTATAGAATTTTAATTTATTATTACTTTTGTCAGATTAAAGTTATTTCTGTGACCATTGTGACTTTTTCTTTCATTGACCAAAGGGTACCAACAATTTTGTCCACGTCTGTATATACTGCACCAGAACCAAGCACAGTACATATATACTGCACCAGAACCAAGCACAGTACATATATACTGCACCAGAACCAAGCACAGTACATATATACCACACCAGAACCAAGCACAGTACATATACTGCACCAGAACCAAGCACAGTACATATATACTGCACCAGAACCAAGCACAGTACATATATACTGCACCAGAACCAAGCACAGTACATATATACCGCACCAGAACCAAGCACAGTACACATATACCGCACCAGAACCAAGCACAGTACATATACCGCACCAGAACCAAGCACAGTACATATACCGCACCAGAACCAAGCACAGTACATATACTGCACCAGAACCAAGCACAGTACATATATATCTCACTAGAACCAAGCACAGTACATATATACGACACCAGAACCAAGCACAGTACATATTTCGCACCAGAACCAAGCACAGTACACATATACTGCACCAGAACCAAGCACAGTACATATACCGCACCAGAACCAAGCACAGTACATATACTGCACCAGAACCAAGCACAGTACATGTATATCTCACTAGAACCAAGCACAGTACATATATACGACACCAGAACCAAGCACAGTACATATTTCGCACCAGAACCAAGCAGAGTACATATACACCGCGCCAGATCCAAGCACGCTACATAAATACAGCACCAGAACCAAGCACAGTACATATATACCGCATGAGAACCAAGCACAATGTGTGTATATATATATATATACACCGTATTTTTTTGTTTTATAAGACGCACCTGACGATAAGACGCACCTAGGTTTTTGAGGAGGAAAATAAGAATAAAATATTTTGAACCAAAAGATGTGCTTTTGGTGGATTTTGAACTAATGGTGGTGTGTGGATGACACTATTATGGGGGCATCTTTGGATGACATTGTTATGGGGGATCTGTGGATAATACTGGTATGCAGGGTAGTAATGTATCTTTTAGGCACAGTCCCGGGTGTAGGGGTACTGTGTATATAATACTAGCAGGCAGGGTAGTACTGCCTGAACTGTGCTCAGTGTGGGGATAGTTTGGGATGGGGGTATTTTGTGCAGGATAGTCGGGTGTCGGGTGTGGGGGTAGTTTCTGTGCACCAGAACCAAGCACAGTACATATATATATATATAGTGGGGATTGGCTCTGGTAGGCAGGTTAGCAGACGCAGTATAGAGGCAACAACAAAGTCTTTGAATTAAACAGTTCAGTGTTTATTCACACATTAAGTAAATGACAAAACAAAAAGTCAGCTTCAGGGAAAACAGTCACCTTGTGATTCTGGTGTTCGTTCACACCATGCGGCAAAGAAGAAGTCCTTGGACAAAGCCGAATCCACCTGCTTTCACACCAACAAGGTCCCAAACTCCCAGGTCCCAACACAGAGACTGACAGAGCTCCAGTGTCAGAGAGGAGTAATCCACTCACAGCTGACACTGCCGGCTGGGGTTTTTATAGGCCAGTCAAGACCCGGCCTGGAACGTGGGGAGTAGTCACCCACCCATCACTTTGGCTACTTCCAGTGGGAGCCGTCTCGGATCAGCTATACAGCCATACTAAAATAGCAAAGTGTCAATCAGCATTAGCTGCCTCTGACACCTGAAAATACCGGCTCTTACTTCACCGAGGCCAGGAACCTCGGTGACACATACCTTCTGTCAACGACGGACCCTTGCGCCTTCCTACAATATATATATACATATATATACTGCAACAGAACCAAGCACAGTGTGTATATATATATATATCCAAAAGATGAGGCTGCACTCCAATAGATTAAGTATAAAACGGTGGACCCTTTATTGACTCCTCTGCAACGTTTCAACTGCTTCAACCGTTTCAACTATATACCACACCAGAACCAAGCACTTACATAAATACAGCACGAGAACCAAGCACAGTACATATATAGTGCACGAGAACCAAGCACAGTACATATATACCGCAACAGTTTAAAAACAGCTCATTACAGATACCATTTTGCATAGTTAGGTTAGCCGTTGCCATATAAATTTGTACAGTGAGAAACTACAGCTCCCACTATCTCCTGAACAAGTGTAAGGTATGCTGGGAGTTGTTTCCTATAGAAAATTATATACAGATATAATTAAATCCAGGGTGCCCTGGAAAGGAGGGTAGTGCACCTTCTGCAGCCGCACAGGTCACACACCCCTAATGTAATATACAGTTGCAAGAAAAAGTATGTGAACCCTTTGGAATGATATGGATTTCTGCACAAATTGGTCATGAAATGTGATCTGATCTTCATCTAAGTCACAACAATAGACAATCACAGTCTGCTTAACTAATAACACACAAAGAATTAAATGTTACCATGTTTTTATTGAACACACCATGTAAACATTCACAGTGCAGGTGGGAAAAGTATGTGAACCCTTTGGAATGATATGGATTTCTGCACAAATTGGTCATAAAATGTGATCTGATCTTCATCTAAGTCACAACAATAGACAATCACAGTCGGCTTAAACTAATAACACTCAAAGAATTAAATGTTACCATGTTTTTATTGAACACACCATGTAAACATTCACAGCGCAGGTGGAAAAAGTATGTGAACCCTTGGATTTAATAACTGGTTGAACCTCCTTTGGCAGCAATAACTTCAACCAAACGTTTCCTGTAGTTGCAGATCAGACGTGCACAACGGTCAGGAGTAATTCTTGACCATTCATCTTTACAGAACTGTTTCAGTTCAGCAATATTCTTGGGATGTCTGGTGTGAATCGCTTTCTTGAGGTCATGCCACAGCATCTCAATCGGGTTGAGGTCAGGACTCTGACTGGGCCACTCCAGAAGGCGTATTTTCTTCTGTTTAAGCCATTCGGTTGTTGGTTTACTTCTATGCTTTGGGTCGTTGTCCTGTTGCAACACCCATCTTCTGATGAGCTTCAGCTGGTGGACAGATGGCCTTAAGTTCTCCTGCAAAAAGTCTTGATAAACTTGGGAATTCATCTTTCCTTCGATGATAGCAATCCGTCCTGGCCCTGACGCAGCAGAGCAGCCCCAAACCATGATGCCCCCACCACCATGCCTCACAGTTGGGATGAGGTTTTGATGTTGGTGTGCTGTGCCTCTTTTTCTCCACACATAGTGTTGTGTGTTTCTTCCAAACAACTTAACTTTGGTTTCATCTGTCCACAGAATATTTTGCCAGTACTGCTGTGGAACATCCAGGTTCTCTTGTGCAAACTGTACACGTGCAGCAATGTTTTTTTGGACAGCAGTGGCTTCCTCTGTGGTATCCTCCCATGAAATCCATTCTTGTTTAGTGTTTTACGTATCGTAGATTCGCTAACAGGGATGAGGGTTCACATACTTTTTCTTGCAACTGTATATATATAATGTAAGGTTGAGCAGGGTGTATCATCTCACTTCCTCAGCGGTTTTGGTATGATATTTTACTTACATGTATTATTTTTAATCTGATGGTCATGTTTTCATATTTAGTATTTCCTGTGTTAGCAGTTAGGGCTCATGCAACGACAGTATTGCTTTTTCAGTGTTTTGCGGTCCGTTTTTTTACTGATCCGTTGTTCCATTTTTTGTTTCCGTTGTGTTTCCGTTTCCTTTCCGTTTTTCCGTATGCCATATACAGTATACAGTAATTACATAGAAAAAATTGGGCTGGGCATAACATTTTCAATAGATGGTTCAGAAAAAACGGAACGGATACGGAAGACATAAGTTTTTTTGCGGACCCATTGACTTGAATGGAGCCAAGCACCGTGATTTGCGGACAAGAATAGGACATGTTCTATCTTTTCACGGCACGGAAATACTGAAACGGAATGCACACGGAGACACTTCAGTATTTTTTGTTGAACCATTGAAATGAATGGTTCAGTATATGTTCCGCATACTGAACTCAAAAAACGTCCAGTATTCTGAACGCAAAATACTGTCGTGTACGTCTTATACAGAAGCCTATAGAATAATTCCTGAAAAAAATGCCATACCTAGATTGTGCTACATTAGAAAAACACCAATTGTACCAATATTGAAGAAAATGCCACAATATCATTATGTGTAGTGCGTTTTATGGTGCACTGTTGGCTTTTATAAAATATCTGGACACAGTGTTTTTTGCAAACTAAAATAAATAAAAAAGACTAGAAAAAATGCTGGACTAGTATTTGTTTCCTCTTCCGTGGCCTATCCATGGGTCAGCGCACTAACCCCTTCGTGCTGACACGGTATCATCATACTAGTCGCTATTTAAATTGAAGACATTGACACATCCCAGGCTCAGCAATTCATTATCTGGAAGATGTCCCTTTTAATTACTGTAGCTCTTCATTTTAATTCTGATCTGGCTCATTTCACATCACGTTTAGACCATACGTGGCCAAGGGTAGATTCACATCACCGTTTCGATTTCCGTTCTTCTGATTTGTCAGAAGGACATAAAACAAACAAACAAAAAGAAGTGGTTCCTTTATTTTGAAAATCCGTTTTGCTAATTTTGCCTCCATTTTAGCCATTTTTGTCTGAGATCCGTTATTGTAAATGTGAAAAAAAAAGTTCTCCGTCTAAAATAACGGATCTTAAAAGGAAATGGCTAAAACTTATACAAAATAAGCATAACGGATGCTCAAAATAAAGGATCCACTTATTTTTTTGGTTTCCTGTATTCCTGATGGATCAGAACGGAAAACTAAATGGTGATGTGAATCTACCCTTACGCTGGGTTCAGACCTGAGCGTTCTGAAAGGAGCGCTCTGTATGCGCGATTGAACCGGCGTTTGCAATCGCACATACAGAGACAAGCGAACGCCCATTGTCGCGCGTTCCCGAAAGTCTATGTACGGGAACGCGCGACAAGACGCCCCAAAGAAGCTCATGTACTTCTTGGGGCGTCGGGCATTTTACAGCGCGATCGTACGCGCTGTAAAACGCCCAGGTGAGAACCATGCCGATAGGGAAGCATTGGTTTCTCCTTGTTGAGCGTTTTACAGCGCGTAGGAACGCGCTGTAAAACGCTCAGGTCTGAACCCAGCCTTAGGCTACATGCACACAGCTGGTTTTAGAACCATTGCAGTCAATAGGGCTTCTCATATGGCCATTTTTTTAACGGCCAGTGAATAGCGGCCATCAAAAAATAGGATATGTCTTATTTTTAGCCGTTTTCACGGCCAGACAGACCCCATTGAAATCAATGGGACCATTTTTTTTAACGGCCATTTAGACCGGAGTGCACATGTCTAACGGCTGTTAAAAACGGGCACACTAGTGTAATATGGCCTTTTAGGAGTTAAAAAAAAAATCACACAGGCATTCGCTCTTCTCTTAATTTTGAAGTACCTGTCAAAGGACCTGTGCTCAAACATGATCACGTCACCACGCAATCATGTTGGGAGCGCATTGTGACGTCATCACGCTTGAGCGCTGGTCCTTCCGAATCAAGAAAGGAGTGACTGCCTCTGCGCGTGCAAGTGGATGAGGTCATTGTTGTCTGCTACAAAACAAACATTACATATGAGGATTACTATGGGGGACTTTGGGGGCCACTATGGGGCCATTATTACTGCTGGGGGCCATTATAAATACTGCAGGGGTTGGGATTTTTTTTTTAAAAGCCAATTAAATTCATCCATTTTTGGCCTTATGCACACGACCGTTGTTGTGTCCCGTTTCCGTTGTTCCGTTTTCCATGATTTTCTGCGGACCCATTGACTTTCAATGGGTCCGTGAAGAACTCGGCTAATGCACCGTTTGTCATCCGCGTCCATGATCCGTGTTTCTAGTCCGTGAAAAAAATATGACCTGTCCTATTTTTTTTTACAGACAACGGTTCGCGGACCCATTCAAGTCAATGGGTCCGTGAAAAAATAACGGAGGCACACAAGATTGTCATCCGCGTCCGTTTTTTTCCTATCATTTGCATGGCAAACTTGACTTAGATTTTTTTTTACTTTTCTTCATGTCTGGTGATCCTCCAAAAATAAAGGAAGACCCACGGAAACAAAAACGGACATGGATCACGGAACAACGGAACCCCTTTTTGCGGACCGCAAAAAAATACTGTTGTGTGCATGAGGCCTTTAACAGCCTTAAAAAACTGATGCAAAACGGCCATTAAAAACGGGCAGACGGACAGAAAATGGTAGCACAAATGGTTGAAAAATGGTCATGAAAAACTGATTGTCCGTTTTTTTTCACTGGCGTGTGCATGTAGCCTTCGTTTCAGGGATGTGTCTACCTTCATAACCAATTGTGTTGTTGAAATGTATCGAAAATGAAAATTTGAAGCAACTTTGCAACATGTTTTCATTAAAGTTACCTACTGTTTTGTTTCTGCAGCTCCTAGGAAGATCTATGTCTCCATGGTAACAGACTACAAACAAACTCTGTGTAGTCTGATCTGCAGTCCTTTTCACACATTTGATTATATTTTACCTGTAGCTAGTTTTTCTAAGCTTTCTATCTATTCCTGACTTTTAAAACAAGGGGAGAGGGTCACTAAACCCCCCACAGACTTTGAATGAGTGGCGATCGATGATATACAAGCCGATCAATTAGACTGTTCGTACCCTATTCAAGTTTCATATAGTTGGCAGCACATCCCTATTTACATGGGGCGATGTGCTACCGCATGAGAGATTCAATCCGCTGACAAATAAGTGTTTTGCTCATTTGTCAGGTGATTGGCAGCGCCATCACGCAGGCCAGTTATCGGGATAAGCGTTCATATGAATGTCCGTTTTCAGTAATGGACCCGATCCTCCGGCGGTGTAAAAGGGCCATATCACAGAAGTAAAGCATAGAATGTTTGTGGCTCCCTACAGGGTAAGCTGTCAATCTGACGCGTATCTTTGCATCCGGACGGCTTTCAACATCTGACCCTTTGTTCCTCGGCGAGATAAGCACTGCCAGAGTTTTCTATATTCTAAGAGAATCCTTATCATCATTAAGTCCACGCGGCCGTCGCTGTTACATGGACGGCGGCCATTCTTACCATTTTTCTGTTTGTGGGAAGTGCATTGTCTCAGATCAGATGTGGCCTTTAAATCTCCCCACGTATGCATAGAGGGGATGAATGCGCCTCTGTTCCCATTGCGGAGGAGAAGAGCACCATGCAGAATGCCATTATTTCCGGCTCTGCTGACTTTAAGCATTCCGCTATTGGTTTCAGTGTCAGAAGAGATGATGAGGGTTTGTTCTGCTGATGTGGATACAGTTGTTTAAAGGGCAGAGTAAATTACCTGTGTTATGTATGAGGCTGCAGACTGAACATGAACCTTTAATAATTCATAGGAACATGGCGCCATCAGCAACGCCATAAGGAAGAACCCGGATTATTATCCCTTCAGGTGCTCAAGATGTTCTTCAAGTTAAACAGAGTGGTTTTAATGATCTATCTATTATCTATCTATTTCATATCTATCTATCTTATGGGTTCGAATCCAACCAAGGACAAGATCTTCAGTACATGGAGTCTGTATGTTCTCCCCATGTGTTTGTGTGGGTTTCCTCCGGTTTCCTCCCACACTCCAAAGGCCTACTGATAGGGAACCTACATTGTGAGCCCCACTGCGCACCGCAAGTGATGATAATGTCAGTAAAGCGCTGCGGAATATGTCAGCGCTATGTAAGTGCATAAAATAATTATATATATTTATCTATCTTACATCTATCGGTCTATCTATCTCGTCTGAAAATCTAAATAGAGTGTCTATGTTCACCTCGCGTTTGCCTGAGTTTCCTCTAGGTACTGGTTTTCTCCCGACCATCTAGAAAATAGTAATAGGTTATTTTTCTTCTAGTCGTAGCGGTGGTGTGGTAGCATGCTGTGCGGTGGATGCCATGTAATCAAAGGAAATCTATCTATTAACATTTATCTATATTATCATTATCTATCTATCTATCTATCTTTCTGTCTTTGTCTATCTAGCTCATATCTAATATCTATCTTTTGTATATCTACAGTTAGGCCCATATATATTTGGACAGAGACAACATTTTTCTAATTTTTGTTCTGTACATTACCACAATGGATTTTGAACAAAACTATTCAGATGCAGTTGAAGTTCAGACTTTCAGCTTTAATTCAGTGGGTGAACAAAATGATTGCAAAAGTAATTGGACAAATTAAATAATTTGTAAATAAAATGGTAATTTCTAATACTTGGTTGAAAACCCTTTGTTGGCAATGACTGCCTGAAGTCTTGAACTCATGGACATCACCAGACGCTGTGTTTCCTCCTTTTTAATGCTCGGCCAGGCCTTTACTGCCGCGGTTTTCAGTTGCTGTTTGTTTGTGAGACTTTCTGTCTGAAGTTTAGTCTTTAACAAGTGAAATGCTCTATTGGGTTCAGATCCGGTGACTGACTCGGCCATTCAAGAATATTCCACTTCTTTGCTTTAATAATCTCCTGGGTTGCTTTGGCTTTTTGTTTTGGGTCATTGTCCATCTGTATTATGAAACGCTGACCAATCAGTTTGGCTGCATTTGGCTGGATTTGAGCACACGGTATGTTTCTGAAAACTCCAGAATTCATCCGGCTGCTTCTGTCCTGTGTCGCATCATCAATAAACACGAGGGCCCCGGGGCCACTGGCAGCCATGCATGCCCAAGTCATCACACTGCCTCCGCCGTGTTTTACAGATGATGTGGTATGCTTTGGATCATGAGCTGTACCATGCCTTCGCCATACTTTTTTCTTTCCATCGTTCTGGCAGAGGTTGATCTTGGTTTCATCCGTCCAAAGAATGTTCTTCCACTTTTTTTAAGATTTTTTTTTAGCAAAGTCCAATCTAGCCTTCTTATTCTTGAGGCTGATGAGTGGCTTGCGCCGTGCAGTGAACCCTCTGTATTTACTTTCATGCAGTCTTCTCTTTATGGTAGATTTGGACATTGATACGCCTGTATCCTGGAGAGTGTTCTTCACTTGATTAGCTGTTGTGAAGGGGTTTCTCTTCACCATGGTAATTATTCTGCGATCATCCACCACTGTTGTCTTCCGTGGGGGCGTCCAGGTCTTTTTGCATTGTTGAGGTCACCAGTGCTTTCTTTCTTTCTCAGGATGTACCAAACTGAAGATTTTACCACTCCTAACAGTGTAGAAATTTCTCGGATGGATTTTTTCTGTTTTTGCATATAAAGGATGGCTTGTTTCACCTTGTTTACTTCTCAGCAAAATCTTCAAAATGCAAGCACCACAACTCAAATCAACTCCAGGCCTTTTATGTGCTTAATTGAGAATGTAATAATGAAGGAATTGCCCACACCTGTCCATGATACAGCCTTTGAGTCAATTGTCCAATTACGTTTAGTCCCTTTAAATACAGGGTGCCACATGTAAAGGAGCTGAAACTAAACCTAAACCCTTCATCCAATTTTAATGTAGATACCATCAAATGAAAGCTAAAAGTCTGGACTTTATGTCCATTATATAACTATAACTTGAATATGTTTTAGTAAACAGCTAAAAAAAACTAAATTTGTGTCAGCGGCCATATATATATATGGACCTTACTGTATTATCTCTCATATCTGTATCTATCTATCTATCTATCTATCTATCTATCGATCTATCTATAGCTTGCAGTGTATACATTGAGCCTAGCCATAGGCCCCAATTCGCCTGACGGAGACCAGAAAAGTGTCCTTTTGGCCTCTATTGACTATGCATTTTCATTGTATATTAGTTGCATAAGACTGATCTCTCCCGTACACTGGGGCACTGCACGCATGTATACTGTGTGGTATACTGCTGGTTTTTTTTTTTACGTTGTGGCCAATGGCCACCATATGCTGCTGTGTGTACTGGAAGGATTCTTCATCACCAAAACAGGTGGAGGACTTCTACCATTGCACAGTCCACCATATGACAAGGCAATGAGCAGATAGATTACTACTTCAATAAATATTGTCAGATGGTGACGAACCTTACAGCCCATTGCCTAACATGAGGAGCGTCCAGATCGGAGGTTGTCACGTAGTCAGTGTAGTGGAGAGGTTTGTCGCTGACGGAAGCTGAGGCTGCTGAGTCATGAGACCAGAGCAGGATGCAGAAGTATCCTATGGACGGAAGTGAATAAATCACTGGGCACTCATGTCTACTGTACAAAGGTGAACAAACGAGACGCTGAAATACGCAACTAGAGATCAAAAATCTGCATTTTTTTTAACTTATTCCTTAATTAAATATTCAAGTCATCAATATCTGATCGGTGGGTGTTTGATTTCTAGCACCCCCACCCTTCAGCTGTTGGAAGGGGCTTTGGCGCTCAGTACCAGCCTGAGACGTCACATTCATCAGTCCTGTGTCCTTTGTGCAGTTCAGTTCCATTCAGGTGAATGGGACTGAGGTGCAATACCAAGACCAGACACTATTAAATGTAGGGCGCTCTGCTTAGTATACCACCAGCGATCTGATATTAATCACCTATCCTGAGGATAGATCATCAAAATATAAATCTTAAAGATTATGAAGAGCATGCACCTGCCTTATTTTCAGAATTAATTTCCCTTTTGGACTAGGGGCTCTATACCGGAAAAGAACTGATCAGTTTTATCCCCATGCATTGTGAATGGAGAGCAATCCGTTCAGGATGTCTTCAGTTCAGTCTTTTTGACTGTTCAGGACGAAGATAATACCATAGCATGCTACGGTTTTATCTCCGGCCCAAAAAACGGAACACTTGCCTGAATGCTGGAGCCGGAATTTTTTTCCATATGAATGTATTAGTGCTGGATCCATCCTTCCGCAGGCCGGTAAAAATGTGACAAAAAATAGAGACACATCCGCCTACAAATGCTGTCCATTTGCATGCAAATTGCCAGATCCAGCAGGCAGTTCCGGCGACGGAACTGCCTGCCGGATCACTCTGCTGCAAGTGTGAAAGTACCCTTATTCAATAAAATGTATCTGTATAGCGCCACCTGCTGCTATTTTTTTTCTTATTTCTTTGTCCTGCTCACTGAGATGGCCGCACATGCTCAGTTTCATCCTTCAACTGCCTCCTGAGCTGTTATAGGGAGAGCTGAGACACGCCTCCTGAGCTGTGATATGGAGAGCTGAGACACGCCCCCTGAGCTGTGATATGGAGAGCTGAGACACGCCCCCTGAGCTGTGATAGGGAGAGCTGAGACACGCCCCCTGAGCTGTGATAGGGAGAGCTGAGACACGCCCCCTGAGCTGCAGCAGAAAAGACACTCCCCTTGAGCTTTCAGGTTGATATAAATCTAGCAGAGCAATGAATGGTGAGATCTCTGGATCCATGTGAGGTCCAGGGCTGGTTCTTGTTCTTTTTGTCATGTACTATTTGATGTCTGATTATCATTTTTTACATTAGTCATGGGATAACCCCTTTAATCTGACCAGACACACATATAATGTGTCCAATATGGGCAAAAAAAATACCACATAAGGGATAGGCCTTAATTTTGCACACCGGGACATGCCAAATATCTGATTAAGGCTACGATGCTGAGACTGCGACAGTCGCAAAACATCCATTCGAGATGGATTTTTCTGCGACAGTCGCTTCGCAGTCACAGCATGTGGCATGTTGCAGTGCGACACCATAGAATGGGCATCCTCAAACTGCGGCCCTCCAGCTGTTGTAAAACTACAACTCCCACAATACCCCGCTGTAGGCTGATACCTGTAGGCTGTTCGGGCATGCTGGGAGTTGTAGTTTTGCAACAGCTGGAGGGCCGCAGTTTGAAGATGCCTGCCATAGACTAACATTATAAAAATTGTTGCGTGACATTGGTGCAACAAAATGTTGCGCGACAAATGTTGCAGTGTAGTTGTGCCAATAAGTGTAGACCTAGCCTAATAGTGCCAAGGGAGATGAGGACCAGTGATGGCCAGTTCGCATTGTTCGCCAAAAGAAGGATATGTGGACTTCCGTTTCTCAGGTGCCTTCTTCAGGGTCTCACCTCTTTTGCCACAAGAAGGAAGTTAACTTGTAACTTCTTGTTCCTGTCTTGTGTTTTCATGGGACCTGAATGTAGTAAGACTTGTGACATTGTGACAACTGTTCTGTCCTAGTACGAGGAGACTTGCTGAACCCAGGACAGCTCTGCCCCTCATTGAGAAACTTGGAGAATTTCAGAAGTTCTGATTTATCGAGTGCTCTAGAATGCTAGGGTCTTATCTAGTGACAGGTGCAGCAGATTTGGCTCTGCTACATCCCTGTGTGTTGTTATCACGTTCCAAGGTGTTATTCTGGTATAAGGAAGAAAGACGGAAAATGAGATAATTGGTATAAGACGCTGCTGTCAGGTCAGCCCAGTTTAGACCTTGTCAGCCTCCTCGGTACGTTCACCACATTTCCATAAAATTTGCAGCTGAACTTGACCCGTTCTATATTTATTGCGAGGTCAGATTTAATACTTTGTTTTTCCTTTACAGTGCAAATGTCTCCTTTCTGTTGGAGATATCTACATTTTTATTTTTTTTAAGAAAGCGTCTGAGCCTCCTTATCTCGGTGACACAGATTCACAAGCCATTTGCCGGATAATTCGCTTAATGACAATTGGTTTTAAATGAATTGCAATAGGGAATTAGCAGAACATTGAACTTTGCTGTGGCTTGATCCAGTTAAATAACGGGGCTGTGGGAAAGGCACTCTCGTCATCGGAAAGAGATTTGGTTGTATTTTTATTTTCCCATTTTTTTTCTGGGATTCGTGTCCTCATTCCTGACGCCTGCCCTAAGGGGAATTGCACTGGAATTAGGTCAGTTGGAAAGCAGTCCACGTCTGCCTGTCCTTTGGGCCTTCTGCGTGTACACGTGTCCTAATGGAAATCAGAGGCGTAGTGTGACCATTTATATATTACACTCTTTCATGTTAATATTATTATCACCCCGTGGCGGTAAAAAAAAAAGGTCAATTGGGTTCTAAAGGAGTTTTTTACACTGTAATATTGAGCGCTAATATCTGATCAATATTCGACTCCTGGCACTTCCACCGATGAGTATAAAGGGGTATTCTCCTCTCAGACTAATGGCATATCGGATATGGCATCAAAGTCAGATAGGTGTGGTTCCCACCTCTAGGAGTCACACCTATCTCCAGAACAGGACCTCCAAAGGGTAGGGGAACGCACCTCGCAAGCAAGGACACCCTCAATGTATGGCTATGGAAGTTCCGGAAATAGCTAAGCCCTGGCTTGTCTATTTCTGTCAGTCCCATACAGGTGAATGGAGAGGTGACTGTCTTTGCACTGTTCGCTCTCCATTTACCGCTATGGAACTTCCAAGAACAGCCAAAGTCCCAGAGCAGTGAATGGAGAGCCCCCGCGAATGCGCGTTGTGCTCTCCTTCACGTCACGATCCCCATTCTGCAGATAGGAACAGTTGGTGGCATGAGATTATTGTGTAGGTGACCAGATAACACCGGATCTGCCATTTACCATTAGGAGGCTCAGCGACAGAGTCAAAACTGCAAGATTTCAGTATTGTTTTTTGAAATATAGATAATTACGGTACATCAAAAATGCCCAAAAAAATCTGACTTGATTCAGACACTTGGCCATCAGCTGATTACCTATTCCTCTTAAAGAAGAGCTGTCATTCATAGGCTACGTGCACACGACCGTATGTGTTTTGCGGTCTGCAAATGGATGATGTTTCGTACAGCATCCGTTTTTTTTTTTTGCGGATCCATTGTAATAATGCCTATCCTTGTCCGCAAACTAGAAAAAAATAGGACATGCACTATTTTTTTGCGGGGCAACGGAACGGGCATACTGATGCGGACTGATGGGTCCGCATCCTATCCGCAAAAAAAGCGGAACGGACACGGAAACAAACATCGTTCGTGTGCATGTAGTCTTAGAACCACAAAACACATACGGTCGTGAGCATGTAGCCTTAAACGGATGCATTGCGTCATTAGGGCTCATTCACACAGAAGAGTGAAGCCCGTGCTGTGGACCGCAAATTGTGGTCCGCTATGCACAGGCACCTTCCATGGGGCAGGCGCATGGGGATCGCAGACCCATTCACTAGAATGGGTCCGCGATCCCTCCGTTCCGCAAAAAGATAGAGCATGTTCTATCTTTTTGCGGTGCGGAGGCACGGAACGGAACCCCAGAAAGCACTCCGTAGTGCTTCCGTTCCGCATCTCCGGATTTGTGGATCCATTAAAATTAATAGGTCCGCATCTGTGATGTGGAATGACAACGGAACGGTGACCGTGTATTGCGGATCCGCAAATGCGGTCCGCAATACGGGAACGGGACACCAACGGTCGTGTGAACAAGCCCTTACTCTGTTATTCCTCCAGGAATTTTTTGGTTACCACTCCCCTTATCAATAGAGTTTTCCCTGACACAGTCTTTCTGCGCTAATTGGACACATGTCAGTAACATAATCCATTAAAGGGAATCTGTCAGCAGTTTTGAACATACTAAACTGCTGACAGTATTAGGGCGGGTCTGTAGAGAGCAATACAAACATAAGGCTACATGCACACGACCATGCCGTTTTTTGCGGTCCGCAAACCGCGGATCAGCAAAAAACGGAAGCCGCCCGTGTGCCTTCCGCAATTTGTGGAACGGAACCGGTGGCCCATTGTGGACATGCCTATTCTTGTCCGCAAAATGGACAAGAATAGGACATGCTATTTTTTTTTTTTTTGCGGTGCCACGGAACGGTGCAACAGATGCGGACAGCACACGGAGTTTTGTCCGCATCTTTTGTGACCCTATTGAAGTGAATGGGTCCGCATCCGAGCCGCAAAAACGGCGGCTCGGATGCGGACCCAAACAACGGCCGTGTGCATGAGGCCTAAGGCTGAGTTCACACTTCAGTTATTTGATCAGTCATTTCCATCAGTATTGCAGGAGCAGGTGAAAAACACAGAACAGGAAGATTTTTTTTTATTATACCTGATCTCTGAGAAGGCTTCACTACTGGTTTTGGCTCACAGTAAAGCCGAATGCAGACGTCCGTGGAACACGGTCCGTGAGATACCGGACTGGCATTGCAGGAGCGCACGGCGTCATTGGTTGCTATGACGCCGTGCGCTCCTGCAATGCCAGTTCGGTATCTTACGGACCGTGTTCCACGGACGTCTGCATGAGGCTTTATGGAGCGTTTACCATCAGGAGTAATATAATTTACGGTAGATATAAACATTTATAAAAAACTCCTGTTTGTCAGTCAATTTAAAGGGATCCTGTCACCGGGATTTTGTGAATGGAGCTGAGGACATGGGTTGCTAGATGGCCGCTAGCACATGCGCAATACCCAGTCCCCATAGCTCTGTGTGCTTTTATTGTGTAAAAAAAACGATTTGATACATATGCAAATTAACCTGAGAAGAGTCCTGTCCCTGACTCATCTCACGTACAGGACTCATCTCAGGTTTAGGCCTCTTTCACACTACCGGTTTTTTTTTCCGATTTGCGGTCCGTTTTTTGCGTTCCGTATACGGTCCGTATACGGAACCATTCATTTCAATGGTTCCGCAAAAAAAACGGAATGTGTTCCGTATGCATTCCGTTTCCGTATTTCCGTTTTTCCGTTCCGTTGAAAGATAGAACATGTCCTATATTTGGCCGCAAATCACGGTCCGTGGCTCCATTCAAGTCAATGGGTCCGCAAAAAAACCGGAACACATACGGAAATGCATCCGTATGTCTTCCGTTTCCGTTCCGTTTTTTCTGAACCATCTATTGAAAATGTTATGCCCAGCCCAATTTTTTCTATGTAATTACTGTATACTGTATATGCCATACGGAACAACGGAACGGAAACGGACCCACAACGGAAGCAAAAAAAACGGAACAACGGATCCGTGAAAAACGGACCGCAAAACACTGAAATGGACATACTGTAGTGTGAAAGAGGCCTAAATAATTTGCATATGTATCAAATCGTTTTTTTTACACAATAAAAGCACACAGAGCTATGGGGACTGGTTATTGCGGATGTGCTAGCGGCCATCTAGCAACCCATGTCCTCAGCTCTACACACAAAATCCCGGTGACAGGTTCCCTTTAAATCTTTGAGAAATCTGAAAATGAAATTAATGAAAATGAAAATATGTGGTCACTGCAGCAGTTTATTGTTATTATTGCCAGGACATCCTAAGCTCCTCCCCTTTTCTCAATCCTACTGTTTCACATGCACTAGCACTAGATGGCATAAAAGGGGGGACAATATGGATACCTCCAGGGACACCCTATCCTGTTACCTTCTTGGGCAGGATCAAGAAGAGGATGAGGTCAGTGTTGGTAATATTTGTACTTTCCCTTTAAGGTCATATTGGCACCTGCTGTTTACAAATATTCATTTCATATATCTTTGTCCTGTTGGTCTGGATTTCCGTGAAATGTGAAATCAGTGTTGCCTTGATCCTGTATTCTTGGAGAACATTTCGGCATTATATTACAAGCATTAGGGACTTCCAGGCCTTTATGATATTCTTATTTCTTCCATTATTCTGTAACCTGATGAACCTGCGGATAGAATACGAATTCTGGAGATCCCAGCACGACTGTGATAAATGACCCCTCCGCTCCTCGGAGCCGCAGTGTGGGGATGTAGTGGAATATTTGTGCTATTGCAATTAAAATAAAAAATGAGGTGTTTCCTCTGATACACTCCAAGCAGAGCATAGACGAGAGGCAGAGATGGCGGCATCACAGTGATTTATGGCGGGGTGGGAAATGAGATTAGGGTGGGGGGAGAGGACCAGAGGGAAAGGGTGTGTTCTCATAGGGAAATGTATTAAGGCCAACATGTCTTTATGTTACAGGGTTAATTTCAGGAGAAAAAAAATATATATATATACACACATAATAAATAAATAAAATATAAAAGAAATAATACGTTTCTTAGTTTTATCTTTTTCTCGGAAGGCTGGGTAACAATCAATATGGCTGCCAATACTGATCAATGCTGTCAATAGGATCAGCTTTCCAATGCCAGATCTCAAAATGAATGCGGTAATTCTGCAGTAGGACTTGATTTAGGAAGATATACTGCAGAGGATTCTGGGAAGGCTGGATGAAAACCAAGGTGGCAGATGGTTACGTAATATTATAGAAATGCGATTTTTGAGAGAAATGCTCCTTAAAGGGTTTATGTCATGATTAGTGTTAAGCAATTTGCAAGTTCTGGTTATCTAAGAATTCCGCAATGGATTCCATTACCAAGGACCATAACGGAATTCTATGACGGAATGCACCACCAAAGCCTATAAGAGGCATTCCGTATTGCATTCCGTCATAATAGAAGTCTATGCTGACTTCTATTAGGACGGAAAGCCTCTTTCACCCGGGGGCGTCACGTCGCGATTTTGCCTGCGAGTGGGGTGAGTTTTGTATGTGATTGCGTTCTTCAGTTTTTTCCGCGCAAGTGCAATCCGGGTTCGGGTCTGGGTACCACAGTCAGTTTTTTATCACTCGCGTGCAAAACGCATTGCACTTGCGCGATAAAAACTGAACAAAACTGACTGCAATTGCGTACCTACTCGCACGGTTTTCCCGTGACGCACCCGCATCCTATCCGGCCCTCACACGCAAATATAGAGCTTGCTGCGATTTTCACGCATTGCACAAGTGATGCGTGAAAATTGCCGCTCATCTGCACAGCCCCATTGAAGTGAATGGGTCCGGATTCAGTGCGGGTGCAATGCGTTCACTTCACGCATTGCACCCGCGCGGAATTCTCGCCCATGTGAAAGGGGCCATATAGTACATCTCTTTCTTACAAAGCTAGAACCAGGCCAGTACCTCACATGGGTCCAGAGATCTCCACATTCACTGCTCCAGTTGCTCTGCTAGATTATCTTCAACCTGGCAGGGGCCGTGTCCTTTCTGCTGCAGCCTTCTCCCTATAACTGCCACAGCTTCTAACAGAACATATGACTGGTGACAGTTGAAGATTTAAATTGAGCATGAGCGACCAGCTCAGTGAGACGGACAAAATATAAGAAAAAGAACAAACAGCAGGTGGCGCTGTACAGATGCATGTTTTTGAATAGCTCACTGGCTATACTACATTTTCAATTACAAAGCAATTCAGATCCAGGTGCTGTAGAATATTTTTCCTGGGACAACCCCTTTAACTGGGTAATCCCATGAACAGCATGGGGGAGGGGGTTATTGTGTACTCATAGTGTCATAGATCTCTGTCTATCTTTATAGGGGGCTGAGCTTCTTTTTCCAGGACGTCCTCCATGACAGCACCCATGGAGGATGTCCTTACTGGTTTCTGTTGGGACAGGAAGAGAGACAGTTTAAAGGGTCCCTCCCCACCCCCTTGCTCCAGTGTTCTTCCTGTCCCAACAGGGATAGGAGGAGTTAGACAGCTCTCTCTTAGAAAGTTAGGTAGGGAACGGGGGCGAGTCTGGTCGGGGGGTTCCTACCTCTCCTCTTCAGACTCGGCAGGCCCCCGAACCAGCACCACTCTGGGAAGCGGTCCCCTGGTTAAGTCCCCGATTCTCTCTCTGGCCGGCCGCATGAATCGGGGACGCTGTTGCCGCTTCTCCCCATCGGAGCTCTGGGCTCGGCTTCGGCTCCTGCCTCCTCTGACGTCAGTTCCTGGCCGCGCTCACGTGACCGGAAGCCGGAGACGGCGCGACGCGGCAGTACAAGCAGCATGCTGGAGACACGCCGATCCGGTGGTCTCGCATGTCCTGGGGGTTGACTCTTCCCTGGAATGAGTCCCCCTGGGAAAGAGCAAGTGGAGGCGGAGTCAGGCGGCGACGGGCGGACCGGTAAGTCACCTGAATCCTATTTAAGACGCCAGATGGCAGCCTGCTAGGTTGCATCATGGAGGTCCAGGCGTCCAGCAAGCTTGAAACTTGCTCAGACTCCCCCGTCCAGGCCCCTGTAAGTAGTCATGCATACCTTGTACAGGGATAGGTCTTTGGCTCAGCAGTTCCCTAATGGCCTTATCCCCACTTTTCTCTTAGACTTCTAAGGAACCAGGGCACAGGCCTCATGGGGATCCCAAAAAGAAGGGCAGGAAATGCCCGACCTGCCAAACAAAGCTGCTAGAGTCCTATAAGAAGCAGCTATGCCCAGAATGTATCTCCAAAATTATGAGGGACGAACGGACATCCCTGTTTTCAGATCTAAGGGATATTGTAAGAGAGGAGGTGCAGGCGGCAACCTCTAGCCAAACACCCCCTCCTCCTCCCCCCCCCCCCCCTCCAAAAAAGCCAGGATCCAGTCAGGCTCTGACTCAGAGGAAGTAGGGTTATGTGTCTCAGACAATGACGACATAGAGTCCCTCCATCAGAATGAGCAGAGGAGATACTTCTTTTCGTCTGAGGACTTAGATTCCCTGCTCACCGCCATTAGACAGACCATGGCTATTGAGGAGGAGGATCAGACTCGTTCGGTAGAGGACGAAATGTTTGGGGGTCTTAAAGTCAGGAGAAAGAAAGTCTTCCCAATAAATGAAAATCTTAAAGATCTCATCACAGAGGAATGGGCTGACGGCGAAAGGAAGCTCTTTATTCCCAGGGATTTTAAAAATCGTCTGCGGTTTGACCCAAAGGACACTAACCTCTGGGACGAGGTTCCCAAAGTAGATATCCAGGTGGCCAAGGTCGTGAAAAAAACCTCAATACCCTTTGAGGATTCGTCACAGCTAAGGGACCCCATGGATAGGAAGCTAGACGGCCTGTTGAAAAAATCCTGGGAGTCAGGGGCAACCGCAATTAATACCAACATTGCAGCTACTTCGGTTTCCAGAGCCTTAATCTTGTGGATTAATCAACTGGAGAGTCACCTTAGGGCAAGAACATCCAGGGAAGAAATCCTAGAGTCTCTCCCGCTTCTAAAGATGGCCTCTAGTTTCCTGGCAGATGCCTCAGCGGAGACCATTAGATTCGCAGCCAAGTCCCAGTCTCAGACTAACGCCGCTAGACGGGCCCTCTGGCTCAAGTCCTGGTCTGGGGACGTAGCATCAAAGAACAGACTCTGCTCCATTCCGTTCTCTGGCTCGTTTATGTTCGGCCCAGTTCTGGACTCTATTCTCCAGAATGCGGCAGATAACAAGAAGGGGTTCCCTGAGGAGAAGCCCAAAAAAAAACAGCCCTTTCGGAGGCCCTCGGGCCAAAATCAGGCCAGGACCTATAGAGGGAAAGGAAAATCGGGCCGCTGGAGCTACCCCAAGGGTAGAGGCAGGGGTTTCCTCTTCAACCCCAACACCAATACAGGGAAACCATGACGCCAGACCAGTGGGAGGGAGACTTCGTCACTTTTGGGAAAGATGGAAGAGAGTTACCTGCAATCAATGGATCCTGGACTCCATCAGGGACGGCTTCAGGATAGATTTCAGAACTCCTCCCCCCCCAAGTGTTCCAGGTGACCTATTTCGAATCTCCTCTCCTCCAACAGCAACTAAGGTCACATATTCAAGACCTCCTGGCTCTGGGAGCTATCACCCAGGTTCCTCCTCCCCAGCAGTTCACAGGCCATTACTCAAGACTTTTCTTTGTAAAGAAGCCAGACGGGTCGATGAGGACAATCATCAACTTAAAGTTTCTGAACAGGTGGGTGACGTACTACAGGTTCAAGATGGAGTCAATAAAATCCTCCACTCCTCTGATCCCTCCAGGTGCTCACCTTTGCACATTGGACCTCAAGGATGCGTATTACCACATCCCCATACATCCCCAACACCATCAGTACTTAAGGTTTGCGGTCAGGTACGGAACGGAGACCTCTCACTACCAGTTCCAGTGCCTACCGTTCGGTATCTCATCTGCCCCCCGCCTATTCACAAAGGTAGTATCCGAAATGATGGCCTTCCTTCGCCAGAATACAATTACAATCGTGCCCTACCTGGACGACTTCTTGCTGATAGCAGACTCGGTTCAAAAATTGCTGGGGGACATCCATCAAACCTTAGCCCTATTCAAGGACTTGGGGTGGATCGTGAACTACCCGAAATCCGACTTGATACCGGACACAAGAAAGGAATTCCTAGGCACTCTCCTGGATACAAGAATACAACACTCATTTCTTCCAGAGAGAAAACAGACCAATCTGAGACAAAAGATAGAGTTGTTCAAAAAGAGGAAAACCCACTCAATCAGGGAAGCCATGCAGATCCTGGGACTGATGACCTCCTGCATCTCAATAGTACCCTGGGCCCAATTCCACTCCAGGACCCTCCAGAATGCAGTTTTGACAGCTTGGAACAGAGACCACCGTTCTCTGAACTCCAGGATGAAAATATCGGGAAAAGTGATAAAATCCCTGTCCTGGTGGACAGAACCAGGGAATCTGGAGAAAGGAGTCCCGTGAGAATTTGACTCCAGCCATAACCGTCACCACGGACGCGAGTCTGAATGGCTGGGGGGGGCACGTGGACCAGCATCTCTTCCAGGGTTCCTGGGTCCTTCAAGACAGGATAAGATCCTCAAACTACCGGGAACTGAAGGCAGTGCTGAAGACTCTGACAGCAGCCAAACATCTCCTCAAGGATCAACACGTCAGGATCCTATCCGACAACATTACTACGGTATGTTATCTAAAAAGACAGGGCGGTACCAGATGCCCGCTCCTTCAGGATCTAGCAGATCAAATCTTCATATGGGCAGAAAGGGAGGTTCGGTCCATTTCAGCAACCCATCTAAAGGGGTCTCAGAACTCGAGAGCCGACTTCCTAAGCCGTCACGGGATAGATGCGGAGAATGGAATCTGAACAAACAGGTTTTCAGACAGGTCTGCCAGCTATGGGGTTATCCAGAAATAGACCTCTTCGCATCCAGGGGGAATTCTCAACTGGACTGTTTTTACTTACTAAACCCCAGCGAAAACCCAGTGGCAGTAGACGCCTTAGCCCAGAATTGGGACATGAAACTGGCCTACGCTTTTCCTCCTTTTCCCCTAATCCCGGCAGTCCTAAAGAAGATGAGGACCAGTACCACCACTCTGATCCTGGTCGCACCAGACTGGTCCAAGAGAGCTTGGTATCCCATCTTGAGGGAGATGTCGATCAAAGACCCGTACCCCCTTCCAGACAGGAAAGATCTGTTAACGCAGGGACCTCTGGAGCATCCCAATCTCAACAAGCTGAGACTGACTGCTTGGATCCTGAGAAGCAAACCCTGAGGAAGAAGGGTCTCTCCGATCAGGTAATATCAACACTGCAGCAATGCCGTAAACCGGTGACTTCAGCCATATATCTCAAAATATGGAAGAAATTCTCATCTTGGCTAGTTCAGAATCATCCAGGGTCCAGTAATCCATCCATAGTCATTATACTAGATTTTCTCCAGAAAGGGTTCGATATAGGTCTAAGACCAGGTACCCTCAAGGTACAGATCTCAGCCTTAAGTTGCTGCTTAGATGTACCATTAGCAGAACATAGGTGGGTCAAGAGATTTGTCAGAGCAGTCTCCAGAATACGACCCACCCTGAGACAAACAGTTCCTGAGTGGGATCTAAATATAGTTCTAAATGGCCTATGTGATGCTCCCTTCGAACCTATTGAGGATATTCCCATCAAACTTCTATCCCTCAAGGCGGTGTTTATAATAGCTATCACTACTGCTCGTAGGATAGGCGAAATTCAGGCCCTGTCAGTTAGGGACCCCTTTTTGAAAGTCCTAGACGATAGGATAGTTCTTAGGCTGGATCATTCCTTTCTTCCCAAAGTTGTCTCAACGTTTCACAGAGAACAGGAGATAATTCTCCCTTCGTTTTGTACCTCCCCCAAAAACATACAGGAGGAGCGGTTCCACTGTCTTGATGTGAGAAGAACGGTCCTCGCCTACATCAAGCGGACAAAATCCTGGAGAAAGTCAGCGAACCTCTTCATCCAATTCGGTGGTAGGAACAAGGGAAGCAAAGCCTCTAAAACCTCTTTAGCCCGCTGGATCAAGGAGACCATCAGGGAATGTTATAGACTGCAGAGTTCATCCTGCTCCATAACGTTGAGGGCTCATTCTACCAGAGCCATGTCCGCAACCTGGGCGGAGAAGGCTGGAGCTTCCATCGACCAGATCTGCAGGGCGGCAACCTGGTCCTCCTCCACTACCTTTGTCAGACACTACAGACTGGACTCTATGGCCAATCAGGACTTAGCTTTTGGCCGTAAGGTCCTACAAGCAGTGGTCCCCCCCTAATATGGCGTTCTAAGTTGTTAGTTCTCCATGGGTGCTGTCATGGAGGACGTCCTGGAAACATATGTTTAGTTTACCGGTAAACTGCTTTCCAGGAGTCCGGAATGACAGCACCCAATACTACCCCCCCATTTTTTGTTCCTTCCGGGACACTTTTTTGGTTTGTATATTTGTACTGCTACTGTATACAGTGTGAAGTAACACTTGTTCTTGAAATAAAGATGTGGCAGCCTATCCGGTGTAGTAAGTTATAAACACTGGAGCAAGGGGGTGGGGAGGGGCCCTTTAAACTGTCTCTCTTCCTGTCCCAACAGAAACCAGTAAGGACATCCTCCATGGGTGCTGTCATTCCGGACTCCTGGAAAGCAGTTTACCAGTAAACTAAACATATGTTTCTGTTACAGCTATAGGGATAGTAAAATTCTGACTGCCTGCATCCACCACTAGGGGGTGTTTATTGTATATATAGCCCTCAAACTTAAAATGGTTGTGCCACCATGAAAAAAATGAATTTCTTTTGTGATTTTCTTTCTGTTACAATGTTCCAGTTAACTTCCTTATAATAGCACCCCCTGGTGTTTAATCTGTATAGTAATGTGAACACCCACCTACTGAGGTGGATAAGCATGGTCGCACAGGCTCAGTTTCTTCCTTCAACTGTCAACAGCCTGGTCTTCTTTTAGAAGCTGTGACAGCTATAGGGAGAGAGCTGCAACAGAAAGGACACACCTCCTGAGCTGTGATAGGGAGAGAGCTGCAACAGAAAGGACACACCTCCTGAACTGTGATAGGGAGAGAGCTGCAACAGAAAGGGCACACCTCCTGAGCTGTGATAGGGAGAGAGGTGCAACAGAAAGGACACACCTCCTGAGCTGTGATAGGGAGAGAGCTGCAACAGAAAGGACACACCTCCTGAACTGTGATAGGGAGAGAGCTGCAACGGAAAGGACACACCTCCTGAGCTGTGATAGGGAGAGAGGTGCAACAGAAAGGACACACCTCCTGAGCTGTGATAGGGAGAGAGCTGCAACAGAAAGGACACACCTCCTGAACTGTGATAGGGAGAGAGCTGCAACAGAAAGGGCACACCTCCTGAGCTGTGATAGGGAGAGAGCTGCAACGGAAAGGACACACCTCCTGAGCTGTGATAGGGAGAGAGGTGCTACAGAAAGGACACACCTCCTGAGCTGTGATAGTGAGAGAGCTGCAACAGAAAGGACACACCTCCTGAGCTGTAATAGGGAGAAAGCTGCAACGGAAAGGACACACCTCCGGAGCTGTGATAGGGAGAGAGCCGCAACATAAAGGACACACGTCCTGAGCTGTGACAAAGAGAGGAATAACACTCTCCCTGAGCTGTGATAGGGAGAGAACTGCAACAGAAAGGACATGCCCTCCAGGGCTGTGATAGGGAGATAGCCGCAGAAGAAAGGACATTCCCACAGCTCTGTGACAGAGAGTGCTGAAAGGACATGCTCCCGGAGGTGTGAAAGGGAGAGAGCTGCAATATGTAATGAGCCTCTTGTTTGTAAACATTAAAAGGGTAATATTCTATAATCTTCATTATAATGGTGCCCCCTGGTGTATAATCTGTATACTAACGTGCACATCCATCTACTGAGGTGGACGCACATGCTCATTTCAATCCTTCAATTGCCAACCAGCAATATCTACTGTGACATTTACAGTTAGAGAGAGCTACAGCACAAAGGACATGCCCACTGAGCTTTGATAGGGAGATAGCTGCAGCAGAATTAACACCCCCCTAAGCTGTGCTATGGCAGGCTGCAGCAGAAAGGACACTGAGCTGCCAGCCTGAAAAGAATCTAGCAAAGCAATTGGAGCAATGAATGGGAAGATCTCTGGATCCATGTGAGGTACAGGGCTGGTTCTGGTTTTGTTAGAAAGAGTTTGGCATGTCCTATAACCCCTTTAACAGTAGCAGTATCAGGTCGTATGCCACCTAGTGACAGCTTCAAGCAGAAAAATGTTTATCGTTTACTTCGGTGGTGACGGGTGGCCCAGTGGGGTCTTTGTTTGGCTGGGCCCCTGGGGGCTGTAATATTCTGTGCCACGCTGACACTTAGAGTATATCTCCATAAACCGTGTTCGGGGCACAGATTTCCGTCCTTTCTCGGGGGTTACCTCTCTGATCCCTGTTATCCACATAATAAGAGGACAATACGTATGTGTGATCAGAGATATTCTTAGGCCTCTTGCACACGGCGGTAGGGCTTTTTCAGTATTTTGCGGTCTGCAAAAAGCGGATCCACAAAAAATACTGATGACGTCCATGTGCGGCCCCTGATAGAACAGTTTTATCTTTGTCTGTTACGCCGACAATAATAGGACATGTTCTATCTTTGAACGGAACAGAAAAACGGAAATACGTAAACGGAAGGCATACAGAGTACCTTCCGTATTTTTTGCGTATCCATTGAAATGAATGGTTCCGTATATAGTCCGTATACGGAACGCAAAAAAAAAACAGAACATAAATGGAGAAAAAAAAACGTTTGTGTGCAAGAGGCCTTAGAAAAACCTTCCGAGGCTGCGGAAACCATCAGAGAATACTTTAATTTATCTAGAAAATGTAGTTGTAGGCAGAAAAACAACATGAGAACTTCCCTTCGATGCGGTGAGCCGGGGAGGCAGATTAGAGCGCTCGTAATAACAATCATTTTCTTCACTGTGAAACCTTTTATACAGGCGGAAATAAATTGCCTTCCGTCTAACGAGTAAAATTGAATTACATTATCCGGTAGCCCCATGCGGTGAGTCGCTCACATGCTATTTGGACAAGCCGGTCGCCTTGGATCACAGAACTTTACAACCTGACAACGGAGAACAATAGCTGAATGCATCAAGTAATGAGGCAGGGGCCCCGCAGTGACATGTGGCCCCTTAGGAGGTCCTGTGTGACCCAGAACCTACAGCTAGCCTTACACAACATCTTTCAGTATGTCTCCTATTCAACCAGACTGTTCCTACAGTTTGCATTATAGGGTCTTTGATTTGGGGCATGGAGGACCCTACCCAAATTCCCATGTAATAGAGGGTGGAGAGGGAATCCATCTGGCGGCATCCACGACAGCGTATTAAGACAGGAGACAGTTTCTCTTTTAGAAAGTTTCAAAAGTCTCACTCCAAAACTGATACTCTGGGGAGATTAATGGGGCTGTCCTCAGGATAGGTCATCAATATCAGATCAGTGGGGGTCCGACACCCGGCACACCAAGGCTAGGGCTACACTACGACATTTGTCGCGCAACATTTTGTCGCACCAATGTCGCGTGACAATTTTTATAATGGCAGTCTATGGTGTTGCACTGCGACATGCTGCAACTGCGACACGACAGTCACAAAAAAAACATCCAAAATGGATTTTTCTGCGACTGTCGCAGTCGCAGCATGTCGCAGTGCAACACCATAGACTATGATTATAAAAATTGTCACGCGACTTTGGTGCGACATCAATGTCGCGAGACACATGTTTCAGTGTAGTTGTGCCCTATGTGTCGCGTAACCCTAGCCTTAGCAGAGGCCGCGGTGCTCTGTTGAGGGCCGCGACCTCTTCCTAGGCCAGTGACGTCATATTCATCAGTAACATAGCCTATTTGCAGCTCAGCCCCATTCATGTGAATGGGCTAAGCTGCAATACCAAGAACGGCCACTATACAATGGACAGCGCTGTGGTTAGTAAGCTGTGAGGAGGCCACAGTGCTCACTGGAGCGTTGTGGCTTGTTCAAACTGCTGATCGGCCATCAATTTTAAAATCCCGGAAAATTCCGTTAAGCAGTTAAAGACTCCCTCTCTCATTTTTTCCCCTTCATGACCAAAGGCGTCCAGAACCATGACCTTTTTTTAATTCTTATTTAGATCATTTAATAATTTTTGCTTTTTTGGTGATTCACAGGACTTTATTTTTATGCAATTTTTATTTTAGTATTTTTTGTTTTCATTTTTTTTATACCTAGAAAAATTTTAAAACATGGGGAAAGATAGTCTGTTTTCTTAAATTTTTATAGAATATTTTTTAATTGTGTCCCTTTTCATTCTTGGTGGTTTTTTATATAAAGGTTACAGTATAAGGCCTCCTGCACACGAAGGTGTGCGCCCCGTTGCCGTATTGCGGACCGCATATGCGAATCTGCAATACACGGGTGCCGTTCCATGGGCATTCTGCATCACGGATGCGGGCCCATTCACTTCAATGGGTCCACAAATCCAGAGATGCGGAATGGTGTGGGACGGAAGCACAGAACATGTTCTATCTTTTTGCGGAACGGCCGGATCGTGGACCCATTAAAGTGAATGGGTCCGCGATCCGCTGTGGCTGCCCCACGGATGGTGTTCGTGCATTGCGGGCCGCAGCACGACCACGGGGCGCACACGTTCGTGTGAAGGAGGCCTAACGCTTACGGGTGCCGGGAGAGAGGCTAGGAGGTACAGTGCAGTGGCATATTTTTGTTTTATAATTTTTTTCATTTTGTCTTTATTCTTTAATTTTTAATTTTTTTGTTTACATGTTGTGCCCCCCTTAGGTCCCTTTCACACGGGTGAGTATTCCACGCGGGTGCAATGCGTGAAGTGAACGCATTGCACCCGCACTGAATCCTGACCCATTCATTTCAATGGGGCTGTGCACATGAGCGTTGTTTTTCACGCATCACTTGTGCGTTGCGTGAAAATCGCAGCATGTTCTATATTCTGCATTTTTCACGCAATTCAGGCCCCATAGAAATGAATGGGGCTGCGTGAAAATCGCCTAGCATCCGCAAGCAAGTGCGGATGCGGTGCGATTTTCACGCATGATTGCTAGGAAATTATAGGGATGAGCAAACCTGGACCCCATTAAAGTCAATTCACTGTATTATTTTCCCTTCTAACATGGTTATAAGGGAAAATAATAGCATTCTTAATACAGAAAGCTTACTAAAATATCCATTGAGGGGTTAAAAAATAAATAAAATAAACTCGCCTCATCCACTTATATCGGTTTCGTCTTCTTTCTTTTTCCTGCAGGACCTGCGCTGACGTCATTGCGCTCACCACGTGGTGAGCGCGATGACGTCATCTAAGGTCCTTTTGCAGGTCCTGCAGGAAGAAGAAAGAAGACGATGCCGATATAAGTGGATGAGGTGAGTTTATTTTTTTTAACCCCTCAATGGACATTTTAGTAAGCTTTCTGTAGTAAGAATGCTATTATTTTCCCTTATAACCATGTTAAAAGAGAAAATAATAAAATCAACAGAACACCTAACCCAAACCCGAACTTCAGTAAAGTAGTCCGGGTTCGGGTCTGGGTACCACATTAATTTTTTTATCACGCGCGTGCAAAACACATTGCACTCGTGTGGAAAAAACTGAACAACGGAACGCAATCGCAGACAAAGCTGACTTAAATTGCGTGCCTACTTCCATGTGAAAGAGGCCTTAACGTCATTTACGTTGATTTCTCCTGTAACTGGGGCTTAGTCCCAGTTAGGGCTCATGCACACGAACCAGCTGTGCCCACAATATACGGGCACTGCCCGTGTCTGCAGTGTATCACGGATGCGGACTCATTCACTTGAATGGGTTTGCCATCTGGAAGATATGGAGCGGAAGGCCACGGAAGCACTACGGAGCACTTCCGTGGCATTTTGATTTTTTTGAGGTGCGGACAAATCGCAGATCCATTCAAGTTGAATAGGTCTGCATCCGCCAGCGCAGGCCATGCAGAAGGTGCCCGTGTATTAGGGACCACAATTTGCAATCCCAATGCACTGGTACGGGCGACATTGTGTGTGCATGATGCCCTTACAGGAAGAATACAGTCTCCTGAGCCTCACTATAGAGCTTATCTGAGTCTGCTAGGAGCCAGCAGCTCCTGCAGTTATCCGAGACACGGCAGTCACGTGATCAAGGAGATTGAAAGGAAGTTCCCCGCTCATGCAGCAGCAAACTCTGCAAGGACGTTCAGAAGTGCCCTTGCAGAGTTAAGTACGGACCACCTAGTCTCCATTACAAGGCTCCACTGCAGCTCTTCTGGACCCGCTTTTCCTCAGAATTTACAATAGATCCTCAAGACCATCTACTGTAGACCTACTCTACTACTACAGGTCTCGGCTACACGGTGACACAGAGCAGATGAATGGCAATTACCTCATTTACTGAGGTCGACATTAGCAGGAACTCATTCATTTTTGGTGGACCTGTCTACAAACTTTATAGTCCTTGCTGACGGTTTCCAGTTCCACTCAGCAGGATCAAAAAATACCTTCTTTTAGTCATTGCCTCTGACGTCCAGTGGTCTAGCTTTGGGCAGCGGTGGACACTATCTTGTGCTGGAGCTCCATGTTCCGTATCCTCGTTTATTAGGTCTGTTCTGTTATTGCATTTCTTTGAGGCTCTTACAAAAACCATCGTCCTGTCTCAACAAACACAGGTATGGAAATGTCTGCACCAGACACTGAATGCCAGTCAAGTCCAGTGTCCCATGGAATGTGTGCATGTCTCTGCTATAACAGTCGCAGTGCCAGGCTACCCACAATACCCTGGGCTGACACGCTGTTTGATCCTGTCTTGGCAGCGATCTTCTGTTGTCAAACAGGTTTGCTGAGTTTTAAATGTTTACAAGCCAAGGATAAGGAGAATCTGTATTTGTAGTTATATTGTACATATATATATATTATATTGGGCTCAGAACACAGAATAAACAGTGAATGTTATGGGTTCCTTTATATGTGGGAATAATAGGGTACTTGGCATAGGTTACATGTTGTACCTGCTTGGTGTCTCTGGCAGCCCTATAGAAGTGCATGCACACGGGCTAATAGATGAGGGTCCTCACTAAAGACTCAAGACTAAAGAGTTTTTTCAGGTTTCTAATGTTTTTTTTTTTTAATTGCCAGAAATGCAATAAAAAATAATTGCATTTACCTAATGAATCCCGAGACATCTGATGCAATCACGTGACTGTACGGCATGTCACCGCTGCAGGAAAACCATCAAAGACTGGTGGGGACCACTGTACTGCGGGAGTGGCCTTTTTTAATTGTTTTTTATGCTATTAGCATATTTACCTCTTTAAAATCTTTATACCTGTTTAACTCGGAATTTCCTAAAATAGTGTGTTTTTAACCCAGACAGCCCCTATAAAGAGGCCCTGTCCCCACTCCTGACATGTCTGTCTTAGTAAATATTCATATTCCCCATAATATAACAATTCAGGAGCATCTTCTCTTACAACTGTGCGTTGTGCCCTTCCTCAAAATGTATTCGTAATTGCCTACTGGGTGTTATCCTTTCCCCAAATGTCTCCGTACACAGCCAGGCCCCGTCCACATTTTCATTTTTCACTGACGTGTGTTGTCTGCATTTTCCACGGACAGCACACGTACCCAGTGACCTAAATGTGTCTGTTCACATTTCAGTATTTCTTTTACTGACCGTGGGTCAGTAAAACATTCACGGAGACACGCACTACTTTGATCCGTGATGCAGACCAAACACGCCCATAGAAGTCTGTGGGTCCGTGAAAATCACAGACATACCACGATGGCATCCGTGTTGATTCCGTTTTTCACTGAAGACTAATAGGAGTTTCTTTGGAAATTGATTTTCAGCTGAGCAGCCTCTGTGAATTACGGATGGTAAAAACGGATCACGGATCAACCACTGCTCCTTTACGGACATCTTCATGGATGACACACGTGCAATTTTTTTCACGGATATGACACTGACACGGAAGTGTGGACGAGGCATTAGTTCCTGGCATCATTGTACAGAGCGAGAGTATGCAGTGAAACATTTCTAGGCGCAGTAAGAGAGGAACGGACCCACACATCGCTATAAGGGAAGATGCTCCAGGATTGTTACTCTCTGGGTATATAAGAGTATAAACAGACATGTTAGGAGCGGTGACAGGTCCTCCTTATGGTTGATATAACGCTAAAATTATAAAGTCGCCTTTAGGGTCCATTCACACGTCAGTATTTTTCTTTTCCAGATTTTCGTTCCGTTTTTTGCGGATCCGTGTTTCCGCAAAAACCTTCCATTTTTACCAATTGTACATCCGCATCCGTCCCGTTTTTTCCACCAAAAAAGCAGGAATATATGTTGCTAGGGTACTAAAGATTTTTTCTTTTTACTATTTCCTGGAAACGGATCTGCAATTGCGGATGACATGCGGATGACATATTGATGCTATCCGCATGTCATCCGCATTTTTGTGACCCATTGACTACATTGGGACCACGGACCGCATTTTGCATACAATAGTAGGACAAGCTTTTTTTTTTTTTTTTGCGGATCCACGTAACGGAACGACGGATGCAGGGCCATTGAAATAAATGGGTCCACATGCGGATTACGAAATACTGACGTGTGAATGGACCCTTAGGGCTCATGCACACGAACGCGTGCTGCCCGTTGCCGTATTGCGGACCGCATTTGCGGATCCGCAATACATGGGCACCGCTCCGTGTGCATTCCGCATCACGGATATGGACCCATTCACTTCAATCTGGAGATGCAGAATGGAATCACGGAACGGAACACTATGGAAACACTACGGAGTGCTTCCGTGGGGTTCTGTTCCGTACTTCCGTTCCGCAAAAAGATAGAACTTGCTCTATCTTTTTGCGGAACGGACGAATGCAGACCCATTCAAGTACTGGATTCTTCCCGGCGCACAAATTGCGGCTTCTAATGCACGGAATGGCCGTGTGAATTAACCCTTAAACGGAGTCCAATTAATTCAGTTTCTCTTTTCCAGTGGATTCTGGGTGACAACCAGTAAGCTGTGGGAGTCCTGTTGTCGCCAACGTTTCCTTGAGTCCTGAATGGTAAAATGGCCTGGGAACGATGTAGGCAGAGGGGTGTGGGTAACTCGACCAATTCGCCAGTCAGAATTCTGGAAAAGCTAATTTTGGGGAAACTCAAATTGTATTTATTGATGATTTTTTCCCTCCCTGATTTATTGGGGATTTTTGCTTTATTGCATTGACTTTTTTTAAATATGATTTACTATACTGTCTATCTGCTGCTATATTTTCCCATGTTTTCGGGTGGGTTGCTATATGCAGATCTCGACTTTTTTGCACATCGTTAGTTGGAATTTTAATGTGCGTCCCATGACTTCTCATTTCTAGACGGTTTATTAATATAATATGGGCTATCACATCTCTGTCTGGGTAATATCTCGTGACACTGGTGGATCTCCGTGACCCCCCGGCAGCCTGAGGGGAGCGGTGCTCGGTCACAGCCATTGCATTGCATTTCATGCACAAAATCCTGATCATTCGTTTTGCTAACTATATATTCTGAATCTTGCCTGTAATGGGAAGTGACACATGAGCACAGTTTGGTACAGCTGAATAACCATATGAGCGGCTTGTCTGAAACGCACTGGAGTGTGTAGCCTTCCATTTCTAGGGGTGGGGGGGGGGGAGCAGCCTGTATTCTGCTTATTGAACTTATGCGATGGGAAATTAAACAGATGGTCTTGGAACAAAATAACATACTGACTTATTATTTCCTGCGATACTGGATGCCTTGTACCGAGATTTTATGATGTCAGAGGGACTGAAAAAGCCTTATCAATGGAGAATATTGCAAATATTTTTACATAGATGACTTTAAAACGTTAGAAATTGCAAAAAATTTATAAATTAATAAAAATCTTTTATTTATTTATTAGAAAGTAAACTAAATGGATGGAGCTGGAAACGCAGGAAAATATGTGTCATGGAAAAAACAGCCGCTGGTTGCTACATTGTGGCGATATGTGACACTACTTTGCAAGAAATGAGTAAATAAACCATCCATCCATTAGTACCGATAGCATAGAAGCCAGACTGTAGCTATAAATGTATCAGCCATAGAACCGTCACCACGACGAGGTGTAGACGAGGAACACAGCAGGCGCTCGCCTCTCTTAAAAGTCAGATCTCCTGACGTGTACTTTAAGAAATTCTGGAGCATCTTTCCTTAGAGCTTTTGCACGATCAGCATCCGACGGTCCACACTGCAAAAAAGTAGTGCACGCACTACCTACTTGTTTGCGGTGCGGCGGCATGGACAGAAAACCTACAGAAGCACTCCCTAGTGCTTTCGTGGGCTTCTGATCCATGCCTCTATTCCGCACTGCACCGTATCAAGTGAATGGGTCCGCATCTGTGAAACGGATGGCGCGGCCTAATCTCGCGCATGTGCCCTAAATCCCGCGCTGTGTCCTGGCAGCAGCCTCAGCGAACGAAGCGCGCATGCACATGCCCGCGGGCGCTGACCAGTGGATTTAGGGCGCATGCGCGAGATTACGGCGCACCATTGACGATGAGAGGAGTGCATAATTAGCAGTGGGGTGGCGCTGGGCTACGAGATAGGGGGCGTGGCTGGGCACAAACAGCCGGAGGGACAGTCCCTTGGGCATGTTAGTAAGGCAATTAGCATATTAATAAAACCGATTTTTATCCAAAATGAAAGGACAGGTGGGGGTAAAACTAGTATATTTTTAATTAGATAATGGAGACTGAGAGGATGATATGATCAGCTCCATATCGAAAATCTTGATGACAGAACCCCTTTAACTAGTTCCTGGTTTGTCTAAACTCTCACCGTTTTGCAAAACGTGAGAATCATTGGGAAGTTAGAGCCTCACTGCCTGACAATGGTGGCGGCCCTACAGGAAAAAGCCATCTGGGAGAAGTCACCAGGTAATTGGGTTTTGGCTCCTTTTATACACATTCATTATAAAACCCTGACGTCTTCTTCGAATTGCGGAGTCCATAACCTTTACTCATTCTTTTGAAATGGTTCTTTATTCTTTTCCCTGAGGCCATCAGGGCTGAGGACCACTAAGATACTTTCTAGAAGTAGAACCTGGAGAGAGGGATCCCAATAATAGCTTCCATCCCGCTCTCTATTGGCCTCCTAGGAATTGAGTAGAGGCTTATTATAGAGGGGAGATTCTTCTTCTCGTGTTGCTTGGATGAGCAAATATTTCCCTTGATTGAGCAGGTGAGGTTACATTTCCCGTATATACAGTCATGTGAAAAAATTAGGACACCCTTTGAAAGCATGTGGTTTTTTGTAACATTTTTAATAAAAGGTTATTTCATCTCCGTTTCAACAATACAGAGAGATTAAAGTAATCCAACTAAACAAAGAAAACTGAAGAAAAGTCTTTTCAAGATCTTCTGTAAATGTCATTCTACAAAAATGCCTATTCTAACTGAGGAAAAAGATAGGACACCCTCACATGTATTCCCTCTTAAATTGGCTCAGATCTCACACAGGTATATCACACCAGGTGCACATAATTAGTAGATCGTTACTCTGCATGTTGAATGAGGCTTGCCCTATTTAAACCTCAGACATTTAGTTTGGTGTGCTCCTGACTGTTGAAGTGAGAGTGAGCACCATGGTGAGAGCAAAAGAGCTGTCAGAGGACTTCAGAAAAAAGATTGTAGCAGCCTATGAGTCTGGGAAGGGATTTAAAAAGATCTCAAAAGATTTTGAAATCAGCCATTCCACTGTCCGGAAGATAGTCTACAAGTGGAGGGCTTTCAAAACAACTGCCAACATGCCCAGGACTGGTCGCCCCAGCAAGTTCACCCCAAGAGCAGACCGCAAGATGCTAAAAGAGGTCTCCAAAAACCCTAAAGTGTCATCTCGAGAACTACAGCAGGCTCTGGCTACTGTTGATGTAGAAGTACATGCCTCTACAATCAGAAAGAGACTGTACAAGTTTAACTTGCATGGGAGGTGTGCAAGGAGGAAACCTTTGCTTTCCAAGAGAAACATCGAGGCCAGACTGACATTTGCCAGAGATAAAGTTGACAAAGACCAGGACTTCTGGAATAATGTTCTTTGGACAGATGAGTCCAAAATTGAATTATTTGGACACAACAGCAGAGGACATGTTTGGCGTAAACCAAACACAGCATTCCAAGAAAAGAACCTCATACCAACTGTGAAGCATGGAGGTGGAAGTGTCATGGTTTGGGGCTGCTTTGCTGCAGCAGGACCTGGTCAGCTCACCATCATAGAATCCACGATGAATTCTACTGTGTATCAGAAGGTGCTTGAAGAACATGTGAGACCATCAGTTAGAAAATTAAAGCTGAAGCGGAACTGGACCATGCAACATGACAATGACCCAAAACATACTAGTAAATCAACCAAAGATTGGCTGAAAAAGAAGAAATGGAGAGTCCTGGAATGGCCAAGTCAAAGTCCAGATTTGAATCCCATTGAGATGCTGTGGGTGACTTGAAAAGGGCTGTACGTGCAAGAAACCCCTCAAACATCTCACAGCTGAAAAAGTTCTGCATTGAGGAGTGGGGTAAAATTTCCTCAGACCGATGTCGAAGACTGGTAGATGGCTACAAGAACCGTCTCACTGCAGTTATTTCAGCCAAAGGAGGTAACACTCGCTATTAGGGGCAAGGGTGTCCTATCTTTTTCCTCAGTTAGAATAGGCATTTTTGTAGAATGACATTTACAGAAGATCTTGAAAAGACTTTTCTTCAGTTTTCTTTGTTTAGTTGGATTACTTTAATCTCTCTGTATTGTTGAAACGGAGATGAAATAACCTTTTATTAAAAATGTTACAAAAAAACCACATGCTTTCAAAGGGTGTCCTAATTTTTTCACATGACTGTAAAAGCCCTCACCAATGCATTTTTTATACTCACTGAAATTTTTATTTTGGACACTTTATAGATAGTAGCTCTCAACTTCCCTAAATAAGTTTTGAAAATGATCAATTTGAACAAAAAATTTACTCTCAAAGCACACTATCAAAAATATCCTAAATATACGGATTCTAATAAAGTCATAAAGGCTGATTAGCAGAGCGCACACAATCAGTGCTCCTGACTCCGATTCTGGGGGTTTGGTGTGGACCCGGCTATAAGCTTTTTCTGGTTCTGATTATCTCTGGAGCAAACAGGCCATACACCGCTGTCGGCACAATGCTGTCACGACCATGGTCATGGTCGAGACTCCTGAATCCGCATGCTGTTGCCTGCGGTCTGGTTTGGTTGTTCAACCACAGGTGAGGGGCGCTAGTCTGTTGCCTCACTTGTGGTTGCCGCAGGTTCCTGAGCATGATCCCTCCTACCTTCAAGGTCGGCTCATGTAGCTAGGGGCCAGGACCACAGAATTAGGGAGCAGGTCACCTCCTAGAGCTTCCCTAATCTGACCCTGACTCCTAGCTACATGAGCCGACCTTGAAGGTAGGAGGGCTCATGCTCAGGAACCTGCGGCAACCACAAGTGAGGCAACAGACTAGCGGCCCTCACCTGTGGTTGAACAACCAAACCAGACCGCAGGCAACAGCATGCGGATACAGGAGTCACGACCATGACCATGGTCGTGACAAATGCCTTGTCGTCTGACAGCTGTTCCTTCCAACTCCCGTACACATACATGCTTGGTGCTGCCGAGTGTGCATGTATTCTTAGTAGACAGAAGGGAATTAGGGTACGTTCATATCTTCAGCATCCTGGATCTGAAGTTCTCCAGGTCCGGCATAGCCGGATAGTACAGCACACCGCCAGAAGCCATAGACCATAATGGGATATGGCTGGCATCTGGCAACTTTGCAGCATGAGTGCTGGCTTTCAGCTGGACAAAAAAAACGTTGCGTGCAATGGTCTATGGATTCTGGTGGTGCATAGCTGTCACAACCAGACAGCTGAGAAGCTCTGACAGAGGCCTTTCAGAACCTCCTCCTTGAGTTTCTGTGTTGTGGTATTCAGCTCCTCCTCTCGTTAGCCTCTCTCAGCTGTCATGTGTTGGACTAATTGCTTCCCTTTAAATTCCTCCCCAGAAGGCTTTTCTGGGCGGCTTATACTACTTCCTGGAGTGTGTGTGCATGCTGACTCTGTTCTCCTGTTTGCTTCAAAGCTAAGTGTTGTACCTTTATCTGTTATTTTCTGTTTGCTGGATCCCAGGTGACCCTGACTCCCTCCGTATCTTGTGTAGGGAGCCGGTGGTCGTGTCCCCTCACTATTGTAGGGTGCTCAGGGCTTTATAGTCAAGGTTCATGGATATGCAAACCTCCACCATTAGGATCTTTGCATAGGCTGAGCAGCCAGGGAAAGTGCCAGGTCTTCTGCAGGGGTCTCCCTTGGTTCCTTAGCTTTTGGATCCAGCAAGTCATTTATACATGTTGCTTTGCCTTGTTTCCTGTACACCGTCCGTGACAATAGCACTATCTGGCTACGCCGGATCCGGAGAACTCCAGCGGGCTGTTCTCTGCCGGAACAGCCTTCCAGATCCAGGATGCTGCAGATTTGAAGGTACCCTAAGCTGCTGGCATGGTAAAATCCAGTATGCTGTTTCCTTCTTTCCCCAACATCTGCCATTGGGAAGAGTCAGGACCCCCCACTTACACATTAGATCAGGGATCAGCAACCTTCGGCACTCCAGCTGCTGTGAAACTACAACTCCCAGCATGCAAACAACATTATAACTCCTTTAAAAGTGAATGGAGCATTCTGGGAATTGTAGTTTCAGAGCACCTGGAGTGCCGGAGGTTGCTGATCCCTGCATTAGATGGACGGCTAGTCCTGCAGAAATTGCCAAGTTTGGCCGATATTCATCTAATCTTTAGAATTCGCTAGGTCAGATCATCAGGGATTGTTGGGAACTCCCCGTATACATTCGATTGATGGTGGACGGGTACGTGGTGTAGTTGTACACATTGGATTTGGTGTTTTTTCAATGAAAAATACAAACTGTTATAATTAAAATGTGAAATCTTTGATGAATTCCAGAATAACGTATTGTTGATAGATTCTGCAAGGTTTTCTGTGCGGTTTTCGTTGTGTCACGCAGCGGGGGTGCCTTCGTGTTTGCACACCAGTGTGGCCCTCCTGCTGTTTTACTTACCCTTCCCGAGTTTAATTAGTTTTATTATTGGGTCTTATTAGTGACACTAGATAAGCCCGGGCAACATTAAAAGCTTCTTTACATAAAATAATGGCAACAGAAAAACAAAGAAAACAAATGCATCGCAATGCACTAAATACCTCGCCCTGAGGCAATTCTGGTGGGGGGCGGTATGTCTGATGAATATTTTAATAGGAGATATTAAGCTTTCCAGATGAACGACAGAACTGTATTGGGAGCTGAACGTTTGGCCACAGTCGTGTGCACAGAGCCTGTAAGGATCCTGCATATGGGGTCCTGCCAACTCAAAATTACAGAGCCAGCATTGGGGTGCTCCTTCACTCCCATCTTATAAAGTGATAATATATTACAGGTGTAGATTAGTGACCACTCATTGAGAGAAGGAAGAGTCTCCTTCAAAGTCTTCTATGCACAGTGGTACTCCCTGTCCCTGGGATAAGTGTCTGGTCGGCAGGGGTCCGACTGCCGGAGGTCCCATGATCACAAGAATGGAAGCCTGTGTTCCCAATAACAAAGGTGTGCTGCCTCTCCATTGAAATCTATGAGACTGTGCTCGTTACTCTCTGGCAGTCCCATAGAGTTGAGTGGAGGGGCAGTGTGCATGCGTGTCCGCTCCTCCTGTTCTTGTGATCGGCAGTGGCCCCACTGGTCAGACTCTTGCTGAACAGACACTGTGGATAGAGGATAGGTTGTTGTAATAGGACAACCCCTTTAAGGTCGCTATTTCCATCCCTAGGGGGTTAAAACATGTTTATGGGAGCCTTGACTTCCATAGACAATGAGTACCAGACACCAGGTTTTATCACCAGAGGTGGTGCGAATGAATGACTTCATGGCAGGTTTTAAAATCATGATATAAAATAATTATTATAATACTTGGATTCAATCCAAGGACTTAGCAGAGAAAATCGTTTACTTCCAGTGGAAAATCCTTTGCTGGGAAGTTACTGCTTCTTGGAATCCAAATAAATACACGCTTATTTTTAGGAAGTCAAAGTTGATATTTGCAAACCCAAATGCACACACGTTGTCCCTGACTTCCAAACATACAGCTGAGGTTGTGAATCCACTGCACCATGGTTGTTCTCTAGTTTACTGGCATATAAACTATAGCTGTATCCCTCACAGTATGAGTCAGTTAAAGGGGCTTGTCAAGTTTATAATAAATATAGAAATGTATATGTATGTGTCTAAAGGCTCACCAGGAGAAACATCAGAAGCAGTTGCCATTATTATTAATTTTCATTATTTTGTCCAGCTTTGTGCTGCACCTTTGTTTTTATGCTGCCAGGGCTTGCTGTAGGTGTTATTACTATATTTTCCATGATACCTCCATCACCTCTTACAGATATTGCCTGTATTAACAGTTGCCTTTATGCGTCTCTGTTACTAGGTGTAAGGTAGCGCTGTAATTAGTCACCGCCTTTACTCACAACACACATCTTCAAATGATAGACAGCTCTGCTATTCTGTTGCTTATTGACACTTCATTATTGGCTGTGCAACATGAGAAATACACCCATTCTAGAAAGGAAGGAGGGGGTAATGAAGATACCAGGCATATAACCTGTGATGCCTAGTAGCCCAGGGAGCAGGAGAGAGGAGACAAACACATATTTGGAGTATCGGAGGTCAGACACAAAGGGCCTCTTATTTTTAGTATTTTTTTATTTTATGCACTTATTCTGCAGCGCATTACTCACATTAGCATCAAGCTGTCCCCAATGCGTCTCACAATCTAAGTATAACAACCCTTCCCCCTGTAGTCATGGCGGGTGCATAAGGTGTGGGGGAGAACCCCCTAGATATTATTGGGACTGGAATATGCCTTAACCTTGTGTGAATTGTGTTGGTGTATTTTTCTTTGCCATTACAGATCCAGATCCAAAGACAATTTGCGCGAGCAATGTCTTGCTCTATGCCATTAATAGTATTCCTTCTATATACATATGTTACTTGTGGTCAAGGCTCCGGGGGGGAGCGCTGGGCGAAGGTGGAGAACTGGAGATGTGGAACCTAACTTGGCTAGTGGTGTGCCTTTAGCCATGTAACGCGTGTGAGCCAGAAAAGGGGGCTAACCCAGGGAGTCTGAGCTTGGAGCGAGACTGGAGATGAGGGAGGGTAGGGTGGGACACCACGCGATGCCGACGCCTGATGGAGGCTGTACGGAAGGTTAAGTACCCTATGCCCCTCCCACATATGCAGGCTGGAAAACCAGCCTGCTGTACTTGTGGTCAAGGCTCCGGGGGGAGCGCTGGGCGAAGGTGGAGAACTGGAGATGTGGAACCTAACTTGGCTAGTGGTGTGCCTTTAGCCATGTAACGCGGGTGAGCCAGAAAAGGGGGCAAAACATGGATTTAGGCAGTTTATTGGTTGAGGAATTACAGAACCAGACTGGAGAAGGCTTTGGCGATCTCGACCCGTGGATGGGGGATGTAACGGGAAAAACACGAAGACTGCCACCGTCCCATCTTCCGTATGACGTGAGCGGGAACGCCGTGTTTGGAAGCTGCGGACGCGGCCCCGATTCGGAAAGAATGCCCGGATATGGAGGCAGCGTGAAAACCTAGACCTGAAGCTAAGGAGCAGATGTGTCTGATGAACTGCGCCGAAGTCAGTGAGAGCACGGCAAAAGGCAGTAAGGGGCTGTCGGGAGTTCTGTAACGGAGAGTGGAGAGCAGTTGGTTGAACACTGTCACAGGGCACCAAGGGTTGAACGAATTGAAGTACTCGATCTGTACTGGCGGACCGACTTGGGAGGTTTTGGAGGAAGGAAGAAGATGAAGTGGTCTAGACTGCGGTGGAGCTGACTGATTGCTGGCCCTAAGTTCCATGCTGAGGTGCAGCAGAACTCCCCATGCCTGAGGAACCCATACAAGATGAGGTAGAGGGCAGCTTTGAGGATCAAGCTTTTGAATGGGCCAAAAGGACTACCATCTAGGGCGGCAGAAATTTTTTGAAAAATGTCCCCTGTGACCGGTTGTCTGGTGGGAGCGGATGGAGAAGAGAGCTTTTGGATGCCCCTCAGGACTGCTTTGACCACCTGGGAGGAAAAAAAGGAGGTGTGACTGGGGTGACCGATCATGTGGTGGTGCTGGATCCCTGCTAGGTAAAGTCTGATGGTATTGTGGGATAGCCGGAGTTCCTTGTGGCAGTAAGCCAGGAAGGCCAGGACGAAGGAGACTTTGTCCCTATCCCCCCTGGGATGAAGGCGTGAAAACCGTCTGAAGGTGTTCCACCCCGTTAAATAGTTCCGGGCAGTATTGGCTGAGAGCGACTTGCGGATGAGACCATGGGCTGCGGAGATGTACTTATCTAGTCCATGATCAGGGCTTCGAACCCTGGAGGGGTGACTCTGACTCTCTGTGCTCCCGGCATGACCTGAAAAAACAAATTAAAGTTTAAACGGGACAGGGCATTGGCTGCGGTGTTTTTCTTGCCCTCAATGTGCCTGCAGATGATACGGAAGTTGTGTTGTAAGGACAGCCAGGTGAGCTTGCGAACTAGACGCATGACCTTGGGGGAGCTGGACCTACCCCTGGCGAGGATGTCGACAACTGCTTGGTTGTCTGTCATGAAGCACACCGGCTTGTTACTCCATGACTGCCCCCAGATGCAAGCAGCTGCTACGATGGGTTATACCTCGAGTAGGGGAGAGGACTTGGCGGCCTCCTGGTCTGAAGAGACCTGCGTGGGCCAAGGACCCGCAAACCATTGGTCCCCGCAGATGGCCCCGAAACCGAGGGAAGCAGCAGCATCAGAGAACACCAAGGGGGAGGCATCGTTCCACTGGGGAACAAAGAGGGAGATGCCGTTCCAACTGGACAAAAAAACTGACCACATGGCCAGGTCTGCCAATGCATCGCGTCCGAGGTGGATGAGGGCATGCTGATCTGAGGCTGTTGGGAGGAGTCTGAGCAAGCCAGAGGTGAACGATCTGCCCTGGGGCATGATCCTGGCGGCAAAGTTGAAGGACCCCAATAACGATTGGAGTTCCAACTTTGACACCGTGCGGGTACCCACGAGCTTGGCCACAGAGTCCTTTAGTCTGATTAATTTGTCCAGGGGAAGGCTGGCCTCCATTTTGATGGTGTCCAGGGTGATGCCTAAAAAGGTGATCACCCTGGAAGGGCCCTCGACCTTTGCTGAAGCCACGGGAACGTTCAGGCGGCTGAACAGGTTGAGGAGGCTGTCCAGCCTATCCGGGGCGTGCACCGCCTGCTCGATGAGCAAGAAGTCGTCCAAGTAATGGATCACCCTCGGACAATGGACGTGGTTGACCAGGATCCAGTGAAGTGCTTGGGCGAACTGGTCAAAGAGCCAGGGGCTGCTCTTTGACCCGAACGTCAAGCGGGTGGCAAAATAATACTTTGCCCTCCATTTGATGCCATAGAACTTCAACAGGTGAGGCAGGATTGGCAGCAACTTGAAGGCATCGGAAATGTCAGCCTTTGACAACCAGGCTCCTGCCCCGACCTGTAAGATGAGTTCTATGGCCTCGTCCAGAGAAGAGTACTGCATTGAAAATTCATCTGAGGGGACCAGGGAATTTAGGCTGGGGGTGCTGGATGCATGAGGAGCAGACAGGTCGTATATTAATCATTTTTTATTTGAGGTTTTCTTGGTGACCAGACCTATGGGGCTGACCCGGTAAACGAGGAAAGGAGACTCAGCGAAAGGACCGATCATGAAGCCTTTCTGCAACTCGGCCTCCAACAATTCGTCCACCGCCACGGGGTCCGCAAGAGATGACAGAAGGTTGGGGCATTCATGAGTGACCTGTGGAAGGGTGACTAACCCAGTATGGAAGCCCTCTGAGAAACCCTGTTTGAGGAACAGGACAAAACTGGGGTCATGATGGTGTTGGAGGAGGGAGAGTAACAGGTCGATGTTGACCCCGCCTAGTCAGGAGCGTTTGGCCGTGCGTTGGGAACAGGAGGACTGCGGATGGGCCCTAAAGCAAATGGAGCAAATGTGCAAAGCTTTACACTTGTCATAACTGCAGAAACCTAGATTGAAATTGTTACAAATTTGATTCTTCCCTAAAAAGGTGATGGGACGACCGAGTTTGTCCGTAAAGGGGTTGGACTTTGGCGCACTGGAGTTGATCGCTGGTCTGGCAGAAGTTGGGTTGGAGACATGGGGGCACCAGTCGGAAGAATGGAGGACTGACTGGCAACTGGCACAAGCTGGGGCTTTCTGGCCGGCAAAATGCCTGCAAAAGAGTTCCATATCCAGGACAGCCCAGTTGGTGACATGCTGGTACTGGAGGAACGCCGCTGCAGCTTTTGCGGAAAACGACGGATGGTACTCATAGAAAGCGGAGCCGCCGTACTTGTAACCTAACTCGGTGATCCTGTATAGATAAGTATTCAGTTCTTCCCTGCGGTGGGGATGAATGGAGCACACGATGTTGCGGTACAGGCTGAAGGTCAGCATAAACTCGGGAATGGTGAGCTTCCTGTTGAGGCGGACGTCTTTAGACCTCAGCACCACCGATACGTCACCGCAGGCAATTGTCCGGTTTTCGACCGTGTCGTGGGTGGAAATCAGGATGGCGGCCAAGTTGATGTCCTTTCCAGCCAGGATATCCCGCCTGATGTTCTCTGGTACAAAGAAAGCGGGGGCGATATCGGGAGTGCCAAGACTTGTACCTGGGGGGTTGGCCCGGGAAGTTGAAGGAACAGCTTCGGGCTCCGTCGGAGGAGGAGACGTGGAATCCCTGTTCTCGATGGCCTGGAGTCTTGAATCGATGTCCGAAATTGACGATGCTAAGTTGTTTATGGTTGCGTGGAGCTGGGTCAAGGATAACTGGATGGTAGACATAGAGACCAGGTCTTCGGGGGCTCTGGGTGGTTCAAGGGCCCTGGGTGTTTCAGGAAAGAGCAGACGATATAACTCTGCTGATGCGGAGTGGCGGATCCCTTTCTTTTTGAGTTCGGTGATCAACCTGGGAATGGTCCAGTGTCTGTATGAAGCGCGGCTGGCTGCCTCGGAGATCGCTGACTCCGGGATAGACATTGAGTCTTCAATGTCAGACACGTGGGACATGATATCGAGAAAGATGGGCACACCGTTTGAGCCGGACCCTGTTGGGAGGATCTGAATTGAAATGACAAACCTCATACAAATAACAACATTTTTTTATTTATTTTTTTTCTTACCTGGAGCCAAGAGGAATTAGGGTGGAAAAAGGGAAACCTGGGAGCAAGCAAAATGCCCGGGAAAGTCCACGAAGAGGTTGAGACTTCACACCCAGAAACCTGGGATTTGTAAGTGAGGCAGAAATATTAACAGGTACCTGCGTGAAGAGGTACACCCAAAAACTTTCTGAAAACGGAACTTACGCAGATGACGATCAGGAAGAACGAGACCTGAATGAGGGAAAAGAAATGACAACCTGAGCGGGTCAGGAATTAACGAGAGTGACGGACTGTGCAGAATGATCAGACTGGAGACCCCGGGGTACACCGGGAGATGGTTACTGGAGAAGATGAAAATGATGCCATGTGGCTGAGTGGCCCATACGAAGCCGTGATGGACGGACGGAAAACACATGCCTAGGGCCAACGAACCTGGCTGGACGGTGAAAAAACAAGAACGGTACCGGGTGATGAAAGACAAGAGCTGGAAAAAACACGCAAAACGAAATGGCCTGAGCGTATCAGGTAGTAAAAGAAGCATGAGCTGCTTGACAGGTGATTAGGAAAAAACGTTGGGTCCTGTAAAACAAGACCGAAAGCCGAGATGCCTCTGGTGACGAGGCCTCAACTGGATGCCAGCGTGGAATTTACCAGGGTGGCGGCCAGCGAGGAGACATGACCCGCGCACGACGGCAATGGAGAGCCAACAGGACCCGAGTGTGAGAGGTAAAGAGCATGAACTGACCGTGAAAGGTACACTTAAAGCAGAAGGAAGGCGTGACAGGACAGTAGGAGGGGAGTTGACGTGAGTAAGGACAGAGGAAGAACCTGGACGGGTCTGCTGGAAACATGGAGTGATTGTGGAAGTGTCAGGCAACCGGCCCTGAAAATCCGTGCGTATCAGAAAGGAGAAAAACTGAGCCTGACAAGTGAGGGGACATGATGAAAACCTGGACGCGCCAGGTGATAGGACATGAAGAAAACTGAACGTATCGGGTGACAGGACACAAAGCGAACCTGAACGTATCAGGTGAGAGGACACAAAGTGAAACCTGAACGTATCAGGTGACAGGACACGAAGCAAACCTGAACGTATCAGGCGGCAGGACATCAAGAGTGACAGGACACGAAGAGAACCTGAAATCTCAGGTGACACGACACGAAGCGAACCTGAACGTATCAGGTGACAGGACATGAAGAGTGACAGGACACGAAGAGAACCTGAAATATCAGGTGACAGGACACGAAGAGAACCTGAATGAAAACGATTGACAGGACACGAAGAGAACCTGAACGTATCAGGTGACGGGACACGAAGAGAACCTGAACGTATCAGGTGACGGGACACGAAGAGAACCTGAACGTCTCAGGCGACGGGACACGAAGAGAACCTGAACGTCTCAGGCGACGGGACACGAAGAAACATGCACGTGACAGTGGAGACAGGAAAAGAATCATGGCTGGCCAGGTGAAGGAAAGCAGGGAAAACATGGACAGAACCTGTGATGAGGGTCCCGACCGGAACTTCCCAACTCCAACCCTGCATCAGCTGTAGGCTGAACCAGGGGTCAGCAACCTCTGGCGCTGGTGCTGCTTGGAAACTACAACTCCCAGCATGCCCCGCTCATGTCGGAGCGAGAAGAATACCTGAGCATGTTTACAGGCTGGGAGCTGTAGTTGGCGGAGTGAAACATTTGGACACACTCACAATAGCCCCCAGTGCCAGAGTAAAAAACGGTTAGCATTGTGCCAGAGTATATTGACATTTATGTTGTGGGGCCGCGCCAGCCCAAGGCAGAGAGCCGACTCCTCCCGCAGGGAAGTGCAGCAATCCGGGCCCCGGCTGCCGCCGCCCCCGGTACTGGCACTGGTGACGCGGCCTGTAGTGAGGGGAGACGTGCGACGCCCCCTGTGGGGGCGTCGGCTTGGAGAAACAGGCCGTGCCATTTAGACTCTGCGGTGCTCATGGAGCCGGCAAACCGCCGCGCCGGCCGCGGTCCCTGGATGCTCGGGTGGGAGCCACAGCCGTGCGTGAGGCCAACCGGGGCATGCGGGCGGAGGGAGCGGCGAGCGGAGACGTGCCTGGCCGAATATGTGCTGGCGGTGGGAGCCGGCAAACCGCCGCGCCGGCCGCGGTCCCCGGATGCTCGGGTGGGCGCCGCAGCCGTGCGTGAGGCCAACCGGGGCATGCGGGCGGAGGGAGCGGCGAGCGGAGACATGCCTGGCAGAAAGTGTGCTGGCGGTGGGTGCCCGGGCCCGCGGTGGAGCGACGGGGTGACCGCTTACCGGGATGACTGCTGCGCAGGAGAATCGGGTGACCGGACATGAAGTATCGCTGCCGCTACCGCCGCCGCCGCTGTTCGTCGAAGTGGAAGGCCGGAACCGGAAGTCGCACTCGGGTGACGTCACCGCAAGCACCAAGCGATGCCGACTCCTGATGGAGGCTGTACAGAAGGTTAAGTACCCTATGCTCCTCCCACAAATGCAGGCTGGAAAACCAGCCTGCTGTACATGTGGTAAGCATCACTGCTGTCATGTTAACAATATAAGTGTCTGGAGCACCACTCCTGATCTGCCGTTCTGCTTTAAAATTAAAGTGGTATTCCAGCTTTGTTAAGTTATACCCTGTAGGGGGCTTAGGCAGGTTTTTGTGGTTGTAATCATTTTATATATAATAATAACAGCATGTAATGTCAATCAGCTGCTTCTAAGGTTAGCAGGATATTGTCCTGTATTATGGGCTTGCAGGACAGGGATGTAATATTAAGGCTGGTTTCACATCACCATTTCTTTTTCTGTTCTTCTGATCCGTTGGAAGAGCAGAAAAAATAAAACAGGATCCTGTTGCATCCGTTGCGCACATTTGGCATCCATTTTAGCCATTTCTTTTTGAGATCAGTTTTTTTTTAAGACAGAAAAAAAGCCCTGCATGCAGTACTTTTTTTACGGATCAGAAGAAAAAGCTAAGGTGATGTAAAACCAGTCTAACAATTTACAAAGTTTTGGTGCGGCCTCATCTGGAATATACAGTTCAATTGTGGGCACAGGTCCATAGAAAGGATGCCCTGGAGCTGGAAAAAGTGCAAAGGAAAGCGATTAAACTGATAACGGGCATGGAGGGTCTTAGTTATGAGGAAAGATTAAAATAATTAAATGTATTTAGTTTTGAGAAGATACATCTAAGAAGGGACATGATTAACCTAGACAAATATATAAATGGGCCGTAAAAAATATGGTGAAAAGCTGTTCGGTGTAAAATGCCCTCAAAAGACAAGGAGAAAAAAATGTTCAGTCTTCAGAGGCGTCAAAGATTCTTTACTGTAAGGTTTGTGTTCAAGGTTGTGTAGATTGTATTATTTTCCCTTATAACATGGTTATAAGGGAAAATAATAGCATTCTGAATACAGAATGCATAGTACAATAGGGCTGTAGGGGTTAAAAAAAAATGTAAAAATATTTTAACTCACCTTAATCCACTTGTTCGCGCAGCCGGCATCTCTTCTGTCCTCATTTGTGAGGAAAAGGACCTTTGATGACGTCACTACGCAATCACATGGTCATTCATATGATCCATCACCATAGTGATGGATCATGTGAAGGACCATGTGATAAGCGCAGTGACGTCACCACAGGTCCTTTACCCAGGTCCTGAAGAAAGAAGACAGAAGAGATGCCGGCTGTGCGAACAAGGGGATTAAGGTGAGTTAAAATATTTTTTTTTAACCCCTGCAGCCCTATTGTACTATGCATTCTGTATTCAGAATGCTATTATTTTCCCTTATAACCATGTTATAAGGGAAAATAATAATGATCGGGTCCCCATCCCGATCGTCACCTAGCAACCGTGCGTGAAAATCGCACCGCATCCGCACTTGCTTGCGGATGCTTGCGATTTTCACGCAACCCCATTCATTTCTATAGGGCTTGCGTTACATGAAAAAAAACAAAGAGGAGCATGCTGCGATTTTCACGCAACGCACAAGCGATGCGTGAAAATCACCGCTCATGTGCACAGCCCAGTAGAAATGATTGGGTCCGGATTCAGTGCGGGTGCAATGCGTTCACCTTACGCATTGCATCTGCGCGGAAAACTCGCCCGTGTGAAAGGGGCCTTAGAGGCATTCCGTTTTGATCCGTCATAATAGATGTCTATGGGCAATCATAACGGATCTATCTGGTTTCCGTTATGCAGGACGGATCCGTGATGCTTGCCCATCTTACGAATTCCGTTATAATGGAAAACAATAACGTAATTCATAACGCTGATGTGAACCCACCCTTAAAATTATATAACATTACATTAATGCTTATGAAAACGTGTAGAAGTCTGGGTGTCATTCCCCTTTTTTTAACATTCACATCTATCCACCTATCCCTTGGTTGAACTTTATGGACTTATGTCTTTTTTCAACCATATTAACTATGTAAATATGTAATAAAATAGTGATATATAATTATTGAGCTAAATAAAATACTAATTATATAATAATAATAAAAATAACAATAATCATAATTAATCCTCAGTGTAATTAATCCTCAGTATCCTTATTATCACTAGAAAAATCAATGCTTGGTAGAAGTTTGTGGTCAATATCTTCCAGCCTGAGCCCATTTACGGTATAAGGCTGCTTTCACATTAGTGTTTTGTGCGGATCCGTCATGGATCTGTAAAAACGCTTCCGTTCCATAATACAACCGCATGCATCCGTCATGAACGGATCCGGTTGTGTTATGTCTTCTATAGCCATGACTGATCCGTCATGAACACCATTGAAAGTCAATGGGGGACAGATCCGTTTTCTTTTGTGTCATAGAAAATGGATCCATCCTATTGACTTACATTGTTTGCCAGGACGGATCCGTTTGGCTCCGTTTCGTCAGGCGGACAGCAAAATGCAGCGTTTTGTTGTCCACCTCCAGAGCGGAATGGTGACTGAACGGAGGCAAACTGATGCATTCTGAGCAGATCCTTTTCCATTCAGAATGCATTAGGGCCAAACTGATCCGTTATGGACCGCTTGTGAGAGCCCATGACGGATCTCAGAAACGGAAAGCCAAAACGCTAATGTGAAAGTAGCCTAACTCTTCCTGAGTACATTTACGGTATGTCCTAAATCATATATAAACTGTAATCATATGATATAATTAGTTGTTCAATTCCCCAGTGATGAGAAGCAGCCAAAGTCCGTGCCATGGTTTAATATTCCCATCTGGACGTGTGCTCGTACAGCTCGCTGCCTTCCCTCTGTAACCTTGATTTAAATTGATTTGACCTCTTCTATTTCATTGTGCTGGAAAATTACTCAGGGTTTATCTGCAGCATTTTCTAAGCTTTTTCTGATGTTACCTATCCGGAGGTTTGTTATTTTATTTTATTTTTTCGTTTGATGGACATGCAGAAACATTTTTTATACTCGCAACTGTAATGTTATTTGGGGGTATATCGATAATGAAAAAATAAAATGTCTTTGTCATAGTTCAGTCTCTGAGGATCTTAATTGTGGAAGTCCGTGGCACTATCCATATGAAATACAAAGCCATGTACAATAAACATGAAGTAACTGACTGGTACGGAGGGAGAGAGCCCTGCCCACGAGGAACTGCAATCTGCAAGGAAAGAGGGTGAGACACACTCTTTGAGGGTGGAATCTGCTCAGATGGCTATGTAGAACCATAAGTGTTATTGTAGGTTGTAAGCTTTTCTGAAGAAGTGGGTTTTCAGGTTGCTTTTGAAAGTTTGGGTGTGGGGGAGAGTCTGATGAGTTGGGGTAGAAAGTTCCAGGGTATGGGGGAAGCACAGCAGAAACTTTGGAGACAATAGTGGAAGAAGCAGATGAGAGTAGAGCAAAGAAGGAGTATCAGATCTTGGGACGATTGAAGACTACATGTGGGAAGGTATCGGGAGATCAGGTCAGAGATGTATGAAAATCAATAGCGTTTGCTGAGCAGCCCTTAAAACAACTCTACTATATGTCACAAGTAGGTCCATGAGCTGTGGGAACAGGCAGTATAATTACTTGTAAATCAAGCTCCTCCTAGTGCCACCAACCTTTGTGAGAGACCTGCCTACCAGGAGTCCAGGAGATGTGCCCTAATTCAGGAGAATCTTCAAGGGTGGACTGGCCATAGAATCTAAAGGGAAATTTCCTGGTGCCACCCGAGCCCTCCTCAAGGCTGCTGGCTGGGTACATAATGATCTGATCCTCACAGCGCAAAATTCAAAAAGAAAAGAAAGGATGCGGACCCATTTTGCGGAAGTGTGAATGGACCCTAAGTCCTCATGCACATGAATGTGAGCTGGCCGTGCCAGTATTGTGGCCTGCAAACAGCGGGTCTCCAATATATGGGCACTGAGCGGAAGGACACGGAATCACTACGGAGCTCTTCCGTTGCATTTCAGTCCGTGCTCTTTTTTTTTGCGGTGCGGATGGATCGCTGACCCATTCAAGTGGATGGATCTGCATCTGTCAGCACAGGCCACATGGACGGTGCACGTGTATTGGGGACCACAAATTGCGTAGCTTAACCATTGTAGACACGAGTGTGATCACAGCATAATTAGGTCTATTAAGCCAATCCGATGTTCAGATTGTACAACTTTTCCATCATCCTCCCCCCTCTAAATACACAATCACTCATTACTCTATTAGTCGAACTAATTGCTCCCTTATTTTCCACTGCAGAGACAGAATATCTCAGCGTGTTCATAAAAACCACCCAGAGCACTCATGTTATTGCGGTGTCTGTTTTTATTTCCAGAGCTTTTTTTATTGAGGCAGTTCCTGTCATATGCAGTTCACATCATAAAAAGTGCAACCACGGAAAGTAGACGCAATGCCGGGAGTGCGAAATATGCTGGAGGGGAATATTTAAAAGGAATCTGTCTCCAAAACAAAGATTGTATGAGTCCTGAAAAAATATAGTTTTTGGGAAACAGTGGCACTTTTTGTCCATTTATTGTGTCTGGTATCACAGCTGGTGTTGGAAGTTGTCAATACATTTATTGATTTCCAGGAAGACTTAGGCTAGGTCTACACGACGACATTTGTCGCGCGACAATAAGTCGCGCGACAGATAGGGCGCAACATTTGTCGCGCGACATTTTGTTGCACCAATGTCGCGCGTCAATTTGTATAATGGCAGTCTATGGTGTCGCACTGCAACATGCGACATGCTGCGACTGCGACGCAACAGTCGCAGAAAAATCCATCTCGAATGGATTTTCGGCGACTGTTGCGTCGCAGTCGCAACATGTTGCATGTTGCAGTGCGACACCATAGAATGCCATTATAAAAATTGTCTCGCGACATTGGTGCAACAAAATGTCGCGCGACAAATGTCGTCGTGTAGACCTAGCCTTATAGGAATGATACAACGGGGGGGGGGGGGGTGTCTCAGGCTGAAAGGACATCGGTCAGCAGATTTGTACCTATGACACTGGCTGACCTGTCACATGTGCGCTTGGCAGCTGAAGACATCTGTGTTGGTCCCGTGTTCATATGTGTCCGTATTAGGGCTCTTTGACACAAGCGGATGCCGTGCGGGTAATCTGCTGCGTGAAAGAGAGCTTAGGTTGTCGTTACACCTAGAGGCTCTGCTCTCTCTGCAACTGCCACGCCCTCTGCACTTTGATTGACAGGACCAGGTAGTGAAAATATCTTTACAACTGGCCCTGCCAATCAAAGTGGAGATGGCGCAGAGCAGAGCCTCTAGGTGTAACGGCAACGCCCCCGTTGCTCCTAGAGGCTCATTTGCATATATTAAAACACAATTTTTCTCAGTAATGAGAGCACATATGGACATGGGACCAACACAGATGCCTTCCGCTGCCAAGCGCACATGTAACAGGTCAGTCAGTTTCATAGGCACAAATCTGCTGACAGATGCCCTTTAACCGCCTCCGGACCGCCTAACGCAGATGTGGGTTCCGGAGGCGGCAGCCCTGCGCACAGTCACGCATATATGCGTCATCTCGCGAGACGCGAGATTTCCTGTGAACGCGCGCACACAGGCGCGCGCGTTCACAGGAACGGAAGGTAAGCGAGTGGATCTCCAGCCTGCCAGCGGCGATCGCTCGCTGGCAGGCTGGAGATCTGATTTTTTTAACCCCTAACAGGTATATTAGACGCTGTTTTGATAACAGCGTCTAATATACCTGCTACCTGGTCCTCTGGTGGTCCCCTTTGTTAGGATCGACCACCAGAGGACTCAGGTAGCTCAGTACAGTCGCACCAAACACCACACTACACTACACCCCCCCCCCCCCGTCACTTATTAACCCCTTATAAACCCCTGATCACCCATGATCACCCCATATAAACTCCCTGATCACCCCCCTGTCATTGATCACCCCCCTGTCATTGATCACCCCCCTGTCAGGCTCCGTTCAGACGTCCGTATGATTTTTACGGATCCACGGATACATGGATCGGATCCGCAAAACGCATACGGACGTCTGAATGGAGCCTTACAGGGGGGTGATCAATGACAAGTGGGTGATCACGCATATAGACTTCCTGATCACTTCCCTGTCATTGATCACCCCTCTGTCATTGATCACCCCCCTGTAAGGCTCCATTCAGACGTCCGCATGATTTTTACGGATCCACTGATACATGGATCGGATCCGCAAAACGCATGCGCACCTCTGAATGGAGCCTTACAGGGGGGTGATCAATGACAAGGGGGTGATCACGCATATAGACTCCCTAATCACTTCCCTGTCATTGATCACCCCCTGTCATTGATCACCCCCCCTGTAAGGCTCCATTCAGACGTCTGCATGATTTTTACGGATCCACTGATACATGGATCGGATCCGCAAAACACATGCGGACGTCTGAATGGAGCCTTACAGGGGGGTGATCAATGACAGGGGGTGATCAATGACAGGGAAGTGATCAGGGAGTCTATATGCGTGATCACCCCCTTGTCATTGATCACCCCCCTGTAAGGCTCCATTCAGACGTCCGCATGTGTTTTGCAGATCCGATCCATGTATCCGTGGATCCGTAAAAAATCATGCGGACGTCTGAATGGAGCCTTACAGGGGGGTGATCAGGGAGTCTATATGGGTGATCACCCCTCTGTCATTGATCACCCCCCCCTATAAGGCTCCGTTCAGACGTCCGCATGTGTTTTGCGGATCCGATCCATGTATCCGTGGATCCGTAAAAAATCATACGGACGTCTGAATGGAGCCTTACAGGGGGGTGATCAGGGAGTCTATATGGGTGATCACCCCTCTGTCATTGATCACCCCCCCCCCCTGTAAGGCTCCATTCAGACGTCCGCATGTGTTTTGCGGATCCGATCCATGTATCCATGGATCCGTAAAGATCATACGGACGTCTGAATGGAGCCTTACAGGGGGGGTGATCAGTGACAGGGGGGTGATCACCCTGATCACCCCCTGTCATTGATAACCCCCCTGTAAGGCTCCATTCAGACGTCCGCATGTGTTTTGCGGATCCGATCCATGTATCCATGGATCCGTAAAAATCATACGGACGTCTGAATGGAGCCTTACAGGGGGGGTGATCAATGACAGGGGGGTGATCAGGGAGTCTATATGGGTGATCACCCCCCTGTCATTGATCACCCCCCTGTCATTGATCACTCCCCCTGTAAGGCTCCATTCAGACATTTTTTTGGCCCAAGTTAGCGGAAATTTTTTGTTTGTTTTTGTTTTTGCTTTTTTCTTACAAAGTCTCATATTCCACTAACTTGTGTCAAAAAATAAAATCTCACATGGACTCGCCATACCCCTCACGAAATCCAAATGCCTAAACATTTTTAGACATTTATATTCCAGACTTCTTCTCACGCTTTAGGGCCCCTAAAAAGCCAGGGCAGTATAAATACCCGACATGTGACCCCATTTCGGAAAGAAGACACCCCAAGGTATTCCGTGAGGGGCATATTGAGTCCATGAAAGATTGAAATTTTTGTCCTAAGTTAGCGGAAAGTGAGACTTTGTGAGAAAAAAACAAAAAAAATCAATTTCCGCTAACTTATGCAAAAAAAGTGAGAAAAAAACAAAAAAAATCAATTTCCGCTAACTTATGCAAAAAAAAAAAAAAATTCTATGAACTCGCCAGGCCCCTCATTGAATACCTTGGGGTGTCTTCTTTCCAAAGTGGGGTCACATGTGGGGTATTTATACTGCCCTGGCATTTTAGGGGCCCTAAAGCATGAGAAGAAGTCTGGGATCCAAATGTCTAAAAATGCCCTCCTAAAAGGAATTATGGCACCTTTGCGCATCTAGGCTGCAAAAAAGTGTCACACATCTGGTATCGCCGTACTCAGGAGAAGTTGGGGAATGTGTTTTGGGGTGTCATTTTACATATACCCATGCTGGGTGAGAAAAATATCTTGGTCAAATGCCAACTTTGTATGAAAAAAATGGGAAAAGTTATCTTTTGCCAAGATATTTCTCTCACCCAGCATGGGTATATGTAAAATGACACCCCAAAACACATTCCCCAACTTCTCCTGAGTACGGCGATACCAGATGTGTGACACTTTTTTGCAGCCAAGGTGGGCAAAGGGGCACATATTCCAAAGAGCACCTTTCGGATTTCACAGGCTATTTTTTACACATTTTGATTGCAAGGTACTTCTTACACATTTGGGCCCCTAAATTGCCAGGGCAGTATAACTACGCCACAAGTGAACCCATTTTGGAAAGAAGACACCCCAAGGTATTCCGTGAGGGGCACGGCGAGTTCCTAGAATTATTTATTTTTTGTCACAAGTTAGCGGAAAATGATGATTTTTCTTTTTTTTTCTTTTTTCCTTTCAACGTCTCATATTCCACTAACTTGCGACAAAAAAATAATAATTCTAGGAACTCGCCGTGCCCCTCACAGGATACCTTGGGGTGTCTTCTTTCCAAAATGGGGTCACTTGTGGCGTAGTTATACTGCCCTGGCAATTTAGGGGCCCATATGTGTGAGAAGTACCTTGCAATCAAAATGTGTAAAAAATGGCCTGCAAAATCTGAAAGGTGCACTTTGGAATATGTGCCCCTTTGCCCACCTTGGCAGCAAAAAAGTGTGACACATCTGGTATCGCCGTACTCAGGAGAAGTTGGGGAATGTGTTTTGGGGTGTCATTTTACATATACCTATGCTGGGTGAGAAAAATATCTTGGTCAAATGCCAACTTTGTATAAAAAAATGGGAAAAGTTGTCTTTTGCCAAGATATTTTTCTCACCCAGCATGGGTATATGTAAAATGACACCCCAAAACACATTCTCCAACTTTTCCTGAGTACGGCGATACCAGATGTGTCACACTTTTTTGCCCAAGGTGGGCAAAGGGACCCATATTCCAAAGTGCACCTTTTGGATTTCACCGGCCACTTTTTACACATTTTGATTGCAAAGTACTTCTCACACATTTGGGCCCCTAAATTGCCAGGGCAGTATAACTACCCCACAAGTGACCCCATTTTGGAAAGAAGACACCCCAAGGTATTCCGTGAGGGGCATGGCGAGTTCCTAGAATTTTTTATTTTTTGTCGCAAGTTAGTGGAATATGAGACTTTGTAAGAAAAAAATAAAAATAAAAAAATCATCATCATTTTCCGCTAACTTGTGACAAAAAATAAAAAGTTCTATGAACTCACTATGCCCATCAGCGAATACCTTAGGGTGTCTACTTTCCGAAATGGGGTCATTTGTGGGGTTTTTCTACTGTTTGGGCATTGTAGAACCTCAGGAATCATGACAGGTGCTCAGAAAGTCAGAGCTGCTTCAAAAAGCGGAAATTCACATTTTTGTACCATAGTTTGTAAACGCTATACCTTTTACCCAAACAATTTTTTTTTTTTGCCCAAACATTTTTTTTTATCAAAGACATGTAGAACTATAAATTTAGCGAAAAATTTATATATGGATGTCATTTTTTTTTTGCAAAATTTTACAGCTGAAAGTGAAAAATGTCATTTTTTTGCAAAAAAATCGTTACATTTCGATTAATAACAAAAAAAGTAAAAATGTCAGCAGCAATAAAATACCACCAAATGAAAGCTCTATTAGTGAGAAGAAAAGGAGGTAAAATTCATTTGGGTGGTAAGTTGCATGACCGAGCGATAAACGGTGAAAGTAGTGTAGTGCAGAAGTGTAAAAAGTGCTCTGGTCATGAAGGGGGTTTCACCTAGCGGGGCTGAAGTGGTTAAAGAAGAGCTATCACCTCTCCTGACATGTCTGTTTTAGTAAGATCTTATAGGTGTTAAAAGTTTGTAGTGACACCAGTTGCATTGCAGCAACGAGGGACAGAGTCCCCTTAAGTAGATGGTGTTGGTGGTACCCAGGTGCAGCAATGCCAGAGTGGTGTAAGGGTAGACTATAATGTCCCTTTAGATATGGTTGTGTACGTGTCACGGTTCTCCTACCTGGATATCCTGGAACCCCAGACGTTGTTTTGTAATCCACATGGGTAATAACAGTATAGCAGCAAAGGTTATGAGAACCGGTTAGAAGAGGCTCCGAAATAACCCAAAAAGGGGGGTAAAGGAACTTTGGCACTGTTACCTGGAGGTAAACGATGGTGATAGTGGGAGTCCTTACTACCATGGCCATCCGGGTGAGGGCTAAAAACAGGGGCTACCTACAACATAAAAACAGAGAACATCATGCCAACAGGCCCTCACCCTTCAGACGCAGTCCACGAAGTGGCTCCCAAATGTCACTGTTCTGTTAAGTGATGCTGGAAAAGAGGCTCCTTATGGGAAGGGCCTCGGGTCCTCCGCACTACTGCTGCTTGAGAAGCTCATCAGAGGCCGGTCCTGCCTTCAGTAATCTAGGTGTGCGGCCACTGTGGTGCTTTGGCGACACCTACTGTCGCATCTGGGAAGTGTCCTGGTAGTGGTGCCCCTCATGGCGGTGGTGATCTTATGTTTAATGGGGGCGGATGCTCCTACTAGACCAAAAGAATCCAGATTTTCTGGCTGAATGGAGGCCGGCAAATAGTCCTCCTCTCTGGGTGGTAAATCCTGTGCTGCCCTCCTCATCACCGCCTCCATCTTCCACGGCAGTTGGCAGTTGATAACTGTTAGGCTAATGGTCACTGAAGTGACAACCACACACGCTTGTTGAGGAAAAGGTGTTGGTGGCACGAGTAAGCCTGGTATGAGCAGCTCCGGCTATGGTTGGGGTTTCTCCTTAAAGCGGAGCACGCCGTCTGCTGACTCCTGTAAGCAGCGCACTCTGCTTGTTGCGGTTGGTTCGTCCAGCCATTCTTCAGGTACGGTCAGGGGTACCACTGGTTTTAGTAGGCAGACCACCGCCACAGCAAAGGGACTTCGCAGAGACTCCATGGGGGTAAATTTGATGGTGTCCCCCTTGTAAAGGCTATGGCGGGCTTGCGGGAGGTAAAGCCGCTTTACAGAGCGCTTATTCACATAGAGCTCCTGCGCAGTCTTGCTATCCTGGATGAATCCGGACCCCCTCTCGACCAAGAACCACATGACACTTCCGGTCCTCCTCTCGAATATGGGGTCACAGGGCTGAGGCCGGTCTCACACTTTGGTAGCCCAATCTTCCACAGCCTTGAGGTACTCCCACATGTTACAGGCACAGGCAGTAATCTCCCTGGGGAGCATGGGATTAAGTCTTTCGAATAAACCATGTTTTTCAGAGTGGAAAGTCTGACCACATCTGCTGCACCAGCTGGCATGGGGAATGCCCGCGGTACCTCTGGAGGGGGTCGCTGCAATTGCGAAAGGTAGACCTCTTCGGGCGCTGACTTTTCATCTGGGTCTTCATCGCCCCATACCATGCCACCTCAGTCTGGCTGGCGAGGTCGCGACATCTTGTCTTCTCCAGGCAGGAACAGGAAATGAAGGAGTGCTTCCAGAGAGGAGCTTTCACTTCCTCTCCTCACACAGAAGCATCGCTCCCAGTGGGCAGGGCTAGACTTTCCACCTCTAACTGGGGGCATTTCTGACATTTCCCACTCTGTCTGCTCATGAAAAAGCTGTGCCATTACATGTAAAAATGGTGGATTAACCCCTACGGGCGCGCAGCATTTTGTGCCGGTTGCTCATCAGTAAATGCACTAAAGGTTTTGTAAATCCATTAGGCTATTAAGTTTAAGGGAACAAAGATTTAACGTATTTGAATCCTGTTCGTGACGCCACATTATGCGGCGGACGGGTGGTAAACGTCCATTGGATCTCTTCAAGATGTTATAGGTATTAAAAGTTTGTTGTGATGCCAGTTGCATTGCAGTAACGAGGGACAAAGTCCCTTTGATGTTGGTGTTGGTGGTACCCAGGTGTAGGAATGCCAGAGGGGTGTAAGGGTAGCCTATAATGTCCCTTTAGGTGTGGCTGTGCACGTGTCACTGTGCTCCCACCTGGATATCCTGGAACCCCAGGCGTTGTTGTCCACAGCAGTGCAAAGGATAGTTGATGAAGGGGATGAAGAAATGAATTGAGTCCAGACTTGTATTGAAGTTGATAAAAGATTTACTTGAGTAAACTTTCATCAGGAAAACAATTTGCCAACTTTATCTTGGTTACCAGCAGGCTTTGACATGAATTCTGGCAGACACACTCAGCTCTGCTACATCTGTCACTCTCTGGCTCTGCTGTGCTAACAGGATTAAATAGAAACCCCATGTAATAACAATTCTGGAGCATCTATTCTTATGACTCTATGTTGTGCCATCCCTTTATTGTTCATGCCAGTACTTATGAATAAATTGTCTGCAGTTGTTTGCAGCGAAGCTGGGTGTTACCACTTGCTGGTGTGTCCAGAATCTGTTCCCGTGTCGGACTCTTCAGGGACACATCCCCACTGGTAACACCCAGTTGGACCATTATTGTAAACTGGTAGCAATTAATTCAACACTTCTAGCAGGAATAATAAAGGAACGGTACAACATAGAATCATAAGACTAGGTGCTCCAGAATTGTTATTGCATGGGGAATGCAAGTAGGTGATAAAACATATATGTTAGGAGTGGTGACAGGTCCTCTTTAAAGGGATTGTCTGTGATGAGATAAACCTTTTCAATGACCTAATTTGACGAGGTCTTTGCCATTTAGAGCAGTGTGCAGACAGCTGCGTGCTTCTATAAATCTCCACCAGCCTGTCGTCTGTGTGGTGGCAAGATCTGTTTTTTTTTTCCGGATGATTTTTGTTGAGGCAGAAGATGTCAGATACAGTTCACCTCATGGAGAAAATCTGGAAAGTAGACAAGATGCAGAGAAGGTGATGTCAGCTCAAAATCAAGAAAACTATTATCACCAGGGCAGATAGTGAACACAAAGTTAGCTCTGAACATCTCTGTAAATAGGCTAAGGGCTCATGCGCACAACCGTATTTTCTTTGCAGTCCGCAAAAAACATATCCGCAAAAAATACGAAAGACGTCCGTGTGCATTCTGTATTTGGTGGAACGTAACAGCTGGCCCCTAATAGAACAGTCCTATTCTGCACCTGCTAGGGGTTGTGCGGGCTGAATCCCCCATATTTTTTCTTTACAGTCCTATTCTCTTGTCTGTAATGCAAACAATAATAGGACATGTTCTATTTTTTTGCCGAACGTACATACGGGCATACGGAAATGGTATGCACAAAAAAACTTCAGTTTTTTTATGAGGACCCATTAAAATTAATGGTTCCGCATAAGGTCTGCAAAAAAAAATGGAACGGACACGGAAAGAAAATACATTCATGTGCATGAGCCCTAATAAACCTGGATGCATTGGAACTAAGATGTGCTGTCATCTGCGTCTTTATCATTTATCGATGATCACACCTGATGCAAATAGTTTTTTCTACAATGCTTATGACTAGGGATGAGCGAATCGACTTCGGATGAAACATTAGAATGTATTGGCTCCAATGAGCCGAAGTTATTACTTTGCAAAGTCTCGCAAGACTTCCCGTAATAACTTCATAAATTGATTAGTACTGTAAAAAAACATTTCCCGATGATACTGTACTACATACAATGGGACCTAATGGTTGACATTAAGTGTCAGGGTCTTTCTTTGGCGTTATATGCCCTTCGATAGAGGGTAAAAACATTGTGTAGATAGACCCTATGTTCCACAGCAAGGATATGGTGGCTACCCAGACAAGAAATCTGGTGGTTGCAAGACAACCTGAGCACGAATAGTCTGCAAAAGTATCCTGATGTGGTCGCAAGAAGATAACTAAACATAGATTCTGCAAATATGTGTAATACTTATTAACAAAATATATGCAATTACCACAGTGAGAGGAACATGGTACCCCCCCATGTACAGGTATATATCTCCCGTAATAAAAAAATGGCATGACAGGTCCTCTTTAAGGAAACACCAGACGTGATTAATGAATGAGAGTTAATGAATGTACAATGCTACTAATATGCTAAGCACACAACTCTTGGATCCCATCTGTGACCTTCCGTCCAGATGGGATAAAAATCTGTCCTAGCCAGTTAGATTTGGCTGTTATTTTGACAGAGAAGCATGCTGCCTGACATTGTGGAAACTAACATTTACCGCTATATAACACATCTCCTGGGGTGCAATGTTCCATCACGGATCCAGTGTTTACATACAGTGAACCACGTACACGCCGCAGACAGCGTTTACATCAGCCGTGCAGTAATGAGGCTCATTAACTCCCAGGAGGTCATCAAATTATTGGCCGGGTCCTAATAAAGCGCATAAAAGGAAGAAAAAAGAGCTATTTGCCATGTATTTCAAGATTGCGTTAATGAAGGAAAGCATTTGTAAAGGTAGTATTGCTCAAATGACTGTAATACAGGCAAATCAAGCACTCAAAGGTCCCCGGTAGAAAAGCATATTGGTATCGCTATATAGAGTCCAGCCAGAGCTTGCACCGCCGAGTTCACACTGCATGCCCGAAGCTCAGGAGCGTGTGCAATGGAGGTGGCTACGCCTTTTAAACCACCCCCTTGTGCTGAGACTGCAGAGCAACTGTGTGTAACTGGCATCTACCACTGTATGCTCACTGTATGGCGGTAATACTAGGCTTTGTGTAGTGCTTTTTATCCAGTATGGTGGTATTATTCAATTACTATGCGGTGGTAATATGTAGACATGATGAGGCGGTATTATTTGGCCTTTGTATAGTGGTATTATCTGGTAAGCGTATGGCTGTATTATTTAGGAGCTTGTGCCGTTTTCCAAGTAACCATATCCTCTGCTGTATCTACTTTACCCTCCTTGAAAAAATCCTGCCCAAAGCTATGTAAAGGCAGATGCACAGGACGCTCCATTGATCACGCCTGGCCCTGTCAAAGTGCAGAGGGCGGGGCAGTTGCAGAGAGAGCAGAGCCTCTAGGTGTAATGGTAACGCCCCTGTTGCTCTTAGAGGTCATTTGCATACATTAAAACATAATTTTTCTCAGCAATGCGGGCACATAGGAACATTCGACCAACACAGATGTCTTCAGCTGCCAAGCGCACATGTAACAGGTCAGCCAGTGTCATAGGTACAAATCTGCTGACAGATGCCCTTTAAAATGTCCCTTGCACCCATGAGCTACCCAGTGACTTACATATGAAATAACGACTCGTCTAAGGTCAGGCAGGCAGCGTTCAATCAGCACAGTTACACAAACAACAGATCAGCACAGGTAGTGATCAGAGAACTCTTTTGGCTCAGTGTCCCTTTAAGAGAGAATCACATTCATAATTATTATATAATATAAAATGTTATCCACTAGACCAGGCAACTGCGGCCCTCCAGCTGTTGCAAAACTACAACTCCCAACATGCCCAAACAACCTACGGGTATCGGCCTACAGCAGGGAATTGTGGGAATTGGAGTTTTACAACAGCTGGAGGGCCGCAGTTTGAGGATGCCTGCACTAGACCGCCAGGGATATTAGCTACTAGCCCATAACTACCCTAGACCACCATAGATAATACATATCGATACTTTGTATTAACCACAACTTCACTCTAGATCACCATGGATAATACGTATCGATACGGCCCCTTTCAGACGATCGAGTTCCACTCATCTTGCAGCGTGAGTATGCGGCGGCTCTCGTCCTGACCTCCCAACACTGACGGGGTCGCATAGCATTGTATTGATTTATGATGCTATGTAACCCTTAGGCCTCATGCACACGACCTTATGTATTTTGCGGTCCGCAAAAAACGGATCCGCAAAAAATACAGATGACATCCGTGTGCATTCCGTATTTTGTGGAACGGAATAGCTGGCCCCTAATAGAACAGTCCTATCCTTGTCCGTAATGCAGACAATAATAGGACATGTTCTATTTTTTATGCGGAGCAGAAATACAGAAATAGGGAAACGGAATGCACATGGAGTACCTTCCGTTTTTTTTGCGGACCCATTGAAATTAATGGTTCCATATACGGTCCGCCAAAAAAATGGAACGGACACTGAATGAAAATACGTTTGTGTGCATGAGGCCTAACAGTTCTGGAATGTATTGGATAACACTGACATAATGCTGTCAGTGTTATTCAATACATTCCAGAACTCTAAGGGTTACATGGCATCATAAATCATCTTTAAGTATCACTTTAGGCCACCAGGGATACTTTATATTAACCACTACTTTACTGTAGACCACCAGGGATAGTATAAGAATATTACCAGTACACCACTCTTTGGAAAAACGAAAAGTTGTTATGTGTGTAGTACATTGAAAATAAATGGGGTAGAGGGGGTAGGATGGAAATTAAGCAATCTCTGTGACGTGCAACATTGCACTTAGAAACCCTCTTTAAAAATTCGACATCCCTGAGTCCTGTCTTCGGGATACGAGCGTCTCCTTCGTTGTGTTTGCCTTCCACAGTCGGTATTTTACTCCCTCCATCCCCGGCATGTGCTAAGTGAATACACAGAATAACCAGCCGTGACAAGGGAAGCCATTTGAACTCTGCTAATTTGAAAATCAGTCAACAGAGGACTTGACATTGCTTTAATGAGCGGAGCTGCTGGAAAAATGATGTAAAAGTCAATGAGATTAGATTTCCTTTCTTTCTGTAGAATTCTATTCCTTTTTACAGCACCTGCCAGACAGTCACACGCCGCACCTTTACCAGCCTTAAATTTTAATGGCCTATGTATTGAACAAAAAGAGCAATCTGTAAGGGATAATGAAGTTCTGCGCTGCTCGGTGGCGGGGCACGCGCTCACTCCATTATACTGGATTTATGACAGAGCCTGGAAGAATTTATACAGAAACGGCAATGTGTCAGCGCCAAGGCGAAGTTTTATGCGGCATCAATAAAGCACAGACGTCACATTTCTCTGGTCAGGACAGTCAGCTTTAAAAACCATCTTCCAAGTAAACAGGGCAATACCAGACACTACCTATACACAAGAGTGGCGCTGTTCCTGGGGCAAAAAAATATACCCTTATTTCTAATTCTGGACAACGCCTTACATGTTCCCTTATTACAGAACTTAAGAGGGTTGCCCGGCTACCTGAATTTAAAATAAAATAAAAACTACACAAAAAGCTTTAAAGGGTCATTGAGTTTTCCAAAAACTGTTAATATGTCATAGGGGCATATAAAAAGGTTTAAAAACAACCAATAAATATTTCCCTTTTCACTGTATCAATGACCTAATATCAACATTATTGGAACAATACTTAAAAATATCTAGATCAAGCTTTTCATAAATCGCAACTCCACCACTGGATATATTTTCAAATATTCATCAATTTTATTAAATATTTCAAGAGTTAAAAAAAATCTGGCTTCAGATTTGAAGCCAGATTTTTGTAACTCTTGAAATATTTAATAAAATTGATGATTAACAGGTTCATATAAAAAGGTTTGGTGCAATTCTGAGCATTGAGACCCCCATCAATCGCTAGAATGAGCAGAGAGAAGCGCTTCCATATTGCGTTCCCAGAAGACAGAATCTAGACGGTCCCATAGACTTGCCATTGAGTCTGTCTCACCTCCTTTTCTGCAGCGAGGAGAGAGAGGACGATGTGTGAACACTTCTCTCTCCTCATTCTAGTTATCGGTGGGCGTGTCAGCGTTCGGACTCCCACCGATCAAAACTTTTGATATGTCCCTATAACATATCAAATGTTTTCGGAAAACTCAGTGACCCTTTGAAATAGTAAAATAACTTATGTTCACCTCACCAATCCTTTGTCACTCCCTGCCACTACCTGGGTCCCCCGCTTGTCTAAGTTTTTTTTTTTTTACACGGATGTTTGATCACTCAACCAATCACTAGCCACAGCAGTGTCGGTGCCGCCAGTGATTGGACAACCAGTCACATTTCTTGTGTCATGAGGGACCAGGAAGTAAAGAGACAAGTGGGGAACCCAGGAAGCTTTGGAATGGGAGAGGCAGTGGATGGATAAGAGGAGTATTACTTCTCTTTATTATTTTGTAGCATTTGATGTTTTTATTTATTTAGTTTAACCCTTAAAAAATTCACATTAAAGGGGTTATCTTACTTCAAAGTAGCATTTATTATATAAAGGAAGGTAATACAAGGCACTTACTAATGTATTATGATTGCCCATATTGCTTCCTTTGATGTCTGGATTCATTTTTCATCACATTATACACTGCTTGTTTCCATGGTTATGACCACCCAGTAATCCATCAATGATGGTCGTGCTTGCACACTATAGAAAAAAGCACTAGCCTATGTGAGCTGCCATGGTCCAGCCACCAAATAGGCTGTTGCCTTTTCCTAAAGTGTGCAAACAACATGACCACTACTTATGGATTGCAGGGTGGTCATAACCATGGAAACGAACAGTGTATAATGTGATGGAAAAATTTATCCAGACAGCAAAGGAAGCAATATAGATAATAACAATACATTATCAAGTGCCTTGTATTAGCTTCCTCTATATAATAAATGCTCTTTACTGAAGTGAGAGACAACCCCTTTAAGCTGCAAATCCGCCAGCTCTTGATCTTCTTTTCTGCCATCCAAAATGGTTCTTCTCAAACTACAGTGCATTTGGTAGTCCAAGACCAGTGGCATAACGTGAACTGACTGGGTTCCACAGCTAATTTTTGAAAGGAGCCCCGGCAGCAACCCCCTCCTCCCATGCAACCCTCACGCCTGCAGCTGGTCAAGATACAGTAGCTCTCTGAAGCCAGGTCCAGCAGCCGCTCTGTCTGTTTCCTACACGTATATACTATATATCATGTCACTGTATTTCAGTCCTCCTCCTGGGTGGACCCCTTTAGAGTTTGGACCCTGTAGCTGCCACTTTCCCTGCTTCCACTATAGTGACGCCCCTGTCCAAGACACTTCCTGCTTCCCTCAGATTGGCCAGAACTACTCATGTGAACAGTGCTGCCCAATCCAAAAACAGGGCTGGACAGTGGAAACAGGAAGTGTCTTCGACTACCAAACGCATTGTGCGCATCAGGTAATCTGAGAAGTAACTCACTGAAAAAAGTGGCCTAAACGGGTGAAAATGCGCCAAACCCAGACACTGTAGCGTGTCTATAACCGGGGAAGCAATTCCTCCGCATGCGGGCGGCAGATAACGGCAATCCCTGAGAAGTGCTGCAGCCATCTTGAATGACAGAAAAGGAGATTTGGTGGATCTTCAGCTGAAAGGGTTGTCTCACTGGCATTTGTCATGTAGGAAAAGTTAATACAAGGTGTAACGGAACGCCTAGCACCCCGATTGGGTACCTCCGTCGATAGATGCTCCTAGTGCTTCCAGAGGAATCCAAGCACTCCACTTGACACCGTCAGCGCTGCAGACCCCACGAACCGCCGAAGCTTGGTGGAGGTCTCGCCGTCACATGTGGAGACAACAGGACAGAAATCACCACCCAAACATACAATGTCACACCCCCACAGCAAACACAAACATATCCCCAGATAGCTCAAGTCTGAGTGCATATCATTAGGTGAATGGCACTCAGAATACATGAATACAATAATATTAGCTATCTGGGTACCCTCACATAACATACAATTTAACCGAACACATAATAACATACATAATATTTAAGACAGCCTGAAATGCAATCTGCTACACAGTCTTAAAGGAGCATTGTTCCTAAAAGTCATAATATGTCCACGGGTGGCCCAAATTGCATTCAAACGTACAAATTTACCAGGGGCCATAGTCAGCAGGTAGGAGGCGAGCAGCCAGGCCTCTCCAAGGCCCAGTGGCGAGGCGGGTTCCGACACACAAGGCACTTACTAATGTATTGTGATTGTCCATATTGCCTCCTTTGTTGGCTGTATTAATTTTTCCATCACATTATACACTGATCACATCCAGGAGTTACGACCACCCTGCCATCCAACACACTATAGGAAAAGGCGCCGGCTACTCTCTTGGTGGAGACTGTGGGAGTGCACATAGGTATGCATGTGCAGCAGCTCCTGTCCCGGCCACCTCGTAACTGCTCTGCAGCGGTGGTCATAATCCCCTGGAAATAAGCAGTGTTTAATGTGATGGAAAAATGAATCAAGTCAGCAAAGGAGGCAATATGGAGAATCACAATACATTAGTAACTGCCTTGTATTAACTGCCTCTACACAATTCTACTACTGTTCCCCAGTTAGTGTGATTTTTCTTCGAATAAGAAGGTCGCTTTAAAGGAGTTGTCCGGGTACAGAGCTATACCCGGACAAACCTCTATTTTCACCCAGGCAGCCCCCCTGACTTGAGCATTAGAGCAGTTCATGCTCCGATGCTCTCCTTTGCTCTCTTTTGCCACCGTCTCCATTTTACTGGCTAGAGCAGCGCTAAAGCCCGCCCATCAGCTTAGTACATAAATATTGTAGCAGTACCAGGGTCAGTACATAAATATGGTACCAATACTGAGCTCAGTTCTAACCAAGTCCTAATACATGAGAGCGGAACCCCTCTCCTTAATGTCCATGAGAAAACAATGTTAAAGGCAACATTTTACCCTGCCATCACCAGGAAGCGCATACTGCATATTAACTTATTATTGAGTTCTGTGGAAGCTGTACACTACAAATCCCTATGCAGTGACCTCCCTCTAGTGGTGGCTGCAGGCAGATAGAATTTTTTCTTGTTATTGCTTTGTGGGTCCTGAATGGCAAACCCCATCTAATAACTTAGGATTCCCTAATAAGGCATTTAGGCTACATGCAATAGACAGTGAAAAAAAACTGATAAACTGTCCATTTTTAACGGACATTTTTTCACTGATGCCTTTCTGAGAAAAGGACGTTAAAAACAGACCCATTCAATTGTATGGAGGCAGTTGGTCAGTCAAAAACGGACAAGATAGAACATGTTCTATTTTTTTACGTCTGTTTTTAACTGCCGTGTGAATAACCCCATAGGCTACCATCTGTCTTAAAACGGACGTCTGATGGGCGTTAAAAAAACGTCCATCACAACGCTTAGGCTGGTATCACATGGGCGTTGCGGAAAAAGATGTGGGTGCGTTGCGGGAGCATTGTAATCCGTTTTGCACGCGCGTGAGAAAAATCGGCATGTTTGGTACCCGAACCCGGACTTCTTCACAAAAGTTTGGGCTTGGGATCGGTGTTGTGTAGATTGTATTATTTTCCCTTATAACATGGTTATAAGGGAAAATAATAGCATTCTTAATACAGAATGCTTAGTAAAATAGGGCTGGAGGGGTTAAAAAAAATAAAAAATTATTTAACTCACCTTAATCCACTTGATCGCTCAGACCGGCTTCTCTGCTGTCTTCTTTTTTGAGGAATAGGACCTTTGATGATGTCACTGCGCTCATCACATGGTCCATCACATGATCTTTTACCATGGTGATGGATCATGTGATGGACCATGTGATGGGCGTAGTGACGTCACCACAGGTCCTTTTCCTGTGCACAGCAAAGATGAAGACAGAAGAGAAGCCGGGCTGCATGATCATGTGGATTAAGGTGAGTTAAATGTTTTTTATTTATTTTTTTAAACCCTCCAGCCCTATTGTACTATGCATTCTGTATTAAGAATTCTATTATTTTCCCTTATAACCATGTTATAAGGGAAAATAATAATGATCGGGTCCCCATCCCGATCGTCTCCTAGCAACCGTGCGTGAAAATCGCACCACATCCGCACTTGATTGCAGATGCTTGCGATTTTCACGCAGCCCCATTCACTTCTATGGGGCCTGTGTTGCGTGGAAAACGCACAATATAGAGCATGTTGCGATTTTCACGCAACGCACAAGTGATGCGTGAAAATCACCGCTCATGTGCACAGCCCCATAGAAATGAATGGGTCCGGATTCAGTGCGGGTGCAATGCGTTTGCCTCATGCATCACACCCGCGCGGAAATCTCGCCCGTGTGAAAGGGGTCTTGGGGTTTCTAAACGAATCCTTACAATGCCCACAGGATGGAAAAGAAAATACAACATCATTAATTAGAAGTGTTGTATCTGCAAATGGTCCCCTATCTATACATATACATACATGGACCACCATGAGTGGTCAATAAACATTTTATATCCAAGTATCTTCATCATCACCAGTTTCTTCTCAGCTCTATTTAGCAGATGGCGCTGAAAATATTTCACTGCCAGAAATCTTCAATGTGTAAAAAAAAAAAACATTAGGCGGATGGAAAAAATCATTAATATTTTATTCAGACTGCAGCTGAAAAACAAGAAAGAGGAACTTCAAATCTGAGATTGTGTCATTTCGCATTTTTTACGATTACTTCTCAAGTCATAAAATAATGATTCATTTTGGAAATGCCAAAGTAAACCAGTTGTTTTATGGAGCTAAAAATTTAAAGGTGTTGTCCGCCTACTTAAAGGGGTTGTCCGGGATTGAGAACTTTGTTCCATTAGTACAAGACAGACATACATATAAAATACATCCATGTCCTACCTTTTCCACATGTTTCTGAAGCCCCGTTTTCTTATAAGAAATTCTTCGCCGGAAGTGAAGTTTTCTCAGACTCGGTGACGTATCGGGTCTCTTGCAGGAGCGCTGAAGCCTCTTCTTCCGGCTGCTCAATTGCGGACAAGAATAGGCATTTCTATGGGGGTGCCGGCCAGGTGTATTGCGGATACGCAATGCACTACGGATGTGTGAATGGACCCTTAAAGTCTAATCACTGTATTATTAATCACTGTATTCACAGAATGCTTACCAAAATGTGTCTTGAGGGATAAAAAACAAAACAAAAAAAAACAACTCACCTCATCCTCTTGTTCGCGCAGCTGGCATCGTCTTCTTTCTTCTTCTTTCAGGACCTGCTAAAGGACCTTTGATGACGTAATCGCGCTCACCACGTGGTAAGCGCGGTGACGTCAGCGCAGGTCCTGCTAAATGAAAATAGAAGGATCTTCTATCTTCATTCAGCATTACCTGCGCTGATGTCACCGCGCTTACCACGCGGTGAGCGCGATTACGTCATCAATCTTCTATCTTCATTCAGAAGGACCTGCGCTGACGTCACTACGCTCCCCACGTGGTGGTCACGTCATCAAAGGTCCTTTGGCAGGTCCTGAAAGAAGAAGAAAGAAGACATGTCAGCTGCACGAACAAGAGGATCAGGTGAATTTTTTGTTTTTTTTTAACCCCTCAAGCCACATTTTAGTAAGCATTCTGTATTAAGAATGCTATTATTTTCCTTTATAACCATGTTGTAAGGGAAAATAATAAAATGAGTAGAACACCTAACCCAAACCCGAACTTCAGTGAAGAAGTCCGGGTTCGGGTCTGGGTACCACATTCCGTTTTTTCTCACGTGCGTGCAAAACGCATTGCACTCACGCGGAAAAAAAAATGAACATCGGAACTGCGATTGCGTGCCTACTCGCGCGGGTTTCCCGCAATGCACATGCAACACATCTGGAGCAAATCCGTAACGCCCGTGTGAAAGAGGCCTTAAGAAGCCAAGAGGGACAGAGGGACTTGGGTCAAAAAGAGGGACACTTGGTTCTGGTACTGAGTGTAGAAATAGTGCTGTATTCATGTACTGAGCATAGAAATAGTGCTGTATTCATCAACTGAGCTTAGAAATAGTGCTGTATCCATGTACTGAGCTTAGAAATAGTGCTGTATCCATGTACTGAGCTTAGAAATAGTGCTGTATTTATGTACTGAGCGTAGAAATAGTGTTGTATTCATGTACTGAGCTTAGAAATAGTGTTGTATTCATGTACTGAGCTTAGAAATAGTGCTGTATTCATGTACTGAGCTTAGAAATAGTGCTGTATTCATGTAAGGAGCTTAGAAATAGTGCTGTATTCATGTACTGAGCTTAGAAATAGTGCTGTATTCATGTACTGAGCGTAGAAATAGTGCTGTATCCATGTACTGAGCTTAGAAATAGTGCTGTATTCATGTACTGAGCTTAGAAATAGTGCTGTATTCATGTACTGAGCTTAGAAATTGTGCTGTATTCATGTACTGAGCTTAGAAATAGTGGTGTATTCATGTACTGAGCTTAGAAATAGTGCTGTATTCATGTACTGAGCTTAGAAATAGTGCTGTATCCGTGTACTGAGCTTAGAAATAGTGCTGTATTCATGTACTGAGCTTAGAAATAGTGGTGTATTCATGTACTGAGCTTAGAAATAGTGCTGTATTCATGTACTGAGCTTAGAAATAGTGCTGTATCCGTGTACTGAGCTTAGAAATAGTGCTGTATTCATGTACTGAGCGTAGAAATAGTGCTGTATTCATGTACTTAGCTTAGAAATAGTGCTGTATTCATGTACTGAGCTTGGTCCTGGTGCTGTATCCATGTACTGAGCGTATAAATAGTGCTGTATCCATGTACTGAGCTTAGAAATAGTGCTGTATTCATGTACTGAGCTTAGAAATAGTGCTGTATCCATGTACTGAGCTTAGAAATAGTGCTGTATTCATGTACTGAGCTTGGTCCTGGTGCTGTATCCATGTACTGAGCTTAGAAATAGTGCTGTATCCATGTACTGAGCTTCGAAATAGTGCTGTATTCATGTACTGAGCGTATAAATAGTGCTGTATCCATGTACTGAGCTTAAAAATAGTGCTGTATTCATGTACTGAGCTTAGAAATAGTGCTGTATTCATGTACTGAGCGTAGAAATAGTGCTGTATTCATGTACTGAGCGTAGAAATAGTGCTGTATCCATGTACTGAGCTTAGAAATAGTGCTGTATCCATGTACTGAGCTTAGAAATAGTGCTGTATTCATGTACTGAGCTTAAAAATAGTGCTGTATCCATGTACTGAGCTTAGAAATAGTGCTGTATTCATGTACTGAGTGTAGAAATAGTGCTGTATCCATGTACTGAGCTTAGAAATAGTGCTGTATTAATGTACTGAGCTTAGAAATAGTGCTGTATCCATGTACTGAGCTTAGAAATAGTGCTGTATTCATGTACTGAGCTTAGAAATAGTGCTGTATTCATGTATTGAGCTTAGAAATAGTGCTGTATCCATGTACTGAGCTTAGAAATACTGCTGTATTCATGTACTGAGCTTAGAAATAGTGCTGTATTCATGTACTGAGCGTAGAAATAGTGCTGTACCCATGTACTGAGCTTAGAAATAGTGCTGTATTTATGTACTGAGCTTGGTCCTGGTGCTGTATTCATGTACTGAGCTTATAAATAGTGCTGTATCCATGTACTGAGCTTAGAAATAGTGCTGTATTCATGTACTGAGATTAGAAATAGTGCTGTATTCATGTACTGAGCGTAGAAATAGTGTTGTATTCATGTACTGAGCTTAGAAATAGTGCTGTATTCATGTACTGAGCTTAGAAATAGTGCTGTATTCATGTACTGAGCTTAGAAATAGTGCTGTATTCATGTACTGAGCTTAGAAATAGTGCTGTATTCATGTACTGAGTATAGAAATAGTGCTGTATTCATATACTGAGCGTAGAAATAGTGCTGTATCCATGTACTGAGCTTAGAAATAGTGCTGTATTCATGTAAGGAGCTTAGAAATAGTGCTGTATTCATGTACTGAGCTTAGAAATAGTGCTGTATTCATGTACTGAGCTTAGAAATAGTGCTGTATTCATGTACTGAGCGTAGAAATAGTGCTGTATCCATGTACTGAGCTTAGAAATAGTGCTGTATTCATGTACTGAGCTTAGAAATAGTGCTGTATCCGTGTACTGAGCTTAGAAATAGTGCTGTATTCATGTACTAAGCGTAGAAATAGTGCTGTATTCATGTACTTAGCTTAGAAATAGTGCTGTATTCATGTATTGAGCTTGGTCCTGGTGCTGTATCCATGTACTGAGCGTATAAATAGTGCTGTATCCATGTACTGAGCTTAGAAATAGTGCTGTATTCATGTACTGAGCTTAGAAATAGTGCTGTATCCATGTACTGAGCTTAGAAATAGTGCTGTATTCATGTACTGAGCTTGGTCCTGGTGCTGTATTCATGTACTGAGCGTATAAATAGTGCTGTATCCATGTACTGAGCTTAGAAATAGTGCTGTATTCATGTACTGAGCTTAGAAATAGTGCTGTATCCATGTACTGAGCTTAGAAATAGTGCTGTATTCATGTACTGAGCGTATAAATAGTGCTGTATCCATGTACTGAGCTTAAAAATAGTGCTGTATTCATGTACTGGGCTTAGAAATAGTGCTGTATTCATGTACTGAGCGTAGAAATAGTGCTGTATTCATGTACTGAGCGTAGAAATAGTGCTGTATCCATGTACTGAGCTTAGAAATAGTGCTGTATCCATGTACTGAGCTTAGAAATAGTGCTGTATTCATGTACTGAGCTTAAAAATAGTGCTGTATCCATGTACTGAGCTTAGAAATAGTGCTGTATTCATGTACTGAGCGTAGAAATAGTGCTGTATCCATGTACTGAGCTTAGAAATAGTGCTGTATTAATGTACTGAGCTTAGAAATAGTGCTGTATCCATGTCCTGAGCTTAGAAATAGTGCTGTATTCATGTACTGAGCTTAGAAATAGTGCTGTATTCATGTACTGAGCTTAGAAATAGTGCTGTATCCATGTACTGAGCTTAGAAATAGTGCTGTATCCATGTCCTGAGCTTAGAAATAGTGCTGTATTCATGTACTGAGCTTAGAAATAGTGCTGTATTCATGTACTGAGCTTAGAAATAGTGCTGTATCCATGTACTGAGCTTAGAAATAGTGCTGTATTCATGTACTGAGCTTAGAAATAGTGCTGTATCCATGTACTGAGCTTAGAAATAGTGCTGTATTCATGTACTGAGCTTGGTCCTGGCGCTGTATCCATGTACTGAGCTTAGAAATAGTGCTGTATTCATGTACTGAGCGTAGAAATAGTGCTGTATTCATGTACTGAGCTTGGTCCTGGCGCTGTATCCATGTACTGAGCTTAGAAATAGTGCTGTATTCATGTACTGAGCTTAGAAATAGTGCTGTATCCATGTACTGAGCGTAGAAATAGTGCTGTATTCATGTACTGAGCTTAGAAATAGTGCTGTATCCATGTACTGAGCTTAGAAATAGTGCTGTATTCATGTACTGAGCTTGGTCCTGGCGCTGTATCCATGTACTGAGCTTAGAAATAGTGCTGTATTCATGTACTGAGCTTAGAAATAGTGCTGTATCCATGTACTGAGCTTAGAAATAGTGCTGTATTCATGTACTGAGCTTAGAAATAGTGCTGTATCCATGTACTGAGCTTAGAAATAGTGCTGTATTCATGTACTGAGCTTGGTCCTGGCGCTGTATCCATGTACTGAGCTTAGAAATAGTGCTGTATTCATGTACTGAGCGTAGAAATAGTGCTGTATTCATGTACTGAGCTTGGTCCTGGCGCTGTATCCATGTACTGAGCTTAGAAATAGTGCTGTATCCATGTACTGAGCTTAGAAATAGTGCTGTATCCATGTACTGAGCGTAGAAATAGTGCTGTATTCATGTACTGAGCTTAGAAATAGTGCTGTATTCATGTACTGAGCTTAGAAATAGTGCTGTATCCATGTACTGAGCTTAGAAATAGTGCTGTATTTATGTACTGAGCTTAGAAATAGTGCTGTATTCATGTACTGAGCTTAGAAATAGTGCTGTATTCATGTACTGAGCTTAGAAATAGTGCTGTATTCATGTACTGAGCTTAGAAATAGTGCTGTATTCATGTACTGAGCTTGGTCCTGGCGCTGTATCCATGTACTGAGCTTAGAAATAGTGCTGTATTCATGTACTGAGCTTAGAAATAGTGCTGTATTCATGTACTGAGCTTAGAAATAGTTCTGTATTCATGTACTGAGCTTAGAAATAGTGCTGTATCAATGTACTGAGCTTAGAAATAGTGCTGTATCCATGTACTGAGCTTAGAAATAGTGCTGTATTCATGTACTGAGCTTGGTCCTGGCGCTGTATCCATGTACTGAGCTTAGAAATAGTGCTGTATTCATGTACTGAGCTTAGAAATAGTGCTGTATCCATGTACTGAGCTTAGAAATAGTGCTGTATTCATGTACTGAGCTTAGAAATAGTGCTGTATCCATGTACTGAGCTTAGAAATAGTGCTGTATTCATGTACTGAGCTTGGTCCTGGCGCTGTATCCATGTACTGAGCTTAGAAATAGTGCTGTATCCATGTACTGAGCTTAGAAATAGTGCTGTATTCATGTACTGAGCTTGGTCCTGGCGCTGTATCCATGTACTGAGCTTAGAAATAGTGCTGTATTCATGTACTGAGCTTAGAAATAGTGCTGTATCCATGTACTGAGCTTAGAAATAGTGCTGTATTCATGTACTGAGCTTAGAAATAGTGCTGTATCCATGTACTGAGCTTAGAAATAGTGCTGTATTCATGTACTGAGCTTGGTCCTGGCGCTGTATCCATGTACTGAGCTTAGAAATAGTGCTGTATTCATGTACTGAGCGTAGAAATAGTGCTGTATTCATGTACTGAGCTTGGTCCTGGCGCTGTATCCATGTACTGAGCTTAGAAATAGTGCTGTATCCATGTACTGAGCTTAGAAATAGTGCTGTATCCATGTACTGAGCGTAGAAATAGTGCTGTATTCATGTACTGAGCTTAGAAATAGTGCTGTATTCATGTACTGAGCTTAGAAATAGTGCTGTATCCATGTACTGAGCTTAGAAATAGTGCTGTATTTATGTACTGAGCTTAGAAATAGTGCTGTATTCATGTACTGAGCTTAGAAATAGTGCTGTATTCATGTACTGAGCTTAGAAATAGTGCTGTATTCATGTACTGAGCTTAGAAATAGTGCTGTATTCATGTACTGAGCTTGGTCCTGGCGCTGTATCCATGTACTGAGCTTAGAAATAGTGCTGTATTCATGTACTGAGCTTAGAAATAGTGCTGTATCCATGTACTGAGCTTAGAAATAGTGCTGTATCCATGTACTGAGCTTAGAAATAGTGCTGTATCCATGTACTGAGCTTAGAAATAGTGCTGTATTTATGTACTGAGCTTAGAAATAGTGCTGTATTCATGTACTGAGCTTAGAAATAGTGCTGTATTCATGTACTGAGCTTAGAAATAGTGCTGTATTCATGTACTGAGCTTAGAAATAGTGCTGTATTCATGTACTGAGCGTAGAAATAGTGCTGTATTCATGTACTGAGCTTAGAAATAGTGCTGTATTCATGTACTGAGCTTAGAAATAGTGCTGTATTCATGTACTGAGCTTAGAAATAGTGCTGTATTCATGTACTTAGCTTAGAAATAGTGCTGTATTCGTGTACTGAGCATAGAAATAGTGCTGTATTCGTGTACTGAGCTTAGAAATAGTGCTGTATTCATGTACTGAGCTTAGAAATAGTGCTGTATTCATGTACTGAGCTTAGAAATAGTGCTGTATCCATATACTGAGCTTAGAAATAGTGCTGTATTCATGTACTGAGCTTAGAAATAGTGCTGTATTCATTTACTGAGCTTAGAAATAGTGCTGTATTCATGTACTGAGCTTAGAAATAGTGCTGTATTCATGTACTGAGCTTAGAAATAGTGCTGTATTCATGTACTGAGCTTAGAAATAGTGCTGTATTCGTGTACTGAGCATAGAAATAGTGCTGTATTCATGTACTGAGCTTAGAAATAGTGCTGTATTCATGTACTGAGCATAGAAATAGTGCTGTATTCATGTACTGAGCTTAGAAATAGTGCTGTATTCATGTACTGAGCTTGGTCCTGGTGCTGTATTCATGTACTGAGCTTATAAATAGTGCTGTATCCATGTACTGAGCGTAGAAATAGTGCTGTATCCATGTACTGAGCTTGGTCCTGGTTCTGTATCCATGTACTGAGCTTAGAAATAGTGCTGTATTCATGTACTGAGCGTAGAAATAGTGCTGTATTCATGTACTGAGCGTAGAAATAGTGCTGTATTCATGTACTGAGCTTGGTCCTGGTTCTGTATCCATGTACTAGGTTTCATAGGAGTTTTACTAAGTGAAATTATTAGTGAGTGTGGTAGGTGTTTATGTACAATTATATGTATATTATGACAACATAATTTAAGGCTGGCCACACACAAGTTTAGAAATGTAGATGGTATTACCTTATGTACATAAATATTTATTCAGATTCACCAAATTGTTATTAAATGGTGTATTTGGAATACTGTAACTGTTTATTATCAGGCTACATTGCAGGCAAGCGTGTCAATTTGAAACCCACCCCTGCCTATTCCTAAGTGGGCTGATATATAGATGTCTGAGGTCCCTGGTGCCCTGGATGCATTGACCATTTATGCATCTCATTTCTTTAAGATGGTGCAAATCCTTGAGGTTTAAAGACCTAAAATCTTCCTATGTGATACTCTCTGATTAAAACACTGTTTTCAGGAGGTGGAATTTTAGGGAATAAATCTTCATGTAATTAGCACAGATCATTTGATCTCAGTTCTGATGCTTTTACGGTTTTATATGTTTGTAATTTATATCCTTTTTGATTCATCTACTTTTCTTAAGGCATTAAAGAGCAGTAGAACGTTAGTACAAGATGATACAGTATGAAAAGACGTCTTAAATCATTGTTAAAGTCCATTTTCATTAGCTGCAGGATGTCCCTATCGCGTAGCTTGCAATATCTCTTGTAAGCACAACCATTCCTAACATTAGTTATCGCTTTAGTACATGTAACTCACTTATTTTGGTAAATTTGGGGCATTAAAGTCCATTCTTGGACAGGCCTAAACCCAGCTTGAACACATAAGTCATGCTCATTTTTGTGCCAGGACTAGCTAAATTTGCCAGGATTATCTCTAAAAATTCAGGACTTTTGGCAACTATGCTGACTGCATGTACTTCAAAAGTGGACAGGAAGCGAAGCGGTTGCCAGGCAACCTGAGCTAAGACTTGATGGGTTGTTCTGCCTAAACAGATAAAAATAGAGGGGTAGATTAATAGAACTGTCTAAAAGTAAAATAAAATGTCTTTTTCCCAATAGCAGTCAGTAGAAACACAGCTTTTCTTTTCTCAAGAGTAGAATACAACACGGAGTTCCCCTATAATAGAACATACTCCTCCATAGTCCTGCGCTGCTCTCTGCTCCTCTATCAGGAAGTCATATTTAAAGAGCTCTTTCAATAGGATGAAACCTATTAAACCAGGCGTACTGCCTGATAGGGTTGATCCTGCTGATTAAAATGATACCTGTTTTGTGAAAATCGGTTGCAGCGTTCCTGAGAAAAAAAGGCTTTTATTATTCATGCAGATTAGGGCATCAATGGGCTGAGGGGTGTGGCCAGCACCAAAATGCTGAGGAGCTGAGGTCACCGTTGGGCTAGGCCCCGCCCCTTGGTGTACTGAAGCCCTCATTTGCCTGCATAATTAAAGTCTTTTTTTTCTCAGGAACTCTGCAACCGATTTTCACAAGACGGGTATCATTTTAATCATCAGGATCAAACCTTTCAGGCAGTATACCTGGTTTAATAGAGTTGATCCTGCTGAGACGTGCCCTTTAAGTAGTCAATTAGCAGCCTCTTCAGTGTAGCCATCTTTTCCTTTTTAATCTTCAGAATTCAGCACTGAAGTAACTTATTTATCAATGTCTATGGAGGAGATTTTTCTTGAAGCACCCTTTTAGGCTGGTTTACAATATTAGAGTAATTGCCCCCTCATGGTATACAAATGGCATACGCAGCCACATTAGCATATCAATGGCTCTACTGCGCACACATAATAGTCATGTTATACACTGACACATGTAATTAGGCCGCTAGCACTGTCATTTTCCGTTATTTGCAATATGTAAAAGCGGATGCCATTATCACGTCATGAGAATCATCTCCCGTAATGAAACATTAGGACATAGCAGCTTTTATTTCTCCGAGGCAGTTATCAGAGATGGCTTTTCCTACAAATGTTTATTTCTGATAATTTATTGTTCCGATTCTTGGTCCATGTTAAAAAAAAAATTATTTTTTTTTGCAAGTTATGTTTGCACGCAATGAATAAGGCTGTATTTAGATGAGCGTCTATGTGCTGTGCATTTTTCTCGCTGACCCATTTGCTTGAATGGAAGAGTCTTACTCAACAATTGGAACCATATAGTGAAAGCTGCAGTTTTCTCTGTGCAGACCAGGGGCGAATTGGGCATAGACCCTACAGGGAAATTTCCAGGTGGGCCGATGCCTTTGGTGGCCACCCAAGCTCTCTTTACATCCACCAGCCGGGTACATAACGATCTGATTCTCTTCTATGCCCCTGGCCAGCGGCCGCAGGTGCCCTTATGAATTGAACTGTATCGTCATCCTCAGTTGAATACTGTGGCGCAGGTGGCAGTGTTGTGTGCTGCGCTGTGGTATTTGGCTCTGCTGGGGTGGTATAGTGTTCTGCATGCTGGTATTGCTGGCTCTGCCTACTTCTGTTCCCCCGCCTTCTGTCAATTTGGACCCACCTACAACATGGGGCCACTTTTAGGTTTGAAGTACAATGTTGATGGTGCTGTGTATCTTCGTTGACATTGTTGCTGGGCTGTGAGCTACACAGACCAGCTTATCAGCGGGGTGTTGTGGCCAAACCAATCAGCTAGTGATGGCTTAAGCCTCATTCACACGTCAGTGTTTCACGGACGTGTGCTGTACGTGTTCTCCATATTTGTCTATTTGGAGGATTGTAAGGCTGTATGTCAGAAAAATCAATTTCATCTACAGATTTTTAAGAAATGACTTAGCCCTTTAAATGACATAGTGCTAAGGGCTCATGCACATGACCGTTGCGGTCATGCGGATCTGCTAAATACGGATACCGGCCATGGGCATTCTGCCTTTTGCGGAACAGAAGGGCTGGCCCCTAATAGAACAGCACTATCCTTGTCCGTAATGTAGACAATGATAGGGCATGTTCTATTTTTTTGTGGAACGGCCATGCGGACATATGGACACGGAATGCACACAGTCATTTCCGTTAGTTTTTTTTGGAACGAACATGGAAAAAAATCTGTTCATGTGCATGAGCCCTTAACGGATGACTTTCAATTCAGCGCTACTATTTATTTCTTCTCGTAACAATGGGAAGGGTTGTGACAACCTTAAAATCTTTTGAGTGGTTGTCACTATTTGACCCTGTAAATATGCAAATTGGGGGGAAAAGATCACCCTGAATTGGTGCAAAAAAAACCCCTTTAATTATATATACTGTAGATCCAAGGCTCGGAGACAACAGCTCACACAGTAATTATGCCGTTAGGAGGACAGAGTGGATTTGTTATCTGTCACCCGCAACAAGCCCAGACTGTGTGAATGTGAAACATTTTATCAAGAGAACAGCTACTTCATTATTCCTGGTGGATCACAGCAAGAATTAAAGTGCCAGCTGCAAGAGCGCATTTGTATGTGTCTTTTGTCCCGCCGCTAGGCAATCATTTCAACTGTTGCTTTAAGAAATCAGCATGTCTCTGAGCATGGGGGTTAAAATGCAGACTAAATTTTTTTTACAGTAGATACTATTCCTGCACCTGCTGCATTTATGAACTGTCTGAGTACTCCCATAGCCAGCCATTGTATACGACTCCACATAGCACAGCAGGGTGTAGCTGTAAACTATGACTATGACATGGAGTTTAGGTCTGTAATTTGACGTTTTATTATATTTAATTACATCAACATAAATTTCGGTGTGGATCTCATCGTTGGGACATGCTCTTTTGTCAAAAGAGGGGCCCTGTCGTGAACGGAGACCATGCTGACCATATGCATGGTGTCCTCTCCATTCACTGCTATTTATTTATTTATTTAATGCACTTATATAGCGCTACTATATTACGCAGACATTAGCATCCAACTGTCTCCAATGGAGCTCACAATCTAAGTTCCCTATCAGTATGTCTTTGGAGTGTGGGGGGAAACCGGAGGAAACCCACACGGGGAGAACATACAAACTGCATGCAGATGTTGCCCTTGGTCGGATTCGAACCTTGGACCCCAGCGCTGCAAGGCACCATGGGACTTTTTATTAAAAAAGTGCATCTGTCAACATGATCAACCCTATTTAACTAGGCATACAGCTTGGTAGGGTTGGTCACAGTAACTACCATTGTGGCAGACCATGCGACTGCTATGGGGCCCAGGGCAAGAAGGGGGCCAATTAGGATCATCCCCTCTTCTACTGGAAATTAAAACTTGGTCATGACTCTACCCTCTAAAGCAGGCATGCTCAACCTGTGGCCCTCCAGCTGTTGCAAAACTACAACTCCCAGCATGAACAGCCTACAGCTATCAGCCTATAGCAGGGCATTGTGGGAGTTGTAGTTTTACAACAGCTGGAGGGCCGCAGGTTGAGCATCCCTGGCCTACAGCTATCAGCCTACAGCAGGGCATTGTGGGAGTTGTAGTTTTACAACAGCTGGAGGGCTGCAGGTTGAGCATACCTGCTCTAAAGGAACAACTTTTAGCAACTGAGGCAGTGGAAAAATTGCCCAAGGGTCATTGAAAAGGGTTTAGGCAGAAACCCTTCTTTCCTGTGTGGGGGGCCTGGTTTAATCCTTGCTATGGGGCCCTTAATTCTCTATGTACGCCACTGGTTGGTCATGCTGATAAAAGAATTTGCCCTGAATATGACAGTTCATCGCTCTGTTGCTGAGAAAAATGCATTTTTCTTCATGTGCATGTGACCTTACTGGAGCACCAAGGAGCCGTCCAAAGCACTCAGAGTACCAGTTTGTTACACCCTTCAGCTTCAGTTCCTCCCCTCTTCCCCTGGATTGACAAGTCTAAACAGCTCATCTAACCCTGTCTTCTTGTGCGTGCGCTGTATCTTCTGGTCTCGGTGCTCGCTCGCTATATCTCCTGCTGTGCTCCAAGCAGCGCAGATTCCAACCGAGAAAGCGCCAACACCTGTCACCATTGGCTGATATTATATCCACCAAGGCACATGAACAAGAGGCTAGTCCTCGCACTAAAGAGATTTTTTGTGTCATATGTTCTGTTGGCGTCATGTGATATTTTGAGCACTGAACGTAGACGATTCTCCAAGACGATTCTACAAAAACCACAGATCCAAAATGTTTGGCTCCAAAATGTTATGTCTTATACTGCTTCTCTGCTTTGTGGTATAAATCACTACTAGACCAGGGGTGAGGCCCATTGCAACCCATTAGATTTCTCATATTTACTGTTAATGTGACCAGAGATATTCAACTGGGTTCAGTACTATAGCTCTGCACCAGTTTTCTGGTATGGAAAAATCACAAATTTTGTTGCATTTCTGCATCGCTTCTCAGATCAAGTGTAGCAAGTGCAGTTTTGCAACAACATTTGTGACTTTTTAGCTTTTGCCAACACCCTTGCTGCTTGCTTCAGGAGTCGTACCCTTTTGTCCCCACTGATAAGCTGATTACAAGGTGTCTTAACACCTTGACCCCAGTGATCATCTATAATCTGTGAGGGATATTGTCAGCAAGTGTTGAGTTCCCCTGCAGCACTCCCGCAGAAGAAAAGAAGAATTGCACATTTTTCATTTAAATCAGGGATGCTCAACCTGCGGCCCTCCAGCTTTTGAAAAACTACAACTCCCAGCATGCCCTGTAGGCTGTCCAGGCATGCTGGGAGCAGGTTGGGCATCCCCGATTTAAATCAATGTCTTGTCTGTATAACGCATGGCCGTGACAGGTCCACCATAGAGTGTTTCTTTGGGAAAGGTAGCCCTTCATTAGTACCTGTAAGTTGCCGTCTAGCCCAATCAGAACTTCTGATATTTATATGAATGTGTCAGTTGTTCAGGATTTTTTATTCTTTCTTTTTATTTTTATTTTTAGATAATCATGTTGGGACGGCTCTGGTCACCGGCGATCTACTTCTGTATTACACTTGGCCAAGGGTGGACAGAGGAAGTGAATCAGACAGCATCATCATATTCCACACTACCAAGTAAGAGATTGCTCAATGAATGTATTCAGTACATGGGAACATAGTTACGACTGATAGTAACATCAATAATGCTGCAAATACAGTAAAATGCCTTTAGCCTACCAGAAATGGCAACTGTTACAAGGGTAAAGCACCAATTGACAGTATTCAAGGTGATGGGGGCTCGTTTAAAAGGATTAATGTAAAATAAATATGGGGGGAGCGAATGATCGTTATTACGATAGTTTGTTCCCCATTCAGTTGCATATTGTCGGCATCACATCCAGTCTTTACACAGGGCTATGTGCTACCATCAAATGACGATTTTAGGCGCCGCATTAGAGATGTGATCATTCAATAAGCAAGCTTTTTGCTCCTTTGTTGGTTGATCGGCGGCCATTTAAACAGACCAGTTATTGAGAATGAGTTTCTGCATGTTCGTACGCGATAATTGACCTGATCCTCGGACAATTGTAATTGGGATTTAAAATATGGTCTTCTGCCTCTTGTGCCTTTATTTTAAAAACGGAATTAGTAGTCATCCTGGATTACTTGACCCATATTAGCAAATTTTGTTGCAAGTGCAGATTTGCATCGATTCCCAGACTTTAGGCTAAGATCAAGAGTAGCAAGCACAGTTTTGTAACATTTGTGACTTTTTAACTTTTGTGCCAACACCTTCACCACTTGCTTCAGGGGTCGTCCCTCTTGGTCCCTACTGATTGCAAGATGTTCTGCCACCTGGACCCCAGTGATGATCTGTGATCTATGAGGAAATTGTCAGCATTACACATTTTTCATTTAAATCAATGTTATGTCGGTATAATGCATGGACGTGACAGGTCCACCAGAGAGAGAGGGTTCTTCCTTGAAGGAAGGTCTCTTTGGTCTGTGTAGCACTTCATTAGTACCTGTAAGTAGTCATCTAGTCCAGTCAGAACTTCTGATAATTATATGACCAGTTACCGAGAACGAGCTTTCGCATATTCGTTCTAGATAATTGACCTGATCCTTGGCCAATGTAATTGGGATTTTGGATTTTAAAATCCAGCCTTCTGCTTCTTTTGCCTTAATTAATGGTGCCTTAGTACTAGTCTGTTGCTCCTCTGTGCTGCACACGGGCAGTAGACTAGTACCAGGCTCTACATAACCGTTCATATTGATATTGGGGCACTGTGGCACACACTATACACTAATATCAAAAAGAAAGGTTCAGCCTGGTTCTAGTCTGGTGGGTAAATATTGTGTTTAACTAAACAAAAAATGTCTTCGATTAGGTCCCCCAGCCCCAGAAATACCAAGCACGCCCCTTTCTGTATGGTCTGGCAGATGGCGGTATGTATGGAAGCAGGTAGAGGTAATGGGATGGTATCTTTACATTGCTAAGCATTTCATTGGGTGTCAGGGCCCAAGCCAAAACATTTGGACATAGACCAAGTTATGCAAACTATAGTGATGGGCGAGCACACTTCATTTGGCAATTTGATAAAATTTAATTAAATCACACAATAGTAATATACACGTGTATAGCATGAGAATATAAAATAATATAAAACAATGTGGTAAAGTACACTAAAATCCAATAAAAACCAAGTGCAAAGTATGTATTTCATATAAACTAACACCACCACATATGTCTGGCAAAGTCCACAAGGTGTTACAATTGCTGTCGGAATAGTTCCTAATTCGTACAGTAATCAACTGGTTAATTGTGCTAATGTTGATTAAAATCCCATAGAGATAAGTCCGTATAGATGAAGATATATGTCCCAAACGTTTGCTATGTATATGTTCAGAGACTTGAATATTCCAAAGATCGTTGAGGAATCAGTCTCTTGATTAATATGTTCCAATAGACATTAGTGGTTTTTGGCACATGTATTATAATCGATATATTGATAGCTTGTTGCTTATACTTAGGTCCTCTTACCTTCCTCGATGTTTCTAGCGAGGGTCGGGTGGCGCGGGACAGTGCCAGCGTCTCACCGCTTACCCTTCTGGCCGGCTTACCCGAGATGTTGCGGGAATTCGGACGAGACTTCCGTGTATGTTTGTTTCGTCCGTGCTTTTCGCTCTTCCGGCTTGGTACAGAGGAAGGGATTTTTTCAGTCTGTGAGTCTTGGTGCCGATTATGTTTCGACTGTCCTTTGAGTTCAGTTTTCTCAGCGTGGCCACGCTTGTAACTGCAGAGGTGCTTTTTACAGGTATCCGATCCGGCCCAGACGCTTTTCGGGAATTAGCCTTCCCTTCATCAGTGGTATCGAGACACCTGTTTGCCTCCGCCTTTTATTTCCAAATAAGCACCAAAATTGTGGAGAACTGGATTTCCATCTAGAGTAAGGGATTTTCTCATGCGTTTTTGTGCATGCGTTTTTCATGCGTTTATTCGATACATGTGCGTTTTTTCTCCTATATATTCCTTTCACCCTTGTGAACATGTGGTATAAACAAATTTGTTATTTATAATTGTCTTGCAGAGTTACGTCGTTTTCAATTTTGTGGTCACACAAGTATACTATCATGGCAAGAAATGGTTATATTTTAACATCCTATTTCAATAGCTATTCTTCGTGCAAACTATAGTATACAGAGTACTTATGAACATTTTAACAATAAAAATATTTCAACAATAAAAAAAATTTAAACATTTTATTAAGATTGTTAAAAATGTTTTTAAAAGAAATTTGAAAATCGAGGATAGATTCGTGATGAATGTTTTAAAATGTCTTTCTAACTTTTAACGGTGTACCCATGTATTTAAATATCTTATTGTAGATAATTTTGATCAATAAGTTGTATGCGTGGCATATGAGCCAAACGGATTTGTTGATGTTCATGAGTGTCCCAACTCAACCAGTGTCCCACTCAACCTCATGGACATCAACAAATCCGTTTGGCTCATATGCCACGCATACAACTTATTGATCAAAATTATCTACAATAAGATATTTAAATACATGGGTACACCGTTAAAAGTTAGAAAGACATTTTAAAACATTCATCACGAATCTATCCTCGATTTTCAAATTTCTTTTAAAAACATTTTTAACAATCTTCAAAAAAAAATTTTGATTGTTGAAATATTTTTATTGTTAAAATGTTCAGTACTCTGTATACTATAGTTTGCACGAAGAATAGCTATTGAAATAGGATGTTAAAATATAACCATTTCTTGCCATGATAGTATACTTGTGTGACCACAAAATTGAAAACGACGTAACTCCGCAAGACAATTATAAATAACAAATTTGTTTATACCACATGTTCACGAGGGTGAAAGAAATATATAGGAGAAAAAACGCACATGTATCGAAAAAACGCATGAAAAACGCATAAGAAAAATCCCTTACTCTAGATGGAAATCCAGTTCTCCACAATTTTGGTGCTTATTTGGAAATAAAAGGCGGAGGCAAACAGGTGTCTCGATACCACTGATGAAGGGAAGGCTAATTCCCGAAAAGCGTCTGGGCCGGATCGGATACCTGTAAAAAGCACCTCTGCAGTTACAAGCGTGGCCACGCTGAGAAAACTGAACTCAAAGGACAGTCGAAACATAATCGGCATCAAGACTCACAGACCGAAAAAATCCCTTCCTCTGTACCAAGCCGGAAGAGCGAAAAGCACGGACGAAACAAACATACACGGAAGTCTCGTCCGAATTCCCGCGACATCTCGGGTAAGCCGGCCAGAAGGGTAAGCGGTGAGACGCTGGCACTGTCCCGCGCCACCCGACCCTCGCTAGAAACGTCGAGGAAGGTAAGAGGACCTAAGTATAAGCAACAAGCTATCAATATATCGATTATAATACATGTGCCAAAAACCACTAATGTCTATTGGAACATATTAATCAAGAGACTGATTCCTCAACGATCTTTGGAATATTCAAGTCTCTGAACATATACATAGCAAACGTTTGGGACATATATCTTCATCTATATGGACTTATCGCTATGGGATTTTAATCAACATTAGCACAATTAACCAGTTGATTACTGTACGAATTAGGAACTATTCCGACAGCAATTGTAACACCTTGTGGACTTTGCCAGACATATGTGGTGGTGTTAGTTTATATGAAATACATACTTTGCACTTGGTTTTTATTGGATTTTAGTGCACTTTACCACATTGTTTTATATTATTTTATATTCTCCTGCTATACACGTGTATATTACTATTGTGTGATTTAATAAAATTTTATCAAATTGCCAAATGAAGTGTGCTCGCCCATCACTATAGTTTGCATTTTTGATTCTACCAAGAGGGTGGGTGTCCCTCTAACTGGGCTAGCAGCACCTGTTCCTATATCCCGTTTGGAGTGAGCCACCATTTTGATTCTTTTATAGACCAAGTTATATTTGACCTGTCCACCACAGTGGACATCGAAATTGTAAATTGAGTGAACAGTGTAGAAATGATAACCCTTTTCAAGCATTTCCTTAATTTTAGGGGTCAGATGTAAGTGGACAGTTGTGTGCTCTATGGCCACATGTGTGTTTTAGGCCTCTTGTGCACAAGTATTGCAGGACATGGGGGCAGACATTTTCATTTTTTTGGTAGTGCAGTGATCCTGTCTATAAAACATTTTTTGCTGTCTCTGTCGGAGTTTCTCTTTAATTTTTTAAAGTGCATGAATCTACCCCAAACGAGGAATTAGCATTCAGATACAGACGCTAATGCTATAGTGTATCAGATGCAAAATCCTCACTAATTGTGAGCAGTCAGCCTGGAATAAGTCCAGAGGATCACAGCGTGGACAGCTGACAGATGTCTAATTTGCATGTATGTATATATTGTGGGGACTCGCTCTGGTAGACAGGATTAGCGGACGCAACAAGTTCTTTGGATCAAACAGTTCAGTGTTTTATTCACACTTTAGGCAAGTGACAAAGCAATCAGTCATATTCAAACAAAAAGTCACCTTGCGATGTTGGTGGTAATTCACACCATGTGGTAACTCTGCCTCAAAGAGTCCTTGCTGATAGCAGCACCAACCTGTTTTCACGCCAAACAGGTAGCAAGCCTTTATCCAGACACAAGGCATCCAGATCCCAACACAGAGACATGGCTTCTGAGCCCAGCTGCCTATTTAAGGACAGCCAGTTGCTTCCAAAACCACTATACTATTACGTCACTACACTTTACCATTATGGTACTACACTGTACTATTACGGCACTACACTAGACTATTATAGTACTACACTCTACTTTTATGCCACTACATTGTAGTATTATGGCACCACACTATACTATTATAGTATTACACTGTACTTCTATGGCACTGCACTGTACGATTACGGCACTACATTTTACCATTTTGGCACTACGCTATACTATTATGGCACTACACTGTACTATAATGGCCCTGCACTATATTATTACGGCACTACACTATATTATTATGGCCCTACACTGTACTGCACTGTACTATTGCGACACTACACGTTACCATTATGGTATTATACTGTACTATTACGGCACTGTGCTATAATGGCACTACATTGTACTATAATTGCACTACATTGTACTATAATGCACTACACTAGACAATTTGGCACTACACTATACTTATTGGCACAGCAACAGCTGGCATTGGCGGTAGCGCAGTAGAAGCCATGGCACCTTAGTTGTTTTAGAGAGAGTCAGCCGGGCTTAATAAATAAGTTTTGAGCCTGTGTACCTAATGCTATTCTGCAAAAGTATTAAATAAAAAATTGAAAATACATATTTGGTATCACCACCATCATTACGACCACTAGAGTAAAATTTACATTATTTATACCCCAGAATGAATGATGTAAAAAAAAAAGCCCCCCCAAAAAACACTTTTTCTGATCACCGGCCCCTCAAGACACAACTGTGTCATCTGAGCTCCCACAATGCACTGCTCCCTGATAACCGGAAATCAGCAGAATTTAGTCAAGAATAGAGAAGAAGACATTGTGTAATTTATAATCTGTGCAAGGTAAAAGTAAAGATGAAATAGGTCAGTCATTTGTGAGGTCACTGTGTGAAATATTGGTGAAAAGTAAAGTCTTTTAAGGGCAGGGCCCTCATAGGGCGATTATGGCACGATGGTCACCCTTAGGGCACTTTCACATGATTTTGTGCTCCTCAAAACTCTGTGTGACATCTGTGATGCATCTGTTTTTGTTTTTTTGTGTTTTTGGAACCATTGACTTCAATGGGTCCATGCTCCAATTTTGTGGCCAAGAGCATGACAGTATCCGTTTCTTGGAAAGCTGTGTGTCCACACACATAGCCTGGATGTTGTTTCTTCTAAGGGCTCATGCACACGACCGTGTGCTGGCCGTTCCGTCCCCAATGCACGGCAACATCCGTGCGGCGGCCGCAGACGTATCCAGACCCATTTAACTTGAATGTGTCCGTGATCTGTCCGCAGCGCAAAAAAGTAGTACATGCACTACTTTTTTGCAGTGCGAAGGCACGGACAGAGAACCCACGGAAGCACTCTGTAGTGCTTCTGCGGGCTTCCGTTCCGTGCCTCCGTTCCGCATCTCCCGGATTGCGGACCCATTAAAGTGAATGGCTCCGCGAGCCGTGGTGCGGGATGCACACAGCCGGTGCCTGTGTATTGCGGACCTGCCGTATGCGGGCCACAATACGGCAACAGCCGGGCAGCGTCTTTGTGCATGCACATGATCGTAGCCTTTTTTTTTGCGGTCAGCACTTTGCGGAACGGAATGTCCGGCGCATAACAGAACAGTCCTACCCTTGTCCATATTGTGGACAAGTATAGAGCATGTTATATATTTGTGCAGATGCCACGGAACGGACAAACGGATCGCATGCTGTCCATATCTTTTGTGGCCCAATTGAAGTGAATGGGTCCGCATCTGACCCGCTAAAAATGCTGATCGGATGCGGACAAAATACACGTTCGTGTGCATGAGCTCTTAGGCAGTGAAAATAATATTTTAAGACAGATTTAACTTCTAGCTGGGTAAATGTCCGTGTGCAGGGCGTCACAACTGCCCTAATGGTGAGCTCCCAACTTTTTCAGAATGCGGTAACTTTTATATAAATACATGTCAGGCTACTTTCGCACAAACTCATCCATTCAGATAATACAACCGCATGCATCCGTTCAGAACGGATCCGTTTGTCCATCAGCTGCGGTAAGAGTTAATGACTCAGTCTCAGACACATTTCTAATCTCCAATGGCACGAGACAAGGCTGCCCTCTCTCTCCCATCCTCTTTGTTTTGTCCTTGGAGCCTCTACTAACTAAAATTAGGATTAACCCTTTAATACAAGGTATTGAAACATCAAAGGTGCATCAGAAAATAGCCGCTTATGCGGATGATACCCTCTTTATGGTTACCAACCCGAGAATTGGAGTGTCTGCATTAATACAGGAATTGGAAGATTTCAGTATTATATCCAACTTCAAAATAAATTGGCAAAAATCTGAAATTTACAATGTATCCGTCCCCCAGAAAGATTGGCAAGAAGTTATTTCGAGTTCCCCTTTAAAACCGGCTCCTACCTCCTTCAAGTATCTAGGCATTAACATCAGCAGACAAATTACTGAATTATATCAATTGAACTTCCTCCCCCTTCTAACGAAACTAGATGCAGACTTCAAGGAATGGGAGAATCTTTTTATATCTTGGTTTGGGAGGATTAGCGCAATTAAAATGATTTCCCTACCCAAAATATTATATACCCTCCAAGCATTACCAATTGACGTTCCTAAACAATTCTACACCACCCTTAGGAAGAAAATCATGGGCTTTATATGGAGATCAAAACACAGTAGACTATCCTATGACACAATAATTAGACCCAAAACTAGAGGAGGCTTAGCAGTCCCAGATTTTCACAAATACCATATGTCGGTTCATATTACGAAATTATTAGAATGGACAGTCAGGCCGGACAGGAAATTATGGCATGATTTAGAAAAAGAAACTCTTCCTCCCAACCCACATTTACTTTTGTGGAAGACCAAAGAATCCGCCAGATCTCCTCAACCCAAAATTACAGATCTTATAACTATGACGTCCTTGAAAATCTGGCATAGGTTAAATAAACGGATTAGCTTTTCACCTGCATACTGTGCGATTACTCCAATAGGCGCATTGATCCCAGCTAGACTGAGAATAGTTAAAGAAAAAGTCTCAGGCATCTCAGAACTATATAATTCTCCTATCATGAACCTTTTCAGTGGACCCACATTTATCTCAAAAGATGACCTTAACATAATTTTTCCGGACCTAGGTTTCACAGATAAAGAGTATATGCATTTTAAAAGTTGCATGTTAAGTTCTGAGGCCTACAGCTCTCTCTCCATACCTATGACACCCATCCAAAAACATATCAATTCCGGCTCTCCAGTCAAGAGACCGATCTCAACCATATATAGCGTAATAAACCACTCTGACCTCCCTCCCTCCTATCTCTCCAAATGGTCTTCTGAGCTAGGGATTACTTTTAACGAAGTAGAAACTAGAGATATAATTTTGAATGCTAGATCAAAATCTGTATCGCCTAAAATCCAAGAGATGCATTTCAAACTAGTATCAAGATGGTATAGGACCCCAGTTTTACTGCAGAGAATGTTCCCAAGCGTATCCCCCTTGTGCTGGAGATGTGAAGATGAACGGGGTACACTTTCACATATTTGGCTGACATGTAAATGTATGAAATTGTTCTGGAAAAATGTTACGGATATTTTAGGTCACATCTTTGATACACATACTGAAATACCACCTAAATTGCTCTTCTTTAGCATCTTTGATCATCGCTCCTCTGACATTAAACATCCCCTCACGCTTCACATACTTAATGCTGCCAAACTCATAATCCCTAGATTATGGAAGGAGAAGTCACCCCCTTCAATTCAAGACTGGCTGAGGGAAATGCACCTACTCCACAATCTAGAGAAATCGAGACTTCTAAGAGAAGACAGGTTACATCACTATCACACGACTTGGGATAGATGGAATTCGTTTATCAAAAGCGATTTCATCGTAAAGTTTCTATAAATCCTTTAGACTTGGAACATAAATATAGTTATGTCAAGCTTTTATATTGAGCCCTGATACCCCCCCTGGCCCTCAGTTTACTCTTACCTTCCCCCCTGTTGTTTTGGTTAGACAAGCTGAAATGGCATATAACACTTATAATTTTCCTACACTTATAAGATGTGTTATCTCACACATAACGTATGGGGTTTTTGTGCCTTTTGTCCTTTGGTTTATTCGCCATATTATAACTGTGTTAATAAGGCCCTTGATCTCCTATAACCCGGAAATAAGTTGTGTTCAGAAGTTATTAATCTGTTTTTATTTAGAGTACATACTCCAGAATAATGAGGTCACTAATAAAGACTCACGTCCTTTACTGACTCAGAAATAAAGAGATTCTTAAGTCGAATTGATATTTACTCATGCTAGCTGAAGGATATGTTCATAATCTGTTACAAGTGGTTTACACGGATATGTTCGTATTATAACACTGACCACTGTTTATATAACTTAAAAATTATAAATGTATTGACATAAGAAATTATTATGCCTAATACAAAATTTTCAATAAAAAGAAAATGTTACACAGAACGGATCCGTTTGTATTATCTTTACCATAGCCAAAACGGATGTCTTGAATACTATTAAAAGTCAATGGGGGATGGATCAGTTTTTTTTATTGTGCCAGATTGTGTCAGTGAAAACGGATCCGTCCCCATTGAGTTAGGGTCCATTCACACGTCCTGTTTTTTTTCATCCTGAAAAACGGTCCGTTTTTTGCGGATCCGTTGTTCCTGAAAATGTTTCCGTATGTCATCCGTATGTCATCCGTTTTTTGCGGATCCGCAAAAAACGGGAACATGTATACATTTCAATTATCAAATAAAGTTGTTTGGATTTCTTTGAAAAAAAATTGAAAAAAAAAAAAAAAAAAAAAAAAAAAAAAAATTTGTTATGTGTTTCCAGGAACGGAATCCGCAAAAAACGGATGACATACGGAATGACATCCGAATGTCATCCGTTTTTTGCGGATCCATTGACTTTGTATTGTACCAGGATCCGATTTTTCAGGACAAGAATAGGACATGTTTTATATTTAAACGGACATGCGGAACGGAACAACGGAAACGGACAGCACACATTGTGCTGTCCGATTTTTTCCAGGACCCATTGAAAATGAATGGGTCCAGATCTGGTCCTGATCTGTTCCTGAAAAAACGGAACAGATCAGGAAAGAAAAAACGGACGTGTGAATGGACCCTTACATTGTGTGTCAGGACGGATCTGGTCTGATCAGGACGTTTGGCTCAGTTTTGTCAGACGGACACCAAAACGCTGCAAGCAGCGTTTTGGTGTCGGCCTCCAGAGCGGAACGGAGATGGAACGGAGCCAAACTGATGCATTCTGAGCGGATCCTTATCCAGTCAGAATGCATTAAGGGCAAAACTGATCCGTTTTGGACCGCTTGTGAAAGCCCTGAACGGATCTCACAAACGGAAACCAAAACGCCAGTGTGAAAGTAGCCTCAGATGTGAGTATTGCATAACCGCCTACGGGCACAAGCCGCGTGCTCCTCAGTCCATTTAATCGCCGTGTACTAGTATAATCCTACTGATTGTGACAGATCGGGTTTCTGCTTGTCACCCCTTTGGATGTGACACATGTGTGCATTATAGGGTGTTAGCCGGGTGTTGTATGTATCTGCTAATCCCTGGATGATCCTGGAATAGGTGTCTTTCCGCAGCCTCTGCAGCAATCTTCCTCCCACACAGACTATATTCAATCTCCTCGATGCTGCATGAGCTGCCATTCGTTATGAACAATTGTTAGTTACGATGAGAAGTAGCACCGCGTCCTCCCACCTGCAGCTGACACCGGGGAAACTTTTATCGTTTTTATGATGGGATTGGGAGTAGAATGGTCCGGCGGCAGCAGTCCGTCACCCGGGAATGTGAGGAGGCCAGAATTTCAGGTGCATGCATTTACAAGATAAACTGGATCAGTGACTGAGGAATTGGCTGCTGGTGACTAACTCTTCGGCTTGTTTTCTTTTAAAGTCTATGAAAAATCTTATGGCTTGGCCAATATAGCCATTACTGATGTGTGGGACACCAAGGGGGTTTGGAGTAAGAGGTCTGGGAGACATGATGGTGGTATGACCTCTATCTTCAGGGTGTGTGGGTTATGTTTTAGGAGGATTAAATTTGGAAGCATTTTTGGGGTTCATTCTCAAGGTTTTTTCAGTCTCCCGCTAAGGGCGGGTTTACACCGCATGATGTCACAGCCGATTGTCAGGAAGGAAACATTCTTTCCTGACAGTCAGCTGCTCGTTCCGTGAAGAAGACCACTGCATTTACATCTTCTTCATAGTATGACAACGAGGGATTGCCACTGCGATCCCTCGTCCCCATACAGAATCATTGTTTCTGGGCAGCGGATCTCTGCTTAGAAAGCACAATCTGCTGCCCAGGAACGCTGATTAATGTGCCTGCACGAACTACAGGATCACTCAATGAACAATAGTTTCGCTTGTTCATCAAGTCATCGACGGCACATGTAGATGGGCAGATTCCTGCGAACGTTCATTCCGATATTCTGCCCGAAAATCGGGCTGTGTAAATCCACCTTAAGGGGCTAATTGTTTTTGATTTTGTGAAGACAGAATGTGACACTTTTCGTGAGTATTCACGCAAGCCAGTAGTGCGCCACGTGGTCAAAGATTTGCTTTACCACAACTCATGTCATAGGTTGCAAAGTTAGGCTACTTTCACATCTGAGGTTTCTCTTTCCAATATTGAGATCCGTCATATGATCTCAATAGCTGAGAAAAACGCTATAGTTTTATCCCCATTCATTGTCAATGGGGACAAAACTGAACTGAAGGGAACGGAGTGCACCAGAATGCTTTCCGTTCCATTCATTGCTTTCCAATAACGCACACAAAAGTGCTGCAGCAGCATTTCTGAGTGCGTCCTGGAGTGTGAAGCAAGATGGATCCGTCATGACACACAATGTAAGTCAATGGAGATGGATCCGTTTTCTTTGACACAAAAGAAAACGGATCCGTCTCCCATTGACTTACAATAGTTTTAGAGATAGATCCGTCAGGCTATTTTAGAGACAATAAAAGGTGCAGACAGTTGTATTATCATGATGGAAGCATTTTTGCTGATCCATGACGGATCCAGCAAAAACACAGATGTGAAAGTAGCCTTAGATGGGCAGAGGGCCTTGTCATGTGAGGTTCAGACGTTTGTAGCAGGTCAACCAGTTGATGGGACCTTTAGGATTGAATAGGGTTTCAAGCACATGTATTTTTGCAATCCCCGTTCAGGTGAATAAGGCTGATTTTCAGTCGCGGAAATTTCTGCGTGTGAGTGCACCCTTACAAGCTGTACTAGTAGGCAGAGTGATATATTAAATAGTGCAGCCAAGTAGGACTGCAGCTACCGATTATTTTTACGATTAATCGAACACTCTAATAAGAAAAAATTTATTAATAGACTGTTTTCTTTTATAAAAACTCATCCTACCCCCTGCTATCTGTCCCCAACACCCTTTGTTTCCCCTGTGCCCAAGTGTATCAGTTCCCCCCAGTGCCATCAGCTCCATTTCCCCAGTGCCTTAAGCTTTCCCCCACCCCAGTGCCTTCAGCTCCACTCCCCAGTGCCATCAGCTCTCTCCCACCCCAGTGCCATTAGCTCTCCCCCACCCCAGTGCCATCAGCTCTCCCCCACCCCAGTGCCATCAGCTCCACTCCCCCAGTGCCTTCACCTCCACTCCCCCAGTGCCTTCAGCTCTCCCCACCCAGTGCCATCAGATCTTCTCCACCCCAGTGCTTTCAGCTCTCCCTACCCAGTGCCATCAGCTCCACTCCCCCAGTGCCTTTAGCTCTCCCCACTCAGTGCCATCAGCTCTCCCCCACCCCAGTGCCATCAGCTCTCCCCCACCCCAGTGCCATCAGCTCTCCCCCACCCAAGTGCCATCAGCTCTCTCCCACCCCAGTGCCATCAGCTCTCCCCCACCCAAGTGCCATCAGCTCTCCCCCACCCAAGTGCCATCAGCTCTCTCCCACCCCAGAACCATCAGCTCTTCCCCACCCCAGTGCCTTCAGCTCTTCCCCACCCCAGTGTCATCAGCTCTTCCCCACCCAGTGCCTTCAGCTCTCCCCACCCAGTGCCATCAGCTCCTCTCCCCTTGTGCCATCGTCTCTCCCCCCTTGTGCCATCGTCTCTTCCCTCTTATGCCATTATCTTTCCCCCCTTGTGCCATCATTTCTCGCCGCTTGTGCCATCATCTCTCTCCCCCTTGTGCCATCATCTCTCTCCCCCTTGTGTCATAATATCTGCTCCCCTTGTGCCATATCGCCCCTAAGGTCTGGCCACACTTCAGTTAAACCACAGACGCACAGTCCGTGAAAGCCCAGCCTGCCCTCCTCCTCCTCCACCCGGAGTGCATAGCGTCATTGGTTGCTATGACGCTGTGCACTCCGGGCGCCCAGCCTTAGTCGCGCCCCCACCCCCTCGGTGTCACCAACGCATGTTTCCAGCAGGGGTGCCGCCAACACTCCATCGTTCCGTGCTGCTCTGGCACTGACATCACACAGCGCGTCAGGGCACATCGTGTGTACGTCATAAGGTCAGTGCAGCTCGGGACAATTAACGTGCTGTGAAGTGTCCAGAGACCCCTGCTGGAAAGCTGAGTATTCCAAGATCATTGCGGGCCCGCTCCGTGGTCACGTGACACAAACGAATCCTCGATGCAAAAAATTTGCATCAAGGATTTTTTTGTGTCGAATCACTCGATTTAATCGAGTACTCGTTGCAGCCCTACAGCCAAGGCAGGAGGGGGCACAGCTGCAAGTGATAACGCATCCCCTACTATTTCACATTAAGACTCATTGGGGGGGGAATTCTCTGCAGGTCCATGTTCTTTAAAGGCTATGGACACCTTTATGGAATTTTACTCATTATGGGCTAAAATCATTTTTTAAGTTGGCGTTTAGTAAAATTTTTCAGCCATTTTTGAGATACAGTGGGTGAAAAATTAGTCTTTTTGCAGAGTATAACTTCTCAGTCCCGTCAGCTGATGGCAAATGTGAAACCTTATCTCTGATCTCCTGACCTCATAAATACAAATTTAAACCATACTCGAATCGCTTTGATAAGAGTTTAGCTATATTGATTGTTTATGAGGTCAGGAGATCAGAGATAAAAGTAGTGTTGATCGAGTACCACCAAAGTGCTCGGGTGTTCGGGTCGAACACCTTGGGATGCTCGGGTCCGAGCACAATGGAAGTCAATTGGAGAACCCAAGCATTAAACCAGGCCCCCCTTGCTCTGAAGAGGGGAGGGTGCCTGGTTCACAGGAAAAGGTCTGAGGATAATTCTGAGGTGGAGGTGGAGGAGGAGGCGGAGGAGGAGAAGTGGGGGTTGGAGCCGTTAACTTAGGTGGTGGCGGAAACGCTGATGGAATTAGGGCTCGCAATCCTTGGCGTCGGTAGCACCTGTGCCATCCCAGGGTACAACTCGCTCCCAGCCTCCACAACGTTCACCCAGTGTGCCATCAGGGAAATGTAGGGTCCCTGGCCGAAAGCACGTGTCCATGTGTCAGTGATTAAGTGGACCTTCGTTGGTCAGTGCACAGGTGATGATTCGAGACACTTGCTGGTGTAAGGCGGGCACGGCACACCGTGAAAAATAGTGACGGCTGGGGAGTAAGTAAAGAGGGATGGCCACCGACATCAGGCTGTTGGAAGGCCTCAGTGTTCACAAGCCTAAATGGCAACATTTCCAGGGCCAGTAATTTGGAAAGTTGCGCATTTAGTGCTATGGCCTGTGGGTTGGTGGCTGGGTATTTGCGCTTGCGTTCAAATGCCTGGAGTAAGGACATTTGTACGCTGCGCTGGGACACGGAAGTGGATGTGGTCGCTGATGGTGCTTGTAAAGGTCCAGGTGCAGGGCAGGAGGCATCCGGGCCTGCGCCTTCGACAGGGGATTGGCCAGCACATAACACAGGGGAAGAGGAGGCAGTGGTGTGACCCGCAGATACAGATTGTGGACCCAGGCGTTCGGCCCACCTATTACAGTTCTTTGATGCCATGTTGTGGTGGTGAGGTTGCTAGTGTTCACACCCCTCCTAATTTTTGTATGGTACAGGTTGCAAATTACAATTCTTTTGTCATCCGCACTTTCCTCAAAAAAGCGACAGAGTGCGGAACACCTACCCCTTGGCAAGGGAGATTTCCGCAAGGGTGTGCTCTGGGGAACAGTTTCGGGCCTGTTTGGTGTGGCCTTCTCCCTTTTGCCACCCCACTGCCTCCTCCAGCATGTTGTGGTGCTGCAGATCCCTACCCCTCTGTACTGCTGTCCTTGATCGGCTTGCCACCTTCCCAGGATGGGTCAGTGACTTCATGGTCCACCACCTCCTCTTCCACTTCCTCACTCTGCTCATCCTCCTGACTTGTTGACCTAACAACAACCTCAGTTATTGACAACTGTGTCTCATCCTCATCATCAACCTCTTGAGACACTAATTGCGGTTGACTTATTAGCAACTGTGTCTTATCATCATCAACCACCTTGTGAAACACTAATTGCCGTTCCCCACCATCATCTTTTTTGTGACTGTGGATGTTCAAGAGTTTGGGAATCAGGGCACAAGATCTCATGTCCCTCTTCAAGCAGGCTTGTCGAGAGGCCCAAATGAAGGAATGGCGCTGAAAAGAGCTCCTCGGAATATCCGAGTGTTGGCAAGACTCTCCATGGTGGGAGGAAGGAGAATCAGGGTGTGGATTGTGTTGACCAGACTCTTGGCTACTGAGACTGGAAGCATTATCTGCTGCAATCCAACCGACCACCTGACTTCGAGAGCGTTGTCCTGCACTGCCATGCAAACTGGGACATGAAGCTAGGTATTGTGGATGATTGTTTTTCTTGTGCTCTGGCAGCAGGCACAGTTTCAATGCGTCCAGGGCCACGGCCTCTGCGTGCACCATCAGCATCACGGCCACTTCCCTGTCCCTTACTGCTTGCCTTCTTCATATAAAATGTTATATATTCTTGAAAGTATGTCACACGTACAGTAGTGTAGGATTTGTAAGTGTATGCGGAAAAAAAAATAAAAAAGGTATTTGGGATGTGGAAACGTCACACAGGAGTTATACCATAGATAATGTTGCTGATGTCAGCAGTGGCTAATAAATTGCTGCTGCCACACACAACAATAGTCCTTAACCACTTCAACCCCGCTAGCTGAAACCCCCTTAATGACCAGGCCACTTTTTACACTTCTGCACTACACTACTTTCACCGTTTATTGCTCGACCATGCAACTTACCACCCAAATGAATTTTACCTCCTTTTCTTCTCACTAATAGAGCTTTCATTTGGTGGTATTTCATTGCTGCTGACATTTTTACTTTATTTGTTAATAATCGAAATCTAACGATTTTTTTGCAAAAAAATTAAATTTGTCACTTTCAGCTGCAAAATTTTGCAAAAAAAACGACATCCATATATACATTTTTCACTAAATTTATTGTTCTACATGTCTTTGATAAAAAAAAAAAATGTTTGGGCAAAAAAAAAAAAATGGTTTGGGTAAAAGTTATAGCGTTTACAAACCATAGTACAAAAATGTGAATTTCCGCATTTTGAAGCAGCTCTGACTTTCTGAGCACCTGTCACGTTTCCTGAGGTTCTACAATGCCCAGACAGTAGAAACCCCCCACAAATGACCCCATTTTGGAAAGTAGACACCCTAAGGTATTCGCTGATGGGCATAGTGAGTTCATAGAACTTTTTATTTTTTGTCACAAGTTAGCGGAAAATGATGATTTATTTATTTATTTTTATTTTTTCTTACAAAGTCTCATATTCCACTAACTTGTGACAAAAACTAAAAACTTCCATGAACTCACTATGCCCATCTCAAAATACCTTGGGGTGTCTTCTTTCCAAAATGGGGTCACTTGTTGGGTAGTTATACTGCGTTGGCATTTTAGGTGCCCATATGCGTGAGAAGTAGTTTGCAATCAAAATCTGTAAAAGATGACCGGTGAAATCCGAAGGGTGCTCTTTGGAATGTGGGTCCCTTTGCCCACCTAGGCTGCAAAAAAGTGTCACACATCTGGTATCACCGTACTCAGGAGAAGTTGGGGAATGTGTTTTGGGGTGTCATTTTACATATACCCATGCTGGGTGAGAGAAATATCTTGGCAAAAGACAACTTTTCCCATTTTTTATACAAAGTTGGCATTTGACCAAGATATTTATCTCACCCAGCATGGGTATATGTAAAATGACACCCCAAAACACATTCCCCAACTTCTCCTGAGTACGGCGATACCACATGTGTGACACTTTTTTGCAGCCAAGGTGGGCAAAGGGGCACACATTCCAAAGAGCACCTTTCGGATTTCGCAGGCCATTTTTTACACATTTTGATTGCAAACTACTGCTCACACATATGGGCCCCTAAATTGCCAGGGCAGTATAACTACGCCACAAGTGACCCCATTTTGGAAAGAAGACACCCCAAGGTATTCCGTGAGTGGCATGGCGAGTTCCTAGAATTTTTTATTTTTTGTCACAAGTTAGCGGAAAATGATAATTATTTTTTTTTTCCTTACAAAGTCTCATATTCCACTAACTTGTGACAAAAAATAAAAACTTCCATGAACTCACTATGCCCATCACAAAATACATTGGGGTGTCTTCTTTCCAAAATGGGGTCACTTGTGGGGTAGTTATACTGCGTTGGCATTTTAGGGGCCCATATGCGTGAGAAGTAGTTTGCAATCAAAATCTGTAAAAAATGACCGGTGAAATCCGAAAGGTGCACTTTGGAATGTGGGTCCCTTTGCCCACCTAGGATGCAAAAAAGTGTCACACATCTGGTATCGCCGTACTCAGGAGAAGTTGGGGAATGTGTTTTGGGGTGTCATTTTACATATACCCATGCTGGGTGAGAGAAATATCTTGGCAAAAGACAACTTTTGCAATTTTTTTATACAAAGTTGGCATTTGACCAAGATATTTATCTCACCCAGCATGGGTATATGTAAAATGACACCCCAAAACACATTCCCCAACTTCTCCTGAGTACGGCGATACCACATGTGTGACACTTTTTTGCAGCCAAGGTGGGCAAAGGGGCACACATTCCAAAGAGCACCTTTCGGATTTCGCAGGCCATTTTTTACACATTTTGATTGCAAACTACTGCTCACACATATGGGCCCCTAAATTGCCAGGGCAGTATAACTACGCCACAAGTGACCCCATTTTGGAAAGAAGACACCCCAAGGTATTCCGTGAGTGGCATGGCGAGTTCCTAGAATTTTTTATTTTTTGTCACAAGTTAGCGGAAAATGATAATTATTTTTTTTTTCCTTACAAAGTCTCATATTCCACTAACTTGTGACAAAAAATAAAAACTTCCATGAACTCACTATGCCCATCACAAAATACATTGGGGTGTCTTCTTTCCAAAATGGGGTCACTTGTGGGGTAGTTATACTGCGTTGGCATTTTAGGGGCCCATATGCGTGAGAAGTAGTTTGCAATCAAAATCTGTAAAAAATGACCGGTGAAATCCGAAAGGTGCTCTTTGGAATGTGTGCCCCTTTGCCCACATAGGCTGCAATAAAGTGTCACACATCTGGTATCGCCGTACTCAGGAGAAGTTGGGGAATGTGTTTTGGGTGTCATTTTACATATACCCATGCTGGGTGAGAGAAATATCTTGGCAAAAGACAACTTTTCCCATTTTTTTTATAAAAAGTTGGCATTTGACCAAGATATTTATCTCACCCAGCATGGGTATATGTAAAATGACACCCCAAAACACATTCCCCAACTTCTCCTGAGTACGGCGATACCACATGTGTGACACTTTTTTGCAGCCTAGATGCGCAAAGATGCCCAAATTCCTTTTAGGAGGGCATTTTTAGACATTTGGATCCCAGACTTCTTCTCACGCTTTAGGGCCCCTAAAAAGCCAGGGCAGTATAAATACCTTGGGGTGTCTTCTTTCCAAAATGGGGTCAGTTGTGGGGTGTTTGTACTGCCCTGGCATTTGAGGGTCTCCGCAATCATTACATGTATGGCCAGCATTAGGAGTTTCTGCTATTCTCCTTATATTGAGCATACGGGTAATGAGATTTTTTTTTTCCGTTCAGCCTCTGGGCTGAAAGAAAAAAATGAACGGCACAGATTTCTTCATTCGCATCGATCAATGTGGATGAAAAAATCTCTGCCAAAAAAAAAAAGGAGGGGAAAGGCGTCTGCCAGGACATAGGAGCTCCGCCCAACATCCATACCCACTTAGCTCGTATGCCCTGGCAAACCAGATTTCTCCATTCACAATAATCGATGTGGATGAATAAATCATTGCCGGGATTTTTTATTTTATTTTTTATATACAAAGTGTTTGCCAAAGCATATGAACACCGCCTCCTCCTCAGCTCATATGCCTCGGCAAACGTATCTTTGACTGTAGAGGAGAAATCTCGTCTTGCGGCGCCGCATACACCGACTTGTGTGTAATCTGACAGCAGCGCAATGCTTCTGTCAGAATGCACATCAGTGCTGCAGCTAGTCGATCGGTTGGTCCACCTGGAAGGTAAAAAAAAAAAAGAAAAAACCAGGCCGCAACGCAATAATTTTATTAACTTTGGAACAGAACATATAAACTTAAACTTTTTGAACTGAACATTAACCTTTTTGCTTACTGGTGATTTTTTTTTTTGTTACCTTTATAGAACAAACTTCTCCTTCCCCATGGGACAATGTGCAAAGCGCAAATCGCCCAAAGATGTGGCGAAGTGCGTTATGCACTTTGTCCCAGGTGAAAGGAGACGTTTGCAGCAGCTCTGTGTGAATGGGCCCTAATAGCCCTGTGTGCCTGTCCTGGTGAGATGTGATCCCTATGCTAGGTGTACCTGTGTGTGGTAAACACTCCCCTAAGCATAGGGCAGGGTGGTCAGGGCAGTCAGGACAGAAATAGCGGGTGTCACGCCTTATTCCACTCCTGCTACAGACACGACATCTTTTTCGGGGTGACGGTTGGGTTGAGGTACCGGCAACGACATTGGGGAAATGTCGCTCGTGTAGACGGCTAACTACACTGGTGGATGGGGCCACGGAACCTCCTGGGTACAGGAGGTTCTCGATGATCTCTTCCTGAAATTTGAGGAAGGATCGTGTTCTCCCAGCCTTACTGTAGAGAACAAAACTATTATACAGAGCCAATTGAATCAAATATACAGACACCTTCTTATACCAGCGTCTGGTTCTGCAGGGAAACTAAATACGGAGACAACATCTGGTCATTGAAGTCCACCCCTCCCATGTGAAGGTTATAGTCGTGGACTAATAGGGGCTTTTCAATGACACGGGTTGCTCGCTCAATTTGTATTGTCGTGTCTGCGTGAATGGAGGAGAGCATGTAAACGTCACGCTTGTCTCTCCATTTCACCGCAAGCAGTTCTTCGTTACACAAGGCAGCCCTCTCCCCCCTTGCAAGACGGGTGGTAACGAGCCGTTGGGGGAAGCCCGCGTGACTAGTTCGCGCGGTGCCACAGCAGCCAATCTGTTCTAGAAACAAATGCCTGAAGAGGGCCACACTTGTGTAGAAATTGTCCACATAAAGATGGTACCCCTTGCCGAATAAGGGTGACACCAAGTCCCAGACTGTCTTCCCACTGCTCCCCAGGTAGTCAGGGCAACCGACCGGCTCCAGGGTCTGATCTTTTCCCTCATAGACACGAAATTTGTGGGTATAGCCTGTGGCCCTTTCACAGAGCTTATACAATTTGACCCCATACCGGGCGCGCTTGCTTGGGATGTATTGTTTGAAGCCAAGGCGCCCGGTAAAATGTATTAGGGACTCGTCTACGCAGATGTTTTGCTCTGGGGTATACAAATCTGCAAATTTCTGGTTGAAATGGTCTATGAGGGGCCGAATTTTGTGGAGCCGGTCAAAAGCTGGGTGGCCTCTGGGACGGGAGGTGGTGTTGTCGCTAAAGTGCAGGAAACGCAGGATGGCCTCAAAATGTGCCCTGGACATAGCAGCAGAGAACATGGGCATGTGATGAATTGGGTTCGTGGACCAATCTGACCGTAATTCATGCTTTTTAGGTAGACCCATGTTGAGGAGAAGGCCCAGAAAAATTTTAATTTCGGAAACTTGGACTGGTTTCGACCGGAAAGGCTGGGCATAATAGCTTCCCGGGTTGGCGGTTATAAATTGTGTGGCATACCGGTTTGTTTCGGCCACGACTATGTCTAAGAGCTCCGCAGTCAAGAACAGCTCAAAAAATCCCAGGGCCGAACCGATCTGAGCTGTCTCAACCCGAACTCCAGACTGGGCGGTGAAAGGGGGAACTACAGGTGCGGCTGAAGTTGGGGACTGCCAATCAGGGTTTGCCAGCACCTCAGGGATTCTAGGGGGTCTACGGGCCCGTCTTTGCGGTGGCTGCGACGGGGTAACTAATGCACGTGCCACCGTACCAGCTTCAACTGCCCTTCTGGTGCTCGCCACTTCACCAGGTTGTACGGCAGTGCTGGTACTAGGTCCAGGGAGGGCTGCGCTGCTGGTGTATGCCTCACCACGTAATCCGACAGCGCCAGCCCCACTCTGCTGCCCTTGAAGCGGATCCTGCGCAACCTGTGGTCTAGCGACACGGGGCCGGGTACGCCTGGTACTATCAGGGACCTCAGCCTCCTCGTCCGAACTTTGGGTCAGAGTGCCACTGCTTTCTACAGGTTCATATTCTGACCCACTAGATTCGTCAGATGAGGGTTCCCATTCCTCATCCGACTGGGTCAGAAGCCTGTAGGCCTCTTCAGAAGAATACCCCCTGTTTGACATTTGGGCAACTAAATTTAGGGGTACTCCCTGAGACTACCCAAGAAAAAAAGCAAGCCTGTCTTACAAATGGGATGCTAGCGAAGTACCGGAGGCCGCTGCGGTTGATAAAAAATATCAAAACAGATATTTTTTATCGCCGCAGCGCGTGTAAATTGAATGTGCAGTGATCAAAAAAAAAATTTTTTTGTCACTGCAGTGGGGCGGGTGTGGGCGAACGCACGTGTGGGCGACCGATCAGGCCTGATCGGGCAAACACTGCGTTTTGGGTGGAGGGCGAACTAAAGTGACACTAATACTATTATAGATCTGACCGTGATCAGTTTTGATCACTTTCAGATACTATAAAAGTACAAATGCTGATTAGCGATACGCGATATAAGGGACTGCGGTGCGGTGGGCTGGGCGCTAACTGATCCCTAAACTACCTAACCAAGGGGCCTAAACTATCCTAAAACCTAACAGTCAATACCAGTGAAAAAAAAAAGTGACAGTTTACACTGATCACTTTTTTCCTTTCACTAGTGATTGACAGGGGCGATCAAAGGGGTGATCAAAGGGTTAATTGGGGTGCTGGGGAGTGATCTGGGGCTAAGTGTGTGGTGTTTGGTGTACTCACTGTGAAGCCTGCTCCTCTGCTGGATCCAACCGACCAAAAGGACCAGCAGAGGAGCAGGGCAGCCATATAACACATCATATTTACTAAAATGATCTGTTATCTGGCCTTTGATTGGATTTTTTAAAAATCATTAGCTTGCCAGCCGCGATCATTGGCTGGCAAGCTGATGACGCGACCCCCCTTGAAGAAATGCCGGCTCGCATTGCGCATGCGCGGGCCGGCTAAGCGCGTCATCTCGCGTCTCGCGTCAGTCTGCCTGCAGCGAATCAGGCGGTCCGGAGGCGGTTAAAAGGACTTTTGGGTCTCTAACAAGTTTTTCAACAAAAAAAATAATATTTCACTCCCTACACTATCTTTCTCTTCTTCAGCACAGCTCTTCCTGACTAACACTGAGCCGAACACTTGTTATCGGGTGCTATATAGCACCCGATGACACATTCTGGCCAGCCAATCACTGTAATGCCAGTAACCAACATGGCTACTGCATTACAGTTAAGGGCAGTACTTACCTGCATGTTTATTGGCTGCTTAGCAGCCAACAAACGTGCAAGAAGGAGATTCGAGCATTGCGCTCGAGCATATGCGGTATTTGGCTGAATACCGCCATGTGCCGAGCATCAAGATGCTCAAGCCGAACTGGTGTTCGGACGAGCATGCTCGATCAACACTAGATAAGAGCCATTGGATCCGTCAGCTGACGGGACTGAGAAGTGATATTCTTCAAACAGACAGATTTTTTTAACCCTTGTATCCAAAAAAGGCTGACAGTTTTTAATAAAGGCCAATAAAAAAAATATTTTTAGCCCAAAAAGAGTAAAATGCAATCATAAAAAAATGCACAAAAGGTGTCCTCTTAAATGGTTCCTTTCACCATGAAAATGCAGTGCAGTCTGCAGGCAGCATGTTCTAGAACAGGAGGAGCTGTGCAGACTGATATAAAGTTCTATGCGAAAACAGAGTCTACTCATTTTGGGCTTAGGAGTCATATGATTGACAACTATCTCTGTATACACACTCAGAGGGGAGAGGCTATCAGTCTCTGATAAGATCGCCCGCATGACTACTGTTCTGTTGCAGATTGCACAGAATTTTATGTTGACAGGTTTACTTTAATACTTTGTAATATATACAGTATACGATATAAGAATTGATTGACATAAAGCATAGTTGGTCGTACACTAGATGATGTATTTGCAGCCGGACGCTTCTGGTTTCAGTGGAATTAGTTGACAATTTAATGTGTATTGGGAAAGACTTGAAGTCTCTTATTGAGAAAAAAGTCTTAGCTTTCCTCCTGACTTCTTATACTTCAGACTAGCTAAGCATGGCCGAACGTGTCTTGTGTCACGGATGTTCCCATGGCAGGTACCAGGAGATCGGAGAGACTGGCAACTTATGGATTAAATTGACAAGTTCACTGTGGATCTTATTGTGTGTGTGTTTTGGTGAATGCCACACCCCTTGCTTCAGGTGTGGCTTGTTGGTAATTTACCTTTCCCATAAGTAGCAGCTTCTCACTCGTGGAGGTGCAGTTAATAGATTTTCTTCCTGCTTTCTAACTAGCTGGTCGGTTGTACTCTGTGGTGCTTCTGGAGTTGCCAGTTTTCTACTTTCAGATAAGTGTTGTCTGTTCTTATTGCTTTGTGTTTGTTATATTCCCTGTTGTTTGTATCTGGGCCTGAGACAGAGACTTCCTTTCGTCCATCTGGGGAGGAATGGGTTGTCTCTGTTCCTAACCTTATTCCAGGGCCTTATAGGGATATAAGGGCCTAGGTATACAGCTTATGAATATTCGTTCCTTCAAGGTCTATTCATATTGTAGGTAGTGAAGGCCCGGATTAGGGTTGTTTAAGAGGTGACCTGTTTTTTCACTACTTTCCAGGCCTATTTACTGTTCCCCTTCCCTCCTGTGTTTAGTGTGGAGTTTTTCCCCCACACTGATCGTGACATCTGGCTGCTCCTTATCTACCTCTATATAAATATATACTACTATATATATATTGTGGGGATTCGCTCTGGTAGTTAGGATTAGCGGGTGCAGCACAGAGGCAAAGTACAAGTTCTTGGTTCAAAACATCAGTGTTTATGCACACATAAAAGCAAAACAAAAATGCAAGTTGCTTGGTGATCGTTCACACACATGAAAAGTTCATATACAAAACAGTCACCTTTTCTCCTGGGTGTTACTTCACACCCTGTTGGCAGTGCTGGCTGGTTTTTATGCTTGGCAAAACCTGGCCTGAAACATGGGGAGTAATCGCCCACCCAGCACTTTGACTACTCCCAGTAAGAGCCGTCCTGGATCAGCTATTACAGCCATACTAAGTATCAAGGTGTCAAAGAGCAACTGCTGCTGACACATAAAAACCGGCTCTTACTCCACCAAGGCCAGGAACCTTGGTGACACATACCTATCATCCACGATGATTCCTTGTACCTTCTTACAATATATATATATTGGTGGTGCTTGGTGGGTGACAACCCACCTGAAAAATACTTTTACTGTAATCCAGTATATTGAGGGTCAGAGAGGAGGTGGATGGGGCTGCAGGATCGCCCCTCGGTGTGTCTGTGAGAGTGCAAGCTGTGAGAGAGGAGAGGGAGCAGCTGATACATTACAGGAGAGGGGAGAAAAAAATACCCAGTTTATGCAGGTTTTATATCTCCATACTCAAGAAAACTAAAGTTATATAAATATATACAGTGTACAGTGCTTGATGGGTGACGACCCTGACTGTCCTCAGTGTTCTGGAGTTCCATCACTGTCACATTGACATTGCTGGTGCTTTAGTTGTGTATGGATCAGAACTATCAGGACTTTGTGTTTCACTGAGTCTTTCTTAAATATCCCAGGCTGCATGTAAGGGAGCTTTGGGAAACCCCTTAATATTTTCGTCCTCCTCGCACCAATTTCTTTGTTGCCTTGGAAACTACAACCGTTCTCCCAGTGACTGAACTCCTGGGGCAGACCAAAGCATCATGTAATGAGCGTGGAGAGGACACTCTCTGACCTCTCTCCACAACTCACTATTCTGTAATTTATCAGAAAGAAGTGGAAATTACAGAGCGCTGCAGCCAGAGTCCCCTTAAAGGGCAATGCCAGACAGCCCCATAGATCGTAGCAGATTGCTAATAATTAGGTATTATGTTAAAAGATACATTCATTTGCTTTTGCTTTTTTTCATGCACTCAGCATGTGGCACTGACCTCTCAGAGCGAGCTCTTCAGCAGAATGCTTGAACTACAGGACCGCCAGAACTACTGTGACTCTTACTCATGGCATGCACTGCCACCGTTTGTATGATATAAGGGTAAAGTGACAAATTGACAGCAGCCCAGTTTACAGCAGCCTGTAGAAACCTCCACAGTCACCTAAAAAAAATATTTTTTACTGTAATCCAGACAGATTGAAGTCGGGGAGGAGGTCGATGCAGCTGCAGTATCTCTCCCTCCGTGTGTCTTGTCAGAGTGCTTTAATAATTTGTAATATATATGATATAGAAATTGGTTGACATAAAGCATAGTTGGCCGTACACTAGATGAGGCATTTGTAGCCAGACGCTCCTGGTTTCAGTGGAATTACTTGACAATTATATATATTAGAGATCGACCGATATTGATTTTTTAGAGCCGATACCGATAATCTGTGAACTTTCAGGCCGATAGCCGATAATTTATACTGATATTCTGTGAATTTTCATTTTTGAAAAAAAAATAAAAAATTCCTACACAAATCTGCTGAAAATGAATATGTTTATTGCTACCGTGTATGTATTTTTTTGGTAAATCTTTCTTTTTCATTTAAACTTAATATTTTTTTATTATTATTTTTTACTAACTTTTAGCCCCCTTAGGGACTAGAACCCTTGTCCTATTCACCTTGATAGATCTCTTTCAGGGTGAATAGGACCTCACACAGTCCCTGCTGCTCTGTGCATAGTACAAACAGCAGCAGGGAACTAACTATGGCAGCCAGGGCTTCAGTAGTGTCCTGGCTGCCATGGTAACCGATCGGAGCCCCAGGCTTACACTGCTGGGGCTCCGATGGGAACTGCCACTGAAGAGGAGGGGAGAGGGGACCCTGTGGCCCCTGCCACAAATGATTAATACTGGGGGGCTTGGGTGAGGGGGGGCACACTGCGCCACCAATGTTTTTAATACTGGGGTGGGGGGGAGGTGCCGCACCTGAGGGGTTAACTGCCGCGGATCCCAGCTACCGCTCATAGAGGTCGGAAGTCGACTATGTGATTCTGCAGCCAGCTCCCGCCTCCTGTATATGAATTCATTGGTGGTGCAGTGCGCCCCCCCAACCCCAGTATTAAAGACATTGGTGGCGCAGTGCGCCCCCGACCCAAGCCCCCCAGTATTAATCATTGGTGGCGCAGTGCGCCCCCCCCAAACCCTATTAAAGACATTGGTGGCACAGTGGCCACAGCCCCTCCCCTCCGCTTGTCCTCCCTCCTCTCATTGGTGGCAGCGGAAGCAGCGGCACAGGGGGGAGGGAGACACTGCTTCCTTCTACCCTGTGCTGCTGAGGGAACACGGATCGCGCTGACAGCCACGCAATCCGTGTTCCCGATTCGTTATCGGAATATCTGCAAAATAGATGCCGATACCGATGTCTTTCAAAATCCTGAATATCGGCCGATAATATTGGTAAAACCGATAATTGGTCGATCCCTAAAATATATATATAGGAGCTACCTAAGGAAGGTCTGTAATTTTAAAAAAATAAAAGGTATGCTTTAAAATGGGAGCAAAGTACTTAAAATGGGTCTGAAAATCCTAAAACCTTATATAATAACCACCATAATTTCTCAGACAACCCAGATCATATGTAAGTAATATTTGGAACTAATATCAGATTACCAAACGTCAAGTACTGATGTAAGGCGGATAGGAGCCAGTATCAAAGTGCAGCACTCTGTTCTGGATCATAGAAAAGGGTCCTAATTGGGGGTGCCCCCTCTATGATGTCTATATGCACTAATAGGGCATTTGGACAGGGTTTTTGCACTGTCACATCCCCCTTAAAGGGATTTTCCAATTTTTATCAATGTTCTTTAAAATATTATTTTATGAAGTTCGCTGTAGTGTATTTCTTTTACCTTTATTACTCTGTATCCCGTTCTGGACCGTGGTCACATGACCATGTCCTTGCAGCTCTTTCTTATTTCCTGTGATGTCATGTCCATGGGTGGGGCAGTGATAGGTGAGTGTCTATGTAACTAGCTGGGTGGGAGGAGCTATAAACTATTTGGGCATTGTTAGGGGCGGTGCTGAAGGTGTGGCAGAGAAAGTAGAAGTGCATCTTGGGTTGTGTTGGATACAGGAACAGGAAGTTCTACATACAGGATGGAAACAAACCAGAAGGATTGGTTTGCATGGTGAAAATGTGACAAGAGAGTCTAAATTGAAAAATAAAAAGCATGTTCATGGATGGGGTAAGCAACTACATGAGCAGATAAATGCCATAGTTATCCTGAAAAGCCCCTTTAATCTTTGTTTTGTGTTTGTTTATTACTTTCATGACGGATAGGCTTAAAGGGCATCTGGCAGCAGATTTGTACCTATGAAACTGTTACATGTGAACTTGGCATCTGAAGGTATCTGTGTTGGTCCCATGTTCACATGTGCCCGCATTTTTTAATATATGCAAATGCGCCTCTAGGAGCAACGGGGATGTTGCCATTACACCTAGAGGCTCCGCTTTCTCTGCAGCTACCCCGGCCTCTCCACTTTGATTGACAGGACCAATCAAACTGCAAAGGGTCTGGCAGTTGAAAAGCCTCTAGGTGTAACGGCAACGCCCCCATTGCTCCTATAGGCTCATTTGCATATATTAAAACTTCATTTTTCTCAGCAATGCGGGCACATATGAACATGGGACCAACACAGATGCCTTCAGCCAAGTTCACATGCAACAGTTTAATAGGTAGAAAGCTGCTGACAGATGCCCTTTAATAAATAAATGATGACTGTTCTTGCTGAAACATGTTATTTATAGCATAAAACAAGAGGAAATGCTCACAGGATAGGAGATGCTAGATGTAAAAGCTAAATTAGTCAATCTGAGAATATCGGCGGCAAGTTATAAATTAACACTTAGAATATTCCCTGACTATATAACCTTGGGAGAGAGAGCTCATATCCTTGCATGGCCTTTGCAGGACCAAAACATTGATGACCTGTTCTTAGGCTATCAGTGGTTAATCGGTTGGGGGTCCAACCCCGGCATCCCGCCAACACTTGAATGGGGCTAATTTACACATATAGATAAGCCCAGCATCACAACCGGTCTGCGCCTATGTCTTAGTAAAAAAAAACTGTAATAGGGCCCTCTGTTACTATGTGCTGTTTATAGTACTGGTGTTTTTCTATGGCAGAGGGGTCTTCAGGTCTGCCCAGGCACCAGGGGTGGGCCACTGTGCCTAAATAACCATTGAAGGGTCTCCTTTATTGATCGATGGGGGTACTGGAACTACATAACTGGGTAGATTTGCAGTTAGGAGCACTGGTCAGCCACGTAACTATGACACAGCAACAAAGACATCTTAAGATTTTGTCTATAATGGTGACTTCTTTGTATTTTTTGGGGTATAACATATTCTTTACATAGAAATATTCATGATCTTATTTTTTATTTGCAGATACTACAGAAACACCTTTGACTGACACTTCCTCGCTCCTGACATCCGTCCTGGTGCCTTTGCTTGTTTGCTTTCTGCTAATTTTGCTGGCTGGCTACCTTCTAAGGTAACAGTGATGGTCATGTCTGGTTAGTGGGATGAAAATACTTCCATATATGACAAAATTCTGTCTACCTGCAGCTACCACTAGAGGGAGCTTAAAAGCTTACTGCATACAGTTTATACATTGAACTCAATAGTAACACAGTATGCAGAAAGTTCCTAAGCTCCCTCTATTGGTGACTGTAGGCAGCCAGCATATTACATCTTATATCTTTCTGTATGGAAGGGATTCGGGGCTTTGTTTCAGAAAAACACTCCAGCTGCTAGAAAGATTTATTGAGAAATTATTCAGCACAGCAATTTAGACCCAGAAACATTATGATAAAAAAGTTTATTCTATAAGCAACTTTAACATGAAAGGTTTGCTGCAATTTTCATTTCATCTTTCATTTTCAGACTTCCTAAAATTCAGTTTGTAATATGCTTCTATTTTCAGATTTTGCTGATGTGGTCTTGTCCCTCTCAGTAATACATGCTGGTTGTGACATCTGTCTACCCTGGATGCTGCTGTCTTCACTAGCTCTCATGTATCAGGACAGCTCTCCTGGACTAATTTAACCTTCTACAGTCCATGAGGGATCTCTTCTCCTCCCTTGTTCTGACTGTCACTAGTACTGAGGAGTGTGTGATCACTCCTTCCCCTGCAAATGTGACATGGGTGCTCTTCTCCCTCTACACCAAGTCTCCATAGCTATACTCTGACAGCCCATGTCATCCGCCCTCCCCGTAGACTTGGATTCTTTCCTCCCTCTCTATTAAGGGAGGGGGAGAGCAGAGAGAGCCATCAAAAATAACAGCATACTGCTAGATCTATGTCATAAACATTAGGACAGTCAGATATGAGAAGGTATTAAACATACTCTACAGCAGCAGAATAGTATTGAATTTCCAATGAGCCTCTGTTCTCAGCAGGAGCTTCCAAATTGAGGAGATTGTAGCGTGCACCTTCATTAGATGTTTAAAAGACCTTACTGATGATCTGTTTATTATAAGGGTATTCAAATGTTCACATTTATGGCATTCCATGGATATTCCACTATTGTCCGATAAGGGTAGATTCTCAAGAATGGGACAGCATTGTGCAGGTGCTTTGAATAGAGAGGAGCTGCACATGTTTGGCGGACACCAGATGGGGCCCTGATCGAGATAGGCTTGGGTCCCAGAGGTGGCACCTGCAATGATCATACATTTATGGCATAACCTGTGGATATGCCATAAATTTCGAGATGAGAATATAGCCCTTTAAACCACTCTTTACTATGCAATTAAAATGCACCATTTCGGTATTGCTGGAGAGTGGACCTTCAGAATAATTGTCTCTAAGGTATCTCAGACAGACGCTGTCCATATAACACGATGCATAGGTTTTGTCTGGATGTACAGTGTCATGGAAAGATACTTACCTTTGGGTGGTTTCCTCCCACTTCTGTTTCCTGTCAAGAATTTGTGAGACAATGTAAAAGGAACCTCCAGACTAAATGAAAAAAGTCTAACTGTGGTTAAAGGCAATATCACACCAAAGCCTCATGCACACAAGCCTATTAGAACTCCATAAAACCTCCAAACTCTGTAGAGAAGTATTACCATTCCTATAGAGGGTTAATCCCATGACTAATGTGAAAAATGAAAATCAGACATCATATAGTACACGGCAATCTGTTTCTAACAAATCTAGAATCAGCCCTGTACCTCACATGGATCCAGAGATCTGCTCTGCTAGATTTCTATCAAGCTGAGAGCTCAGGGGAGTGTCTTTTCTGCTGCAGCTCAGGGGGCGTGTCTCTGCTCTCCCTATCACAGCTCAGGAGGCGTTTCTCAGCTCTCCCTATCACAGCTCAGGAGGCAGTTGAAGGATGAAACTGAGCATGTGCGGCCTTCTCAGTGAGCAGGTCAAAGAAATAAGAAAAAAAACAAACAGCAGGTGGCTCTATACAGATACATTTTATTGAATAACTCAGTGGCTATGCTAATTTTTTTTACTACATGCAATTACAAAAGTATTCAGATTCAAGTGCTGGTTTGAAAACTGTAGCATATTTTTCGTGGGACAACCCCTTTAAAGGGTTTCTACCACTTAGGTGTCACATATTTGGCTGTCAGACACTAGCGATCCGCTAGTGTCTGCTCTGGCCAACCATCCTAATATAATTGCTTTTGGGACGGTGGTTTGGCTAAAAAAACTACTTTTATTAATATGCTAATGAGCCTCTAGGTGCTATGGGGGCGTCATTAGCACCTAGAGGCTCCGTCTACCTTCAGAAACTGCCGCCGCCGAGCGCGTCCCTCCAGCCCGCCCATCTCCTCCTGAATGCGATCCTCGTATGTATTCTGCGCATGCGCAGTGAATGTCTGACCGCTTCCTTGCTCAGACATCTCCACTGCGCCTGCGCGATGACGCCATAGTGCTCCGAGGAACAGGCGCAGTGGAGATGTCTGAGCAGGGAAGCTGTCAGACATTTACTGCGCATGCGCAGAATACATACGAGGATCGCATTCAGGAGGAGATGGGCGGGCTGGAGGGACGCGCTGGGGGCGGCAGTTTCTAAAGGTAGACGGAGCCTCTAGGTGCTAATGACGCCCCCATAGCACCTAGAGGCTCATTAGCATATTAATAAAAGTAGTTTTTTTAGCCAAACCACCGTCTCAAAAGCAATTATATTAGGATGGTTGGCCAGAGCAGACACTAGCGGATCGCTAGTGTCTGACAGCCAAATATGTGACGCCTAAGTGGTAGAAACCCTTTAAGGCACTAACGTTTGCCTTCAATTTCATACAAATTTGAACGATAGATTAAAACGTTTGGTGTGTATTTTGGGAGGTCCAGGATGGTGAGATGCTGTCTGATGGGATCTTTACCCTGTAGTGCTGCTTTAGCTGCCCTTGTTTGGCATACTGTACTTGGGTGCTAACTAATAAACGCAACACAAAAAGTCCATAACTTTAAGGGCATATTTACATGACCTGGTCTTTTTTTTTTTTTTTTTTTACAAACACTCCTGCAAAAAATGCATACTAAATACACTGTAATGGGATTCAACATTGTATGCACATGTGCAAGATAATCATGTGAGGGATGGATATAGGAAGTAAGACTGTATATACTTTTATATAAGAGTCATATAATTTTTTTGGGTGAATTTTTTCGCTGGTGGAAATTGCAATATTTAAGGTATTGTCTGGGTTCAGAGCTGAACTTGGACATATACCCATCTTTACCCCTCTGACCCCGCTGATATGAGCATTGGAGCATTTCATGCTCCGATGCTCTCCTTTGCTCTGCACTGAATTGCGCATACCAAAGTCTTTTTTAGGAAATCCGGTGACGTACCAGCTAGCGCAGCACTAAAACCCGCCCATCAGAGCCGGTGACATCACCAATTACACTGCTTGGCAGTGTAATAATATAAACAAAGAAGCCTTTGCCCTGTGAGATCTAGCTCAGGGTAAGGGAGAGCATCAGAGCATCAAATGCTCCGGTGCTCATATCACAGGGGCCGAAGGGGTGAAAACGTGGGTATGTCCGGGTTCACCTCTGAACCCAGACAACCCCTTTAATTGTAAAATCTGTCTCTGAAGTCAATGGGAGGAATGTATTAACTTTGTGTGCCAGAACAAGTGCAGTTTTGGGCCATATCTTGTTTTTTTTTTTTTGCCGTTTTACACACCCCTCGCTACTTTTGAAAAGAGGTTTAGTATGTAAATGAATTTCCAGCCAGATTGTCATTGCAACGTTTTGAAAAAGTCTCAAAATCTCACCAGCAAGGAAAGGTGGAGTATAGCAACTGGAATCTGGACAGATTTATTGAACATGGCGTGGCATTTGATAGCTTTGGCAACTCAAAGTGAAATCAAAAGTGAAGACAAAGTGAAAACAAAAAGTTGCATCTTAATTCATTGCCCCCAGTGAGTTTTATGAGCTGCTTAAATACGTTAGGATTGTGGGTTTGATTGTCTCAACGCAGATACCACATTATTGAGGTCACACAGAGGCGTAACTATACAGAGTGCAGGTGTCACCCCTCGGCCCCTGCACCTGAGGGGGTCCCATAGACCTCCAATGCTACATAAAATAACACCAGCCAATACCTTATTGCACTATTTCCACGTTTTTGTAAAGTATAAATGTAACATTGTATTGAGAACCTGTGTATCATGGTGTATGCCCACCATTGCAAAATTTCCACCTTTTAGGTGATGGGCCCAAGCGTCACTTAGGCACTGGGGTCCAAGAGCATCCAGCGAAATCTGAGAGGTCACATAATCTGAGCTGGGAAATACGGTATATGCCCTTATACGCCTCTTATAGGAAACATGAAAGTGTTAAAGCTGTGTGGCTGTAACAGGAACTTAACTATAACAAGAACGCGGCTTCCTGCATGTAAGCTGTTGGGAGAAGTAGTTGTCTGCTGCTATCATGCTAAGACACTTGTCCCTCTATATTTCAAGGTCTAGAAAGAGTCGTAAGGCGGACGTGAACTCCGGTGACAAGAAGGTCCCAAATGGAATCTTGGAAGAACAAGGTGAGGATATAAGGTTTACATGATCCCTGTATTACATGGAGATAAGACGGTAAGCCTCATAAAGAACATGTCATGCCTACTTAGTCAGGGCTTAAAGGCTATATTCACACCGTGCTGTCACATTACAAGAATACATTTTTTGGGGCACTCAAAATATTTTGATTATTGATGACATTGATTAAATGTAATATATGTGGGGGAAACGTGAAAAAAATGTAACTTTTTACACCGCTCCCCGTGCCATGAAGATAAGATGTGAACTTTATTTCACAAGTTGTGGCAATTACATCAATACTTTTTTATGTTTTATTACCTTTTCATAATAAAAAACTTTTTTTATAGATAACTTTTTTAAGTGTTTAGGGGAGTTGGCTTTTTTGTGCATATGTTTTCTACGGTATATTTTAGTTCTTCTTACACAGAAGTTGGATGGCATCATGTGGAAATATTTGACATTACCAACTTGACATTTTCATCTTATTTTTTTTCATCCTTAAAGGAGTACTCTAGGATTATACTATTGATGGCGTATTTTTAGGACAGGCCAACAATATCCGATTGGCGGGGGTACAACATCAAATACTCCCACCAATCAGCAGTTTCGGGGTTAATTCACTTCAATAAGGGCAGCCCTGCATAGTGAACGAGCTGTGCAGTCCTGGTGCTGACTTCCAGAATCGGGACTACTGCAGAAATGCTCATTGTTGGGGGTGGAGAGTGCCGGACTTCCACCAATCTGATATTGGTAGCCTATTCGGAGGTTAGGGCAACAACTGTAAAATCCTGGAAAAAAAACTTTAAAGTGTTTTTTCAACATGACAATGTTTTTCTGAATCACAAATTTGTGGCAGTGTGCTCAAAGTGGCTTAAAAACAAGAGATTTGATGCTCACGGATCCACCATTCCACCAATTCTCAAGTCCCCTCTGCTCTCTACTTCTTGCTTCCTTCTCCACACGCAGGAAATGCCTGGGAATTCCCTCTCAGCCAATCACTGCGTGCAGTGGTGACATACCTCAGCCAGTGATTGGCTGACTGGGCATTTCCTGTGTGTCAAGACTGAAGCAGGAAGTAGGGAGTAGTGGGATCCCGGGCAGTGTCGGATGGCAGCAGTAGGGGATCGGTGAGCTATCGGTTCTTTTATATTTTTAAGCCACTCTGAGCCTGCTACCATCAAATGTTGTGTGCTGATAAACCCCTTTAAACCTCTATACACTTTCATTAGATTATAAGCCCTTGCAGGCAGGGTCCTCTCTTCTGGACAGGGTCCTCTCTGCTGGGCAGGGTCGTCTCTGCTGGGCAGGGTCCTCTCTCCTGGGCAGGGTCCTCTCGGCTGGGCAGGGTCCTCTCTCCTGGGCAGGGTCCTCTCTCCTTCTTTACCAGTTTGTAACTCATTTCGTTCATGTTTTTTAGATTATGTATGTATACCCTATGAAATATACACAACCATGGAATGAATGGCGCTTTAATAATGAAAAATAATAATCACTAGGGTGACAATTAGATACAGGGAACAGGTTCATAAGATAAGTATACTAAGGGGCTGTATTATTCTCTTTTTCTTTTAATGCATACCCATTAATGATCAGTGCATCAAGAGGGACCAGGATGCACACAATGAGAGCATAATACCTTTATACATAACACTAGTGAAAACACACATAAAACAGTGCATATCATTTCTAAGAAAAACATATCTGATGCAGAGGAGGGCGACCAAAGTAACAGTGAATGATAGATAGATAGATGAATAATAGATAATTGGATACATACATACATACATATATAGTTTAGATAAATACACTGAATAAAAATATAAACGCAATTTTCGGTTTTGCTCCCATTTTGCATGAGCTGAACTCAAAGATTTTCTACATACACAAAAGACCCATTACTCTCAAATATTGTTCACAAATCTGTCTAAATCTGTGTTAGTGAGCACTTCTCCTTTGCCGAGATAATCCATCCCACCTCACAGGTGTGGCATATCAAGGTGCTGATTAGACAGCATGAATATTGCACAGGTGTGCCTTAGACTGCCCACAATAAAAGCCACTCTGAAATGTGCAGTTTGATCACACAGCACAATGCCACAGATGTCGCAACGTTTGAGGGAGCGTGCAGTTGGCATGCTGGATGCAAGAATGTTTACTAGAGCTGTTGCCCGTGCAATGAATGTTCATTTCTCTACCATAAGCCGTCTCCAAAGGCGTTTCAGAAAATTTGGCAGTACATCCACCCGGCCTCACAACCACAGACCACGTGTAACCACACTAGCCCAGGACCTCCACATCCAGCATGTTCACCTCCATGATCATCTGAGACCAGACACCCAGACAGCTGCAGCAATAATCGGTTTGCATAACCAAAGAATTTCTGGACAAACCTGTCAGAAACCGTCTCCGGAAGCTCATCAGCATGCTCATCATCTTCATCGGGGTCTGGACCTGACTGCAGTTCGTCGTCGTAACCGACTTGAGTGGGAAAATGCTCACATTTGATGGCGTCTGGCACGTTGGAGAGGCGTTCTGTTCACGGATGAGTCCCGGTTTTCACTGTTCAGGGCAGATGGCAAACAGCGTGTGTGGCGTTGTGTGGGTGAGCGGTTTGCTGACGTCAACGTTATGGACAACGAACAGAGGTGCATTTTATTGATGGCATTTTGAATGCACAGAGATACCGTGACGAGATCCTGAGGCCCATTGCTGTGCCATTCATCCACGACCATCACCTCATGTTGCAGCATGATAATGCACGGCTCCATATTGCAAGGATCTGTACACAATTCCTGGAAGCTGAAAACATCCCAGTTCTTGCATGGCCAGCATACTCACCGGACATGTCACCCATTGAGCATGTTTGGGATGCTCTGGATCAACGTATACAACAATGTGTTCCAGTTCCTGCCAATATTCTGCAACTTCGCACAGCTATTAAAGAGGAGTGGACCAACATTCCACAGGCCGCAATCAACAACCTGATCAACTCTATGCGACGGATATGTGTTGCACTGCATGAGTCAAATGGTGGCCACACCAGATACTTACTGGTTTTCTGACCTCCCCCCCAGTACTGACCCCTCCCCCCCCCACCCCCAGTAAGGCAAAACTGTGCACATTTCAGAGTGGCATTTTATTGTGGGCAGTCTAAGGTACACATGTGCATTATTTATGCTGTCTAATCAGCACCTTGATATGCCACACCTGTGAGGTGGGATGGATTATCTCGGCAAAGGAGAAGTGCTCACTAACACAAATTTAGACAGATTTGTGAACAATATTTGAGAGTAATGGGTCTTTTGTGTATGTAGAAAATGTTTCAGATCTTTGAGTTCAACTCATGAAAAATGGGAGCAAAACCGAAAGTGTTGTGTTTCAATTTTTGTTCAGTGTATATTAGAATAGCTAGATTAGATAGATTCATAGACAGTTTAGATAAATAGATTAGATATACAGATTAGATGGATTAGACAGATAGATAGATAGAACAAATGGATTAGGTGGACAGATAACATTGATTAGACAAATAAAATAGATTAGTTAGATAGATAGACAGACAGACAGATAGATAGATAGATAGATAGATAGATAGATGCTGGCTCACTCCCAAGCTTACTAAAATCGTTCCACCATCTGTGGTAGGATTGACAAGAGATGACAATGGGTTTTGTACTACAATGAGAGAAGAGGTTTGGTGGAATGGTGCTCTAAGAATAATTTGAAATGAAAAGAAATTAGGTTATTGTTAATTTTAGATAAATTATGCGTTTGTCAAATTACTGTAGCAATCAATGCCAGGCAGCTGCTGCCAACGCAAATATGATTTAATTGAATGTGAGGATGAAGTATACAGTAATTATTACTAGTTAGTTTCCACGCCGGAATGAATTCATAATCATTCATAATCATTTCCTTCCTCACACATCTATCTATCATATCTAATGATCATGCAGACATACTTGACATAAAGACAAATAAAAAAAAAGGACTATCATTATTTTAGAAAAATCGGGGGTTCATTTTACTAGTAAGTTTATGTAAAGGGATGTCTCATTACAATATTCTCACCCCCAGTGATCAGCTCTTAACTGTAGGGAAACCAGGCAGTAAGTGTACAATTTTCATTCAGCGCCACCACAGGGTAAGTGAGGCATTACACAGTGACCATTCAAATCAATACATTGCTTGTGTAATGCAGGACAGGACAGGTCCTCCAGATCGAGAGACCCTCTCTGTAACCACTGTCCACTCTGACTAAGAGACGAGGATCCTGATCAGAGAATCCTAAGAGGGCTCACGGAATTGTTTTTTATAAACTGGACAACCCCTTGAAGAAGTAGCAGCATTGTCTGTATTATTTAGAGGTTCAGGAAATTTGGTTTAGTATCATAGTTTAAGCATTTTTATCAAGTTGGGATGTGTTAATGTAAGGCATTATTATGTGCTTTGATGGTGTTTTAAGCCCTGCAGATAATACAGGATTATTTGCGCCTTGCATTGCCATCAGACACTGAGCTTTACATGGCTTTGGCCATGACATAACTGATAGTGGTGGACATGGCTCATCCGACTGGTAATCTGTGCTGGTGTCATCCATTAGGATGATATAGGGCACTGACTTCTGCAACTCGGTATCTATATGATGCTTTATCTACATTTCATGTAATATTTACACATTTCATGGATAGTTTGGTCTGTAGATACAGTATTACATTTTTATGTGCATTTTTATCTACAGGACCAAAAATTTCTATTTCACAACACATTTCAGTTTCTATTCCCTAAAAATAGTAAGAAAAGGATGTTTTCGGGGTCAACACAAAGGGGATTTTTTACTGTCAGCAGTAGGACTATGGAACTCCCCAATGCAGGGTGTTATTTGGTAGTATGATCTTTTAATAGTGATTTAGATGGAATTCTTTAGTTATAATATCCCAATTATATCAAAGGAAAGAATTGAAAAAATCCAGTATAAATTATCTTTATTCAGAATAGCAATTAAAAGTCCATAGATAAAATGCGTATCAGAGACCAGCCCCTTCTTCAGTTACACAGGTCCCTGAAACACGTTTTATCTATGGACTTTTAATTGCTATCCTAAATAAAGATAATTCATACTGGATATAGCATGGGTATAAGTGTTTCTTTTATTTTTTCTTTGATCCAATTGATGCCTGTCTGGAGAGGCGGTCAGTTTACTCCAAGTGACGTGGATCGTGAGACCTTTGCTGCTGATCTGTACCCCTGTTGGGGCCTAATCTGTGCTAATATAGTTATTGTGGCTGATGGGAGTATGATCTGAGACTGATGAGAGTATGATCTGAGGCTGATGGAGGTCCTATCTGAGGCTGATGGGGATCTTATCTGAGGCTGATGGAGGTCCTATCTGAGGCTGATGGGGATCTTATCTGAGGCTGATGGAGGTCCTATCTGAGGCTGATGGGGATCTTATCTGAGGCTGATGGGGTCTGATCTGAGTCTGATGTGGGTCTGATCTGAGTCTGATGTGGGTCTGATCTGAGTCTGATGGGGGGTCGGATCTCAGTCTGATGGGGGTGGGATCTCAGTCTGATGGGGGTGGGATCTCAGTCTGATGGGGGTGGGATCTCAGTCTGATGGGGGTGGGATCCCAGTCTGATGGGGGTCGGATCTCAGTCTGATGGGGGTCGGATCTGAGGCTGATAGAGCTTGGGGGTCTGAGGGTCTGATCTGAGGCTGATGGAGCATGTGGGTCTGATCTAAGGGCTGATGGGGGTCTGATTTTGGGGTCTGATTTGAGGTCTAAGGAAGAATAGGGGTCTGATCTGACATCTGCTGAAAAATATTTTTCTTCTTATTTTCCTCTTCCAAATCCTAGGTGCGTCTTATAGTCCGGTGTGTTTTATAGTCCAAAAAAACACCTTACTGCATTGCTGGTAATAGGATTTCTTCTGATTCTCATATTTAGAGTTAAAGGATTTGGGGGGATTTAAGGGGTCTTTTACAGTTATACCTCATTCACCGTCAATGCTTTGGTCAGTGATTTCCATCACCGATTGTGAGCAGAAACCAGGTGCGGCTCTAAACATAGAACAGGTTCGGATCTCTCCATTATACTTCATGTCTGTGGAGGCTCTAAACCTGGTTTTGGCTCACGATCACTGATAGAAATCACTGACAAAAACACTGACGTGTAAATGAGGCTTTAAATGATTTTTTTCTTTATAATTTAGACAACTGGCTGCTGCACAATAGGTTTTTGTTACTTCTTCTGGATCAACATTGCAGGAGAATATGTTGACTGCCTTGTGTTTTTTATTTGTACTATGTTGCTAGGTATCTGGGTGCCATTTTTCTCAAGACTTGTTTCAATGGAGATCCAGTGATTAGTTAGGAGCTGTGAAAATTGGCCCAGTTGGGAAGTTCGATTATCTTAATCTCTAAATCTGGAAAGGTTTTTTACCAAGTTTACCGTATGTGTTTTGCAGTGAAGTTTATTAGCAGATACTTTTTTATATCATACTCACCTTTCTCTGGTCCTGCACTTCTCATTATTCCCAGGCATGAGAGTGGCCGGGAGTGAAGAGAAGTGCAGGAACGGTGAGTACTGCATATGTGACCTTGCAGCCAGAACGCTCCACTTCTGCCACAGATTTTTGTGTTTTCTGCTTACATTTTTTTCATGCAGGCAACAATCCTCTTCTTGACACAGATGCCACCATGCTAGTCAAAACATCCCCATGTCAGCCTTTATCTCACTCCATAAGGGTCCCCCAGAGCTCATTCCATGGTTACCTCCTGCACTCCGGATTGGTCTGGGGTCTGTAGTAAGGAGGGGTCTGTTGTCAGAGGTGGTCTAGTCTGGATTTTTATCAGATTCTGGTCTGGGGCCTGTAATGCAGAGGTATTCTGGTATGGGGGCTATATACGGAGGGAGGGTGGTATGATGTTTGTATGTGGGTCTGGGGCTTGTATACATGAGGGTCTGGTTTGGGGCCTGTATAGATGGAGGATCTGGCTTTGGTCTGTACACGTGGTTTTTATTTTTATTTGGGCAGCATGCTATGTGGTCTCTATTCATTTTGGGATGTACAAAGGGGGTCAACCTGATTCAAATTCAGCAGGAGATTCTTTTGTTTGCACAAAGAAACAAAAAAAGAAACAAAAAAGTGCCAATTGCAAAAAGGTGACAACCGGTTATTATGGAGTGCTTGGGTTGATCACTCCTGGCAAACAGAATGTCATGTCGAGGACAGAGCCCAGGGAGCCTATGCCTGGAACAGAGACCCTCTTCTTAGGGTATATTCACACGTGGCAGACTTGTTGTGGACATTTCATTTGAATGGAGCTTGTAGAAATCCATGCACCTGCTGCAGAAACAACCCCATTCAGATGAATGAAACTAGAATTTCACTTGTAGAACTTTCTGCACCTATTCTTGTCGGAGCGTGCTCCATGTTACCGGAGGGTCCTCCCCTACAGTGCACGCCTATTAACTGTCGAAATTATTATAGTTTTAGTAAATCAGGGATTTCCATTTAGTCAGCGTCACTCATTTACAAGACATACTATTAATAATTCTCCAAGTCATGGGTGCACATGGCTTTGTGAATCATCTGGTCAGTTCCCTTTGCATGGGCCAGGATCCTAGGGATAAACGTCCGGGCGGGGGGGGGGTGCGCTCTTAAATAAATCCTCACTTGGTCATTCATGTAGAACAGGAAATAGGAGTAGGGAAGGAAACGGTGTACTTCCTGACTCCAGGCTCTCTACTCCATGGGTATGTGCAATTTTTTTACTGACAGATTCTAACTGTGACTTGAAAACCAGCAAGGTCAAACGCTTCACACCTCGAGCTTGCAGCATGTATCGCACATCTGAAGTGCGAACCGTATGTCAGGACTATTTTATGTGTATGTGGTCAAAATCTGCAGAACACATAAGAAAACGCACACCATTTTGTACAAGAGTTTGTGATTCTGTATATCTTTATTATATACAGAGCTCTAAATCCAATGTGCAAACATACAGCTGAATGATAATATTCTGGCTGCCTGAAGCCACCTCTAGAGGGCGCCTCGAGCTATGGCTGTGGATTAGCCATGTGCTGCTCTGTTCTTCATGCAAGAAAGGATGGACGTGCCTGCAGTAAATCCCCAGGTCATGCATTGGTTTTGACGGCAGCGAACAGTATCAAACATAGTACAGTAAAAGGGAGAGGTCAGCAACAGGAGGTCACCAGAAATACCGGGGGCAAAGTGAGTGACAAAGTCCAGAGTAAGCTGAGCTGTGGGACCACAGGTGTCAGCAATTCAAGGGCAAATAGAGTAACAAAGTCTTGAACAACATAAATCCAGAGGTCAGAGAGAAGTCCAAAATTCAAAAACAGGGGTTGTGTCATTTCAGCAAATTTATCATGTAGAGAAAGTTAATACAAGGCACTTACTAATGTATTGTGATTCTCCATAGTGTCTCCTTTGCTGGCTGGATTCATTTTTCCATCACATTATACACTGCTCGTTTCCATGGTTACAACCACCCTGCTATTCATCAGTGGTGGTCGTGGTTGCACACTATAGGAAAAAGTGCCGGCCTCTCTGGTGGCCGGCACCATGGCAGCGCACATAGGCCGGTGCTTTTTTCCTATAGTGTGCAAGCACGACCACTGCTGATGGATTGCAGGGTGGTCGGAACTATGGGAACGAGCAGCGCATAATGTGATGGAAAAATGAATCCAGCCAGCAAAGGAGGCAATATGGATAATGACAATACATTAGTAAATAAATTATTAATAATGCTATTTGCGGAAGTGACACAACCCCCTTTAAGGCAAACGGGAAAGAGCAAGGCTTAACTGAGAGAGAGGTTAGAACTCGAGCTGTAATCGGTCTGCAGGCCATCCATTCTGGATGGATGAGCTACACCTACTGCATACTAAATCTCTGTATCACAAAAACCATAGTTGCCAACAGTACCGAATCTGCAGTCACGGCAAATTTGCGGACCACGGGACGGAGCAACGGATGCGGAAAGCAAACGAGGTGCTGTCCGCATCTTTTGCGGCCCCATTGAAGTGAATGTATAGCTTGGAAGAAAGACGAGACAGAGGGGATATGATAGAAACTTTTATATACATAAAGGGAATCAACAAGGTAAAAGAGGAGAGAATATTTAAAAGAAGAAAAACTGCTACAAGAGGACATAGTTTTAAATTAGAGGAAGTATTACTTTACTGAGAGAGTAGTGGATGCATGGAATAGCCTTCCTGCAGAAGTGGTAGCTGCAAATACAGTGAAGGAGTTTAAGCATGCATGGGATAGGCATAAGGCCATCCTTCATATAAGATAGGGCCAGGGGCTATCCATAGTATTCAGTATATTGGGCAGATGGTTCTTATCTGCCGACACATTCTATGCATCCAAACCGCAAATACTGCAGCTCGGATGCGGACCCAAACAATGGTCATGTGCATGAGGCCTTAGGCTAGTTACACTTCTGCGGCTGCGCTCTCATGCATAGAATTGGCCAGGCAAAAACCATTGCGTGCATGTTTTTTTTGTCTGGCCGATTCCTGGCATATTTGCAGGGTAGCGGCCTGCTGGACCCCATTATGTCAATAGGTTCCGGCGGGCAGGTGGCAGTATTTAACAATGCCAATGCTAGATCCAGAGAACTCTGGCTTGCTGTTCTCTGCCGGAGATTAAAAATGAATCTTAGTAAGTATGAAAAAACGGAGCTGCGACCAATGCAGAAACACATTAAGAAATTAATCAGCACATCATTTTTGATCTATGTAGATAAAAAATGGTGTTCAAGAGTGGATATTTCTAGCAGTTTGCAATGAAGGTCTAGTTAGTCTGGCAATATACAATCAGTGCTGACAAACTGGTCAGGGACACACACCCCAACGGGTAACACCCATCTGGACCATCAGCGCAAACAGCTAGCAATTCATTCATAAACTTCTAGCAGGAATAATAGAGGAATGGCACAACATAGGGTCATAAGAATAGATGCTCTAGAATAGTTTTTACATGGGGGAGGCAAGTAGTTACTAAACCAGACACGTCAGGGGAGGCGACAGCTCCTCTTTAACTGTGCAGTGCCCACAAATTTTAGACAGTCTTCCACTTTGAACCAAAAAAGCCCCCTCCATCTGTGCAATGCTCGTAATGCCCTGTGGAATACTATTATATTACCATGATGATCCACGGAGACTACTGTTGCGCAGGAAGGAATGCGCATGGGGAATAATGTAAAGGGTTAATGCGATTATTTCTGTTGAAATACAATTTGCAATGAAAATGATGGGAGAAGAAGAAATTCTTGTGACATTTGGATGGAATAATCACCCTCATATGTTGGAGTTGTTAGCATAGCGCTGCCTGTGTGTGGCCCTTCCTGTTTTTGTAATTACTCTTCTGTGTGAGGGGCATTAACATTTCCAGGAGCTTGTGATAATGACTTGTAAACTGTAATATACCGGCTAATAAGATCTAATGATTTCATCTGTTCACTTCTGAGTCATTCCTGGGTCTGTACAGGGAGCCGCAGAACAGTCATACATCACAGAGATTAGATGTCCACAAAACAGACTTATATATAGCACTTAAATGTGTTGAGAATTAGAGAAGGTGTGACTTTTGGGTGTCACCTTGAAATACACCATCATTATTTTACTGCCTTAAAGGGGTTGATCGGGTCACTGATCAACCCCTTATCATCAATATCAAATCGATGGGGGTTTGACAAATGGCACGGTCCCACCGATCAGCTGTTTCAGACAGCTGCCGATGCTAAAAACTATACAGCAGGCATCCTCAAACTGCGGCCCTCCAGCTGCTGTAAAACTACAACTCCCACAATGCCCTGCTTTAGGCCGATACCTGTAGGCATGCTGGGAGTTGTAGTTTTGCAACAGCTGGAGGGCCGCAGTTTGAGGATGCCTGCTATACAGTGTACAGAGGTGGAAGAGACAGCGCCATACACTGTGTAGTGGCCCTGTTGGGGTACTGCAGTCAGCTCCCATTCAGATGAATGGGAGCTGAGCTGCAGTATGGCAGCGCTGGAGACTACCGTACATAGTAAATGGAGTCTCCGGCTTCTGCTCTTGTATAGTTTCCGGAGCTGCGGCTGCCCAGAAAAGCTGATTGTTGGGGTCATCAATATCTGTAGTCTGGACAACCCCTTTAAAGGAAATCTGTCACCTGCTTCTACTGTATGTAACTGATAGCAATGCCATGTAGTGCTGTCTAACGTGATTAAAACTATACAGTTTTCTGGGTTTTGATCTTTCAGAACACCAGAAACTGAACTTTGGTATGCAAATTAGGCCCAAAATTGCCCAGCAGGGCATCATCAATGATTCAAGGAGCCCAAGACCGCCCCTTCTCTTGTTCCTAGTACCCCCCCTTGGGCCTTCCAGTCTGTCCCCTCCTCTGCGACATCACATATTTCTTTTGATCTTTGCCTGCGTTGTTAGCCCTTCCTTGGTAACATTTTCACAAGCACACTGCCTGCGCAATGACTTCCCTGCAGTGGGCATGGACTCATTGTAGTTAGTGCACATGCGCCGAGAACAGGGAAAAGGGGAGGAAAGGTGGGCTTGGGCTCTGTGGAGAGGTGGGCTTGGGCTCTGGGGATAGGTGGGCTTGGGCTCTGCGGATATGCAGGCTCTGGGGAGAGGCGGACTTGGGCTCTGGGGAGAGGTGAGCTTGGGCTCTGGGGAGAGGCGGGCTTGGGCTCTGGGGGAGGTAGGTTTGGGCTCTGGGGAGAGGCGGGCTTGAGGTCTGGGGAGAGGTGGGCTTTGGCTATAGAGAGAGACTGACTTGGGCTCTGGGGAGAGGTAGGCTTGGGCTCTGGGGAGAGGCAGGCTTGGGCTCTAGGGAGAGGCAGGCTTGGGCTATAAGTAGAGACAGGCTTGGGCAGAGGCGGGCTTGGGCTATAAGAAGAGGCGGGCTTGGGCTCTGGGGAGAGGCGGGCTTGGGCTATAAGGAGAGGCACGATTTGGCTCTGGGTAGAGGTGGGCTTGGACTCTGGGGAGAGGCAGGCTTGGGCTATAAGTAGAGACGGGCTTGGGCAGCGGTGGGCTTGGGCTATAAGGAAAGGAGGGCTTGGGCTCTGGGGAGAGGCAGGCTTGGGCTATAGGGAGAGGTGATCTTGGGCTCTGGGGAGAGGTGGGATTAGGCTCTGAGCAGTAGCGGGCTTGGGCTATAAGGAGAGGTGAGCTTGGGCTCTGGGGAGAGGTAGGCTTGGGCTCTGGGGAAAAGCGGGCTTAGGCTATAAGGAGAGATGGGCTTCGGGTCTTGGCAGAGGCAGGCTTGGTCTATAAGGAGAGGCGGGCTTGGGCTCTGGGGATAGGCGGGCTTGGGCTCTGGGGAGAGGCAGGCTTGGGCTATAAGGAGAGGCGGGCTTGGGCTCTTGGCAGAGGCGGGATTGGGCTATAAGGAGAGGCGAGGTTGGGCTCTGGGGATATACGGGCTTGGGCTCTGGGGAGAGGTGGGCTTGGGAACTGGGGAGAGGCGGGCTTTGGAACTGGGGAGAGGCGGGCTTGGGCTATAAGGAGAGGTGGGCTTGGGCTCTGGGGATAGGCGGGCTCTGACGAGAGGTGGGCTTGGGCTCTGGGGAGAGGCGGGCTTGAGCTCTGGGGAGAGGCAGGCGCGGGCTCTGGGGATAGGCGGGTTTGGGCTCTGGGGAGAGGTCGGCTTTGGCTCTGGGGAGAGGCGGGCTTGGGCTCTGGGGAGAGGTAGGCTTTGGCTATAAGGAGAAACAGGCTTGGGCTCTGGGGACAGGTGAGCTTGGGCTCTGGGGAGAGGTGACCTTGAGCTCTGGGGAGAGGCGGGCTTGAGCTCTGGGGAGAGGAGAAAACTAACCCTTGTCAATCAGGAAGGAGATGTTCGAGCTGGATAAAAATGGCATGAATTTTATATATTCGGTAGTAGGGCTGCTACAGTATGGAAAGTTGTGGTGGCTCATGCCTAAAAAGAAATCTTTAATCCCAATTGTCTTCCTTCAGGCCAGTGGCAGATAACCATTAGATTATTGGTGCGGGGCAGGGATGAGATGGGGAGAAGATGTCTAGCACTGGACATGCACGGTCTGTTACTTCTTCATGGTACACTTTTGCACTCGTAGAGGTCAATGGCTCCTTACCAAAGGCGTTTCTAGCCAGATGGCTGTCTGTCCTTGACGTACAAATAGGACAGAGCAGAGACAGCAACTTTTACAGCACATTAAATGCAAGTATGTACTTAACCCAAGGGCTGATGCTCTAGCCATGTGGATTAATGTAAGGCTACTTTCACATTAGCGTTTTTTGCAGATCAGTCATGGATCTGAAAAAATGCTTCCGTTCCATAATACAACCGCATACATCCGTCATAAACGGATCCGGTTGTATTATGTCTTCTATAGCCATGGCGGATCTGTCCTGAACACCATTGAAAGTCAATGGAGGGCAGATCCCTTTTCTATCGTGTCAGACAATGGATCCTTCCCCATTGACTTACACTGTGTGTCAGGACGGATCCATCTTGCTCCGCACCACATCGCTATGACAGATCTCAATAGCGGAATTGAAAAACGCAGATGTGAAAGTAGCCTAAGATGAATGCTCAGTACAGATCTCAGATCCATTTTTAAAGAGCTGAAATAGACCTGATTTTCACTTTGTATAACCCACGTATAACGTTTTTTGTCAAAAATTTTATTGGATCCCATCAGATGAAAATAGGAAAACTTTCAAAAACAGGAACAGACCAAAAGTGAGAGTAGATGAAAAAAATAACATGGCCAAATAGTAGTAAAGTAGGAAAAGTGTCAAAAATAGGAAAGATCCCTAGAGAGGAAAGTCGAAAAGCAACAAATTGTAACTAAGTATAAAAGATTAACATTGAAACGGAGACCAACAGAACAAAGGAAAGAAATACACTGAATAAAAATATAAATGCAAAACTTTCGGTTTTGCTCCCATTTTGCATGAGCTGAACTCAAAGATAATCCATCCCACCTCACAGGAGTGGCATATCAAGGTGCTGATTAGACAGCATGAATATTGCACAGGTGTGCCTTAGACCGCCCAAAATAAAAGGCCACTCTGAAATGTGCACAGTTTTGCCTTACTCAGAAAACCAGTCAGTATCTGGTATCTAATCTACAGTTGCAAGAAAAAGTATGTGAACCCTTTGGAATGATATGGATTTATGCACATATTGGTCATAAAATGTGATCTGATCTTCATCTAAGTCACAACAATAGACAATCAGTCTGCTTAAACTAATAACACACAAAGAATTTAATGTAAACATTCACAGTGCAGGTGGAAAAAGTATGTGAACCCTTGGATTTAATAACTGGTTGAACCTCCTTTGGCAGCAATAACTTCAACCAAACGTTTTCTGTAGTTGCAGATCCGACGTGCACAACGGTCAGGAGTAATTCTTGACCATTCCTCTTTACAGAACTGTTTCAGTTCAGCAATATTCTTGGGATGTCTGGTGTGAATCGCTTTCTTGAGGTCATGCCACAGCATCTCAATCGGGTTGAGGTCAGGACTCTGACTGGGCCACTCCAGAAGGCGTATTTTCTTCTGTTTAAGTCATTCTGTTGTTGATTTACTTCTATGCTTTGGGTCGTTGTCCTGTTGCAACACCCATCTTCTGTTGAGCTTCAGCTGGTGGACAGATGGCCTTAAGTTCTCCTGCAAAATGTCTTGATAAACTTGGGAATTCATTTTTCCTTCAATGATAGCAATCCATCCAGGCAGTGACGCAGCAAAGCAGCCCCAAACCATGATGCCCCCACCACCATACTTCACAGTTGGGATGAGGTTTTGATGTTGGGTTGCTGTGCCTCTTTTTCTCCACACAGTGTTGCGTGTTTCTTTCAAACAACTCAACTTTGGTTTTATCTGTCCACAGAATATCTTGCCAGTACTGCTGTGGAACATCCAGGTGCTCTTGTGAAAACTGTAAACGTGCAGCAAATTTTTTTGGACAGCAGTGGCTTCCTCTGTGGTATCCTCCCATGAAATTCATTCTTGTTTAGTGTTTTACGTATTGTAGATTCGCTAACAGGGATGTTAGTATATGCCAGAGACTTTTGTAAGTCTTTAGCTGACACTCTAGGATTCTTCTTCACCTCATTGAGCAGTCTGCGCTGTGCTCTTGCAGTCATCTTTACAGGACGGCCACTCCTAGGGAGAGTAGCAGCAGTGTTGAACTTTCTCCATTTATAGACAATTTGTCTTACCGTGGACTGATGAACAGCAAGGCTTTTGGAGATACTTTTATAACCCTTTCCAGCTTTATGCAAGTCAACAATTCTTAATCGTAGGTCTTCTGAGAGCTCTTTTGTGCGAGGCATCATTCACATCAGGCAATGCTTCTTGTGAAAAGCAAACCCAGAACTGGTGTGTGTTTTCTATAGGGCAGGGCAGCTGTAACCAACACCTCCAATCTCATCTCATTGATTGGACTCCAGTTGGCTGACACCTCACTCCAATTAGCTCTTGGAGATGTCATTAGTCTAGGGGTTCACATACTTTTTCCACCTGCACTGTGAATGTTTACATGGTGTGTTCAATAAAAACATGGTAACATTTAATTATTTGTGTGTGTGATAAGGTTAAGCAGACTGTGATTGTCTATTGTTGTGACTTAGATGAAGATCAGATCACATTTTATGACCAATTTGTGCAGAAATCCATATCATTCCAAAGGGTTCACATACTTTTTCTTGCAACTGTATCTGTCTATATATTTAGTCTATCTAATCTACACTGAACAAAAATATAAACACAGCACTTTCCCACTTTCGGTTTTATTCATGCTGTCTAATCAGCACCTTGATATGTCACACCTGTGAGGTGGGATGGATTATCTCGGCAATGGAGAAGTGCTCACTAACACAGATTTAGACAGATTTGTGAACAATATTTGAGAGTAATGGGACTTTTGTGTATGTAGAAAATGTTTCAGATCTTTGAGTTCAGCTCATGCAAAATGGGAGCAAAACCGAAAGTGTTGTGTTTTTATTTTTGTTCAGTGTAGATTTAGTATTCTCAGTGTTCAGTCCAGAAATAGTATCCAGATTAAAAAGAAATTACCTTACGCCATCAGCTGATCACCATGGGTCCAACCTCAGAAACCCTAGTCCATTATTTATTAGTTTTTGGCACTTATATAGCGCTCCTATATTCTGCAGCGCAATACAGACATCAGCATCATTCTGTCCACAATGGGGATCACAATCAACGTTCCCTATCAGTAAGTCTTTGGAGTGTGGGAGGAAACCCATGCAAACACAGGGAGAACATACAGACTCCATACAGATGTTGTCCTTGGTCAGATTCAAACCCAGAACCCAATTGCTTCAAGTCACCAGTGCTAACCACTGAGCCACTGTGCACTGGAGATAGCCAAGCCTGGTCATACATTAGTATTAGATGGTGGCTGTTCCATCCTGAGTGTCCTTCTCACCATGTGCTCTAGTCAGAGTCCCTTTAGGGGTGGTAAACTAGGCTATTTCCCAGGGACCTTGTTTACCAGGGGACCACCGAAAATAGAAACTTCAAGACATATCTAAAAGCACAGAATATAATTTTTTGGTTTATGGTGGTATTCTTTGGGAATTGAATTGCAGTATTATGTTGTAACGGTATGTTAGTATTCAGTGGGAAATATGATTTTGATACTGCATTTTATTTAGATATTATTATTATTTAGCGGTATTATGTTGACTGAATATGGTAGGCTTGTCTTGGCACTATATGGTAGTACTATATGGCCTTAATTTATGGACAAAACTGTCTAAAAATGGAGATTGGGGGCAGCTTTTCTTATTACCAAGGACCCTATTTTCTGCAAAACTAAAAATATATATATGTGGATAAGGGCTGTCATGAGATACTATCTTTAAACTGTCAAGCTTTTTTCCATATTGTATATTTGAAAAAACAATATAATATCACTCACATAGCACTAAATACCAATATTATATATTGACGAATACCTAATATTGATATGATAAATAACTGAGATTCTTAGCCAATATACAGTATTTTGAGCAAAACACATCTGTGCCCACATACTGCTACAATAAAATATTGTATATTTGGTCCATAGAAACCTACAAGATATGTTTGGATTTTTTTTTTGCTAAGCTAATGGATACTTCAGATGTAGTCCAGCAATGTAAATTGCACCTAATATAGAAGAAATATTCATATACTTAATCATTATGTGAGTGGAAGCTCATTTGCAGACAATTTATGTATAAAAAAAAAAAAAAATCCAAAACAGAATTTTTTAAATTCTTAATCTTAGACCCAATACAAATAATTAGTGGATGAAATCTGCAGTAGATGGTTTACTGAGTTTCTGCACGCTGCAGATTTTGTTGCAGACATTTCTGAAACCGAAAATGAGCTCCATTCATCTGAATGTGGTTGCTTTGGCAGCGAGCACATGGATTCCTGCAAGCCTCATTCAGGTGGATGGTCCTGATTTTACATCTGCCATGAGTGAAGGTACCAGAGCATTTTACAGTCTCGCTGCTCGTCTGTCTGCGCTCTGTAGACCATGTCAGCACTTGCTCAGTTCCTATTCTTTTTGCTTAATAAAAAACAGAATTTTTACATGGAATTTTTCGCAAGGCTGCCCTCAGCTTCTCTGATAAGCAAACCTTGAGTGAATTCCTTTAATTCCGAGTGACTGGAAGGACGCACTCTGGTGTAATACCAAACCTTACTGCACTCTGTCAGGACGAGCGTCGCAGCTTGTGCTTCAGCTCTGTGAATGTGGCCTTCTCAACAGGAGGACACTCATGTCACGCCTTCTGCTCTCATGTTTTTGGCAGATAAATTTTAGTTCTCGCATTGGAAAAGGGCAAGTTGTGCACAAACTGCTTTTAATTTTATTAAAGAAAACAGACATGCGAAGAGTTTGGGAGACTGGTCGGGAATCTTTGTTGGTCTCACAGCAACGCGTTTTGAGGCATGGCATAGCCCCCTTTTATAGGTCAAGGGGACCTTACCTTTTCTCTATTATCCACAGCAAAGAGCACTTGATCTGTGAAACCACTTGTGTCTGTGTATTTTTTACATCACCCATTGAATTCAGTGGGTGCCTTGTAGTATTCCATTTTTTACTTTGGGGTCAAAAGGGGCATTCAGAGTGTTGTCCCCAGTGTTAAAAATTGCAGTGGAATTTGGTGACATTAAGTGAGTAGAATGCCTGCTCATATGAAGAGAGAGCTGAGGTCAAGGCTACTAGCAGCACAGAGCATTTCAGGTTCGGTTATGACTGTGTTACACAGACATGAGCTAGGGAAGAAAAATGGAGTCAAGTGAGAAGATGAAGATATCCGATGTAGGATGATATTACGTGAAGTTTTTTATTTTACTTTTTTGCTATGTGATGTCTTGTCTGTTCATTGGTATATTTTTAATATTTTAACAGAGCAGCAACGGGTGATGTTACTGAGCAGCTCGCCCACCGTGGTCAAGAAATACTTCCCGATTCCAGTGGAGCATTTAGAAGAAGAGGTCCGGATACGATCGTCAGACGATGGGAAGCTCTTTCGAGAGGAGTACAACGTGAGTCTGCAGGAGAGAATGCAATGACATTATGCTTATACTGATAAACAGAACTGTCTGTGCTGGAGGAGCGCCAGCCCCGGCTGATCTCCTGATATTACATTTCCTCTTTGATTCTACAGTAACATGCAGAGATAAAGTGAGTTTTAATTTCCCCCTAATTTCCCGAGGGACCCACTGGTAAACATGCTGTTACATCATACATAGCTCCTCTGGACTGCCAATGTGGGCCTGCCAGGTTGGGTTCCTATGGTTTTTGACCATAGGTAGTGTTAGGTGCTTGTTTCCAAACTTTCGCAGCACATATACGTTACAGTAGTCTTGTTTTTACAGGATATCCCTACCTACTGCTAGTCAAAGGGCGGGTTTATGTAGTTTTGTGTGTAAGGAGTTTAACGGACAGTTTTGGGGGTATTCCTGGCCGGAACTGGGGAGACTTGAAATGTCCTGCTTTGGGATTCATATGTTGGAAAATACTGGTTGTAGTAAATGCAGGTAGCAATTTTATTTGGGAAAAAAAAAAACCATTAGGGTAGGGTCACATGTTTTTTGGAGCCTGTTTTGAGGCAGATTTTCCTGTAGGTTTTTCAGCCAAAGCCAAAAGTGGATTCAAAAGGAATTGGAAATATATAGCAATATTCCTCTTCTGGATCCACTTCTGACTTTGGCTAAAAAACCTGCCTCAAAACCTCCTCAAGAAAACTGCGTGAACCTGCCCAAACTAACGTGCATTGTTCCACTTTTATTATTACCAGTGTACAAACCGGATTCCAAAAAAGTTGGGACACTAAAAAAATTGTGAATAAAAACTGAATGCAATGATGTGGAGATGGCAAATGTCAATATTTTATTTGTAATAGAAAGTAGATGACAGATCAAACGTTTAATCCGAGTAAATGTATCATTTTAAAGGAAAAATACGTTGATTCAAATTTTCACGGTGTCAACAAATTCCCAAAAAGTTGGGACAAGTAGCAATAAGAGGCTGGAAAAAGTAAATTTGAGCATAACGAAGAGCTGGAAGACCAATTAACACTAATTAGGTCAATTGGCAACATGATTGGTTATAAAAAGAGCTTCTCAGAGTGGCAGTGTCTCTCAGAAGCCAAGATGGGTAGAGGATCACCAATTCCCACAATGTTGCGCAGAAAGATAGTGGAGCAATATCAGAAAGGTGATACCCAGCGAAAAATTGCAAAGACTTTGCATCTATCATCATCAACTGTGCATAACATCATCCGAAGATTCAGAGAATCTGGAACAATCTCTGTGCGTAAGGGTCAAGGCCGTAAAACCATACTGGATGCCCGTGATCTCCGGGCCCTTAAACGACACTGCACCACAAACAGGAATGCTACTGTAAAGGAAATCACAGAATGGGCTCAGGAATACTTCCAGAAACCATTGTCAGTGAACACAATCCACCGTGCCATCCGCCGTTGCCAGCTGAAACTCTACAGTGCAAAGAAGAAGCCATTTCTAAGCAAGATCCACAAGCTCAGGCGTTTTCACTGGGCCAGGGATCATTTAAAATGGAGTGTGGCAAAATGGAAGACTGTTCTGTGGTCAGACGAGTCACGATTCGAAGTTCTTTTTGGAAATCTGGGACGCCATGTCATCCGGACCAAAGAGGACAAGGACAACCCAAGTTGTTATCAAAGCTCAGTTCAGAAGCCTGCATCTCTGATGGTATGGGGTTGCATGAGTGCGTGTGGCATGGGCAGCTTGCATGTCTGGAAAGGCACCATCAATGCAGAAAAATATATTCAGGTTCTAGAACAACATTTTGCTCCCATCCAGACGTCATCTCTTTCAGGGAAGACCCTGCATTTTTCAACAAGATAATGCCAGACCACATTCTGCATCAATCACAACATCATGGCTGCGTAGGAGAAGGATCCGGGTACTGAAATGGCCAGTCTGCAGACCAGATCTTTCACCTATAGAGAACATTTGGCGCATCATAAAGAGGAAGGTGCAACAAAGAAGGCCCAAGACGATTGAACAGTTAGAGGCCTGTATTAGACAAGAATGGGAGAGCATTCCTATTTCTAAACTTGAGAAACTGGTCTCCTCGGTCCCCAGACGTCTGTTGAGTGTTGTAAGAAGAAGGGGAGATGCCACACAGTGGTGAAAATGGCCTTGTCCCAACTTTTTGGGGATTTGTTGACACCATGAAATTCGGATTCAACATATTTTTCCCTTAAAATGGTTCATTTTCTCAGTTTAAACTTTTGTTCCGTGATTTATGATTATGTTGGCAACTCCACATCATTGCATTCAGTTTTTATTCACGATTTGTATAGTGTCCCAACTTTTTTGGAATCCAGTTTGTATTTGGTACCAATGAAAATTGGAGAGGGAAGTGTGAGCACAGTAGACAGGAACACACAGACAGTAGCTCTAACTGGAACCCAGCCAGCTTTCTCTGCCTACTTGCAGTGCAAGCCCTAGACGGCAAGTCTGCAACTGGTCGACGTTCCATACTCTGCTAGGTGCAGGACTGACACATAGAGAGAAGAAACTACACAAAGACGAAGTTGTACAGGAATGGGTTGGAACCGGGCAGACAATGCAGTACCAAATCAGACGACAGAAGGTAGTCAGAAAAGCCAAGCTGAAGTCAGAGCCAGATGGGAAACACAGTACCAAATCATGAGACAGAGAGTGGTCAAAGGCAAGCCGAGGTCAGTCCAATAAGCAATCCAAACGCATACATAACAGAACTGGGAGTAAAGCTAGTGAGTGAGAACCTATTCCTGGCAATGGTATCTAGCTAGGAAGGGGTTTAAATAGAGCACCAAGTCCCAGGATCAGTACCTGATAGGTTCATGACTCGGCGCTCCATTAGTCAGAACACAGCACACAGGAATAGAGCAGCTGAGCAATCAACCCACTGCTAGTTACTTCCATCACACGCCCGCTGTGGGGAGAAACAGAACATTGCATCCTATTGCTAAGAATGCTGTCCCAGCGCGGTCTCGCCAAAGCTAGAGATCTTGTCGCTGGCGCCCGGACGGGTATGTTTGTGATAGGTAGTCAACAAGAATTACGGCTAATTTATTAAAAGGTGCTCATGGACTGCTGAGCAGCCTTACGGTTGTGCTGTCACGGACGTTCCCATGGCAGGTACCAGGAGATCGGAGAGACTGGCAACTCGTGGGTTAAATTGACAAGTTCACTGTGGATCTTATTGTGTCTGTGTTTTGGTGAATGCCACACCCCTTGCTTCAGGTGTTGCTTGTTGGTAATTTACTTTTCCCATAAGTAGCAGATTCTCACTCTTGGAGGTGCGGTTTATAGATTTTCTTCCTGCTTTCTAACTAGCTGGTCGGTTGTACTCTGTGGTGCTTCTGGAGTTGCCAGTTTTCTACTTTCAGATAAGTCTTGTCTGTTCTTATTGCTTTGTGTTTGTTATATTCCCTGTTGTTTGTATCTGGGCCTGAGACAGAGACTTCTATTCGTCCATCTAGGGGGGGGGGTCAATGGGTTGTCTCTGGTCCTAACCTCATTCCAGGGCCTTATAGGGATTTAAGGGCCTAGGTATACAGCATATGAATATTCCTACCTTCAAGGTCTATTCATATTGATAGGTAGTTAGGGTTGTTTAGGAGGTGACCTGTTCCTTCCCTAGTTTCCAGGCCCAGTTACTGTTCCCCTTCCCTCCTGTGTTTAGTGTGGAGTTTTTCCCCCACACTGATCGTGACATGTGCCACTAATTTGCTCATTTTTCACCTTTGCCTAATAAATGTGTCTTAAAGTCCGCTTACCGCTTGGACATGGACACTTTTTCTGTTATGGAGTAACATACATAGTACCGTAACAGCTGTAAGGCTGGAAGAAGTTATAGATCCATCCCGTTCAGCCTTTTATACTGCAAAGTCGATCCAGAGGAAGGCTAAAAAACATCATCAGGTAGAAACAAATTTTCTTTATGTCCTGGATCAGTGACCCTTCTCCAGTAATCTATTAGTTATAGCTTATAATTTGTGATAAGCAAATTGACTTCCGATAAAACATCTGAAGTCGATTTGCATAAAACTTAGGTCCAATACTGTACGGAGTGAGCACTCCGTACAGTATTAGAATGTATTGGCTCAGATGAGCCGAAGTTATTACTTTGCGAAGTTTAACTTCATAGATTCGTTTTTACTGTAAAAAAAAAACAATTTCCTGAACTCGGGTTCGGTTCCAAGTGCTGGCTCCGTACAGTATTGGACCGAAGTTTTATGCGAATCGACTTCGGATTTTTCATCCGAAGTCAATTTGCTCATTCCTACTTATAATACACTCCAGGTCCCTCTTGAATTTTCTAGTGAGTTCCTTATCACCATGTCCTCTGGCAGACAGCTTCATGGTCTCACTGCTCTTATAGTAAAGAATCCTCTTCTATGTAGGTGGAGAAACCTTCTTTACTCTAGACATAGCGGATGTCCCCTCGTTATACAGTCCTGGGTATATACTTTATATACAATGGGGGAGATCTCTGTATTGACCATTGATATCTTTATACATAGCTATCAGATGTCTCCTCAGTCGTCTTCTTTTTAAACACAATAACTCTAATTTTAAGAAGATAGATGTTGCCTATTGCTTTTACTGAAGACACAACTATCCATGGTGGAGGAGCGCTCGTCACAGCAGATCTCCTTGATATTGCATTTCTTCTTTGATCTTATGATAAAATGCATGGTTCAAGTGAGTTACACAGTCTTTTCTGGCAGCCTTCAGGGTTGTTCCTGAAAGAACAGGAGTGTCACCTAAAATGTCCTGAAGTTTGGAATTCAAAGTATTAACAGTTAAAAGGGGGTTTTCCAGTGCAATTACAATTGGGAGCAGTGGGCTCAGAGGGGCTTAAAAAGAAAAGGATGCATTCGCCGTAGTGTTGACCCACCTCAGCCAGTGATTGGCTGCTTGGGATTTCCTTTGCGTCAAAAGCTGAAACAGGAAGTGGAGAGCGGCATTGGATCGGCAGTGCTGGGAGATCGGTGAGGGAGAGGTGCCGTTCTTTTATGTTTTTAATCCCTCTGAGCCCACTGCCACGAATTTTTATTGCACTTGGAGATCTCCATTAATAAGAAGTTTTTAAGTTGTTTTGCATCTAGTAAAGAAGGTCAACCATTATAATCCAAGAAAAAAATGTAACACTGTACATTGTGTTCCAAATCTACATTATCTCTTAAAGTTTTTTTCTGGGAATGTTAACATCAAGAGAAGGCCCCTAGTTTGCCTCGCCACCTGAAAGTTTCATACTTTCCTGCTTCCCCGGGTCCGATCCCACATGATGGCCCCCTTTCCTCCATCTTCTGGTCCCCGGTTTGTTTCCTTCTGGCTGGACCATGGACATAGTCATGTTGGCCACTGCAGCCAATGACTGACTTCACTGGTGACTTGGCAACGAGTGACAGATGATGTTGGGGGAGAGAAGAATCGGAATGTTCCAAACAGACATATTGATGTATTCCAGCCTGAGGGAGGCCAAGAGGACATCCTTTTGGCCGCCTGAATAGGCGCCAATGGATATGTTTGTTTGTTTGGTTGATAAATGATATATAGAGCAGATTCATGTTTTCTTGTACATGTAGGACCATAAGAGCCACAAGAAATGTGTTTTTCTTCTACAGTCGCTACAATCTGGGAATTTCCAAGGAACATTTGAAGTGGCCAACAAGGAAGAGAACAAGGAATCCAACCGATATCCCAATATCCTTCCCTGTGAGTCTCATCTGTAACGCAGCTTCACTTCCTTATGCTTTCCTTATGGTTGCTTTAGCTAGAAGGTGCTCAGAGATCTTCCATTTAGGCTATATGCACACGAACGTTGTTTGTTTCCGTTCAGTTCTTATTGCGGATAGGATGTGGACCCATTCATTCAAAAAAAATAGAACGTGTCCTGTTCTTGTCCGTTTTAGGCATTGTTACAATGGATCCGCAAAAAAAAAAACGGATGGCATACGGATGGCATCCATTTTTTTTTGCGGACCGCAAAATGCATATGGTTGTGTGCATGTAGCCTTATAAGAAGATGATGTAAATATTATATATATTATATTTCAGTTATTTTTGCAGATTGTCATTAAACCAGACGGCTTCTTATTCAGGCTTATTTGGCTCAGTATGTGCATGGCGTTACCGGATAATCTCCTTCTTCTCACTGTAGTTTACAATTATTATATACTTTTTGCATTGCAATTGCGGTAGACTTCATGTAAAGAAGGGCTGCAGTGTAAAGCACAGTGGGCAGAGCAACAACACTGTACAGACAGGACTCCCTCCTAAGTTTCATTTGTTGATTACAGCTCTGTGGTCGTTTAGCGCAACGACAAAATAAATCGTTTTGTCACGGTGACTGGCAGTGATAGGGTAAAATGGCCAATTCGTCATTTTGTGGTCGCTGCTTCTCTTCCCACAAAAAAACTTAATAAAAAGTAATCAAAAAGCCATACACACCCCAATATGGTATCAATGAAAAGTACAGCTCGACCCACAAAAAAACGAGCCCTCACACAGCTCCACATAACTACAAAAAAGTTATAGGGGTCAGAATATGGCAACGAAAATACTTTTTCAAGGTTTTTATTTTTTTCAGTATAAAAACGCAAGGTATCGCCGTAATCGTACTGACCTGGAGAATGAAAGTAACTTGTCATTTTTACCGTATACGGAACACTGTAAAAACAAAACACATAAAACTGGAATTGCATTTTTTTTCCAATTTCTCCCCATTTGCAGTCTGACACTGTCCAATCAGTGCAGGTAATGTCAAACGCACCCTAATAACAAGGGGAATGTGAAGTCCAGTGTTCGATCTGTTCACACATTTCCAGGAGGAATACAAAAGGGACGGCACGATGCAGAATTATAAGATGCTGGAGAATTGTTGCTTCATGGGAAATACAAGTCTTTACTAAGATAGACAAGTCTGGAGGGGGTGACAGGTCCTATAAGGAGTTATCTGGTAGATGCTTGTTACACGGTGTGTGTAGGTGTTACTGCTAAATAGGGAGAGGTAATTATCCTGGAGTTAGTGATCTGAATCCGTACACGCATTTAATGTTCCTGTCATGAAAAATGTGGAAAACATTCACGCAGTTGGAGCTGGCAAGGTCACAGGAATCCTTCGGGGACTATTCTTCTCGTCTGTGTAAACAGGTAGCAATCAATCTGCAGAAGGCGTCTTAGAATATTCCTCAAACCTCAGAAACGTCAGATCAGTCCTTGAATGTAAGGAATGTAGATAGCGGCGCAGAGGAGATAAGGCCTTGTGCTTATCCCCTCCTTCTATGTCTAATAAGATCTGGATGGTCTGGAGCTGGTTCATCGGGTGATCGGCGGCACATGGGCGATTATCAGGAACGAGAATTTGTGCAAACGTTTGTCCTCCGATAGTGTGAAGGGCCTTAGGCCCCTTTCACGCGACCGAGTTTTTTGCGTCACGCATTGCACCCGCACTGAATCCGGACCCATTCATTTCTATAGGGCTGTTCACATGAGCGGTGATTTTCACGCATCACTTGTGCGTTGCGTGAAAATCGCATCAAGCTCTATATTGTGCGTTTTTCACGCATAGCAGGCCCCATAGAAGTGAATGGGGCTGCGTGAAAATCACAAGCAAGTGCGGATGCGTTGCGATTTTCACGCATGGTTGCTAGGAGACGATCGGGCTGGGGACCCGATATTTATTATTTTCCCTCATAACATTGTTATAAGGGAAATATTAAAATCTACAGAACACCTAACCCAAACCCGAGCTTCAGTGAAGAAGTCTGGGTTCGGGTCTAGGTACCACATTCAGTTTTTTCTCACGCGCCTGCAAGATGCATTGCACTCGCGCAGAAAAAACTGAAGAACGCAACGCAATAGCATACAAAGCTCACCCCACTCGCAGGCAAAATCGCAACGATTTTTCTGCGTCGCATCCTATCCGGCCCTCACACGCGACCCCCATGTGAAAGAGGCCTTACGGCCGATTGCATGTTTTTTTCCAGATTCTCATGCAGAAAAACAGCAGTGTAAGGCCTCATGCACACGACCGTTGTGTGCATCCGTGGCCGTTGTGCCGTTTTCCGTTTTTTTTACGGACCCATTGACTTTCAATGGGTCCGTGAACCGTTGGCCGTGAAAAAAATAGGACAGGTCATATTTTTTTCACGGCCAGGAAACACGGATCACGGATGCGGCTGCCAAACGGTGCATTTTCAGATTTTTCCACGGACCCATTGAAAGTCAATGGGACCGCAGAAAAACACGTTAAACGGGACAACGGTCACGGGTGCACACAACGGTCGTGTGCAGGAGGCCTAAGGCCTCTTTCACACTTGCGTTGTCCGGATCCGGCGTGTACTCCACTTGCCGGAATTACACGCCGGATCCGGAAAAACGCAAGTGTACTGAAAGCATTTGAAGACGGATCCGTCTTCAAAATGCTTTCAGTGTTACTATGGCACCCAGGACGCTATTAAAGTCCTGGTTGCCATAGTAGTAGTGGGGAGTGGGGGAGCGGTATACTTACAGTCCGTGCGGCTCCCGGGGCGCTCCAGAATGACGTCAGAGCGCCCCATGCGCATGGATCATGTGATCCATGCGATCACGTCATCCATGCGCCTGGGGCGCCCTGACGTCACTCTGGAGCGCCCCGGGAGCCGCACGGACGGTAAGTATGCTGCTCCCCGCTCCCCACTACAGTTTACCATGGCTGCCAGGACTTTAGCGTCCCGGCAGCCATGGTAACCATTGAGAAAAAGCTAAACGTCGCATCCGGCAATGCGCCGAAACGACGTTTAGCTTAAGGCCGGATCCGGATCAATGCCTTTCAATGGGCATTCATTCCGGATCCGGCCTTGCGGCAAGTGTTCCGGATTTTTGGCCGGAGCAAAAAGCGCAGCATGCTGCGCTATTTGCTGCGGCCAAAAAACGTTCCGTTCCGGAACGGAAGACATCCTGATGCATCCTGAAGGACGGACTGTCCATTCAGAATGCATTAGGATAATCCTGATCAGTATTCTTCCGGCATAGAGCCCCGACGACGGAACTCCGGAAGACTATAACGCAGGTGTGAAAGGGCCCTTAGGCCTCATGCACACGACCGTATGTATTTTGCTGTATTTTTATGTCGTCCGTGTGCATTCTGTATTTTGCGGAACAGAACAGCTGGCCCCTAATAGTACAGTCCAATCCTTGTCCCTAAGGCCTCATGCACACGACCGCTGTGTGCTTCCGCGTCCGTTCCGTAATTTTTCACAGTTTAGCAGAGGTCCCATTCATTTCTATGGAGCTGTGAAAAAAAAACTGATAGTCCTCCGTTTTTTCTCTGCGTCCGTGATCCGTGATTCCAGTCTGTCAAAAAAATATAACCTGTCCTATTCTTGTCAGTGGAAAACGGAGGATGGACCCATTCAAGTCAATGGGTTCGTCAAAAAAAACGGATGCACAACTGGTATGTCATCCGCATCCGTGTCTGTTTTTTTCTACAAGACCTTGGTGCAATAAAATTACACTTTTCATTAGGCCTCATGCACACGACAGTATTTTTTTGCAGTCCGCAAAAAGGGATTCCGTTGTTCCGTGATCTATGTCCGTTTTTGTTTCCGTGTGTCTTCCTTTATTTTTGGAGGATCTCCAGACATGAAGGAAAGTAAAAAAAAGTCAAGTTTGCCATGCAAATGATAGGAAAAAAACTGACGCGGATGAGCGGACGCGGATGACAATCTTGTGTGCCTCCGCGTTTTCTCACGGACCCATTGACTTGAATGGATCCACGAACCGTTTTCCGTGAAAAAAATATGACAGGTTATATTTTTTTGATGGACTGAAATCACGGACGCGGATGACAAACGGTGCATTAGCCGAATTTTCAACGGACCCATTGAAAGTCAATGGGTCCCCAGAAAATCACGAAAAACTGAACAACGGACAAGGAATGAAACAACGGGCGTGTGCATGAGGCCTAAACCTTCCTTTTTTCCCCTGTCAGATAAAAAAAAAAGGAAGACACAAGGAAACACAACTGAAGCAAAATCGGACACGGACCACTGAAGCCAAATCACTGACAGTGAAAAAACACTGTCCTGTGCATGAGGCCTATTGCGAACAATTATTAGGAACGGACATACGGAAATGGATTGCACACGGAGTAACTTCTGTTTTTTTTTTATGTGGACCCATTGAAATGAATGGTTTCGCATACGGTCCCCAAAAAAACGTAAAGGCACATGTAAAGAAGATACGCTAGTGTGTATGAAGCCTAATACAGTTCCAGCCAAGTGTATGAGATTGGACACATTTCATGTACACGTTGCTTTTTGTTTCTGTTTGGAGATTGACCTGCCTTGCAGATTTTGAAATCCGAAGCATGTCGAATGTTTGTGCGATTTTTCGGGCGGATTTAAACCTTTTCAATGGAAGGGTGAGATCTGCGGCAAAATCGCTACAAAATCCGTAAACACATGCAGATTGCGTACAGAAATCACTAACATTTTGCAGTGAAGGTTCAGATGGGTGTTGAGGATGTGTCCCTATCCAGAGAATGCTGCCAGTGTCAGACCCCCCCAACTGGTAACAGCCAGATGGACCTTTATTGCAAACTGCTAGTAATTAATTTATAACTCCTAGCAGGAATAAGGCTAGGTCTACACGACGACATTTGTCGCGCGACAGATAGGGCACAACTACACTGCAACATTTGTCGTGCAACATTTTGTCGCACCAATGTCGCGCAACAATTTTTATAATGGCAGTCTATGGTGTCGCACTGCGACATGCTGCGATGTGGATGCGGACCCATTCTGTGATCCACAAGATACGTTCCATACCCAAAAAAATTTGACCATGTTCTATTTTATTGCAGTGCGGAGGCACGTACTGAAATCCCATGGAAGTGCTTCGTAGTGCTTCCGATCTGTGCCTCCGCTCTGTATCTAGAGGACTGCGGTCCGCAGTACGGGCACGGGACACGCGGTCGTGTGCATGAGCCCTTAATGCGCCATGTTTAAGCTCTAGAAGAAGTTCTTCCTTCCCTTGCACCACTGACTGTTTCTCTTCTCTCGTCAGATGACCACTCCAGAGTCGTGCTGACAGCAGTGGATGGATCCTTATGTTCAGACTACATTAACGCCTCATACATAGATGTAAGAGCCGACTCTCCCATCTGTTTATTACACGCCACCTTCCTTTCAGACTCTTCTCACTTTCTCGGCACAGCTGACGCATTTCGCAATGTTTGTTCCTTTCTTTTCAGGGCTATAAAGAGAAGAATAAGTTTATAGCAGCGCAAGGTATGAACGTGTGAGGTTTACAAGGCATTGCAGCTCTGCTCTCATTAAAGGGAACCTGTCATCAACTTCATGCTGATCTCACTGAGGGCAGCATAAATTAGTGACAGAAATGCTGATGTCAGCGCTGTGTCACTCATGAGCTAAAAGTAAGTGGTTGCCGAGAACCAGCATCATAATCATTGCAGACTAGGCCTTAAAAAGAGTCCCGGCCACCTGAGAAGAGTCCTGGTTATTCATAATCTCCTGCTCTCTCACCCACCTGCTGAGAGAAAGGGAGAAAACTCTGTAGAAGACGGCCAGTCATCAGCAGCGAGAGCAGGAATTCATGAAAAACCAGGACTCTTCTCAGGTGGCCGGGACTCTTTTCCAGGCCCAGTCTGCAATGATTGTGATTTTGGTTCTCGCCAACCACTTACTTTTAACTTATAAATGACAGACCGCTGAAATCAACTCGCCTGTCTCTACGTTACACTGCCGTTAGTAAGGGCAGCATAAAGTTGATGACGGGTCCCCTATAAAGGGGATGTGTCACCAGGAAATTCACTGTTACACCAGACAGTGTCTTGTAGGACTAGCTCAGCTAAATGTTATTATACCTTTAATTTAGGCTACTTTCACACTAGCGTTTACATTTTCCGGTATTGAGATCCATCATAGGGTCTCCATATCGGAGAAAAACGTTGTCAATGGGGACGGGACGGAATGCTCCAAAAAAAGCATTCTGTTCCGTTTGGTTGCATTCCCGTACCGGAGAGCATGCTGCAGTTTTCTTTCCGTCGTGGCATGCGGAGCAAAACGGATCCAGCATGACCCACAATGCAAGTCAATGGGGACGGATCCGTTTTTTTTCAGACACAATAGAAAACGGATCCGTCCCCTATTGACTTTCAATGGTGTTCATGACGGATCCGTCTTAGGTATGCTAAAGATAATACAACTGGATCCGTTCATAACGGATGCAGGCGGTTGTATTATCAGTAACGGAAGCGTTTTTGCTGAACCCTTCCGAATCAGGCAAAAACGCTAGTGTGAAAGTAGCCCTAGCAATCTGTTTCATTCTGGGGAAAAAAGTACTTTTATCCATTTGCAAATGAGCAGTTAAGTGCACTGAAGGCGGGTCCAAGCCACTCTGTGCACCCTTGCTCCTCCTGCTTCCTCTGCAGCTCCTCCTTCTCCTTATTGGACAGGGCCACATTCCTGCATAGTCATCTCTCCTGTTAGTCATGAAGGATCGGGAGGGGCTGGCAGAGGAAGCCGGAGGAGCGAGGGGGCACAGATTGGCTTGGCAGAACCAAATACCACAGTGCAGCACAAAATACTGCCACCCCCACTGCAGTATTTAAAGGGGTTTTCCAACATTTTGATACTGATGACCTATCCGGGATCCCCGCCGGCACTCCTGTGAGCACCACGGCCTTCTTGCAGCTTACCAAGCACAGCGCCGTACATTGTATAGCGGCTGTGCTTGGCATCGCTCTCAGCCCCCATTCTCAGGATAGGTCATCAGTAACCAAATCTCAGAAAACCCCTTTAACTGAGAACGGCAAGTTTAATTCAGGCGCGCACCTGCGGCTGTCGCATAAACACCCGATGCTTCTAGCATTATTGAATGCTGAGAGGATCACATCATTTTGTACCCGGCTGGCGGCCATGGAGATGGCTCAGGTGGCCCCCCGGGCATCGGCCCACTGGGAAACCTCCTTGTAGGGTCCATAGCCAGTCCGTTCCTTCTTTAATGGAAAGTCTGGGACAACTTATGGCCATGTGTCCTGTGCATTAAATGATGGTGCTAAGCAGGGATGCACCACCAATGAGGCCAGGTGAGGCGATCGCCTCAGGCAGCACCAGGTAGGGGCAAGAGGGGGGGGGGCAGCCAAAGTGCCATGGGCTGAAGGGAAGGGGTTAGGTTAATTTTGGCATTGGGGAGGGAGGGGCGCCATTTCAGTTTTCGCCTCAGGCAGCAGAAAGGCTGGGAATGTGACGCCACCATAATAAAAGTGTACAACAGCTCGATGAGAGTCGTCTGCATAGGGACTCATGCAAATGGTCGTAGGTGTTTTGCAGTTCGCAAATTGTGGATTCGCAAAACACGGATCCCGGCCGAGAGCAAGGCACCATTTTTTTTTTTACTTCTGTAAAAATGTCCTATCCTTGTCCGCGGGGCGCGGAATGGACATATGGATGCAGACAGCACACGGATGTGCTATCCGTATCTTTTGCGGCCTCATTGAGGCGAATGGGTCTGCATCCGATCCATAAAAAAACACGGATCGGATGCGGACAAAAACTTCAAAAACGTATGTTTGTTTGCATGAGCCCTTACAGCGGGTGGCCAGCACAGTTCTCAGGTCAGCGCTTCTCTTCTACTGCAGGCCCCAAGCCAGAGACCGTGAACGACTTCTGGAGGATGATGTGGGAGCAGAAGTCTGCCACCATAGTCATGCTCACCAACCTGAAGGAAAGGAAAGAGGTGAGTGTCCTCTTATCGTTCTCTCTTTTATTGTATGAGGAGGGTGACAAGGTTCAAGTATGATAATAGCAGGCGAGGCCCCAGATAAGGAAGCGCTGGTGTAACGAGAGGCAATGGTGACACATGGCTTCCTGTCATCCCTGCCTCGTCCAGGGTTAGCATCTCTGCTGGTAATTTCCCTGAAGCCACGTGATGTACAGTGGTAGGCCTGACTTTATTCATGTTGCGTTTACCGAAAGTATATTTATTGCAAAGTGAGTCCATTTACAGATTGGTGAATTGATGCTTCAGCAGTGCACCGGGCTTGCGGCTTTTGGGTTGTGTCACCACTAAGGATCAGATTTATTGTACAGATGGTGACATGTGAACAATGTTTGTTACGCTGTTGCCTGATTTAGAAAACAATCTGAGAGTTTATTGTATTATAATATGGCGCCACCTGGTGTTCAAAGAGTATAGCAATGTGCACGCCCCCGATTAAGCTGAGTGCTCTGATATAAGGGGCTGATAGTACTGGGGGTCTCTATCTGATATGAGGGGCTGATGATAGTGCTGGGGGTCTCAATCTGATATGAGGGGCTGATAGTACTGGGGGTCACTATCTGATATGAGGGGCTGATAGTACTGGGGGTCACTATCTGATATGAGGGGCTGATGATAGTGCTGGGGGTCACTATATGATATGAGGGGCTGATAGTACTGGGGGTAACTATATTATATGAATGACTGATAGTGCTGGGGGTCACTATCTAGTAATATAAAGGGTTGAAAGTGCTGCGGGTCTCTATCTGATATCAGGGGCTGATAGTTATGGGGGTCTCTATCTAATATAAAGGGCTGATGGTGCTGGGGGTCTCTATCTGATATGAAGGGCCGATAGTACTGAGGGCCACTATATGATATGAGGGCTGATAGTGCTGGGCGTAACTACCGTATATGATATGAGGGGCTGATAGTACTGGGGGTCACTATCTGATATGAGGGCTGATAGTACTGGGGGTAACTATATGATATAAGGGGCAGATAGTGCTGGGGGTAACTATCTGACATGAAGGGCCGATAGCACTGGGGGCTACTATATGATACGAGGGCTGATAGTGCTGGAGGTCACCAGTATGAAGGGCTCATAGTGCTGGGGGTCTCTATCTGATATGAGGGGCTTATAGTACTGGTGGTCACTATCTGATATGAGATATAATAGTAAGTGATCCCATCAGTACCTCACGCATTAACCTCATGTTTCCCATTATGTGAGGAGGTACTTGATGGGGTCACTATTAATGTGAGCCACATCGTTTTATCAATTTGGACCTCCATGTGTCTCACATTAATAGTAAGTGATCTCATCAAGAACCTCCGTACATAATGGACAACATGGAGTTAATTTATGGGTATTCTAGATTCTGAATGCAAATGTATCTTTTTCATTTATTTTTATTTCCTTGTATTTCTTGTGAATAATGCAGGACAAATGTTACCAGTACTGGCCCGACCAAGGCTGCTGGATTTATGGGAATATCAGAGTTTCAGTAGAAGACGTCATTGTTCTGGTGGACTACACCATCCGAAAGTTCTGCATACAACCTGTAAGTGTTGAGTCCATGTGGACTGAAATGCATTGCTGTACTGTTCACACAATGTGCTTTACTTCTCGCTTTATGGTTTCTGTTGGCAAATGCCTTTTGTTTTTGTAGTGATTTTGGAAGCAATGTTTAATGCAGACGTTGGTTCATGCAGGTTCATGATGGCTGCAAGGCCCCCAGGCTGGTAACGCAGTTACATTTTACCAGCTGGCCCGACTTTGGAGTGCCCTTCACACCCATTGGCATGCTAAAATTCCTCAAGAAAGTCAAATCCGTCAATCCAGCACATGCTGGACCCATCGTTGTTCACTGCAGGTAAGAACCGCCTGACTGTTCCTACAGTGCCATCCACTATATGGGCTCATGCACACGACCATATGTATTGTGTGGTCCCCAAAACACGGATCCGCAAAAAATACGGATGACGTTCGTGTGCTGGCCCCTAATAGAACAGTTCTATCCTTGTTCGTAATGGGGGCCTCAAAGAATGGCATCGAAGGCCACATGTGGCCCCTGGGCCGCAGGTTGTGCACCCCTGCACTAAACTATAGGATATTTTTTATTACGCTTATTTGCTAAATTGTTTAATTTTTCATTTTGGATGCATTGGAAGAAGAACGGAAGGATCATTTTTATTTCAGTTTCCTCCTATGATAATATATGCGACTGCGAAACATATGCTGCCATATGGTAAAAATACCGCAGTCTCCATAGTCTAACATAAAGTCCGAATGTGATTCACATAATATATATTGTATCTCCTCAAGCAGATAGAAAAGTAAACTGTGTAGGGGAAGGGAAGGGCTCACCACAAACTATATTTAACATATCCTCATAAAATAAAATGCAGATATACGACAGGTTATTTTAAGGGACACGACATGACCCTGGCACCTGAACACTGTAACTGTATACCTAGTTCCTGGGTTGTAAAAGAATGGACGTCCTCTAATGGCTGAATGGACGTCCTCTAAGGGCTGAATGGACGTCCTCTAAGGGCTCTATATGAGGCCGACTATCACTGCAGCCTCTGAAAAACTAAATCTGTTAATACTGATCTGCTCCCAAAAACTTTTCCAGATCTAGTAAAGGAGAAACCAACCTATGATAAGAATGTGTGACATACAAAATAGATCTGCAAGGGGCATTCCAATATTAATGATTACATTTATTTATTTAGAGAATAGGATGTTGAACAATTTTCTTATATTCTAATAATCTATTTAAAATGTTTCTTGAGAGACATTTGTTATATCCATACAGTAGCCTCTCCCTAAAGAAAAAAAAAAATTGTATAGTCCATTTTAGTCTAGTACAATGCATCCATAGGAGAGCAGGATAGGACTGAACATGGCGTCAGTCATGTGACCCTCATAAGTATCATGTGACCTGAATTTCAGTTAAAGAGGTTATCCAAAGTGTAAAACATGCCCCTCATATAGATTCGTATTTACACTGCTCCCCGGCACCTGCGTCGCATCCTGATCCCCGCACGGACGCCGCTGCATCTCCCCGTTGTTCAGATCAAAACATCCAGCGACAGGGGCACTGGCCAATAGCAGGCTGCAACGAGGGAAGAGCATCCCTAGCGTCACCCGCGATGCTAGGGAGGCTCGTCCCCATCGCGGCCCGCTATTAGCTGGTCTGCCCATCCCCATCGCTGGATGTTTTGATCCACGCGACGGGGAGATGCAGCGGCGGTCCGTGCGGGGATCAGGAGCTGGGTCCTGGGGAGCGGGATAAGTGCCATCTATCTGAGGGGCCTGGGCATTGGGGGACATGTTTTACACTTCCCAGGTATCTAACAGGTGAATAATAGTGTATTGAGGAGCAGAACATATACAGTATATATATATAGTATTACTATCTACAGCATACAGTGTCTGTATAGAAGCAGATCTGTGTTGTGGGTTTTTTTTTTACACTAAACTTTATTAACAACATGACTTCACCTAGAGACATGCGACCATTTTACAACATCACCTACAGACAGGTGGCCATGTAAACAAAGACAGAAGTTAGTTACTGTAATAACCATAATAAAATCATGTTTCCACCACTAGTCCTATATACTTATCACATGAATGTGTCCTGTGTGCTGACCCAGCACATGTATGTCATGTAACACTGCTGCTTAACAAATGTCAGCGATTATTTGATATAAAGGGTGTCACATAACTGATGCCATGTTTCAGTTAGGCCATGGATACATTACACATAACTGATACATGGGCTATACCATCCTACTGCATATAGACGTCAACCGCCTGATGTAAGAAAGATATGTGTGCAGAATTTTAAATACATCTATATTAGAAAATTGTATGATTCCCTATTATATAAGCAAATAAAAATAAAAAAACTGGAATACCCCTTAAGCTAGAGATAAGTTATAAATTCATATTGCTGTACAACCAGGACACTTCAGACAATTCCTAAAGGCACAGCGACACCTGCTGGTCGGGAGAAGTCTTGCAGTGGGTCAGGCATCCTTGTCCTATTGAATTCAATGTGCACAGTCCTGAGAAGCTCAAGGTCACATACAAACATTGCAACTCTTTATTAAAACCATGGCAACCAAAAGGACATTTTTATGATATTTTCTGTACAGATAAAAGCTCGTGGAGCGCAGTACAATGTGTGAGCGAGATCAGGCATTTCCAATGTGTATATGGCCTGTGCTGCAGGAAGGATGAAGGGCTGGTTATATTTAGGGCTTGTTCACACGGCCGTTGTGGGTCTGTGGACGTATTGCGTCCCGTATACGGCGGGTCCGCAATACACGGTGTTCTGTCTGCGTTTTTTGCGGTCCCATTGAAATGAATGAGTCCGCATCCTATCCGCAAAAAAAACGGAATTGACACAGAAACAAAAAACATTCGTGTGCATGTAGCCTTAGGCCTCCTGCACACGACCATTTTTTTTTTCCGTTTACTGGCCGTTTTTTGCGTTCCGTATACGGTTCGTATGCGGAACTATTTATTTAAATGGTTCCGCTAAAAAAAACGGAATGTACTCCTTATGCATTCCGTTTCCGTATTTCCTTTCCGTTGAAAGATAGAACATGTCCTATTATTGCCCGCAAATCACGTTCCGTGGCTCCATTCAAGTCAATGGGTCCGCAAAAAAAAGGAACACATACGGAAATGCATCCGTATGTCTTCCGTATCTGTTCCGTTTTTGCGGAACAATCTATTGAAAATGTTATGCCCTTCTTTCTGCCCAAGGGGTAGTGTTTCAGCTCCACTTGCGCCCAGCCAGCATCAGCCCAACCGCCGTTTTGAAGCGCCGCCCAGCTCATCAATATTCACTTTGCTGGGCGGCTTCTGCTGTCCCCGACGTTCCGAGATCCCATAGCTTTCCACTGGGCATGCACGGGATCTCGGAACGTCAGGGACAGCAGAAGCCGCCCATCGAAGTGAATATTGATGAGCTGGGCGGCGCTTCAAAACGGCGGTTGGGCTGATGCTGGCTGGGCGCAAGTGGAGCTGAAACACTACCCCTTGGGCAGAAAGAAGAGCGATTCTATCAGGTTATAAAACATGAGTTTACTGTATTTATAAGGTGCACAGGGGGGATACTTATATGATTTGAATACACATTAGAAGACCTGTGCAGTCATCTATATAGCGAAATATGCTTATTGGGCCTGTCAGTGTCCCTTTAAAGACGTGTTTTATAGCATCTGCTTCTGAGTGCCATTTCTTGCTGAACGTTTTGTACCGTCAATCTAATCATACGTTTCCAAGAGGAATAACAGAGCAACTGCACAACAGAGAATTATATTGGGTTTTATCTCTTGCAAGTATTTACTAAAACAGACATATCAGGAGAGATTTGTGAAAGAAAGAAAAAGACTAGATTTTAAGTGCTAAAGGGGTTTCCCAGGCCCCTGATAGGGATAACCTCAGGATAGGTCATTAATATCCGATTGGTGAGGGTCCGACACCTGCCCCCCCCCCCCCCCCCACACTGATCAGCTGTTCCCTGCAGCCCCTGGGCACTGGCACTGACAGTTTGAATAGAACAGGGAGCACAGTGCTGTTCTAAGTATAGTGGCCGTGCTGGGTACTGCAGCTCAGTTCCCATTGAAATGAATGGTAACCCGGCATGGCCACTACACTTTAAATGGAGCTGTGCTTCCTTTATTATTCACAGTGCTAGCTCCATTGCCAGGGGCTGCAGGGAACAGCTGATCAGTGGGGGTGTGGGGTGTTGGACCCTTACCAATCGATTATTAATGACTTATCCTCATGATAACTCATCAATATCAAGAGCCCAAAAAGCCCCTTTTAAAACAGAATTCAGTGTCTGATTATTCTGAGTTCTGTGGTTAGTAGTTTGTGCAGTAATAATGCAATAAAGCAAAGGGAGGTGAAAAAATTCAGTGTAATAGTTCAGCTAAGGACACACTAGTGAAAACGTGTAAAGTAAAATGAACAGAAAAAAAAAGGAAGCTGAAAACAGGTCACGTAAATAACTTCCCTGCAGATGGGGTTAAAAGAAGTTGTGGTTTTTTTTATGTATTGCGCAACCACACCACCTACTGGCTGAATGTGAGTAATGCATCTTTCAGGCTTTTACACTGACAGTGGATTACCAGATACTGTATGTATGAGAGAATAAAGCTGGGGCTACACATCGCATGACTGAGGATCGCAGTGTAGCAGTGCAGCCACAGAAAGGGAAGAGGTCGCAACGCGACCACAACCCCAGAATCGCAAAGAATCCAACCTTGCTGGTATTTTTGCAATTTTGGGGTCATGGTCGAGGTGCTGCACTGCTACACTGAGATCCTTGCACCCCTCGCGCCCAAGGTCGCTGAGTAGCTTCAGCCTTAACCCCTTCCTGCCATACGCCATGTAGGTAGTTAGCCCACATGTACAGCGCTGTGATGGTGCGGGCTCATAGCGGTGCCTGCACCATTACTGGCAGGTGCCTGCAGTATTATGCAGCTGGCACACAACTGTCACTGCCAGGATTGGCTTTAAATCCAATCCCGGCAGTTTAACACTTTAGATGCCTGAGAGCGCTGTACTCAGCTATCTCCAGCAGTCCCATAGAGATGAATAGAGGGGCAGTGCGCATGGCCGATCTGTCACTCCATTCATTTCTGTTTCCCTGCGAGGTACGGAGCCCCTCCCTGTACTCATGATGGGTGGGGTCCCAGAGGTTTTGTGAATAGGGGATAACTTTAAATACTCCTTTAAGTGTTAAAGGGTTAGTTGGTGTGGACCCATAGGATCACGTTTATTTCACAGTCTGTGCTGTTCTCTGTATTTCAGCGCCGGTGTTGGCCGGACAGGCACATTCATGGTCATAGACGCTATTATAGACATGATGAACGAAGAAAAGAAGGTCGACGTTTTTGATTTTGTTTTGAAAATCCGTGGTCAACGCCCCCAAATGGTCCAAACTGATGTAAGAGAAATGGGTAACAATATGGATGCAGCCTATGTGCCATCACTAAAATGTTATATTCTGTGGTCCCTAACAGGTATCTAGCTCACCAGCTGTTGCAAAACTACAACTCTCATCAGGCCCCTGCAGCTGCTCGGACATAATGGGAGTTGTAATATTGCATCATCGGGGGGGTTGGGGGCACAAGTTGGAGACCACTTCTGTATACACAATGACATAGCGGTCCCCTATATTGGCGTGCGCAGAGACTGCACTTGGCTTGCAGTATACATAGTGGCCATCTGACACAGTACAGTAGATACCGTATGCATGTTGAGCACTTAAAGGGGCGGTCATCACTGTCAATCCCTGGGCCGTCATTGTTTTCTTAATGGGGGAAAAACAGCAGCAAGTCCGCAACAAAGGGCATATAAAGCCTGTTTCTTTAATGTGAACACCACGTTGATTTTGACAGGGCTCCAGCTTTGCTTTTCTGATACAAGTCCCCTTCGTAGACAGAGTTGAATGAGGAACTCCAGGCTTTTTGCAGCCACCACTAGAGGGCGCTTACTGCCTACTGTTTTATAAGTTCAATGTATCCACAGAATGTGGTAAGCTCCAAGCTGCCCCTAGTGGTGGCTACAGGAAGTAAGTTATCATGATCGAAATTTTGGTTTCAGGTTGTGTGATCATTTTTAAAAAAAAATTAATGCTTTTGGCTAGAGATATTATTCAGGTTTTTTTTTTAACACTGCCACCTACTAGACTAAAATTGCTTCTCTAAAAAAAAAGGTTGCAATCGATACAGCTAATTGACATAGCTAACCTGCTTTCAAAAAGTTGTGTAAAATCACGAAAAGTTGCAACTCTATGTGCAAAAATGAAGTACGCCAAAATTCCCCTTATGTCTGTGCAGGGGATTTGGAACTTCTTCACTCCGTATGGCTTTAGAGTTTTTTTTACGGATTCTGCTGCAGTTCCCCAGTGGGTAATCTTTTGCATTAAGCCCATTTTACACAGCTCATGCACACGACCGTATGTATTTTGCAGTCCGCAAAAAACGGATCCGCAAAAAATACGGATGACATCCGTGTGCATTCCATATTTTGCGGAACGGAACAGCTGGCCCTTCATAGCACTGTACTATCCTTGTCCGTAATGCGGACAATAATAGGACATGTAATTTTTTTTTTTTTGCGAAACAAAAATACAGACATACGGAAATGGAATGCACACGGAGTAACTTCTGGATTTTTTTTTTGCAGACCCAATGAAGTGAATGGTTCAATCTCATGTACAGGTATCTTCAGTACTTCCAAGCCTTATTAATTTGATGGTAACGTGATGTTCTGTCTCTTTCAGATGCAGTATTCATTCATTTACCAAGCCTTACTAGAGTACTACCTCTACGGCGACACAGAACTAGATGTGGCCTCATTAGAAAAGCACCTTCAGACATTGTACAGTCCGGCACCGCCCTTTGAGAAAGTTGGTCTAGAACAGGAGTTTAAAGTAAGTTGTTCCATATCTGAGGTTAACATCATTTGCTATGGGAGGGGAAATAGTAGCTATATGTTTTTTGGCCTTATTGGGGTAAAGTAAAGCAAGCATGCATTGCCAACCTCCATTCATTGCTATGGGACTTCCGAAAATAGCCAAGTGCTGGATCGGCTATTTTCTGAATTCCCATAGCGGTGAATGGAGAGGATGCGGCACATGCGTGGTGTTCTCTCTGTTTACTTTGAGGTCCTGTTCTATTCTTTGAGGTGGGACCCACACCCATCTGGTCTATCCTATCGAAATGTCTTACTTTTTTTTAGATGGGACAACCACTTTAAAGCTGCCTATAGCATACAATAGCGATCAGAATCAGATATTCTTCCTAACTCCCCATACACATGCAGGCTCAGATTAGCCAAGGGTGCATGCGTTTTCAGTTGGGAGAGAGGAATACGCCTCTTCTGGCAGTGGATTATCTCCCGAGGGAACCAAGTGTCAGGAATGTTAAAATCAAACATATCTGATCTGGTCCCCATATTTAGCCGATCCTAAAGAAATCATCAGGTTTGGTTGCCACCTTAAAGGGGTTGTAGGGGTTCAGAGCTGAACTCGGACATATCCCCTTTTTCCCCCCACTCAGCCCCTCTGACATAAGCATTGAAGCATTTCATGCTCCGATGCTTTCCCTGTGCTGTATTCCGCAGGGCAAGGGTTTTTTTGTTTACGCTTGGCGGAGGCTGCTTGGCGGAGGCTTCAGCCTAGCAGTGTTCCATGTGATTACATCGCCAGTGATGGCCAGGCTTTAGCGCTGCCCTAGCCATTTTACGGGTTAGGGAAAAAAAATATGAAATAAAACATATACTTATTAGTTTTAGCAATAGTATAGCTGACTATGTGTAAGGCTATTTTCACACTAGCATTTTTGCTGGATCTGGCAGGGTTCAGCAAAAACGCTTTGTTTACTTATAATACAACCATCCTTATCCGTTATGAACGGATCCGGTTGTATTATCTGTAACATAGCCAAGACGGATCCGTCATGAACTCTATTGAAAGTCAATAGGGGATGGATCCATTTTCTATAGTGTCAGATTGTGTCAGAAAAAACGGATCCGTCTTGACCCACGATGCAAGTCAATGGGGACGGATCCATTTTCTCTGACACAATCTGACGAAAATAGAAAACTGATCCGTCCCCCATTGACTTACAATGGAGTTCATGACAGATCCGTCTTGGCTATGTTACGCATCCCAGGAGTTTTGCTCTCCGGTACGAGAACGGAACGGAATGCATTTTGGAGCATTCCGTTCTGTTTAGTTACGTTTTGTCCCCATTGACAATGAATGGGGATAAAACTGAAGCGTTTTTTTCCGGTATTGAGACCCTATGACGGATCTCAATATCGGAAAATATTAACGCTAGTGTGAAAGTAGCCTAAAATTGCAAATGTACACTCCTTTTTTTTTTCTTTTTTTTTCATAAAATGTTTTTAAATAATATAAGTATTCTTTTTAGTAATATCTAGTATAGCATTTATTGTGTGCAAAATATATAAACATGTATATTTTTTTCATTTATAAAATTCTTTTTAGAAAGCTAAAAGCTTAAAATGTCCAAATTTAACCTAGATCAAGACCTTAGAATGTCAATGTAAAAAAGTCACTTTGAAGAAGTTTCTAATGATTTGGCACTGTACAATATTTTTTGTAACCGTACGGTGCCATATAACCTGAAATAGAAAAAAAGGCCTCCAAAATGCACTCCAGTCCCTTTGAAGTCTTTCTGTGAGCCCTGCCAGTAGCGTTCATTTTCACAATATAAACATACTGTAATGGTTTTAGAAATGCTTGAAATGTATTGAAATCTTTTTAACAGTTTGAAAAAAATCATAAGAAAGGGAAAATATGCATCCTTTCAGAATTTTCAGTTTTTCCTTCAATTAAATTTTTTTATCTGTCATCTAATGGCACAAAAGGAAGAAAAATATCAAATACATGTAGGTTGGCTCAAAAATTCTACAGTTATATACGCCCATTGCTAAAACTGAAAAATTGTCCTGGTAAGGAAGGGGAGTAAACACTCTGGTAATAAAGGGGTTAACAGCAGCTCAGGCAAGATCGCCATCATTTACAGAAAATCAAAGAGAAAAATCTACAATCAGAAAATAAAAACATATTAGAAAAAAAACAAATGTATTTCCTTTTAAAAGGGTTGTCCAGGATTAAATAAAGATAGCTGCTTTCTTCCAGCAATGAATGGACTTGAGCCGCAATACCACACATTTCCAGTGGACAGGTGTGGCACTATTTTCGGAAGACAGCAGCCGTGTTTTACGAATCTTCAACAACCCCTTTTATTTGCCCTCACATGGTTGCCAGGCATTTTTCCATTTTCATTGTGAGCAGTGATTTTTATGTAATCTCCAGCCAACAAAGGCAAAGCAGCTGCCAGTGTATAGAGGTGCACCGCGTACACTGTATAATGCTGAGTGCGATTTATTGTTAAGAACATGTGAAAACGTGAGTGGATGCAGGCCACACGGAGATGGTGCGATGTGTGGGCAGCTCTGCGGTGACAGTAACCTTGTTTCCATGACGATAGAACGCTCATCAGATGGTTAAATAAGGCTGTTCTCGGCTATGTACATACAGAGAAGACAATGTAGTCTCTTCAGTTCTACATCTGGAGAGCATACAATGTATTCAGGAAGTCTTCAGACACTTTTTCCACATTTTGTTATGTTACGGCCTTGTGCTGAAATAAAAATAAAAAAGTACAAATTCTCCCTCATCACCCTGCACTCTATAATGAGAAAAACGAAAACAGAATATTGGAAATCTAATATTTCCAATACCTACTCTGCCCCTTGTGAAACTTACGCAATCCAAGATGACAACACTTTTAAAGGGGTTCTCGGGGTTCTGCGGGCTACAGATAATGATGACTTATCCTTCGGGAGGGGTGTCTAAGGCCTCTTTCACACTACCGTTTTTTTTTTTCCGTTTTGCGGTCCGTTTTTTGCGTTCCGTATACGGAACCATTCATTTCAATGGTTCCGCAAAAAAAGGAATGTGTTCCGTATGCATTATATTTCCGTTTTTCCGTTCCGTTGAAAGATAGAACATGTCCTATATTTGGCCGCAAATCACGGTCCGTGGCTCTATTGAAGTCAATGGGTCCGCAAAAAAAACGGAACACATACGGAAATGCATCCGTATGTCTTCCGTATCCGTTCCGTTTTTTGAAAATGTTATGCCCAGCCCAATTTTTTCAATGTAATTACTGTATACTGTATATGCCATACGGAAAAACGGAACGGAACAGAAACTGAACCACAACGGAAGCAAAAAAACGGAACAACGGATCCGTGAAAAACAGACCGCAAAACACTGAAATGGACATACTGTAGTGTGAAAGAGGCCTAAGAGTGTATGGTGTGCAGGTAGAAGCCTCCCTATACTGCAGGGATGCCCAACCTGCATCCCTCCAGCTGTTGCAAAACTACAACTCCCAGCATGCCTGGATAACCTACAGCTATTAGGGCATGCTGGGAGTTGTAGTTTTGCAACAGCTGGAGGGCTGCAGGTTGGGCATCCCTGCTATACTGTGTAGTTTCCTGTGTTTGCCCCTAAGCCCAAAACAGCTGATCAGTGGGGGTCCCGGGTGTTAGCCCCCCACCAATCTGATATTGAGGGCCTATCTGTAACATAGATTATTAATATTTGTAGCCTGGAGAACCCCTTTAAGAACTGACAGTCCAGATAGACTTGTACTAACCAGCAGGCCTGCTCTCATGATTTTGCCCCACAGCTCAGTTTGTAGCTGGTTGTCATTGAAACCTCTCTACTCAAAACGGGGAGGAACGTATCACTCCCTGCACTCCAGAATTCTGAAAAAGTCAAAAAATAGGGCTTACTTGAGCCAAAATTTGGGATTTTTTGCATTTTACATCACAATGTCAGATTGGTGGTGGTCTGACACCCGTAACCCCCCAACAATCAGGTGTGGCGGGTAGGCGCCGGAAACTATACAGTGGATAGAACCAGAAACACAAGGGTGCCAGACTGCTGATTGGTGGCGGTGCCACACATCTGATATTGATGACCTATCCAGATGAAGTCTTGGAAAACCCCTTTAAGCACTAATGACCTATTCGTAGGATAAATGATCAGTGTATGGTTGGCATGGGGCCCAATCTCCAGGTACCATATACATATACGTATAAGCATTCCAGAAGTATATTCATTAAATTTGTTTCTTTATTTGCAGAAACTAACAAATGTTCGAATAATGAAAGAAAACATGAGGACGGGGAACCTGCCGGCCAACATGAAGAAGGCCAGAGTCATCCAGATTATCCCATGTAAGTCTTATTGTAATTGACAGATTGTGCCATTGAACTCTATAGAACATCTGTCTTATGTATTACAACCAGTCGGAAGTAAGGTGTTATTATATCTTGGGGTGATATTTGAAGAGAAGGATTTATCCGCTGCAAAATGATAAAAATTATTTGGTGGACAAAGAGAAGCAAATCAAGAGCAGGCAAAGAATGGCCCTTTTAGATTTTTGGTGGGGTCACCTTCTAGTCGTGGACTCAGAAGCTGAATGATAGCGGTTTGGCCCATAGCAGGGACTGGTGACATCATGGTGAAGGACACACATTTAGCTATAGTCCTTTTCTGTCACTTCTCCTGACCCTGACATCTCTGTTTCTATGGGACTGATAAAAACAGCACTCTGTCAATCCCACAGAAGTGAATGGTGGACCATCATGTGCACGACTGCTTCATTGAGAAGGTAACTGGGGACCGGTTTTACTAAATACTTATATTTCCCGTGCGATAACAATCCTGGGGCATCTATTCTTATGATTCTATGTTGTGGGACTTCTTTATTATTCCTGCTCGAAGTTATGAATGAATTGCTAGCCGTTTGCAATGAAGGTCCAGATGGGTGTTACCAGTTGGGGGAGGGGGGGTATCCCTGCATAGTCTAACACTATCCAGTCAGCGCTGCCAGAGTCAGACTGTGCAGGGACACACTGGTAACACCCAGCTGGACCTTCATTGCAAACTGCTAGCAATTCATTCAGAACTTTTAGCAGGAATAATAAAGGAATAGCGCAACACAGAGTCATAAGAATAGATGCTCCAGAATGGTTATTACATGTGGAATGCAAGTGCAGTGTATTTCCTAAAACCAGTCCCAGGTTACCTTCTCAGAGCAGCGGTAGTGCACATGTTGGTCCACTGCTCCATTCACTTCTGTGCTGTTTATATCAGTCTCATAGAAGTGAATGGAGCAGTGGAGGATCATGCATGCACTACTGCTCCATTCAGAGAGGGGAATCACTGACCCACTGTTCTGGGAATCACTAGGGGTTCCAGCTATTATTCCCCTGCTGTCTGATATTTATCACCTATCCTAGAGGATGGGTGATCAATGCTTTTCATAGGATAACCCCTTTAAAATCCAGTTCTGTGATTGTGAAGCCAGAATCGGACTGTCTGGGTTGTCGGTCTACTTACTAATGTATTTTCATTATCCATATTGCTTCCTTTCCTTGCCCCTGTTCATTTTTCCGCCCAATTATATATTGCTCGTTGTCAGTGGTGGCCGTGCTTGCACCAGGGTTGCCAAAAGTCCAGAAATTTGGCAACTAAAAATAGGCATTTTTTTTCCTGTGTCCGTAAAAAAAATTGATGTGTGTCCGTAAAAAAAATTGATGTGTCCGTGATTTATTTTTGAGGGTGGTGCTTCTTAAGTAAATTATTTTGGTGGTAATTATTATCATTTTACAACTCACAGTAAATGCTGGTAACGAGTTCTTATCAGTATATTGAGCTATAGACATGAATTACTTATAATCATTAAAATGATTTTCCAATTTGTCTGTAAAAAATGTTGGCTGTCCATGATTTTTGGATAACTTGTCCAGAAAAAAAGAAAAATTCTGGTTGGCAACCCCGGCTTGCACACTGTTGGAAAAAGCTCCAGCATCTCTAGTGGCTGTGACCACGGGTGCGCATATATGCACGCATGCGCAGCGGCTCCCGGACACCTCGTAACTGCGCAGGTAGTTTGTGTAGAGCAGGGATGCCCAACCTGTGGCCCTCCAGCTGTTGCAGAACTACAACTCCCAGTATGTCTGGGCAGCCTACAGCTATTAGGGCATACTGGGAATTGTAGTTTTGCAACAGCTGGAGGGTTCCAGGTTGAGCATCCCTGGTGTAGAGTATTCCAGGGCATGCGCAGTAGCCCTGGCGCTGTTCTACGTAGAAAGAGCAGATAAAGGCTGTTGAACTACTGCAAAGGGGAGGAGAGGGTGGCACAACAACACTTACCATAGTTAGCTGGTTGTCACGATGTGGAGCACCAAAGCTGCTAATGAAAATGATACTTTAGCAGCCGCGGAGCGTGCATGCACAGGCAAGAGCCGGGATTACATCATCCTAGCGCCGCTTGCCTGTGCCATCAATCATACTTAGTGACCACCCCCCTACAGTGCAGATAGTTCAGGGCTAGTGAACAGCAGCAGCCCTGAACTCATGAGGTTAGGCAACCCCTTTAAATAAATGACTTGGTGCTATTCACAATTACTCCTTGTGTAATTATAAGAATAGTTTACATTGAGATTTCAGGGGGCATGCACTTGTACAGATGGTGGGTGGGCCCTCAGAATCGTTTCCTCTGTTGGACCCAAGGTACCTCAATCAGACCCTGTTGGTAGGAAGCCAACCTGATGCTAAGATTTGCATTAAAATACTGTACTGTCAGCATTTTATATCATTTTCTGTTGTTTAATCCTTATCAGATGACTTCAACCGAGTGATTCTGTCAATGAAGAGAGGGGAAGAATACACAGACTATATCAACGCTTCCTTTATCGATGTACGTACCATATAGTAAGCCACATCTTGTAAAATGCACTAAAATCTATAACAACATTGTCATGTGGGAACTAATATAAAATGGCTGGTATAGATAAAGAACATTTCCATGTATTATCTTTCATCTGTAACTCTGGGTAAAACGTGAAAATATGGAGCTGTTGCTTTCAGGCTGCCCATGTAGTATCACCGGAATCACCCCTTCAAGTGTCCTAGATAAAATCTACAAAAAAGTTGACTAATTTAAAAAATATCTTTTAGTACATACTGTATCTAGTGTGGACCCTGAGTTACAGCCTGTATCTTTTTGAGCTGTATTTACAGTGTTTCTGGTTGCTACTGGAAACAGTCGACAAGCTTGTTGACAGACACACCCTAATGTATGGCAATCGATGACACCTCTGTGTCTAGCGTGTGCTTGGCTGTAATCAGAGTAACTCTTCTCTCTGCTGACACTACATCACATTGTGTGTACTCATTTCTCCTATGTTTTTTTTATGAACATGCGGCACCAGCAACTAGGGATGTTTCGATAGCAAAATTTTGATTCGATTTTGATACAATAAAAAAGTATTGCGATACTCGATACCATTCGATACCACGCAAAAAAAAAATAAAACACCAAAGAAGCAGCGTGCATTCCGCATTTTATGGAACGTCCGGCCCATAATCGAACAGTCCGATCCTATTTTTGGGGGGGACAAGGTGAAAAAAAAATGGCGAATCGCGCGTATTTTTTTTTTCTGTTACGCCGTTCACCGCATAGGAGATATTTTTTTAGATTTTAATAGTTCGCACTTTTTTGGGTGTGGCGATATGTAATATGTTTATTTATTTCTTGTTTATATATTTTAGATGTAAAATTGGGAAATGGGGGTGATTTAAACTTTTTTTTTTTTACTTTTTATTTAATAACTATTAGCCCCCTTAGGGGCTAGAACCTGGGATCTTTTCATCCCTTGTCCTATTCACCCTAATAGAGCTCTATTAGGGTGAATAGGACTTTACACTCTCCCTGCTGCCCTGTGCATCGTACACACAGCAGCAGGGAGATTACCATGGCAGCCAGGGCTTCAGTAGCTGCCACGGTAACCGATCGGAGCCCCAGGATTACACTGCTGGGGCTCCGATCCCAACTGCCACCAATGAGGAGGAGGAGACCCTGTGGCCACTGCCACTAATGATTATAATACTGGGGGGTTTGGGGGGGGGGGCGCACTGTGCCACCAATGTTTTTAGTACTGGGGGAAAGGGGGGGTGCACTGCGCCACCAATGAAGATAAGTAACTTTTTAATACAAATACAGGAGGCGGGTGCCGGCTATGACAGGGTGCTGCGATCCGCACCTGAGGGGTTAACTGCCGCGGATCGCAGTGCTCTGTCATAGAGGTCGGGTGCCAGCTATGTAATTCTGCCGCTGGCACCCGCCGCCTATATTTGTATTAATGGGTGAGTTATCATCATTCGTGGCACAGTGGCCACAGCCTCTACCCTCCTCCGCCCCTCTCTCTTCTTATTGGCAGCAGCGGCACAGGGGGGAGGGAGGGAGAGACTCCTTCTCCCCTGTGCTGCTGAGGAGAACATGGCATGCCCTGAGAGCAGTGTGCGCCATGTTCTCTGATACTAGACTGCACAGTAGCGCAGCCTTGTATCGGTAAATGTAAAATCCCGGTATCGAATCGATACCGTACAAAAGTATTGATTGGGTATCGATCATTTGATACCCGCTGCAACCTTACCAGCAACCATTGATTCAACAAGACAGTGTCCAGGGTTTAGCCTTTTGCAGCTTTTAGGCCATAAAGAAATTGGCCATGGAATTGACAAGTCGCCCTCATTGAAAAAAATAACAACGCTGCATTCAACAGCCGGCCTTGCCCATGCTGCAGACCGCAAATTGCGGTCCGCAATGCACAGGCACCAATCATGTGACACTTGAATGGGGTCTGCGTTCTGCATCCGACGGTCCGCACTACATTTTTTGCGGTGTGGAGGCACGGACAGAAAACCCATGGAAGCACTCCACCGTACTTCTGTGGGCTTCTAATCCGTTCCTCCATTCCGCACCGCACTGTTTCTCCCGGATTGCTGTTTGCAGGCCACAATACGGGGACGGCCGGGCAACGGCCGTGTGCATTAGCCCTATATTACAGAAAAATATGCAGTATCGGCAGGCACTACTAGTGGAGTCTTGGAGACGACATTTCAGCAAGATAATGCAATGTAGCCCTATTCTTAAAGGAACACTAAACAGAAAATGCACAAAAACTTTCCCAGGACTTCCTTTCTCAATCTCCTCCTTTCCTTGCCTCCTAATTTGTCTCATATTACAAACCTACAAAAAACCTCTCTGTCTAACACAGACAGAATCTAAGCCCACCTAGAGAGAATCCAAATGTCATAACAAAAGCATACGCGGCACGTTCCCATTCACTTTTATGGGGAGCCGGCTTGGTGGTGGCCAGACCGGAGTCCTCCAGCCACCACCTTGCCGGGCTCCGTTCTCGATTATAGGTGCGGGTCCCAGCGGTGGGACCCCACTTATAAGACAATGGGGGCATATCCTAGCGATTTGCCCCCATTGTCCATGATGAGACAACCCCTTTAACATCACGTTTCTCTGTATCAGGTGCTGATTTTTCTCCAAAAACCGTTCCAGGTTATCTCATCACAGATCTTAAAGGGTTTGTGCAAGGGTTTTATATTGATGACGTATCCTCTTGATAGATCATCAATATCTGATCACCGGGGGTCTGGCACCCGGCTCCCCTGCCGATCCCCTGCAAGCGCAGCCTCCTCTTCATTACACTACATGTCGTCTCCCTTGTAGTGGTGGCGTAATGTAATTAAAAGTACTTGCTCCATTTAAGTGAACGGAGCGAATACTTGTCATTACTCTTGGTTCTGAGACGACGGGGAGTGTAATGAAGAGGGAGTAGCGCTCAAAGAGCTGATCGGCAGGGGTGACGGGTGTTGGACCCCCGCCGCTCAGATATTGATGACCTATACTGAGGATAGGTCATCAAAATAAAACCCCTGGACAACTCCTTTAATATCTGCCCTCATGGGTATTGGCATGATCATTGTATGGCTGCAGTGGCATAAAAGGGCTGGACAGGCTACCCGTCAGTGCAGGGATATGCTCAAACATCTGTGCAATAATAGGTTAGAGCAGCAGGAATAGTCAGTGAGAAAGCCGTGAAGCCAAGTAGACGGCTCACATAATGCAAGGGGTTAACCAGGATTGGCTATACTTATGTAAATATAGTGGAGACTGTAACATAAGGGCTTGTTCACACGAACGTAAGGGCTCCGTGGCCGTGCTGCGGGCCACATGCGGCGGTTCCGCAATACACGGGTCACCAGCCGTGTGCATTCCACATCACGGATGCGGACCCATCCACTTGAATGGGTCCGCAAATCCGGACCCATTCCGTGCTTCCGTTCTGCAAAAAGATAGAACTTGTTCTATCTTTTTGCGGAACGGACGGATCGCGGACCCCATTCAAGTGAATGGGTCTGTGATCCGCATGCGGCTGCCCCTCAGTCGGTGCCTGTGCATTGCGGACCGCAATTTGGGGTCCACAGCACAGGCACAGAGCCCTTATGTTTGTGTGAACAAGCCCTAATGAGGAAGTTCCTGATGTTGGGTCGCTCTCCCCGGGTGTGCGGCCTCCTCCTTGTCCTTATGACTCGAGTGCCGACATGTTTTTATCTTTCTTCAGACATTTAGAGCAAATGTAGACATAATAGAGTCTAGAGGGGGGAGAGTGCTGGATCATCCACAGGTTTCTAGATAAGAAATATTCATGTTCTTGAGGTGGTCGTGCATGTTATAGCAGGTAGCAGTTCCTGTAGTGTTCTGCGGGGTGATCCAGGGGGCTAATGTGTTGTCAGGCGCCCGTAGCCGTCTGCTTTCTGTAGATGGAAATTACACGGCTGTGATAGATCGTATCTTGGCCAATTCATTTTGTGCACTCCCGCGAGAGAAGCAGTGAGTAGGTTACCAAAAGTTATTTCCCCTTTTTCTTCTGTATAATAAGTGACATTCGTGTTTGGCCAAAAGTCTATGATTGTGTCAGGATCTGTACGGGAAAAACTGATGTTCTGTCATTTCTTTTTTTCATGCAAGCTCCATTCATTTCTATGGGGCAAGAGCTGCTTAAAAAACGGAAAATATAGAAAATGCTGCGATTTTTCCTCCATGAAAAGATGATCAGTGAAAAATGGTGCTTATGTGCACGGACCCATTGAAATGAATGAATGGGTCAGGAGTCAATTGATTCAACGTGTTCTGGAAAAAAATCGCAGTATGTTCTATGCACATGACCGTTGTGTGCATCCGTGTCCGTTGTGCCGTTTTCCGTGATTTTCTGCGGACCCATTGACTTTCAATGGGTCCGATGAAAACTCGGAAAATGCACCGTTGTTCATCCGCGTCCGTGATCCGTGTTTCCTGTCCGTCAAAAAAATAGGACCTGTCCTATTTTTTTGACGGACAAGGTTCACGGACCCATTCAAGTCAATGGGTCAGTGAAAAAACACGGATGCACACAAGATTGACATCCGCGTCCGTGATCCGTAGCCGTAGGCTACTTTCATACAGACGGATCCGAAGATCCGTCTGCATAAAAGCTTTTTCAGAGCTGAGTTTTCACTTCATTAAAACTCAGTTCCGACAGTATATTCTAACACAGAGAGTTCCGATCGGAGTCCCAGTTTAATCACTGGGGCTCCGATCGGTAACCATGGCAACCAGGACAGTACTGCAGTCTTGGTTGCCATGGTTACTTAGCAATATTAGAAGCATCATACTTACCTGCTGCGCTGTCTGTGACCGGCCAGGCGCTCCTCCTACTGGTAAGTGACAGATCATTAAGCAATGCGCCGCACAGACCTGTCACTTACCAGTATGAGGAGCACCCGGCCGGTCACAGACAGCGCAGCAGGTAAGTATGATGCTTCTAATATTGCTAAGTAACCATGGCAACCAAGACTGCAGTACTGTCCTGGTTGCCATGGTTACCGATCGGAGCCCCAGTGATTAAATTGGGACTCCGATCGGAACTTTCTGCTGCCACCAATGATCGAAGGGGGGGGGGGGGGGAGAGGGGAGGCCGAACACTGGCCACCAATGAAATTAATACAATAGAGGGAGGGAGGGAGGGGGGGCCGGGGAGGCCGCACACTGGCCACCAATGAAATTAATACAATAGAGGGAGGGGGGGCCGCACACTGGCCACCAATGAAATTAATACAATAGAGGGAGGGGGGGCCGGGGAGGCCGCACACTGGCCACCAATGAAATTAATACAATAGAGGGAGGGGGGGCCGGGGGTTCCGCACACTGGCCACCAATAAAATTAATACAATAGAGGGAGGGGGGGCCGCACACTGGCCACCAATGAAATTAATACAATAGAGGGAGGGGGGGCCGGGGAGGCCGCACACTGGCCACCAATGAAATTAATACAATAGAGGGAGGGGGGGCCGGGGGTTCCGCACACTGGCCACCAATAAAATTAATACAATAGAGGGAGGGGGGGCCGCACACTGGCCACCAATGAAATTAATACAGTAGAGGGAGGGAGGGGGGCCGGGGGGGCCGCACTGGCCACCAATGAAATTAAAACTGGGGAGGGAGGGGGGTCTGGCCCCTGCTGCCTGGCAGCCCCTGATCTCTTACAGGGGGCTATGATACAAACAATTTACCCCTCAGGTGCGGCACCTACGTGCAGAATTATTAGGCAAATGAGTATTTTGACCACATCGTCCTCTTTATGCATGTTGTCTTACTCCAAGCTGTATAGGCTCGAAAGCCTACTACCAATTAAGCATATTAGGTGATGTGCATCTCTGTAATGAGAAGGGGTGTGGTCTAATGACATCAACACCCTATATCAGGTGTGCATAATTATTAGGCAACTTCCTTTCCTTTGGCAAAATGGGTCAAAAGAAGGACTTGACAGGCTCAGAAAAGTCAAAAATAGTGAGATATCTTGCAGAGGGATGCAGCACTCTTAAAATTGCAAAGCTTCTGAAGCGTGATCATCGAACAATCAAGCGTTTCATTCAAAATAGTCAACAGGGTCGCAAGAAGCGTGTGGAAAAACCAAGGCGCAAAATAACTGCCCATGAACTGAGAAAAGTCAAGCGTGCAGCTGCCAAGATGCCATTTGCCACCAGTTTGGCCATATTTCAGAGCTGCAACATCACTGGAGTGCCCAAAAGCACAAGGTGTGCAATACTCAGAGACATGGCCAAGGTAAGAAAGGCTGAAAGACTACCACCACTGAACAAGACACACAAGCTGAAACGTCAAGACTGGGCCAAGAAATATCTCAAGACTGATTTTTCTAAGGTTTTATGGACTGATGAAATGAGAGTGAGTCTTGATGGGCCAGATGGCTGGATTGGTAAAGGGCAGAGAGCTCCAGTCCGACTCAGACGCCAGCAAGGTGGAGGTGGAGTACTGGTTTGGGCTGGTATCATCAAAGATGAGCTTGTGGGGCCTTTTTGGGTTGAGGATGGAGTCAAGCTCAACTCCCAGTCCTACTGCCAGTTTCTGGAAGACGCCTTCTTCAAGCAGTGGTACAGGAAGAAGTCTGCAAGGTAAGAAAAACATGATTTTCATGCAGGACAATGCTCCATCACACGCGTCCAAGTACTCCACAACGTGGCTGGCAAGAAAGGGTATAAAAGAAGAAAATCTAATGACATGGCCTCCTTGTTCACCTGATCTGAACCCCATTGAGAACCTGTGGTCCATCATCAAATGTGAGATTTACAAGGAGGGAAAACAGTACACCTCTCTGAACAGTGTCTGGGAGGCTGTGGTTGCTGCTGCACGCAATGTTGATGGTGAACAGATCAAAACACTGACAGAATCCATGGATGGCAGGCCTTTGAGTGTCCTTGCAAAGAAAGGTGGCTATATTGGTCACTGATTTGTTTTTGTTTTGTTTTTGAATGTCAGAAATGTATATTTGTGAATGTTGAGATGTTATATTGGTTTCACTGGTAAAAATATATAATTGAAATGGGTATATATTTGTTTTTTGTTAAGTTGCCTAATAATTATGTACAGTAATAGTCACCTGCACACACAGATATCCCCCTAAAATAGCTAAAACTAAAAACAAACTAAAAACTACTTCCAAAAATATTCAGCTTTGATATTAATGAGTTTTTTGGGTTCATTGAGAACATGGTTGTTGTTCAATAATAAAATTAATCCTCAAAAATACAACTTGCCTAATAATTCTGCACTCGCTGTACATTGAAAGTCAATGGGGGACGGATCTGTTTGCAATTGCACCATATTGTGTCAACGTCAAACGGAACCGTCCCCATTGACTTGCGTTTTAAGTCAGGACGGATCCGTTTGGCTCCGCACTACCAGGCGGACACCAAAACGACTTTTTCCTTCATGTCCGTGGATCCTCCAAAAATCAAGGAAGACCCACGGAAGAAAAAACGGACACGGATCACGGAACCCGTTTTTGCGGACTGCAAAAAAAACTGTCAGTGTGCATGAGGCCATATTGTGTGTTTTTCACGCAGTCCTGGCCCCATAGAAATGAATGGGGCTTGTGTGATAAACTGAAGGCGGCCGGACAATTAAGAACATGCTGCCATTTTGATGATCAGTGAAAAACGCTGCTCATGTGCATATTCCCATTGAAATGAATGGGTAAGGATCCAGTCCAGTCCAGTAATATGATTTTCATGCAGGTCCAACTACTGTGTCATTGGTAGTAATTGATCACTTAGTCATCATGGGCGTTATTATAGTGCCGCAGCCCTTTCATTCTCCTTATTGGCAGAGGTCCTGGAAGACCAGATCCCAAAGAACCAACATTGACGGCCTAGCCCAGGGATCAGCAACCTTCGGCACCCTAGCTGTGGTAAAACTACGAATCCCAGCATGCATACTTGCTTGGCTGTTCACAGAACTCCCATAGAAGTGAATGGAGCATGCTGGGTGTTGTAGTTTTACAACAGCTGGAGTTCTGGAGGTTGCTTTTGAAACCCCTCTAACATATAGGCTCAGCTAAGGTGTCTGCTCACGTTCATGGGAAGCTTCTTTCGAAACTTCACACTGACCTCTTTTGGTTTGTGCTGCACGCTTGGCGTAAACTGTATAAACCTACACAGACCATTTGTCGCTATTGATGTACCAGGAGACTGACTGCACGGCCTCTTGATTGCTTACATTATGCAGCACGGATTCTAGCAGGCTCCAAAGAATCCCTGCAGAATTTGTTAGCACTGAATATGTAAACCTGGCCTAATGTTTATTTCTCTTTTAAGCTGGGATTAGACGGTGACATGTGTCTTGTGAACGGAAAGTCGCATCACCAAAACCATTTGTGTGACTTGTCTGCAACTTGCTGTTGTGCGATTGTTTGAGAGCTGTTATTTGACTGTAAAAACAGCAAAATCTCAGAAAAGTTGCAGGCAAGTTGCAGTTGCTCGTGACTTTCATCGTGGTCTGTAATGACAAAATAGCAAGCAACTTGCAACCCAAAATCCAGAGTTGGATTTTTAGTGACTGTAACATTGCAGCATGGGGCGTGTCGCATCACGACCCCATTAATAATCTTCATGTCGCCGTGTAGCACCGGTCTTAAGCACTTTTTTGAAGCTATAGATATATATGTGTGTGTGTGTGTGTGTGTGTATATATTTATATATATATATATATAGTTATATCTATATAGTGATTGCATCGTTTTTTGTTTTATTAAACCACAAATGATTTATCATAGTGTCCATGTTTATACACTCATTGACAAAAAACTCACCAAGAAGGAGTTGTTGGAATTAAATGAAACTTTCTATGTAAGAGCTCACGCACAAGGCCGTTGCCCGGCCGTGGCCGTATTGCTGCCCGCATACGGCAGGTCCGCAATACACGGGCACCAGCCGTGTGCATCACGGATCGCGGACCCATTCACTTGCATGCACTACTTTTTTGCAGTGCGGACTGTTGGATGCAGATCGCAGACCCCATTCAAGTGAAGGGGTCCGCGATCCGCATGCGGCTGCCCTACAGTCGGTGCCCGTGCATTGCGGACAGCAATTTGCGGTCCGCAGCATGGGCCCAGCCAGCACGCGGTCGTGTGCATGATCCCTAATAGTGAGAGATGATCACAATATTAGAGCCGAGGTGTATGTTTATTGAGGAAAACTGTACAATTGAAAGGAGGCTCTAGGTCCCTGCTGGGCGGCCTCTAGCCTGGATAGAAGATGAGATACGGCCTCTAGCCTGGATAGAAGATGAGATACGGCCTCTAGCCTGGATAGAAGATGAGATACGGCCTCTAGCCTGGATACAAGATGAGATACGGCCTCTAGCCTGGATACAAGATGAGATACGGCCTCTAGCCTGGATAGAAGATGAGATACTGCCTCTAGCCTGGATACAAGATGAGATACGGCCTCTAGCCTGTATACAAGATGAGATACGGCCTCCCTATGTTATAAGGGAAAATAATAATGATCGGGTCCCCATCCCGATCGTCTCCTAGCAACCGTGCTTGAAAATCGCACCGCATCTGCACTTGCTTGAGGATGCTTGCGATTTTCACGCAGCCAAATTCACTTCTATGGGGCCTGCGTTGCGTGAAAAACGCACAAAATAGAGTATGCTGCGATTTTCATGCAAAGCACAAGTGATGCGTGAAAATCACCGCTCATGTGCACAGCCCCATAGAAATGAATGGGTCCTGATTCAGTGCGGGTGCAATGAGTTCACCTCACGCATTGCACCCGCACGGAAAACTCGCCCGTGTGAATGGGGCCTTAGTGTTACTCGTATCACTACTAGGGATGACCGACTGTCGTATGCGATGGCTCCCCAGATCATCACACCAGCAGTTGGGGCAGTGTGTTTCTCCACAGCAAAGACCGGATTGAAACGCCCACCACAAGGTCTCCATACTTGAAAACAACCATCGCTGGGTCCCAAACAGAACCTGGATTTGTCACTAAAGACGATGCAGTTCCAGTCTGTAGCAGTCCTGGTTTCTCGTTCCCAACACCACTGCAGACGAAGGCGAGGGTGGCTGGCTTTCAATGGCAGGACATGTAATGGGGTCGTGACACTAAATTTCCTTCTCCTAAGTGCCAGGAAATGGTCCGGGCAGAGGCAGGGGTGTGTAATAAAGGCATCACCTGAGTCTGGGTGGTGGACCTCAAAACTGTGGAAGCTGCTAGCGCTTGTCAGTGGACCCAACGTTCCTCCCTACTGGAGGTCTGTCTGGGCCTCCTGAGCCTGTTAACAATGTGTGCATGCCCTCACACAACAGAACGGCCTAGATGGCGGGCAATTCATCAAAACGACCAGCCTGCTTCTCTCAATCCAATGATGTTCCCTCTCTCAAAGTCTGTCAACTGGGCAGAATGTCTTCAAGTGCATCATAGAGTCATGTTTAGCAGTCAACAATCTCTCACCAAGAGGTACACTACCCAAAAGTTGCCTCTGAAAGCCTTTTTATAGGGCAGTGGGGGAAGCACTTTTACACTCTTGTGGCAAGACCCAGTGTCTAATTTATTTTTTTGACAATGAGAGTTATATTATGTCTTTTGTTGTCATTTATTTCTTAGGGCTATCGACAGAAAGACTATTTTATCGCAACTCAAGGTCCTCTGCCGCATACGGTGGAGGATTTCTGGCGGATGGTGTGGGAGTGGAAGTGTCACACAATTGTGATTCTCACAGAACTGCAGGAAAGGGAGCAGGTAAAATAAAATCACTGAAAAATCAACAATGATTTGTATGTTATGACCTCCTACCTCCTTACAAGATACAGTGAAGTAGGAGATCTCCTTTAAGGGTGCCTGTGCACAATGCGGAATAGGGCTCATGCACACAGCCATAAGTGTTTTGCAGTCCACAAATTGTAGATCCTCAAAACATGGATCCCGGCCAAGTACATGCCACCGTTCATTTTTTAACTTCTGCAGAAATGACTTAGGCCTCATGCACACGACCGTTTTTTTTTTTAAAGCCGCAAAAACTAGGTCCGTGATCCGTGTTCGTTCTTTCTTCCGTGGTTCTTCCTTGATTTTTGGAGGATCCACGGACATGAAAAATGAAAAAAAAATCTAAGTCAAGTTTGCCTTTGAAATGATAGGAAAAAACAGACACGGATCACGGACGCGGATGACAATCTTGTGTGCAGCCGTGATTTTTCACGGACCCATTGACTTGAATGGGTCCGTGAACCGTTGTCCGTGAAAAAAATAGGACAGGTCATATTTTTTTCACGGACTGGAAACACGGATCACAGACGCGGATGCCAAACGGAGCATTTTCCGATTTTTCCACGGACCTATTGAAAGTCAATGGGTCCGCGGAAAAAAACGGAACAACGGCCGCAGATGCACACAACGGTCGTGTGCATGAGGCCTAATCCTTGTCTGGAAAATGGACAAGAATAGGACATGTTCTATCTTCTTTGCGGGTCGTGAAATAAACATGCAGATGCGGACAGCACAGGGTGTGCAGTCCACATCTTTTGCAGTCCCATGGAAATAAATGGGTTTGCATCCGATCTGCAAAAAATGCAGATCGGATAGAGACAGAAAGTATGGCCGTATGCATGAGCCCTTACAGTTTTTCCAAGCAGATTTAGTGGGAAAAAAACGCGGCGTAATACAGCACCAGCAAAGTATGAGATTAGACAGATCTCATATACACTTTGCTTTGCTGTGTGGATTTTGAAATCTGCAGCATGACAATTGTTGTTGCATTTTTTTGGTGTGGATTTCACCCTTTTCAATGGTAGAGTGAAACCTGTGACAAAACTGCCTCAAATCCACACCAAAAACCACATAAAAAATGCACCAAAACCATCATAACTAGTGCAGACGACTTTCTGCACATAAATCTGCACCGTGTTAGGTTATATGCACACGATGCGTATTTGCACACAGATTTTTCATGCAGATTTCTCTGCTGAAAATCTGCAGCATAAGGCCTCATGCACACGACCATTGTGTGTTTTGCAGTCCGCAAATAGCGGATCCGCAAAACACGGATGGCGTCCGTGTGCGTTCCGCGATTTGCGGAACGGCGTGGACAGCCATTAATATAACTGCCTATTCTTGTCCGCAAAATGGAAAAGAATAGGACAGGTTATATTTTTTTGTTTGCGGACCACGGAACGGAGCAACGGATTCGGAAAGCACACAGAGTGCTGTCCTCATCTTTTGCGGCCCTATTGAAGTGAATAGGTCCGCATCCAAGCCATAAATACTGCGGCTCGGATGCTGACAACGGTCGTGTGCATGAGGCCTAATACAGTACAAGCTAAGCAGAAGAGATTTTCAAAGTGTCATGTACACGGTGTGGAAATTTTCTATGTGGACATTGACCTGTGGTATAGATTTTGAAATATGAGGCATGTCAAAATCCACAAGTAACGCAGAAATGCACAAAGATCTGCGCAGAAAATCTGCATAAACTACACTGCTGTGTGCATGAAGCCTCAGCCTGATTGTTTTTCCTCCACCAGGAAAAATGCTGCCAGTACTGGCCGTCCGAGGGCTCTGTGACCCATGGAGAAATAACTATAGAGATGAAGAGTGACCGTTTACTAGACGCCATCAGTGTCAGAGACTTCTTAGTTACAAGCAATCAGGTAATATTTACAAAACATCAGTTTGCTCGGAGCGTCTGTCATCCAGACCCTTGTCTTTCTTTGTGTCTACAGCCCCTATGCAGACCCATGCGTCCCCATGGTTACATATTTAAGATAAATCCTGTGGTTATGTTCCCCTCCCTCTCTCCCTTACCTCTTGATAACCGATCAGACAGAAGAAGTAGGGCACAGATGGAAGGGTTAACCACTGCAGGATCAAACAAGACCAGAAAACGGCAGTGTCGAAATATAAGGTTGGGAAACCTCTAGAACAGGAATCAGCAACCTTCGACACTCCAGCTGCTGTGAAACTACAACTCCCAGCATGCAAACATGCTCGGCTGTTCTCACAACTCCCATAGAAGTGAATGGAGCATTCTGGGAGTTGTAGTTTGTGAACATCTGGAGTGCCGGAGGTTGCTGATCCCTGCTCTAGGAAGACAAGAAAAATACAATATGAACCTTGGCTGGGTCTTCTGGTTTTGTCAGAGCTCAGGTTATCTTGCAGTTGCGTGCCAGGGACATGTGCCAAGTGCAGAGGAATTTTCCTCTATTATAAAACTGCCACTTGTGAGTGCCCGAAGCGCTCAGAATTGCTTAAAAAGGACCGGCCACCACTCCTCACATGTCTGTTTTAGTACCTAAATGTATTCCACATAAAATGCCAGTTCTGGAGAATCTATTCTTCTAAGGCCTCATGCACACGACAGTATTTTTTTGCGGTCCGCAAAAAGGGGTTCCATTGATCCGTGATCCGTGTCCGTTTTTGTTTCCGTGTGTTTTTCCTTATTTTTGGAGGAAAGTAAAAAAAAAATCTAAGTTTAGTTTGCCATGCAAATGATAGGAAAAAAAACGGACGCAGATGACAATCTTGTGTGCATCTGTGTTTTTTCACGGACCCATTAACTTGAATGGGTCCGCGAACTGTTGTCCGTGAAAAAAATAGGACAGGTCCTATTTTTTTCACGGACTGGAAACACGGATCACGGACGTGGATGACAAACGATGCATTAGCCGAGTTTTCCACGGACCCATTGAAAGTCAATGGGTCCGCATAAAATCACGGAAAACGGAACAACGGACATGGGACACAACAACGGTTGTGTGCATGAGGCCTTAGGCTACTTTCACACTTGCTGCAGGACGGATCCGACAGGCTGTTCACTCTGTCGGATCTGTCCTTCCGCTGTTTCGCCGCTCCGTCCCCATTGACTATAATGGGGACGGGGCGGCGCTCCGGCGCAGTACGGCAGTTCACGGTCAGAGGCCGCCGGACTAAAAAGTCGGACATGCAGGTTTCTTAGTCCGGCGGGCTTTTGCCGTGCACTGCCGTACTGCGCCAGAGCGCCGCCCCCGTCCCCATTATAGTCAATGGGGACGGAGCGGCGGCACAGCGAAACAGAGCAAGGACGGATCCGACAGGGTGAACAGCCTGTCGGATCCGTCCTGCTGCAAGTGTGAAAGTAGCCTAAGGCCTCATGCACACAACAGTTTTTTTTCACGGTCCGCAAAAACGGGGTCCGTGGGTCTGTGATCCGTGACCGTTTTTTCGTCCGTGGGTCTTCCTTGATTTTTGGAGGATCCACGGACATGAAAAAAAAGTCGTTTTAGTGTCCGCCTGGCCGTGCGGAGCCAAACGGATCCGTCCTGAATTACAATGCAAGTCAATGGGGACGGATCCGTTTGACGTTGACACAATATGGTGCCATTTCAAACGGAAAGTCTGGAGTTCTTTTATACCATCGGATTGGAGTTTTCTCCAATCCAATGGTATATTTTAACTTGAAGCGTCCCCATCACCATGGGAACGCCTCTATGTTAGAATATACTGTCGGATATGAGCTACTTCGTGAACCTCAGATCCGACAGTATATTCTAACACAGAGGCGTTCCCATGGTGATGGGGACGCTTCAGGTTAGAATACACTACAAACTTTGTACAAGACTGCCCCCTGCTGCCTGGCAGCACCCGATCTCTTACAGGGGGATATGATAGCACAATTAACCCCTTAAGGTGCGGCACCTAAAGGGGTTAATTGTACTATCATATTCCCCTGTAAGAGATCAGGGCTGCCAGGCAGCAGGGGGCAGACCCCCCCCCCCCCCCTCCCCAGTTTGAATATCATTGGTGGCACAGTGTGCGCCCCCCATCGGGCCCCCCCTTCCTCCCTCTAATGTTAGAAATCGTTGGTGGCACAGTGTGCGCCCACCATCGCCCCCCCCCCCTCCCTCCCTCTATTGTAATAAATCATTGGTGGCACAGTGTGCGCCCACCATCGCCCCCCCTCCCTCCCTCTATTGTATTAAATCGTTGGTGGCACAGTGTGCCAACCACCATCGGGCCCCCCCCCCCTCTATAGCAGTAACAACATTGGTGGCAGTGTGCGGTCTCCCATTCCCCCCCCCCCCCCCATCATTGGTGGCAGCGGAGTTCCGATCAGAGTCCCAGTTTAATCGCTGGGGCTCCGATCAGTAACCATGGCAACCAGGACGCTACTGCAGTCCTGGTTGCCATGGTTACTTAGCAATAGTACAACAGTAGAAGATTCATACTTACCTGCTTGCTGCTGCGATGTCTGTGAACGGCCGGGAGCTCCTCCTACTGGTAAGTGAAAGGTCTGTGCGGCGCATTGCTAAAGAACTGTCACTTACCAGTAGGAGGAGCTGCCGGCCGGTCACAGACATCGCAGCAGCAAGCAGGTAAGTATGAATCTTATACTGTTGTACTATTGCTAAGTAACCATGGCAACCAGGGCTGCAGTAGCTTCCTGGTTGCCATGGTTACCGATCGGAGCCCCAGCGATTAAACTGGGACTCAGATCGGAACTCCGCTGCCACCAATGATGGGGGAGGGGGGAATGGGAGGCCGCACACTGCCACCAATGTTGTTACTGCTATAGAGGGAGGGGGGGGCCGATGGTGGTTGGCACACTGTGCCACCAACGATTTATTACAATAGAGGGAGGGAGGGGGGGCGATGGTGGGGGCACACTGTGCCACCAACGATTTATTACAATAGAGGGAGGGAGGGGGGGCGATGGTGGGCGCACACTGTGCCACCAACGATATTCAAACTGGGGAGGAGGGGGGGTCTGCCCCCTGCTGCCTGGCAGCCCTGATCTCTTACAGGGGAATATGATAGTACAATTAACCCCTTTAGGTGCCGCACCTGAAGGGGTTAATTGTGCTATCATATCCCCCTGTAAGAGATCGGGTGCTGCCAGGCAGCAGGGGGCAGTCTTGTACAAAGTTTGCAGTGTATTCTAACTAGAAGCGTCCCCATCACCATGGGAACGCTTCTGTGTTAGAATATACTGTCGGAAATGAGTTTTCACGAAGTGAAAACTTAGATCAGAAAAAGCTTTTATGCAGACGGATCTTCGGATCCGTCTGTATGAAAGCAACCTACGGCCACGGATCACGGACACGGATGCCAATCTTGTGTGCATCCGTGTTCTTTCACGGACCCATTGACTTGAATGGGTCCGTGAACCGTTGTCCGTCAAAAAAATAGGACAGGTCATATTTTTTTGACGGACAGGATACACGGATCACGGCCTCGGCTGCAAAACGGTGCATTTTCCGATTTTTCCACGGACCCATTGAAAGTCAATGGGTCCGCAAAAAAAACGGAAAACGGCACAACGGCCGCGGATGCACACAACGGTCGTGTGCATGAGGCCTAACTCTGTCTTGTGCCATTCCTCTATTCCTGCTAGAAGTTTATGAATAAAGTTACAACTGGGTGTTACCATTGGAGGGTGCCAATGCATTGGACTCAATCCAATCAGTGCTGCCAGTGGCAGACTGTTCAGGGATACACCCCAAACTGGTAATACCCACTAGTCCCTTTATTCTTAAACTTCTATCAGGAATAAAAGAGGAATTGAAGAACACAGAGGTTTAACAAAAGACGCTCCAGAATCGTTATTACGTAATGCAAGTAGTTACTAAAACGCACACATTAGGAGAGGTCACAGCTCCTCTTTAAGGGATTTTTTTTTTACCAATCCCATGCATAAAAGTAAATTTGGAAATTACCGATAGTAACTGTTATAAATATTTTATGCAGGAGAAGCCGGCACGGCTGGTTCGACAGTTCCATTTTCATGGCTGGCCTGAGATAGGAATTCCCGCAGAAGGGAAAGGGATGATCGATCTTATTGCAGCCGTCCAAAAACAGCAGCAACAGACGGGCAACCACCCAATCATTGTACATTGCAGGTAAGGCAACGTATGCCTCTGACCACAGGGAACCTGAGAGACTGACTTTCTATGCAACTGATCCACAATTTCTATACTGCAGGTGCACGTATTATAAAAGTTGCCGATTTTTGACTAGGGCTTCATGGTGACTGCCACAAGTAAATCAATGTATTACAGCAGCCGCGCCAAGACTGCCATGTATCCCTATGGGAAAACAAATCAAAAGCAACTCTGTGATCTGCCAGGGTCTCAGACATTGAGGTTGTGGTGTCCCTTCCAATCTCTAGACTTTGCTTTGCCTTTAGAATTTACATGACAGTTTCCCTGATTGTCGGGTTCCCTGCAGTGAGACATCCGAGAGATCAGCTACAGCAGCGGTCTGCAACCAGCTGCTTTGAAACTACAACCCCCATCAGGGTTTTAGCAGAGTTGTTTTTTCTTCCAACTAAATTATGACTAATTTAGGACTGGATTAACAATACCGTTTCCCTTTCCGTTCTTCTGATTCGTCAGAAGAACAGAAAAAAAAGGGATACTGTAAAAAAAAAAAAAAAAAAAAAAATCTCGTACATCTGTTTATGCACATGTGGCATCCGTTTTAGCCATTTCCATCTGAGATCTGTTTTTTTAGATGGAAAAAAGTATTGCATGCAGGAGGTTTTTGTTTTTTTTTCCATCTAAAGAAACGGATGCAAAGCAAATTGTGCATAATGGATGCACAGGATCAGTTTTTTTACAAGATCGTTTTTTTTCCCCCTGTTCTGACCAGAAGAATGGAAAATAAAACGGTGATGTGAATCCAGCCTAAGTTTATGGTCCCAAACTTTGCTATGTTCTTGAATAGAAGGGGACAGAGAAGATATTTCTCCGCCTATCTGGGAAATCAAGATGACCTCTAGACGCCCTCTTTTCACATTGCAAAGTTAAAGGGGTTATCCAGGAAATAATATTGATGACCTATCCACCGGCGCTCACGTGAGCACTGCGGCCTCCTGGGTGCTTACCATGCACAGAGCCGTACATTTTATATCGGCTGTGCTTGGTATTGCAGCTCAGCCCCGTTCACTTGAATGGGGCTGAGCTGCAATTAGGCCATGTGACCGATGTACGGAGACATCACATGGCCTAGGAAGAGGCCGCAGTGCTCACGGCGGGGGCCCGGCCTCTTCTAACACAGGCACCCCTGCCGATCTGATATTGACGACCTATGCTGAGGATAGGTCATCAATATTAAGTCATGGATAACCCTGTTAAAGAGGACCTGTAGCCAGTGTCGGACTGGGGTGCCAAGGACCCACCAGTAGAAGTGACTCTAGGGGCCCACGCTAGTTTCATGCAAACATTGACACTTAAGAGTGTTTTGCATCAACATCCTTTAAAATAATCCTTTTTGTAGGAAGCTGTAGTGTAATAGAGCACATGGCTGCTGCAGCTAATCACTGGCCTTGGTGCTGCACACCACTGAGATCAGGTGCGGTACGCAGGTATTTTACCGCGGCAGCCAAAACATTATGTCCCAGCTGCAGCCTCGCGGAGAGAACAGAGTACTGGTGCTGGATGAAATAGTGATAAGGATGGTGAGTTTAAAGGGAACCTGTCACCTCCTAAATGCATGTAAACCCGCCAGCAGTACCCCAGGGTAGCCCGCAGTGTGATACTAATCATACATTTCATCCTGCAGTCCAATGCTGCATAAGGTCAGAAAACGATCTTTTATCCTCCGTCCACGCTAATTTGCATGTCAGCTTGAAGTGAAGGGGGCAGCGGCCTCCTTACTTCAAGTCAAGGTAACCACGCCCAGTCTTGCCTTTGAGTGACAGCCCGCAATGCGGCTTCGCTTTCCCAAGTCTCGCGCATGCGCGGTGCCCTCTGTTTTACTGTGCGATCCCATGTCCCATACTTCTACACATGCTAGCACTCTATTACACATTGAAACCGTATTTTAGTGATCTGGATGAATTAAAACTTAGCTTTTATTCTAGCTCTTATAAGATAAATAAGATTTTGTTCCTCAAAATGAAAGTAAAGAGGTAGGTAATCGTAGATTGCTCACAGTATCCCACGATATACGGGACTTGTACTGAGGGCAATACTGAAATGTCCACAAGGGCAAAATATAAAGTGGCTGATGTATTCCAAACGTGATGTTTCAAGGTCTAGACAATTTGGATGGTACGCATCAGTATTCAGGCCACAAGTGGTCAGGTTTTGGTGCACACAGCCGCCAATATCTGACACGTCAAGGTGGACACATAACAAATATTAAACAACAAAAAATCTATATGCACAACGACAAAAACAACATAAATAATGACATGGATGTATGTGTATATCCGTGTTACATATTGCACACTCACACATCCACAGCATATAGGTGCACGGCGGCACCGCTTGAGAAAAAGACACACCACCAGGTGTCCTACCGTACAGATTTGATATACTCCAGGCACCTGTGTTCTTTTATGTCTTTATCAGGCAGGGTGGTACCACCCTGCCTGATAAAGACATAAAAGAACACAGGTGCCTGGAGTATATCAAATCTGTACGGTAGGACACCTGGTGGTGTGTCTTTTTCTCAGGCGGTGCCGCCGTGCACCTATATGCTGTGGATGTGTGAGTGTGCAATATGTAACACGGATATACACATACATCCATGTCATTATTTATGTTGTTTTTGTCGTTGTGCATATAGATTTTTTGTTGTTTAATATTTGTTATGTGTCCACCTTGACGTGTCAGATATTGGCGGCTGTGTGCACCAAAACCTGACCACTTGTGGCCTGAATACTGATGCGTACCATCCAAATTGTCTAGACCTTGAAACATCACGTTTGGAATACATCAGCCACTTTATATTTTGCCCTTGTGGACATTTCAGTATTGCCCTCAGTACAAGTCCCGTATATCGTGGGATACTGTGAGCAATCTACGATTACCTACCTCTTTACTTTCATTTTGAGGAACAAAATCTTATTTATCTTATAAGAGCTAGAATAAAAGCTAAGTTTTAATTCATCCAGATCACTAAAATACGGTTTCAAAGATTTATGTGAGTGATTATATGCAAATAATCCATATTTAAGTTTATTCACTCTATTACACACACACACTTCTACACATGCCGGCACTCTTTTACACGCACATTTCTACACATGCCAGCACTCTTTCATACATAAACTGTCATACATGCATGCACTCTTACATACACACACTGGCATACATGCAGGCACTCTTACATACACACACTGTCATACATGCAGGCACTCTTACATACACACACTAGCATACATGCAGGCACTCTTACATACACATACTGTCATACATGCAGGCACTTTTTTTTTAAAACAATTACAATATATTTAGGTTCCTCCCTCGCCTCTTGGCCCTCTGTATTGCTAGTTGTGTCCCCAAGTCCTGAGCCGGGCAAACATTAAATGAAATAGATGAAATATACCCGTGCGAAGCCGCGTCCTTCTGCTAGTACTACCTAAAATAAGATGTGGAAATCAATTTAAAAAAGAGGACAGTTTGCCAGCTTTGATGTTTTATTTGTGTAATCTGTTGTAGCGCTGGAGCCGGCAGAACAGGGACATTCATTGCCCTCAGCAATATCCTGGAGCGAGTGAAAGCCGAAGGACTACTCGATGTTTTTCAGACTGTGAAAAGTTTACGAATGCAACGGCCGCACATGGTGCAGACACTGGTAAGAGGAGGCCCGCATACTATTATACTCTGTACAGTCCTCTGTACAAACTGTCTGCATTGTATTATTTTGAAGGGAACATGCACACAGCCATATTAAAGGGGATACTCAGACGGCCTATCCTCATAATAGGTTATTAATAAAACATTGGTGGGGGTCCGACACCTGGCACCCAAACAGTGGACAGAAGACCTCTTCGCTGGTGTACTGCAGCTAAGCTCCCATTCACTTGAATGGGAACTGAGCTGCAGTACCCCGGCAGGGCCACTACACAGGGAACAGATCCACCCAAAACAGCTGATCGGTGAGGGAGCTGGGTTTCAGACACCCACCGTTCTGATATTGATGACCTATCCGCTGGATAGGTCATCAATATCAAAGTATTGGAAACTCCTTTAAGGCTCTATGCAACTTCCAAGCTATATAGATCTGTAACACAGCATCCAGACAAAAGGCATATGGAGCGTTTTCTTTTGTGAAATTGGTATAGAAATTACGGCATTTAAATTGTATGTATGGCAGTATTCTGTCCTAGAAGCATTGTTTTTAAAGAGGACCTTTCATCTGTCCAAACATTGTAAGATAATTATCAGGCTGTGTAGAGCGGCGCCCCGGGATCTCACTGCACTTACTATTATTCCGGGGCGCCGCTCCGTTCTCCCGCTATGTCCCCCGGTATTTTCACTGAATTGGGTATACTAGGCGGAGTCTGCCCTGTTTCTCCCTGGGCGTTCCTTCTCCCTTCTCCCTGGTTGTGATGCTCTGCGCTGCGATTGAACAGCTCTACAGCCTGGTAGATGGAACGCCCAGGGAGAAACAGGGCAGACTCCGCCTAGTATAACCAATTCAGCAAAAATACCGGGGGACATAGCGGGAGAACGGAGCGGCGCCCCGGAATAATAGTAAGTGCAGAGAGATCCCCGGGCGCCGCTCTACACAGCCTGATAATTATCTTACAATGTTTGGACCGATGAAAGGTCCTCTTTAAAGGGGGTTATGCAGGAAAAGCTATTTATGACTTATCCTTAATTTCCCTCTAATGAAAATGAAGGTGTATTAGGAGATGTTTCTGAAAATATTGCATAGATATACACATCACTCTGCTGTCTGTTCTGTGTCACTGTCTGTGGGCATATCTCAAGTTTATATAGGTTGTCTCATTTAGAAAACCCACTTTGAAACAGTCTGGCTAAAGAATTCTAAGTCAATATAGCGGGACATCTCTTCCCCATCTTTTAGCCAGAGCATCTACAAAGTGTCTCTCACTCTGAAGGACTGATCAGGTCCATGCAGTACACGGTTGATTGAATTTAACTCCTTCCCGACCAGTGCCGTAGTACTACGGCGCACTGATCGGGCGGGTGCAGGAGCTGCGCCTGCCCGATCAGCTGCAGGGGACAGGCTGTATCCCTGCTGTATGCGCCGGCATCGAGTGTGTGGAGGGAGGGAGCTCCCTCCCCTTCCCCAATGGGTCCCCGCGCTGCTGTGACGGGAACCCGATGGCAGGGAAGGCAGCCTTCCATGTAAGCCAGGCAGGAAGGCTGTAAGTGTATTACAATGTGTAAGACCGCCAAAAGTTGTGGGGGGGGGGGGGGGGGAGTAAAAAAAAAAGTTAAAATATAGTCTTGCATAATAAAAAAAAAGTTTGAAGTAAAAAAAAGTGTTCTTTTCCCATAATTAAGTAATTAAAAAAATTGAAAAAAAAAAAGGAAAAGTATATATATTAGGTATTGCCGCGTCCGTATGGACCGACTCTATAAAAATATCACATGATCCACCCTGTCAGGGGAATGCAGTAAAAAAAATAATAATAATAAACTATGCCAAAACAGCCATTTTTGGTCACCTTCCCTCACAAAAAGTGTAATACCAAGCGATCAAAAAGGCGTATTTAGCCCAAATTAGTACCAATCAAACAGTCATCTCATCCCGCAAAAAATAAGATCCTAAGACAATCGCCCAAAAAAATTAATAAAAATATGGCTCTCAGAAAATGGCAACACAAAAACCAGATTTAATTCAGTTAAAAAATGCATTTACTGTGTAAAACTTAACAAAAATAAAAATGATAGACATATTCGGTATCGTCATGTCCCTAACAAACTGCTCTATAAAAATATCACATGAGATGCCACCTCAGGTGAATACTGTAAAAAAAAAATAAAAAAAATACTTTGCTCCCGATAATTGCCTGCTTGTCTGCGCAGTGTCTGCTCATCACACTAAATTTTTGTGCAGACAGCCATGCCGAAACTCCGCCGAACCCACTGGCAGTCGTGTCCTCTCTGCCTCCCATTCATCTCAATGGGAAGTAGCACTGAGGAAGCTCAAAGCCGAGGCCACGCCGAGAACGGACATGTCCCCTCACGGCGTGGCCATGGCTATAAGCCGCCACTCCGTGAGGTTCTGCTCTGCCTCCCATTGAGATGTATGGAAGGCAGAGAGGACATGGCCGCTGATGGGTTTTCAGCAGAATTTTGGCTTGCCTGGCAAAACCACCCTGTGAACGGGCCCTTAGACTACTTTGGTTTTTCTGCCCTTCCAAAGACCAGAGAAAACCGATAAAAAGGAGTATGACTACAGGTTCCGATTACAAGGAGGCTTGTTTGTTACATAGTTCTGCATAGGAACTGTATACTATGATATGTAGATATGACAATTTTAATCCAGACCATTGGTGAAGGTGCGTCTTTATTATATGGGTTGATTTGCGCTTTTCTCTCTTGCAGGAACAGTATGAATTCTGCTACAAAGTGGTACAAGACTTTATTGACATATTTTCTGATTACGCCAATTTCAAGTGAAGGACTTGAGCGCGGTTTATACAAAGGACTAATTCATATGATATATTTTATTGTTAATTTATCTTGTTTCTGGTTCTCTGCTTTTTGTATTCTTCTCTGCTACCAAATAACAAACGCTCTCTGCTTCTGGTTTAACATCCGGTATGGTATGACTTACAGATTCCAATACCATAAAAAAATAAAACCTTCCTGATGTGAAGAAGATAGCGGATGGATGTAAAGTAATGTATATATTTATTTATTTACTACACGGCATGTATATTATGGAAGCAAACATTTTCTTATACGCCAGGTTATTTTTATTTTTAATGGCATAAATAAGAAAATGTGACGGGGGAGCGTCCGTCTAGTCTGTACAGTGTCTGAATTTCATGCTGCAATGTAAGCATTCCTCTGGTAAATCTCCTTCATCAAAGGTAGTTTCAGCTTCATTCCCCCCACTGAAGTCACTTTTCAATAATATATCATTTTATATATAGCAATTTCCTTACGTGACTATATGCCCCATATGCAGCATTACCAGTGGACCAAACATGAATATGGTTCCAACTGCTCCCATGCTGAACGTGAGGTTGGGGGCATTCTCAAACCATTCCTTGGCATCAAAAGGGCCCCCGTCTGGGTCTAAAAGGAGCATTTTCAGTAATAACATTGGATTAGGACATTGTAGGCCAAGCAGTTTCTTTGTATTTTATTTAAGGTGGCTATAAAGGTAGAATGTTACTTTAAGAAAAATCACTTTATATAATATTTTATAGAATAAAAGAATGTTTGTGTACTTTTATAATGTATGTGCAGGACATATGCTTACATCCCATATTTACAGAGCTAGAGGTTGGATCTATGTGTTGGATGGCGACATTTTATATATATATATATATTGTATAGGTTACAAATGGAGCCTGATTGACAGAAAGCCATATTTGTAATCTAATCATATAATAAATGACATATTAAACCTGTCCTATAAGTCAGATCAGGGGAGCTGAGCTGCAGTACGTCGGTAGACGGAGCTTTTCATCCGGTGGCTGCCCAAAACAGTTGATTGGTGAGGTTGGCGAGTTGAGCTATCCTGATAAATTGTTACACTGTGTTACGCCAATGAGGATGGTCTCTTTGCTGTTGTATGAATCCATATGTCATGCTTCTCCCAGTCTAAGGGCCCATTCACACGACCTTATGTATTTTGCGGTCCGCAAAAAATATGGATGACGTCCTTGTGACATCTGCTTTGCATCAGTTTTTTTTTTTTGTGGACCCATTGTAACAATGCCTATCCTTGTCTGCTAAACGGACAAGAATAGGACATGTTCTACCTGCGGAACAGACATACGAATGTGGACAGCACGCGGCATTTTTTGTGGCCCTGTTGAAATGAATGCGTCTACATGCAAACCGCAAAAAAATGTGGATTGGATGTGGAGCAAAAATACAGTATAAATGGGGCCTAACACAATTTATCAGTTTTACCCAGGAAGTCTGTGACTGGGAAATTCACTGATATACCAGGCACAATGGCTTGTAGAGCTAGCTCAGCTAAATCTGATGATACCTTTCACTTATCGATCTATTGCGTCATTCTGGAGAAAAGGTACTTTGCATCCATATGCAAATGAGCTGTTAAGTGCACTGTGGGTGGGCAATGCACACTGTGCACCCTTGCTCCTCCTGCCAGCCACTCCCTCTCCTTCTTGATTGACAGGGACAGGTTCCTAGGTAGTCATCTCCCCTGGCCCTGGCAATGATGGTGGACTTCCTTTGAATGTTATATAAACAGGGCAAAAATGTGTTAAAGGGAATCTATCACCAGCGACCTCCCTATCCAGTTGCCTGCATGGTCACCTGATTAAAACGCTGTTTTTCTTTTGTTGATCTGAAGCTCTGTTCTTAAATGATAGTACTTTTTCTTGCAAATTAGACCTTTGGTGCAATGAGGGTGTCACCACTGCTCTTGTTGCACCCAGGCTCTGCTCCTTTCTGTGGCTAGCCCCCTACCTGACTGCTTTGATTTCCAAGATTAGGTAAAAGCAAAGCAGCAAGGGAGCGGCTGGCCACAGAAAAGAGTGGACCTTGAGTGCAACATGAGAGGTGGTGATGCCCTCATTGCACCAAAGGCCTAATTTGCATATTAAGAAAAAGTATCATAACCCGGGAACGGAGCCTCAGATCAACAGGTGAACTACAGCTATGTGTCTATGCAGACAGCTGGATAGGGAGTTTGCTGGTGACAGATTCCCTTTAATATTGATGGTAAAATTCTTGAGGACCTGAACTATGCATAGAGTAACTATTGAAAAAAATTATATTTATTCACAGTTTTCCCTTATATGTAGATGAGCAGCACAATATATAGATTTTATTTTCATACCTCTTAAACCCCACATATGTATTTTTTTTTCTTTGCGCGTTTTATATTTTAGGTACTCTTATTGCATGCCGGTGGGGTTGTGTCTATAACCTTTTAAAGGACTGTGCTTTTTGCGCCTGTGCAGTACTGTTAAAATAATTGTACATTCCTGTAACATGTCTTATAAAGATTATAGAGAAATATTTATTGCAAAAAAAAAAAATGAAAATTTTTAAGTGACATTTTGGGTGATACCACTAGGTAGCGCCACTTACTTTGTTACTAAATTAAAAAGGGTATTCCTGTCTAATGAAGGGATGGTATAGCGCTTCTGACCACAGGTTGTGCAGGGAACTAGAGCATGACCCTGTTTACTTTAAAGGGGTATTCCTGTTACATTAAGATCAGTGGGGGTCCTACTGCTGGGACCTCCATTGTAAGAACCGGGGACCTGTAACCCCTGCACCCCCCTGAGATAAACGGAGCGGCCGGTCAGGCATACATGCTGCTGTTCCATTCATTTCTATGGGAACTCCCATAGAAATGAATGGAGCGACCACCTTCCCTTACTCCAAGGATCCAGACCCTGATCATAAAGTAATGCCATATGCTATGCTATATAAGATAGTAATCACCCTCTAAGTAGCGTTCTTGGCTGCCTGCATACAGTGAGGATGTTTCAGGGAGTTTAAAGGGAAATATAATGCAGGCCAGGCCTGTATTTATTGGAGTAAAATGTTTAATTTGCTTCCATATTATGACAAACATAGCAAGCCAACTGTATGCAAAACCTCTTTTTATTCTAAGAGTTCTCCAATACTGGGACCCCCAGCAATCAACCGAAATCTGTGGGGGAACCCAGCAGGCAGTGTTGTTTGTTTTCTGCAGCACCGCTACAGGTGAAATGAAGCATTACACAGTTACCAAGTAAGGCCCCATTCATACAACCGTGTCCAAAACATGGACACCAGCCGTGTGCACGCCCACACAGCTGGTCTGTGATCTGCAAGATGTGGCCAAACATAAGACATGTTCTATCGTTTGCTGCACAGACCCGGAAGCACATGGAAGAGCAATCTTTGGCTGCATCTTGCGGATCTGCGGTTTAGGGTCTGAAAAGCAGACACGGTCATATGAATTGGATAATCACTCGGCTTCCCATGTAATGCAAGAGACTTTCCTAGTTCTCCATTCTAGCTAATAGGTCCTGAACAGGAGACCGTCTATTAAAGCAGTTCTAAAGGTATTTGATAAATCTGATTTCAAAACCAGATAACCCCTTTAACATAACATTGTTGTCCTGCCATGACTGATCTTTAAAGGCTATGAACACCTTCGGAGGCAATTTTTTAAATGATCGTATGTTACTCATTTTTGGCTAAAAATAATTTTTTCAATTGGCCTTTATTAAAAATATTGAGCCGTTCTGTCACAAAGGTTTAACAGTTTTTCTAGCTGTGTGATTGGTACTTTTACTTTGTGCAGGTCATCTAATAAACCTTACCTCAAAATTTCTGAGAGGTCATAAACACTTATTTAAGCCACATTCTTATTAGTAAGATGAGAACTGAGCTATAATGTCAGAGACCAGAGATAAGGAGTCTGTCTGCTCCCCCTTTGACGGAAAAGACAGAAAATCCAAAGGGTGCTACTAGAGCATGTCAGCTCTGTACAGAAAAAAAAACGCCATATTATTATTATTATTTTTTTTTAAAGACCAATTTCAAAAAGTATTTTTAGCTCAAAATGAGTACAATGCAATAATTTTAAAAAATGCCCCCAAAAGGTGTACATAGCCTTTAAAAACGAGAAGCCCCCACAAGGTTTATGTCATTTTATTCCAATAATTCTTTATGAATATCAGGCCTAGGTTTCTGTTCTGCAGAGATAGTGCAAATGCAATTGTGACATCCAGTCACTGTGTCCAGAGCAAAAATCTGATAACCCATCATCCTCAGGTCCACTGAGGTACCAAATTATGGAATATCATAGACTATTGGATAGTACTGTGGACCAAAATAATAAATAGAAATACATAGAGGGGTTTTCCAAGACTTATCTGATCGGTGGGGGTCAGAATTTTACTGTAAACCTATACGTGGCACTTTTTATTAAATTACCCTTTATTTGCCTTTGCTGTTACACAAAGCACAAAATCATATTAGAATGACCTCTATCCGGACAAGATTAACTTTTTGTAAAATAGCTGTACCTTAAGAACCACTTTTTGCATGGGATTGTAATAATTCCAGAATGTGATTAGATGTTTGTTCTGATCCGTTTGCTATTTTCTGGTCACTGGGTGACTAACTCTTAACTTTGGTTTTTATTAAATACTACAGAATGCACATTGCAGCTGTGTTCACAAGGTATAATATTTTATGTGTCTTTTCCTTATATTGGAAATCTGTAGGGAGAAACAATGGAAAGCCTGCCTGCGACTACCATTTACATGTCTCCATACGGTTTTGATGGCAGCCATGAAACTTTCCACAGTTTGTTGCTAGATGGGGGTTGGAGCCTTCTCACCATTTTTGCTTCATTGCCTTGCATGTGATTTCTATGGGCCTCTTTATTATATAATATTGTATTGTATTTTCGAATCGCATCCGCCATTTTCTTTTACATTTGTAATTTGAATCTTGCCGTGATCATGATGTGATTTTAATGCTGGTGGGGTGTAAGCAGAATTCCTGTATAAGAAATAAATGAGAAATCTGATACATTGTAAATCAAAAAATAAACTGATATGTTCCTACTTGTGTGTTGTTATTGGTGCGGTGTGTGCAGTATGTACAACATTTCTTACCCTTTAGGTAGCTTGTAACTGTGTACAATTCAAAGGTGACTTTTTCTCCTTAAAACAGCAGATTTGTACCTATGACAGTGGCTGACCTGTTTCATGTGCACTTGGCAGCTGAAGGCATCTGTGTTGGTCCCATGTTCATATGTGTCCACATTGCTGATAAAAATGTTTTAATATATGCAAATGAGTCTCTAGGAGCAACGGGGGCGTTACCATTACACCTAGAGTCTCTGCTCTCTCTGCAACTGCTGCGTCCTCTCCACTTTGATTGACAGGACCAGGCAGTGTAAACATCATTACACCTGGTCCTGTCAATCAAAGTGCAGGAGGCACAGCAGTTGCAGAGAGAGCAGAGACTCTAGGTGTAATGCCAACACCCCCATTGCTCCTAGAGACTCATTTGCATATATTAAAACATTTTTATCAGCAATGTGGACACATATGAACATGGGACCAACACAGATGCCTTCAGCTGCCAAGCGCACATGTAACAGGTCAGCCAGGTTCATAGGTACAAAACTGCTGACAGATGCCCTTTAATGACCACCCAACTGTCTTTTAATGGCAGTCAGTTCAGGTCCTCAATTTATAACAATGTCTTTTGGTGTCACTGTAGTGGGGGGGAGGGGGACTCTCTTTTTTAGAACAGACCCCTGCTGTATAGCTGGACTTGTTGGAAGCTCTGTTCCTGGACATTAACCCTTTGCTTGCTGCGGGCATGATCAGAGGGAACTTATACCTATGACTAGGGCACCAGATTTCCTAGCAACCCGACTGGAGACTAGTGGATCTGCAGACAGCCCTGTGACCTAACAGTAGTCTTTGTCATAGAGACCCATAGTATAATGTATTGGCTTAGGCCTCATGCACACGGCCGTTGTGCACCCCACATCACGGATGCGGACCCATTCACTTGAATGGGTCCGCAATTCCGGAGAAACTGAACGGAGTCACAGAACAAAACACCGGAAGCACTACGGAGTGCTTCAGTGGTGTGTCTTTCCGTTGTTCCGCACCGCAAATAAATATGTATTTTTTTGCGGTACGGACAGACCATGGACCCATTCAAGTTGAATGGCTCCGGCGGTCCCAATGCACGGAACGGCCACACAACGACCGTGTGTATGAGGCCTTACAGTAGTTATACGTTTACAGGGGTTATCCCATGACTAATGAAAAATGAAAATCAGACATCATATAGTACATGAGAATCTCTTTGTAACAAAGCTAGAACCAGCCCTGTATCTCACATGGATCCAGAGATCTTTTCAACCTATCTTGTGGTATAGGTGTGTCCTTTCTGCTGCAGCTCTCTCCCTTTCACAGCTCATGGGGGAGTCTTTTCTTCTCCAGCTCTCTCCCTGTGTCTGCCACAGTTTCTTACAGTAGACACAGCTAGCGGCAGTTGAAGGATGAAAATGAGCATGTGCAAAGAAAAAAATCAGGGTTAGTCTGCACATCCCAATGAGCAGGTGCACGTCTCCATGGCTGAAAGCACAAAAGCAAAAACTAACACAATGGAGCAGCGCTCTGCAAACAAATAATAAAGTAAATACAATAGTGCCTGCTCTCCCTGCATTTATTGGAGGGCATTTGGCACCAGGAAAGGTAAAATACAGAGTCGGCTCAGCATGCATGTGGAACCTGCATTCCCTGAATTTAATGGAGGTCAGTATGGCACCAGAGGAGGTAGTATTTAGTGTAGGTTCCAGCCCTAAAGAGATCGCCTTGTCGTTGGCGGACAGGCACAAATCATTTTGTACAAAATGTATTTGCCAAGAATGTCACATTCATAACGCAGCATTAGTACATTTTTTAGATAGTATGGCACTATTGTATTTACATTGTTATTTGTGTTTGCAGAGCGCTGCTGCATTGTTTGTTTTTGCAAAATGAGCATGTGCAACCACATCTGCAATGTTACTGAAGTGGATGGAGAAATAAGGAAAAGAACAAACAGCAGGTGACGCTCAACAGATATGTTTCATTTAATACTAACATTTTAATTACATGCAGTTATAAAAGGATGTAGAACTAGATGCTGGTTTGAAAAATGTGAAGTATTTTTAGTGGGACAATCCGTTTAAAATAAAGTTTAAAGGGTTTCTACCACTTTGATTTCACATAATTAGGTGTCAGACACTAGCGATCCGCTAGGGTCTGCTCTGCCAAACAATCCTGCTATAATAGCTTTTGGGGCAGCCGTTTACCTAAAAAAAGAACTTATATTAATATGCTAATGACCCTCTAGGTGCTATGGGGGCGTCATTAGCACCTAGAGGATCGGTCTACCTTCACAAGATGCCGCCGCACCGCGCGTCCCTCCAGCCCGCCCATCTCCTCCGAAATGCGATCAAACGGACACTTCATGCGCATGCGCCGTGCGTGGCTGTATTCGGCGCATGCGCAGTGAATGTCCGACCGCTTCCCTGCTCAGACATCTCCACTGCGCCTGCGCCGATGACGTCACAGTGCTCCATCGGCGCAGGCGCAGTGGAGATGTCTGAGCAGGGAAGCGGTCGGACATTCACTGCGCATGCGCCGAATACAGCCGCGCACGGCGCATGCGCGTGAAGTGTCCGTTTAATCGCATTCCGGAGTAGGTGGGCGGGCTGGAGGGACGCGCGGGGCGGCGGCATCTTGTGAAGGTAGACCGATCCTCTAGGTGCTAATGACGCCCCCATAGCACCTAGAGGGTCATTAGCATATTAATATAAGTTCTTTTTTTAGGTAAACGGCTGCCCCAAAAGCAATTATAGCAGGATTGTTTGGCAGAGCAGACCCTAGCGGATCGCTAGTGTCTGACACCTAATTATGTGAAATCAAAGTGGTAGAAACCCTTTAAATATGGTGATATAATGAGATTTATTTATTTTTATTAATTATGTCATAAAAAATAAAAGTCTGAAAAACATTATAAAATAAGTCATTATTCACCTATTAAATAAAGGTAAAAACCTACACATATTAGCTACCCACATGACCATAATCATCTGAATTGATCAGGTTGTTTAGTTTAAAACAGTGGCGTGCCTAGGGTGTTTGGCACCCGGGGCGGGTCCTTTCTCTGGCACCCCCTCTAATACTTTTAAAAAATGGTACCCCCTTAGGGCTGTTTCACAAGAGCGAGTCCATTGCAGGAATCACGCTCCGTGTGTGTCACCACCGGCTCTGGGAGAGATCTTAGAAGTTCAGATAGACGGAAGACTCAGGAGTCGATCTGACAGATCTCTATTGTTTTCATTGTTGCTGACAGGTTTCCACCCCTTCGCAGGTGTTGCTCATTATCAGTCAGGTGGCCCCTTTATATATTCCGCCTTTCACTGGTTTCCCTGCGGCTAATAGTTCTTCTGAGGAGTGCTCTGCTTGTGTGGTGATTCTCCTGTTTCAGTTGCTTCTCCAGCTACGTACTTTCCCTTTTCTTGTTGTGTCTGTCCTGACTAGGCCTCAGGTAGACACTGGCTCCATCAGGTTGGAAGGAGCTGGTTGCCTCTTTCCCTGTTCCCTAAGCTGAGGGTTTGGTGCAGTGTGTCAGCAGTCTTAGGCTCCCGTGCATGTGTATTTCTACCTTTGAGACTTGCACATGTGGTTAGCAGCTTAGGGAGAGAGTCAGGGTTTGCTAGGAGCTGACCTCTTTATTCCCTAGAAAACATAAAGGTTTATAGCAGCACAATGAAAAAATGTAACCTTTCTGGTGGTGGTGCCTTGCAGTGTTGGGAGCCAGTCTGAAGATCCCCCTTCAATGCGCCGTATATATAAAAAGAACGCAGCACACAACCTGCTTGAGAAAGACAATGTCGGTCGAAACGTCGCATTGTGTTGGTGAATAAATCCTGCATAATTGAAGACAAGTGAGTGCTGCGTTTTTTTTTCATATATACGACTCTTTATTCCCTAGGCTTGGGGCCTAGTCTGTAGTTGTTTTGTTGTTGTTCCCTTTGGTTGTCTTTCCTTCCCCGTACTACCCGTGACAGTGTGTGAGTGTGATCCTCTGCTCTGGACTTGCAGGAGCGCACGGCATTATCATGAATTATAATGCTATGTGCCTCTGCTTGACCTTATTTCTACCGAATCATACTGACAGCTTTATGTCACTATGATTCTGTGGAAAAAAGGCCATGCAAAGACGCATAGGATTATAAATCATGATAATGCCGTGCGCTCCTGCAAGTCCAGAGCGGAGGATCACACTCACACACGGAGCGTACAATACATTGTACAATATTTACAGTAGTTTTGCAGTAATGCCCATTGTGCCCCCCTAATACTGCCCTTTGTAGTAGTATTGCCCTCTGTGGCCCCTTTGTAGTAGGAATGCCCTATGTGCCCCCTTTGTAGTAGTAATAACACCCTCTGTGCCCCCTTTGTAGTAGTAATGTCCTCTGTACCCCCTTTGCAGTAATTTGGACCTCTGTGCCCCCTCCACTGTAGAAATACCCTCTGTGTCCCCACCATGGTAGAAATGCCCTGTTAAATAAATAAAAAACACAGTACCTACTCACCTTGTCCCGTTCCTGAAGCTCACAGTCCTCTCTCCCCTACAGACACAGATCGCTCTGCAGCAATGTGTGGGCGGAGCTTATGCAGAATTCTGGGCTGCAAGCTCCGCCCACACATGCCAGCAACGCGATCTGCGCCTGCAGGCTGAATGGTGGAGCGGGGAAAAGTCTTCCTGCTTCACCATTCAGTGCCGGAGAGACATAGCACAGGGAGCTGAGTGACAGGGCCACAGCTCCCTAAACCACCATAATCTACAGTACAGAGCAAAAGTTTGGACACACCTTCTCATTCAAAGAGTTTTCTTTATTTTCATGACTATGAAAATTGTAGATTCACACTGAAGGCATCAAAACTATGAATTATATACATAACAAAAAAAGTGTGAAACAACTGAAAATATGTCATATTCTAGGTTCTTCAAAGTAGCCACCTTTTGCTTTGATTACTGCTATGCACACTCTTGGCATTCTCTTGATGAGCTTCAAGAAGTAGTCACCTGAAATGGTTTTTACTTCACAGGTGTGCCCTGTCAGGTTTAATAAGTGGGATTCCTTGCCTTATAAATGGGGTTGGGACCATCAGTTGCGTTGTGGAGAAGTCAGGTGGATACACAGCTGATAGTCCTACTGAATAGACTGTTAGAATTTGTATTATGGCAAGAAAAAAGCAGCTAAGTAAAGAAAAACAAGTGGCCATCATTACTTTAAGAAATGAAGGTCAGTCAGTCCGAAAAATTGGGAAAACTTTGAAAGTGTCCCCAAGTGCAGTCACAAAAACCATCAAGCGCTACAAAGAAACTGGCTCACATGCGGACCGCCCCAGGAAAGGAAGACCAAGAGTCACCTCTGCTGCGGAGGATAAGTTCATCCGAGTCACCAGCCTCAGAAATCGCAGGTTAACAGCAGCTCAGATTAGAGACCAGGTCAATGCCACACAGAGTTCTAGCAGCAGACACATCTCTAGAACAACTGTTAAGAGGAGACTGTGTGAATCAGGCCTTCATGGTAGAATATCTGCTAGGAAACCACTGCTAAGGACAGGCAACAAGCAGAAGAGACTTGTTTGGGCTAAAGAACACAAGGAATGGACATTAGACCAGTGGAAATCTGTGCTTTGGTCTGATGAGTCCAAATTTGAGATCTTTGGTTCCAACCACCGTGTATTTGTGCGACGCAGAAAAGGTGAACGGATTGACTCTACATGCGTGGTTCCCACCGTGAAGCATGGAGGAGGAGGTGTGATGGTGTGGGGGTGCTTTGCTGGTGACACTGTTGGTGATTTATTCAAAATTGAAGGCATACTGAACCAGCATGGCTACAACAGCATCTTGCAGCGGCATGCTATTCCATCCGGTTTGCGTTTAGTTGGTTCATTATTTATTTTTCAACAGGACAATGACCCCAAACACACCTCTAGGCTGTGTAAGGGCTATTTGACCATGAAGGAGAGTGATGGGGTGCTGCGCCAGATGACCTGGCCTCCACAGTCACCGGATCTGAACCCAATCGAGATGGTTTGGGGTGAGCTGGACCGCAGAGTGAAGGCAAAAGGGCCAACAAGTGCTAAGCATCTCTGGGAACTCCTTCAAGACTGTTGGAAGACCATTTCAGGTGACTACCTCTTGAAGCTCATCAAGAGAATGCCAAGAGTGTGCAAAGCAGTAATCAAAGCAAAAGGTGGCTACTTTGAAGAACCTAGAATATGACATATTTTCTGTTGTTTCACACTTTTTTGTTATGTATATAATTCCACATGTGTTAATTCATAGTTTTGATGCCTTCAGTGTGAATCTACAATTTTCATAGTCATGAAAATAAAGAAAACTTTGAATGAGAAGGTGTGTCCAAACTTTTGGTCTGTACTGTACATATTTGCCAGAGACAAAAAATAAAAAAATAAATTCTTCCACATAAGGCCTCTTTCACACTTGCGTTGTCCGGATCCGGCGTGTACTCCACTTGCCGGAATTACACGCCGGATCCGGAAAAACGCAAGTGTACTGAAAGCATTTGAAGACGGATCCGTCTTCAAAATGCTTTCAGTGTTACTATGGCACCCAGGACGCTATTAAAGTCCTGGTTGCCATAGTAGGAGCGGGGAGCGGTATACTTACAGTCCGTGCGGCTCCCGGGGCGCTCCAGAATGACGTCAGAGCGCCCCATGCGCATGGATCATGTGATCCATGCGATCACGTCATCCATGCGCCTGGGGCGCCCTGACGTCACTCTGGAGCGCCCCGGGAGCCGCACGGATGGTAAGTATGCTGCTCCCCGCTCCCCACTACAGTTTACCATGGCTGCCAGGACTTTAGCGTCCCGGCAGCCATGGTAACCATTGAGAAAAAGCTAAACGTCGCATCCGGCAATGCGCCGAAACGACGTTTAGCTTAAGGCCGGATCCGGATCAATGCCTTTCAATGGGCATTCATTCCGGATCCGGCCTTGCGGCAAGTGTTCCGGATTTTTGGCCGGAGCAAAAAGCGCAGCATGCTGCGCTATTTGCTGCGGCCAAAAAACGTTCCGTTCCGGAACGGAAGACATCCTGATGCATCCTGAAGGACGGACTGTCCATTCAGAATGCATTAGGATAATCCTGATCAGTATTCTTCCGGCATAGAGCCCCGACGACGGAACTCTATGCCGGAAGACTATAACGCAGGTGTGAAAGGGCCCTAAGCCTTATAGAGTGAAGTCCAGTGATGGACGAACATCGGCCGGGTCGATTTGCGATCGCGCGAATGCAATCAAATGTTCTAGAACCGCAAGTTCGCGGCGGACCCTTTTCACTTTAATGGCAGACGAACCTGAAAAACCTTCAGGTCATTATTGCAGCCACCAAATACTTACAAGAAGTGCACAAATCGTCCCACAACATGGACAGTGACATACCAGAGGGGAATCAATGGCAAAGATTCCCACAAAAATATGTATTTTAATCAGGGGCCGATTTTATGCGTCTTAAAGGGAAACTGTCAAAAATGTGGACTCCTGGAGCCTAGAAAAAAATTATTTTAGGCCCCACCGGAGTACAGGCCCCAAACATTAGGCATTCACCTGCCAGAAAACATAAAGTGATTATGTGGCTGAAGGTATATTACACAGTCATTGGATATCAATTTTACTGCAGGCCAGTACAAATAAATGTCAAATACATATGTTTAAAAGAACTAAAAATATAAAATGTGATTAAAAACATGGCTAACGAAACCCCCGTTCTTGAATGAACCCCAAATGATAATAGGTGAAATTTGATAACACATGGTCGTCACAGGTGTTGAATTCCTCCGAGGCACCAACAATTAGGCATTCACCGTACAGAAAAGATCAGGTGATTGTGGCTGGAGGTATATTAGATGGTCAATGGATATCAATTTTACTGCAGGCCAGTGGACTACAGGCCCCAAAAATTATTCATTCACCGTACAGAAAAGAACAATTGATAATGTGGCTGGAGGTACATTAGGCGGTCACCGTATAACAATTTTACTATTGGCCAGTTAGATTACAGGCCCCAAAAATTATGCATTCACCGTACATAAAAGATCAAGTGATTATGTGGCTGGAGGTATATTAGTCGGTCAATGGACATCAATTTTACTGCAGGCCCCAAAAATTATTCATTCACCGTACAGACAAGAACAATTGATAATGTGGCTGGAGGTACATTAGTCGGTCACCGTATAACAATTTTACTGTTGGCCAGTTCGATTACAGGACCCAAAAATTATGCATTCACTGTACATAAAAGATCAAGTGATTATGTGGCTGGAAGTATATTAGATGGTCATTGGATATCAATTTTACTGCAGGCTAGCACAAATACATGTCAAATACATATGTTTAAAAGAACAAAAAATATAAAATTGGATTAAAAACATGTCTAACGAAATCCCCCCTCTTGAAAAAACTCCAAATATTAGTTGAAATTCGATAACACGTGGTTGTCACAGGTGTTGAATTTCTCAGAGGTCCCAAACATTAGGGATTCACCTAACAGAAAAGGCCTTTTATGCCGCTGTATTTACATAAGACAGGGACCATTATTTGTTCTGAGTGGTGGCGGATATGTGTGGGCTGGCGTGAGGAAATTCAATTAAATGTGGTCGTCGCAGGTGTTGAATTCCTCCGAGATCCATGCCTCATACATTTTTAGAAATGTGCGGTAGTCCACACTGTCGCGAGCTAGGCAAGTGCGCTTATCGGTTACGATCCCCCTGCTGCGCTGAACTTCCTTTTGGACAGAACACTCGACGAGCGGCAAACAAAAAGTTCCATGGCAAATTGTGCCAGCTCTGGCCATAGGTCAAGCCTGCACACCCAGTAGTCAAGGGGTTCCTCGCTTTTTAGAGCATCCACTTTGGCCGTTAACCCAATGTAGTCGGACACCTGTCATTCCCTGAGGTTGGATCCGGAGGGCAGCTGTCGATGGGTTGGCTGCAAGAATGATCTCATATCCGAAGTGACCAACTGCCCTCTTCTTGCATGCGCTGTAGGATTGGTACTCGCAACTGTTTCTCTGTGGGAGGAAATTCCTCTGCCAGTGCCCACAACAGCAGAATGCAGCATCTCTCGAAGCAAGGCCTGGAAATGCTGCATTCTGACAGCCCTCTGTGATGCTGGTAACATGTCCGCCATTTTGTGTTTGTACCGGGGGTCTAAGTACGTTGCCACCCAGTACTGGCCCTTACCCTTTATGCTTTTTATACGGGGGTCCCTCAAACACTGGAGCATGAAGGCCCTCATTTGCACTAAATTGGAAGCGGTGGAGCGCCCTGGCTCCTGCTCATCACCCAGGAGAATGTCGTCCTCTGTCTCCTCTCCCCATCCACGGACAACACCAAAGATCCCCGAAAAGTTTAAATCCTACTCTTCTTGCTCCTCCTCCCCCTCCCCCCAGGCACCATCCTCCTCTGATTCCTCTTCAGACTCCTGCTGACTTATCCCAGATGGAGTAGCCCCCCTTTGGAATTCATTCAGCATTGCGACTTCCAAATTTTCCTGCTCCTGCTCCTCGACGGCTTAATCAATGACACGACACAATGCACACTCCAGAAAGAAGGCGTAAGGTAGGATGTCACTGATGGCGCCCTCACTGCGACTGACCAGTTTAGTGATCTCATCAAATGGCCGCAGAAGTCTGCATGCGTTGTGCATGGGCAGCCACTGGCATGGTAAAAAAAAAAACAAGCTCCCCAGAACCTATCCTGCCGTAGAGTTCGTACAGCTAATCGTTAATGGCACGTTTTTGCTGGAGCAGCCTATCAAGCATATACAAGGTCCAGCACGTCGGGCAGTCACAAATCAGACGTCTGATGGGCAAATGGTGTTACCGCTGAACGTCAGCAAGGCAAGCCATGGCCGTGTAAGATCTTCTAAAATGGCCTGCCGCAAGACATCTTCCTGGCCTGCCGCAAGACACCCTGGACAACGAGGTATTTTGCAATGAATCGCTGCACGGCAGGACGTGTGCCATGCACGGCATGTGTGTCATTTTGCCCTGTTTCAGTGCGCTCAGCAGATTGGAACCGTTGTCGCACACCACTTTACCAACTGTCAAATTAAGCGGGGTTAGCCACTGATTGGCCTATAACCGCAGAGCTGAAAGCAGTGCAGGAACGGTGTGGCTCTTGGCTTCCAAGCACGCAACACAGCATGGCAACGTCTCACCTGGCATGTCGAATAGGTTCTGGGGAGCTAGGGGGGTTCAGCGGAAGAGGCAGTAGCAGTAAAAAAGGAGGAGTCAGCCAAGGAGGAGACAGAGGATGGAGTAGGAGGGGTAGAAGAGGAGGCAGGCCTGCATACAATCCATGGCGGTAACACCAAATCCACATGGGTGCCACGGTTTGCATGCTTGACAGCCGTCAGAAGGTTCACCCAGTGGGCAGTAAAAGTTATGTATCTTCTCTGCCCTTGTTTGCTAGACCACGTGTATGTGGTCAGATATATCTTGGCACCGACACTGTGTCCCAGAGATACATTCACTTGCCGCTGAACATGGCCATATAGCTCTGGGATGCCCTTCTGGGAGAAATATTTCCTTCCGAGGACCTTCCATTGTGTTGTGCCAATGGCCACAAATTTTATAAAGGCCTCCGAGTCCATCAGTTTATATGGCAGTTGTTGGCGGGCTAGCAGTCCCGACAAGCCGGCGGTCAGCCGTTGGGCAAGAGGGTTATCCGGCGTCATCAACTTTTTACGTTCGAACATTTGGGCCACGGGAGCCTGCCTTTTGTCAGATAAACGCGACGACGGCACGGTGGAAGGTGGAATGGAGGACAAATGGGAGGAGAGAGGAGAAGGAGAAGAGGCCGTGGAGCGCCGGGAGTGTGGCTTTGTGGGTTCTGATGGTGTTGCTCCCACTGGGCTCGGTGATGGGAGGCCAGGTGCCTTAAGGCAGTCGTCACTAGGTGAGTGTTGGGCTTACTGCGACTTATGCGTTGACAGCACAGGCTGCATATAGCAATACTATTGTCAGCAGCTGACACGTTAAAAAAGCCCACACTGCGGAACCATGTGCCGGCATCCTGGGAGCATCAGATGTGACCGTGCATGTTGGATGGCTCGCTCCAGATACATTTGCAGCCTGCTTTTTGCCTCCTGTGCACTGCGAGTTCTGCATGCTTCTCCTCCTTATCTGCTGCTCCGTCTCTCCCTCTGAACTCCCTTCCTCTTCCTCTCTTGTGGGCATCCACGTGACGTCCATCGACACGTCATCATCGTCACCTTTACCACCACTGACATTAGAGATCTCGGAGTAGGCAGCAACAGCGGGGACCACCCTCCTTGGGCTGATCTGGGTACTGTCGTCAGACCGCTGGGTAGCGGCCGTTGCTACCTCCTCTTCCTGATCCGATGCCAGAAATGGCTACGCATCGGTAAGGTTTGGGAATGGATGGGAAAATAATTCCTCTGACTCGAGTGGAGGGGCTATGGTGGTGGTGTCTTTGGGGGTGCACACAGCAGAGATTGAGGAGGGTGCTGATACAGAGGATGAGGAGGGTGCAGAAGCGGAAGGCTGAGTGAGCCACTTAACCAACTCTAGTGTGTCCTTTGACGTAATTGCACGCACCTTCTCCAACGTCCCACTTAGGCTCTGGCCTGGTGCACTTGCCCGACCCCTACTACCCCTGCGGAATGGCCTGCCTCTTTCTCTGCCTGTCATTTTAAAAATGACCCTGTGACAAAGTCCCTACAGAAGAGCAGTATTTGTGGAAGCAGGTATATAAAACCCTTTAATCAGTTTATTTTGGGGCAACAGGTACAGTATATCACACCAGTTGCAATTAGTTATTCCACTTGCGTTTGTCCCTCTGTATAGCTGCGGTATATCAGCAGAACTGCACACAAATGCTGCATAATACAAATGTACTATATAGAAATGATATTATAGGTATATCACACCCCTGTCTCAATCAGTTTTTTGGGGGGGCAACTGGTATATCACACCAGTTGCAATTAGTTGTTTCAATAGCGCTTGTCCCTCTGTATAGCTGCGGTATCTCAGCAGAACCGCACACAAATGCTGCACAATAGAAATGCACTAAATATAAATTATATTATTTGTATATCACACCCCTGCCTCAATCAGTTTTTTGGGGGGGAAACTGGTATATCACACCAGTTGCAATTAGTTGTTCCAATAGCGTTTGTCCCTTTGTATAGCTGCGGTATCTTAGCAGAACCACACACAACTGCTGCACAATACAAATGCACTATATTATACTTTCTATGTTAGGCCGCATGCACACGGCCGTGTTACGCGGCCGAGAGCGGTCCATGGTATGCCGGGCTGGATTCCTGTTCAGAGCAGGAGCGCACGGCGTCATTGGTTGCTATGATGCCGTGCGCTTCATACCGCCGCTGCTGTACAGTAATATACTCGTATAGTGTATTACTGTACAGCAGCGGTGGCATGAAGCGCACGGCATCATAGCAACCAATGACGCTGTGCGCTCTTGCTCTGAACAGGAATCCAGCCCAGCATACCACGGACTACTCTCGGTCGCGGAACACGGCCGTGTGCATTCGGCCTTAGAAAGTATATTATAAGTATATCACACCTCTCAGTATGTCACACCTATCAATAGCACACCTATACCAGTCCTTAAAATGACTTCTGTGGCCCTATTAGCTAGCGTTTTGTGTCTCTAACCGTCTGTCCCTGCTCCACACAGCAATTTCTCCCTACACTGGCAAAAGACTGAATGTAAAATGGCGGCCAGATCGGGTTTATTTTTAGGGTAGGTGGTGTGTCCATGTGCTGAAACGTCTCAATTGTCTGTCCTGTCCCACCTGATGGATGTGTCATAGGTCAAAATTCAGCACAATGCAAAAGAATATGGCGCCGGCGGACATAGTCATATGTTCGCATGTTCGGCGAACGAGCAAAGTTCGCCGCGAAACGACTGCCGGGTGAACCGCAAAGCCATCTCCATCTCTAGTCATGTTGATGAACAAATAAAGTTATAGCGAAATGCAAAAGGCAAAAATTAAAAAAAGCCTGGTCATCAAGGGATTAAAGGGAAATCCATGTCATGTTTTTATTGTAGGCTTTTTTTTTAGACCAGATGTTACATGTTGGCCAATAGAAAATTATAAAACGCCCTAGAGTTCTGCTTTTTTGTAGTGGAGTTTTAAGACATTTTCGTAGCATTTTTTTCTCTTTTTGTTCTTTTTTTTAATTGCATCATGTTCTGACATGTGTGACATTTTTACAGGCATTTTCCTATAGACTTCTCTATAGAAAAAAAAGTATGTCTGAAAAAATGTCCAGAAAAAAACGTGGCAAGGTAAAATTTCACAAATTAATGCTATTAATTGGATTTGCTGTTTGCTAAACAAAGGCCTGAATATGAGATAAAACACACACATTTTTATGATTGAACTGATATGCACTAGTGGAACAAGGAGACATAAAAAAAACATAAAAGTAATATTAAGTGGTTTAATTACATGCTCTGATTTGCTGTACCTGCTACTCTCCAACAAGCATATTTGGGCAAAATTAGAATATCTGCCAACCAACTCTATACATTACAAAGTCATCTGACCTCAGTGATAGATGTAGAGCAACTTCATCTTTACATCACATTATAGTGAACATTATATACATACACACTAAAACCACTTGCCTCAAATTGTGTATGCCCCCTAACGCCACCAAAATGGTTCTGATCCATCACGGCATAGACTTCAAAAGACCTCTGAAGGTGTCCTGTGGTATGTGGCACCAAGACATTAGCAGAAGATTCTTTGTGTCACCATTAAATACTATTTTGCTACAATCCAGTATGAAAACTGGTTACTTTTGGAATTTACCATATTTTTTGGAATATAAGACACACCTAAGATTTAGAGGAGGAAAATAAGAACATTTTTTTTTCATCAGACCTCAGATCAGACCCCCAGCCTCCATCAACCTCAGATCAGACCCCCATCAGATCATCAGACACCCCTCTAGCCTTAGATCAGACCTCCATCAGCCTCAGATCAGAAATAAAAATAAAAAACTTACCTTGCTTACTCCTGATGGAACTACCTCCCTGAAGATAAAGCACTTACCGCTCCCTGGTCTTATTCCGGCCCACGCTGCACTGTGACCTGATGTTGCACAGCATCAGGTCATAGTGCGTGCCTATGTGCACTACATCCTGATACTGTACGCAGTCAGGACACAGTGCAGAGAGGGGCCTGGGAGAAGACCGACCAGGAAGTGGTAAGTACAGCCAGGGCAGCTCTTACCTTACTGCTCCCCACGCCTCCTGCACGCTAATCATCGCTACTAAAATGGAAGTGGTCATTAGCATTGACACTATAAGACGCACTGCCATTTTTCCCCTCATTTGGGGGAAAAAGTCTGTCTTATAGTCCAAAAAATACGGTACTTCTTTTTAAAAAAAAAAGATTGGTAAGTGGTGAGATGCAGGCTGTTTTTCCAGCACATCCCACAGATTCTCGATCAGATTGAGATCTGGGAAATATGAAGGACAAGTCACCAGCATGAACTGTATGTTCTGGAACAGTTTTTCAGTGTGACAGATGTATTATTTGAGCCCACTGCCATTAGGGAGTACCACTGCCATGAAGGCTGTACTTGTCTGTTCAATGTTTCAGTAGGTGGTATGTGTCAAAGCAACATTCATATGAATGCCAGGATCCAAGGTTGTCCTCCCTTGGCCAAATTGTGGCAAGTTTTTCCCAAACTTCTGAATTGGAGAAAGAAACACAATTCCCCGTGAGGAAGATGGTCTATGGCCGACATTTACTAACATGAGTGCACCTATACGTCATAAATTGTGCGTTTCTAGCACAATGTGCAACCGTTATTAGAAAAAGCCACTGTGCCTAGGTCACAATGGGGTTTAGCTTAGCGGGGGAAAGGAGGTGACCTAGGATGCAACATTTTGTGCCAAAATTGTGACACAATTCTGGCTCAAAATTATATCTCAAACTAAGCCAACCAATAGTTGGTATAGAGTTAGACGAAAGTGTTTGTACCTGCAGCACCTTTATCATCCAGCCTGAACCCCTGTGATAAATCTGGTGCAGCTCTACACCGCCTGATTATGCTTACATCACCTATGGGATTAGTAAATCTGTCCTAATGTGTTTAGCTTTTCCACAGGATAGAAACACAAAGAACAGCGTAAAAGCAAAATACAAGTACCTTTATATTGGTATATTAAAAAAGAATCTCATCCTGCCTCATCCACAAGTGCATTAGATGTATGGCTAATACCTTCCTAATAATTATTTTGCGGAGCAGCCTCTATACCCTCCCTCCCTGGTCCTAGAGAGACGGTGGGAATAACATCCACATCTCAACAAGAGTATCACACATGTGCTGCTGGTTGAGGACAAACATATTTGATGTTACCATTGTGACGCGGCCGTGCTACGTTCGAGCTGCATTCAATTAATGAAGACCTCACTGTTCATTGGGTCTGTATTGTTAAAAAGTAACTAAACTTTTGTATGATTTTTTGTGAACGTGTCCCTAATGCCCTAATAAAACTTTTTGTAATGAAGTTTATTAATGTATTTTTATTCCACTTTTTCCTCTCTAAAGCGCACCTTTCCCTGTGTGCTTAAAATCCAGTTCTCTGTACACTGCTGACTGCTGAGTACGGACTGTGAAGTTTATGAATGGGACCGCAGCGCATTGAGTACAGGCAGGAGCACATATTGCTGCTCCTGCCTGTGCCCCCCCCCCCCAAGGTTTACTAAATCCTGGCATAGCACATGGGTACTCTGACGAAACTGAGCCAAACGGATCTTTTCTGACACACAATGTAAGTCAATGGGGACGGATCCGTTTTCTATGACACAATATTGCAGAATAGAAAACGGATCCGTTCTCTATTGACTTTCAATGGTGTTCAAGACGGATCCGTCTTGGCTACGTTATAGATAATACAAACAGATCAGTTCTGAACGGATGCAGACGGTTGTATTATCTGAACGGGTCCATCTGTGCAGATCCATGACGGATCGGCACCAAACGTGAGTGTGAAAGTAGCCTAAGCTAAAAGTCCTGCATTTCAGCTTTTAGCTTAGCAAAGCCGGCACAGGCAGGAGCCGCTCTACTCAGCTAATCTTGACATAGTACATGGTTACAGAGTACCCATGTGCTATGCCACGATATAGTAAACCTCGGTGGGCACAGGCAGGAGCAGCAATGTGCGCTCCTGCCCGTACTCCTTGCGCTGCGGCCCCATTCATAAATCCGTAAATCAATGAGCAGTCAGCAGTGTACAGAAAAGTGGATTTTAAGCGCACAGGGAAAGGTGCGCTTTAGGGAGGAAAAAGTGGAATAAAAATACTAAATACATTAATAAACTACACTCACCTAAAGAATTATTAGGAACACCTGTTCTATTTCTCATTAATGCGTCTATCTAGTCAACCAATCCCATGGCAGTTGCTTCAATGCATGTAGGGTTGTGGTCCTGGTCAAGACAATCTCCTGAACTCCAAACTGAATGTCAGAATGGGAAAGAAAGGTGATTTAAGCAATTTTGAGCGTGGCATGGTTGTTGGTGCCAGACGGGCCGGTCTGAGTATTTCACAATCTGCTCAGTTACTGGGATTTTCACGCACAACCATTTCTAGGGTTTACAAAGAATGGTGTGAAAAGGGAAAAACATCCAGTATGCGGCAGTCCTGTGGGCGAAAGTGCCTTGTTGATGCTAGAGGTCAGAGGAGAATGGGCCGACTGATTCAAGCTGATAGAAGAGCAACGTTGACTGAAATAACCACTCGTTACAACCGAGGTATGCAGCAAAGCATTTGTGAAGCCACAACACGCACAACCTTGAGGCGGATGGGCTACAACAGCAGAAGACCCCACCGGGTACCACTCATCTCCACTACAAATAGGAAAAAGAGGCTACAATTTGCACGAGCTCACCAAAATGTTGAAGACTGGAAAAATGTTGCCTGGTCTGATGAGTCTCGATTTCTGTTGAGACATTCAAATGGTAGAGTCCGAATTTGGCGTAAACAGAATGAGAACATGTATCTATCATGCCTTGTTACCACTGTGCAGGCTGGTGGTGGTGGTGTAATGGTGTGGGGGATGTTTTCTGGGCACAATTTAGACCCCTTAGTGCCAATTGGCCATCGTTTAAATGCCATGGGCTACCTGAGCATTGTTTCTGACCATGTCCATCCCTTCATGACCACCATGTACCCATCCTCTGATGGCTACTTCCAGCAGGATAATGCACCATGTCACAAAGCTCGAATCATTTCAAATTGGTTTCTTGAACATGACAATGAGTTCACCGTACTAAAATGGCCCCCACAGTCACCAGATCTCAACCCAATAGAGCATCTTTGGTATGTGGTGGAACGAGAGCTTCGTGCCCTGGAGGTGCATCCCTCAAATCTCCATCAACTGCAAGATGCTATCCTATCAATATGGGCCAACATTTCTAAAGAATGCTATCAGCACCTTGTTGAATCAATGCCACGTAGGATTAAGGCAGTTCTGAAGGCAAAAGGGGGTCCAACACCGTATTAGTATGGTGTTCGTAATAATTCTTTAGGTGAGTGTATATTACAAAAACTATTATTAGGGTATTATGGAAAAGTTTACAAAAAAACTCATACAAAAGTTTAGTTACTCTTTAATGGCCGTGCAGTATTGAAGGTGCTGAGCAGCAATTAACAATACAGACCCAGTGAGTGGTGCCGTTTTTATTAGTTTAATTAGAGCCCGCTGCTGCACTTTTGCCTGCACAGTACTCCATGATGTAACCTCGCCGTGTGGTCACACCCTTAGTTATACTTGAAAATAAAACTCAGCAAGAGGTGTCACCAATTAACATACATATGGCCCATCTGTACCTGTGTAAACACGGGTGAATAGCGACATGCAAATGAATTGCTTTCAGAGAAAATGTATTGAATGTTTCCCAGTAAGGTCCATTTAAAAAAATAAAGGAGCCATCCCATGAAAAGTATTATTATGCAATGAATAGGGCATTTCAAAAGAAGTATCACTACAATACACCTGCAATAAAAATATTGTTCATTTTTTATGTACATTGCATTTTTTTTTATCTCTGGTAACGCCCCCTGCTGTTCATCCTTCTGGTCCACCTTCTCCTGCATTCAGAAATGGACTGACATGCTCAGCAGCTTTCATGCTCCCGTCCCTTTCCCTGGGGTAGTGATCTCATAGAGTAGCAAATAAAGAGTCCCAAACACCATTCATCCCTTCTTCTAATGTCATAGAAATATATAGCTCTATCTCATTATAGACAGTGGAGAAGGAGGTAGGGGAAATTCATACCACAATGGCCAAAAACAGATGAGCTTGATAAACGTGCCCCACTATTTTCTATGCAGGAGAGGAAGGGCTAAGAGCTGTAGTAATGTAGTCCTGGGGGATGTAGCTGCTTGATGGCCACATGGGATAAGCCGCTGCCAACCCACAGAAAGTGAATAGACATGAGCTACAAAAAGGTGATTATGGACATATTAATTGGAGCGACAGGCACTCAGCATCTGAAACCATTTGGAGGAGTTATACAAATCAAGGTTTAATGAATATGTTATTAATCAATAGACAAAAAAAAATAATAGAAAAAATCTTATATAAAACAATCTTAAAATAATCTTTAAATGGTATTGAGCACATGAAACATATTAATACCATTTTAAGATTATTTTAAGATTGTTTTATATAAGATTTTTTATATTAGTTTTTTTTATTGATTAATAACATATTCATTAAACCTTGATTTGTATAACTCCTCCGAGTGGTTTCACATGCTAAGTGCCTGTCGCTCCAATTAATATGTCCATAATCACCTCTTTTTGACTGGGTGTGTCAAATACGACAAGAGCAAGACAAAAAAAAGACAATTACATTGTAGAGCAGCTTTTCTTGAATTGATATAGTTAAAATATTGGCGTGCATTACTCCAGATACTGTGTGTGTATTGTGAGGGGTTATGCTCGGGATCGCCTTTGCTGGGGTCAAAGGACACTTGTCTGTTCCATCCAATTCAGACCGAACACCAAGGTATACGTTTTAAGCTGACTTGTAGCCAGGTTTATTGATGAGGTTGCAGATAAAATAACAAAAAGCAAAAGAAAACCTAGCCTTACCGGCACTTACTACACATATAACGTCCCTGTCTACCCGCTGGAGGGCTTCTCCCTGTCAGCTGACAAAACAAGACTTTCAGCAACCTTTTACTCAGGTTTGGCGCGCACACAGACAGACAGACTTTCTGTGTCCCCAGGCAGAGAGAGACTGACTGACCTCCTGGCTCTGTTTTATCCCCACCCTCAGTGCTGCTTCATTCATTACCTCACAGGTAAGAGCTTTCCACCTGTTACTTCACATAGGAGGGGAATCTTGCAGAAATATACCGTATTTTTTGCCCCATAAGACGCACTTCCCCCCCCCCCCCCAAAAGTGGGGGGAAATGCCCCTGTGTCTTATGGGGCGAATGCTGCCATCAGCTGGAGGAGGGGCCGGTGTCATGCAAATGCAGCGGGCCGGTGCGGTCACTGTACTCCGGCCCTGCCGCTCACTCACTGCTTTATTGGTTAAACATTTTATAATAATAGCTTTAATTGACGTTCCGATCCCCAGCCCCATCTGTACTACCGTTCTTACTAAATGTCCTGTAGCAGGCAGAGCAGGGTGGGCGGCCGGAACTCACTGACGTCACGTTCCTGCGCCGCCTACTTCATTCATAAAGTATTATAAAATGTTTAGGCATTAAGGAAGTGAGTGAGCGGTGGGGCCGGAGTATAGTGAGCGCACCGCCCCCGCCGCATTTGCATGACACCGGCCCCTCCTCCCTCCCACAGGTTTAGCTATGATATATTAGGGCATCTGTGGATGCCACTATTATGGGGTGGGGGATATGTGGATGGCATTGTTATGGGGTGGGGGATCTGTGGGTGACACATATATAGCAGTGCCATCCACATATCCACCCCCCCATAACAGTGCCATCCACAGATCCCCCTCCATAACAGTGCCATCCACAGATCCCCCTCCATAACAGTGCCATCCACAGATCACCCCCCCTATAACAGTGCCATCCACAGATCTCCCCATAACAGTGCCATCCACAGATCACCCCCCCTATAACAGTGCCATCCACAGATCTCCCCATAACAGTGCCATCCACAGATCCCCCTATAACAGTGCCATCCACAGATCCCCCATAACTGTGCCATCCACAGATCCCCCCATAACAGTGCCATCCACAGATCTTCCCATAACAGTGCCATCCACAGACCCCCCCATAACAGTGCCATCCACAGATCTCCCCATAACAGTGCCATCCACAGATCCACCCTCCAAAACAGTGCCATCCACAGATCCACCCCCCATAACAGTGCCATCCACAGATCACCCCCCATAACAGTGCCATCCACAGATCACCCCCCATAACAGTGCCATCCACAGATCACCCCCCATAACAGTGCCATCCACAGATCCCCCCATACCAGTGCCATCCACAGATCCCCCCATAACAATGCCATTCACAGATCCCCCCATAACAGTGCCACCCACAGATCCACCCCCCATAACAGTGCCATCCACAGATCCCCCCATACCAGTGCCATCCACAGATCCCCCCATAACAATGCCATTCACAGATCCCCCCATAACAGTGCCACCCACAGATCCACCCCCCATAACAGTGCATCATCCACAGATACCCCATAATAGTGTAATGCACAGACCACCATTAGTTCAAAACCCACCAAAAGCACACCTTTTGGTTAAAAAAAAATTTCTTTCTTATTTTCCTCCTCAAAAACCTAGGTACGTCTTATGGGCCAGTGCGTCTTAAAGGGCGAAAAATACGGTACCTCCCTTACACCACCAATCCTGCATTGGTGTCACAGTGTATATATATATATATATATATATATATATATACAGTACAGACCAAAAGTTTGGACACACCTTCTCATTCAAAGAGTTTTCTTTATTTTCATGACTATGAAAATTGTAAATTCACACTGAAGGCATCAAAACTATGAATTAACACATGTGGAATAATATACATAACAAAAAAATGTGAAACAACTGAAAATACACTACGTGCAGAATTATTAGGCAAATGAGTATTTTGACCATATCATCCTCTTTATGCATGTTGTCTTACTCCAAGCTGTATAGGCTCGAAAGCTTACTACCAATTAAGCATATTAGGTGATGTGCATCTCTGTAATGAGAAGGGGTGTGGTCTAATGACATTAACACCTTATATCAGGTGTGCATAATTATTAGGCAACTTCCTTTCCTTTGGCAAAATGGGTCAAAAGAAGGACTTGACAGGCTCAGAAAAGTCAAAAATAGTGAGATATAATGCAGAGGGATGCAGCACTCTTAAAATTGCAAAGCTTCTGAAGCGTGATCATCGAACAATCAAGCGTTTCATTCAAAATAGTCAACAGGGTCGCAAGAAGCGTGTGGAAAAACCAAGGCGCAAAATAACTGCCCATGAACTGAGAAAAGTCAAGCGTGCAGCTGCCAAGATGCCACTTGCCACCAGTTTGGCCATATTTCAGAGCTGCAACATCACTAGAGTGCCCAAAAGCACAAGGTGTGCAATACTCAGAGACATGGCCAAGGTAAGAAAGGCTGAAAGACGACCACCACTGAACAAGACACACAAGCTGAAACGTCAAGACTGGGCCAAGAAATATCTCAAGACTGATTTGTCTAAGGTTTTATGGACTGATGAAATGAGAGTGAGTCTTGATGGGCCAGATGGCTGGATTGGTAAAGGGCAGAGAGCTCCAGTCCGACTCAGACGCCAGCAAGGTGGAGGTGGAGTACTGGTTTGGGCTGGTATCATCAAAGATGAGCTTGTGGGGCCTTTTTGGGTTGAGGATGGAGTCAAGCTTAACTCCCAGTCCTACTGCCAGTTTCTGGAAGACACCTTCTTCAGGCAGTGGTACAGGAAGAAGTCTGCATCCTTCAAGAAAAACATGATTTTCATGCAGGACAATGCTCCATCACACGCGTCCAAGTACTCCACAGCGTGGCTGGCAAGAAAGGGTATAAAAGAAGAAAATCTAATGACATGGCCTCCTTGTTCACCTGATCTGAACCCCATTGAGAACCTGTGGTCCATCATCAAATGTGAGATTTACAAGGAGGGAAAACAGTACACCTCTCTGAACAGTGTCTGGGAGGCTGTGGTTGCTGCTGCACGCAATGTTGATGGTGAACAGATCCAAACACTGACAGAATCCATGGATGGCAGGCTTTTGAGTGTCCTTGCAAAGAAAGGTGGCTATATTGGTCACTGATTTGTTTTTGTTTTGTTTTTGAATGTCAGAAAAGTATATTTGTGAATGTTGAGATGTTATATTGGTTTCACTGGTAAAAATAAATAATTGAAATAGGTATATATTTGTTTTTTGTTAAGTTGCCTAATAATTATGTACAGCAATAGTCACCTGCACACACAGATATCCCCCTAAAATAGCTAAAACTAAAAACAAACTAAAAACTACTTCCAAAAATATTCAGCTTTGATATTAATGAGTTTTTTGGGTTCATTGAGAACATGGTTGTTGTTCAATAATAAAATTAATCCTCAAAAATACAACTTGCCTAATAATTCTGCACTCCCTGTATGTCATATTCTAGGTTCTTCAAAGTAGCCACCTTTTGCTTTGATTACTGCTTTGCACATTCTCTTGATGAGCTTCAAGAGGTAGTCACCTGAAATGGTCTTCCAACAGTCTTGAAGGAGTTCCCAGAGATGCTTAGCACTTGTTGGCCCTTTTGCCTTCACTCTGCGGTCCAGCTCACCACAAACCATCTCGATTGGGTTCAGGTCCGGTGACTGTGGAGGCCAGGTCATCTGGCGCAGCACCCCATCACTTTCCTTCATGGTCAAATAGCCCTTACAAAGCCTGGAGGTGTGTTTGGGGTCATTGTCCTGTTGAAAAATAAATGATGGTCCAACTAAACGCAAACCGGATGGAATAGCATGCCACTGCAAGATGCTGTGGTAGCCATGCTGGTTCAGTATGCCTTCAATTTTGAATAAATCCCCAACAGTGTCACCAGCAAAGCACCCCCACACCATCACACCTCCTCCTCCATGCTTCATGGTGGGAACCAGGCATGTAGAGTCCATCCGTTCACCTTTTCTGCGTCGCACAAAGACACGGTGGTTGGAACCAAAGATCTCAAATTTGGACTCATCAGACCAAAGCACAGATTTCCACTGGTCTAATGTCCATTCCTTGTGTTCTTTAGCCCAAACAAGTCTCTTCTGCTTGTTGTCTGTCCTTAGCAGTGGTTTCCTAGAAGAAATTCTACCATGAAGGCCTGATTCACACAGTCTTCTCTTAACAGTTGTTCTAGAGATGTGTCTTCTGCTAGAACTCTGTGTGGCATTGACCTGGTCTCTAATCTGAGCTGCTGTTAACCTGCGATTTCTGAGGCTGGTGACTCAGATGAACTTATCCTTCGCAGCAGAGGTGACTCTTGGTCTTCCTTTCCTGGGGCGGTCCGCATGTGAGCCAGTTTCTTTGTAGCGCTTGATGGTTTTTGTGACTGCACTTGGTGACACTTTCAAAGTTTTCCCAATTTTTCGGACAGACTGACCTTCATTTCTTAAAGTAATGATGGCCACTGGTTTTTCTTTACTTAGCTGCTTTTTTCTTACAAATTCTAACAGTCTATTCAGTAGGACTATCAGCTGTGTATCCACCTGACTTCTCCACAACGCAACTGATGGTCCCAACCCCATTTATAAGGCAAGAAATCCCACTTATTAAACCTGACAGGGCACACCTGTGAAGTGAGAACCATTTCAGGTGACTACCTCTTGAAGCTCATCAAGAGAATGCCAAGAGTGTGCAAAGCAGTAATCAAAGCAAAAGGTGGCTACTTTGAAGAACCTAGAATATGACATATTTTCAGTTGTTTCACACTTTTTTGTTATGTATATAATTCCACATGTGTTAATTCATAGTTTTGATGCCTTCAGTGTGAATCTACAATTTTCATAGTCATGAAAATAAAGAAAACTCTTTGAATGAGAAGGTGTGTCCAAACTTTTGGTATGTACTGTATATATATATATCTATATATATATATATATATATATACAGGTCCTTCTAAAAAAATTAGCATATTGTGATAAAGTTCATTATTTTCTGTAATGTACTGATAAACATTAGACTTTCATATATTTTAGAATTATTACACACCAACTGAAGTAGTTCAAGCCTTTTATTGTTTTAATATTGATGATTTTGGCATACAGCTCATGAAAACCCCAATTTCCTATCTAAAAAAATTAGCATATTTCATCCGACCAATAAAAGAAAAGTGTTTTTAATACAAAAAAAGTCAACCTTCAAATAATTATGTTCAGTTATGCACTCAATACTTGGTCGGGAATCCTTTTGCAGAAATGACTGCTTCAATGCGGCGTGGCATGGAGGCAATCAGCCTGTGGCACTGCTGAGGTGTTATGGAGGCCCAGGATGCTTCGATAGCGGCCTTAAGCTCATCCAGAGTGTTGGGTCTTGCGTCTCTCAACTTTCTCTTCCCAATATCCAACAGATTCTCTATGGGGTTCAGGTCAGGAGAGTTGGCAGGCCAATTGAGCACAGTAATACCATGGTCAGTAAACCATTTACCAGTGGTTTTGGCACTGTGAGCAGGTGCCAGGTCGTGCTGAAAAATGAAATCTTCATCTCCATAAAGCTTTTCAGCAGATGAAAGCATGAAGTGCTCCAAAATCTCCTGATAGCTAGCTGCATTGACCCTGCCCTTGATAAAACACAGTGGACCAACACCAGCAGCTGACATGGCACCCCAGACCATCACTGACTGTGGGTACTTGACACTGGACTTCAGGCATTTTGGCATTTCCCTCTCCCCAGTCTTCCTCCAGACTCTGGCACCTTGATTTCCGAATGACATGCAACAGTCCAGTGCTGCTTCTCTGTAGCCCAAGTCAGGCGCTTCTGCCGCTGTTTCTGGTTCAAAAGTGGCTTGACCTGGGGAATGCGGCACCTGTAGCCCATTTCCTGCACACGCCTGTACACGGTGGCTCTGGATGTTTCTACTCCAGACTCAGTCCACTGCTTCCGCAGGTCCCCCAAGGTCTGGAATCGGTCCTTCTCCACAATCTTCCTCAGGGTCCGGTCACCTCTTCTCGTTGTGCAGCGTTTTCTGCCACACTTTTTCCTTCCCACAGACTTCCCACTGAGGTGCCTTGATACAGCACTCTGGGAACAGCCTATTCGTTCAGAAATTTCTTTCTGTGTCTTACCCTCTTGCTTGAGGGTGTCAATGATGGCCTTCTGGACAGCAGTCAGGTCGGCAGTCTTACCCATGATTGCGGTTTTGAGTAATGAACCAGGCTGGGAGTTTTTAAAAGCCTCAGGAATCTTTTGCAGGTGTTTAGAGTTAATTAGTTGATTTAGATGATTAGGTTAATAGCTCGTTTAGAGAACCTTTTCATGATATGCTAATTTTTTTAGATAGGAATTTTGGGTTTTCATGAGCTGTATGCCAAAATCATCAATATTAAAACAATAAAAGGCTTGAACTACTTCAGTTGGTGTGTAATGAATCTAAAATATATGAAAGTCTAATGTTTATCAGTACATTACAGAAAATAATGAACTTTATCACAATATGCTAATTTTTTAGAAGGACCTGTATTTTCTGATTCATGGGATAACCTCTTTAATAAATGCTAGGCTGCAGTCTTCTAAAGCACAGCAAACTGTTACGTTTTGCTGCTATTTTGGACCCATTAAAAAAACTAGACATAACTGCAATTTGTGAATAAACCTTTAGATTATGGGATTCACCAGGATCAGTTATATGCATAATGGATTCATTCTTTGCAAGATTTTGGATGGAGTTTTAACGGGGTTATCCGAGATCTTTTTTTATTTTATTTTATTTCATCTTGCCCCCCTGAATTACAACTGTTGCATTAATGATTACAATTTCCCTACCGGGCAAGCGATGCACTCCCCAGTTTAATTAAGTTGCGGACACTTCTGGGATGACACGCCGTACATTGTGCATATGATCCTAGCCCAGTTACAACCCATAATAAACGCTGCTTTCAGCTGCAGGCGAGGCGGCCCAAGGCTGCCTGACTGCTCAGGTGCAACCGACATACATTGTGGGTTGTAACTTGGCTAAAATCACGTGCTCAATGTGCAGCACGTGATCCCGGAAATGCCCGCAACCTAATTAGACCGGGGATGGCAGTACTGGCCCTGTAGGGAAATTTTAATAATCTTCAGTGCAACAGTTGTAATACTCATCAAGGGGGGCAAGATGAAATAATAAAAAACTAACTAATAATAAAAATAACCCCTTTAAAGTTCACTTTAAGCATTACAGAATCCGGCAAATACAGATTGTAAAGTAGATTTTTCGGTGAGTTTTATCATTCCGATAGAAGTGTAGCCCCCGCTGACACTACTTTGGGCAATAGAAGAGAACTCAGAATGAAGTGCAAATGTTACTGTTTCTAAACAGTCAAAACAAACATTACATAAAGAGAAGAAAAAAGGGCATTCCGGGACCTGGAGAAGTAGCATGAATCTCAAGCAGGTATTTTGCATCAAAATATTTTGTAATACATTCCACTGCAGGACATAAAAAATATTGTGGCTGAAATTTTAATCCTGTGATGAATAGAAAACTGGTTGAACAACATTGTGCACCACTCTTTGAGACTGCAGACAAAAAATTAAGAAAATGTATTAGAAAAGGCACACGATGGTTAAGCACAGAGAAAAATAAAACGTACCTGGTAATCCACAACTGACAAAAGCAAATGACAACCAAATTTTTGATCCAGCATCACATCCAATGGAGGACATTTAGCAATAATGGCTTAATTTGTGCCAAGAAAATACTAACATTACAAATGAAAAGTGGTGATTTGTTTCACTTCATATATCAAAAGGCGCTCGCCACTTAAAAAATTTGACTTTTAAAATATACACTTGAATATCCGCTTATTTCTCACGATTTGCAACATTTTAACGCCAATTGCACTAAAATGCGACTTTCTTAAATTGAAATGCGCCATTTCAGTCAACCCTGCCAGACTGCACTTGTGACTTGAAACATTTTTGGAACTTTTGAAGCATATTTGCAAAATTTGCTGTGGTAAATTGCATCTTTTGGCCTCATGCATACGGCCGTTGTTTTGGTCCGCATCTGAGCCGCCGTTTTGGCAGCTCGGATGCGGACCCATTCACTTCAATGGGGCCGCAAAAGATGCGGACAGCACACGGAGTGCTGTCCGCATCCGTTGCTCCGTTCCGTGGCCCTGCTAAAAAAATATAACGTTTGCGGACAAGAATAGGCATTTATATTAAAAGGCTGTCCGTGCCGTTCCGCAAATTGCGGAACGCGCACAGATGCCATCCGTGTTTTGCGGATCCGCGATTTGCGGACCGCAAAACACACTACGGTCGTGTGCATGAGGCCTTTGTCTCATACTCGGGATGTTTTTGTTATTGTTTTGGTTGAATGTCAATTTACTGACAAAACCCTGCTGTTTAGCTCATTTATATTACCGTAGATAAAAATAAATGCATTCTGTTTTAATACTTACCTATCACTTGTCCCCACAACAAAGTTGGTTTTTCTTTTCCTAAATGCGACTTTTTACACAAAACACCACACACATAAGCTGACTTAATTGCCCACAACAATTTGAGCCATTTCTGCCTATAAGAGGATGATAAAAAAGATGTAATATGCTCCAATTTGATAGCCCCATCCACTTTGACATGTATATTTTTCATCAGAACTCAGATCAGACTCCCAATCTTCATTAGACCCCCAAATCCAAGCTCCATCAGTCTCAGATCAGACCCACATCAGCCTCAGATTAGACCCCCATCAGCCTCAGATCAGACCCCCATTAGCCTCAGATCAGACTCCCATCAGCCTCAGAGCAGACCCTATAAGCCTTAGATCAAACCCCATAGACTCAGATCAAACCCCATTAGCCTCAGATAAAACCCCATAGCCTCAGATAAGAGCCCATCACCCTCAAATCAGATCCCTATCAGCCTCAGATCAGACCCCCTTCAGCCTAAGATCCGACCCCCATCAGCTCAGATCAGACCCCATCAGCCTCAGATCAAACCCCATAACCTCAGATCAGACCCCCATCAGCCTCAGATCAGAACCCAATCAGCTCAGATCCCATTGGACTCAGCTCAAACCCCATAGTATCAGATCAGATGTCATCAGCCTCAGATCATACCCCATAACCTCAGATCAGAGCCCATCAGCCTCAGATCAGACGTTAAAAAAATAAAATAAACTTACCTTACTTGCTCCGGACCACACTGCCACTTACTCACCGTTCCCTGGTCTTCTGCCCCGCGCTGCACTGTGACCTAACGTCCAACGCCTACGTCAGCCTGCGTCCTAACACTATACACAATCAGGACACAGTGCAGAGAGAGGCACCTGAAAGAGAACCAGGGAGGGTGAGTACAGTCAGCACAGCGCTTCCCTCACCGCTCCCCACACCTCCTGCATGCTGATGACTAGTGATGGACAAACATCGGCTGGGACGATTCGCAATCAAATGTTCGCGAACCACGAGTTCGCGGCGGGCCCCATTCACTTTAATGGCAGGCGAACCTGAAAAACCTTCAGATCATATTTGCAGTCCACAACATGGACAGTGATATACCAGAGGGGGTCATTGCCAAAAATTCCCACAAAAAATATATATTTTAATCAGGGGCCATTTTTATGCAGCAGAGCAGCATGCCGGAAAGGGGAGGCAGAGCACTACCTGGTCAGGGATGAGGACTGTGTTTCCCAAGGATCATTTTCTACTGGGAAATACAGGGCAAAGTATAACACATTAGAATATATATAATATAAAGATATTAGCCCTACCCCCCAAATAATAATACAATTAGGTGGTCATTTATTATATAGAAATACGTCTTTGTAAGGTGTATTTCTGACACAGTATTGAGGGCACAGTACAGGGAACGACTAGGGGCACTGCACAGGGTGTGGTAAGAGGGCACAATGCAAGGTATAAGGGGGCACCGTACAGGGTGAGGCGCACAGTACAGGGTGGGGGTCACAGTCACATGACCCCGTGACATTAGAATATCCTTATGGTAATTGCGGTTCATATGCCACCATAATAAGAGGCAGAGGAATGAGACAAGGGTGTGATTATGTGGCTAGAGATTAAAAAATGTAACTGTCGGCCAGTACAGGTCCCAAAAATTAGCCAATAGGCGTTCACCTGACAGCAAAAAACTTTGGATTCTGTGGCTGAACGTACATTAGGCGGTCACAGGATAAATATGTAACTGTCGGCCAGTACAGGCCCCAAAAATTAGGCAATAGGCATTCACCTGACAGCAAAGAACTTTGGATTCTGTGTCTGGAAGTACAAAAGGCCTTTTATGCCGCTTTATATACATAAGGCAAGGACCATTCTTTGTTCTGAGTGGTGGCGGATATGTGTGGGCTGGCATGAGAAAATTCAATTACACGTGGTCATCACAGGTGGTGAATTCCTCCGCGATCCATGCCTCATAAATTTTTAAAAATGTTAGGTAGTCCACACTGTCGTGAGCTAGGCGGGTGCGCTTATCAGTCACGATCCACCCTGCTGCGCTAAACGTCCTTTCGGACTGGACACTCGACGAGGGGCAAGCCAACAGTTCCATGGCAAATTGTGCCAGCTCTAGCCACAGGTCAAGCCTGCACACCCAGTAGTCAAGGGGTTCCTCGCTTCTCAGAGCGTCCACATCGGCCGTTAACACGATGTAGTCGGACACCTGTTGGTCTAGGCGTTCACTGAGGCTGGATCCTGATGGTGGCTGTCGATAGGTTGGCTGCAAGAATGATCTCATATCTGAAGTGACCAACACATCTTCAAACCGCCCTCTTTTTGCAGGCGCGGTAGGATTGGTACCCGCACCTGTTTCGCAGTGGGTGGAAATTCCTACAGAATGCAACATCTCTCGCAGCAAGGCCTGGAAATGCTGCATTCTGGCACCCTTTTGTGATGCTGGTAACATGTCCGCCATTTTGTGTTTGTACCGGGGGTCTAAGTACGTTGCCACCCAGTACTGGTCCTTGACATTTATGCTTTTTATACGGGGGTCCCTCTTCAAACACTGGAGCATGAAAGCCCCCATTTGCACTAAATTGGAAGCGGTGGAGTGCCCTGGCCCCTGCTCATCGCCCAGGAGAATTTCATCCTCAGTCTCCTCCCCCCAGCCACGGACAACACCAGGAATCCCCGAAAAGTTTAAAGCCTGCTCTTCTTGCTCCTCCTCCTCCCCCCAGTCACCAACCTCCTCTAACTCCTCTTCAGACTCCTGCTGATTTGTCTCAGATGGAGTAGCCCCCCCCTGGGAATTCATTCAGTATTGCGACTTCCTCATCTTCCAGCTCCTGCTCCTCGACCGCTTGATCAATGACACGACGCAATTCACGCTCCAGAAAGAAGGCGTAAGGTACAATGTCACTGATGGCGCCCTCGCTGCGACTGACCAATTTGGTGATCTCATCAAATGGCCGCAAAGTTTGCATGCGTTGCGCATGAGCAGCCACTGGCGCGGTGAAAAGAAACCAAGCTCCCTAGAACCTGTCCTGCCACAGAGTTCGTACAGGTAGTCGTTAACTGTACGTTTCTGCTGGAGCAGCCTATAAAGCATATACAAGGTGCAGTTCGAGCGCGTCGGGCAGTCACAAAATCAGACATCTGACGGGCCATAGCCGTGTAAGATCTTCTAAAATGGCCAGAGATTTTCCTGGCCTGCCGCAAGACATCCTGGACCCCGGGGTATTTGGCAACGAATCGCTGCACGACTAAGTTCAGGACGTGTGCCATGCACGGCACGTGTCATTTTGCCCTGTTTCAGCGCACTCAGCAGATTGTCGCACAGCACTTTACCAACTGTCAAATTGAGCGGGGTTAGCCACTGATTGGCCTGTGACCGCAGAGCTGAAAGCAGTGCAGGACCGGTGTGGCTCGGGGCTTCCAGGCACAACAGCCGCAGCACAGCATGGCAACGTCTCACCTGGCACGTCGATCAGGTTCTGGGGTGCTTGGGGGGTGCAGCGGAAGAGGGGGTAGCAGTGAAAAAGAGTCAGCCGAGGAGGAGACAGAGGATGGAGTAGAAAGAGGAGAAGAGGCCGGCCTGCGTGCAATCCTTGGCGGTAACACTAAATCCACACGGGTGTCACGGGTTACATGCTTGATGGCCGTCAGAAGGTTCACACAGTGGGCAGTAAAAGTTATGTACCTTCCCTTCCAGTGTTTGCTAGACCATGTGTCTGTGGTCAGATGTATCTTGGCACCGACATGTGCCATAGATATATTAACTTGCCGCTGAACATGGCCATATAGTTCAGGGATGCCCTTCTGGAAAAAATATTTCCTGTGGCCACAAATTTTCCACCAATTTATATGGCAGCAGTTGGCGGGCAAGCAGTTCCGACAAGCCAGTGGTCAGCCATTGGGCAAGAGGATTATCCGGCATCATCATTTTTTTACGCTTGAACATTTGGGCCACGGAAGCTTGCCTTTTGCCAGATGAACGCGATGACAGCACGGTGGAAGGTAGAGTGGAGGACAAATGGGAGGAGAGCAGAGAAGAAGCAGGACGTTGGGTGCGGCTTTGTGGGTTCTGACGGCGTTGCTTCCACTGGGCTCGGTGATGGAAGGCCAGGTGCCTTCTTAAGGCAGTCGTCCCTAGGTGAGTGTTGGGCTTACCGCGACTTATGCGTTGACAGCACAGGCTGCAGATGGCAACACTGTCAGCAGCTGACACATTAAAAAAAAAGCCCACACTGCGGAGCTATGTAACGGCGTTCTGGGAGCGCAAGATGTGACTGTGCATGGTGGATGGCTCGCTCCAGATACATTTGCAGTCTGCTTTTTGCCTCCTGTGCACTGCCAGTTCTGCCGGCTTCTCCTCCTTATCTGCTGCTCTGTCTCTCCCTCTGAACTCCCCTCCTTTTCCTCGACATGTCATCATCGTCACCTTCACCACCACTGACATTAGAGATATCGGAGTAGGCAGCAACAGCGGAGACCACCTGCCTTGGGCTGATCTGGGTACTGTTGTCAGACTGCTGGGTGGAGGCCGTTGCTACCTCCTCTTCCTGATCCGATGCCAAGAATGGCTGCGCATCGGTAAGGTCAGGGAATGGATGGGAAATATATCCTCTGACTCGAGTGTAGGGGCTATGGTGGTGGTGTCTTTGGGTGTGCCAACAGCAGAGAGTGAGGAGGGTGCAGATACAGAGGATGAGGAGGGTGCAGAAGCGGAAGGCTGAGTGAGCCACTCAACCAACTCTGGTGCGTCCTTTGACATACTCGGACGCACCTTCTCCAACTTCCCACTTAGGCTCCAGCCTGGTGCACCTGCCCGACCCCTACCACCCCTGCGGATTTGCCTGTCTCTTCCTCTGCCTGTCATTTGCAATATGACCCTGTGCCAAAATTTCTAGAGAAGAGCAGTATTTGTGGAAGATGATATATGGCAGGCCTCAATCAGTTGTTAGTTGAAGCTGGTATATCACCCTCAAGCAGTAATTTTGTGGACGCAGGTATATGGAAAACCTCATTCACTATTTTGTGGAAGCTGATAGATCGCAGCCCTCAATCAGTATTTACTGGAAGCATACAAATGCACTATAATATACTTTCTATGTTAGAAAGTATAAGTATATCACACCCCTCTGTGTATCACACCTATCGATAGCACAGTTAGCAGTCCTTAAAAGGACTTTTGTGACCCTATTAGCTAGAGTTTGGTGATCCTAAGTTGCTAACAGCCTGTCCCTGCTCCAAAATGCAACCTCTCCCTACACTTGCAAAACACATAATGTAAAATGGCTGCCAGATCGGGTTCTGTTATAGGGTTGGGGGGGTGTCCATGTGCTGAAACGTCTTAATTGGCTGTCCTGTCCCACCTGATGGATGTGTCATTGGTCAAGGTTTGGCGCAATGCAAAAGAATATGGCGCGCGCGGACATCGCCATATGTTCGCATGTTCGGCAGATCGCAAACGCAGAAAGTTCGCCGCTTACCGACCGCCAGGCGAACCGCAAGGCTATCACTACTGATGATTTGTTCCATAATGGAAGCAGTCATTAGCATTCAGACTACAAGATGCACTACCACTTTTCCCTCACTTTTGGGATAAAAAAAGGGCGTCTTATAGTCCAAAAAATACAGTACACTCTGTCCCATTCAAGTGAGAAGGTGCTGTAATCACACCTGCTCACCGCTCCAGTGTCGATGGCGAGCAGGTAAACAGTAAAAAGAATGCAGCGTGCTTACAGGCGTTCTCTTCAAACAGTTGTTCTGCAGGGGTTCCGGGAGTCAGACCCTGCTAATCTGATATTGATGACCTATCCTGAGTGACGGTTTCAATGCTGCCTGTCCCCCTGCTGCTGCCTACCTCAGACTCCCATCTCATATGCATGCTCATATAGGGAATACTGTTAATCATTGAGTCACTCCGCGCCCTGGACTCCTAAGCCTAGAATCGACAGAGATTTCCATTAATAAATAAAAAGTTATACTGAACATGTTACCCCAAAATTATATATCAATCTGCTCAGCTCCTCCTGCTCTTTAAAAACATGCTGGTAGGTTGGTGACAGATTTCCTTTAAAACATATCAGCTACTGAGGACTCCTTTTTTATCTCCTAGTTTCATGCCGCAGAGCACTTGCCTTTTGATCTCATAGACACAATTTCGTGAGCACCTGCAGATTTGTTAGTAAAATCTGTCTCTGGTAATCTCCTGCTTTCGCTAACAAGAACGACTGCTGTGCTTTTCATTATTTTCATAATTTTAAAAAGCAAGGGCTCGTTCACGTCAGCGTTTAGCATTCAATTCCAATCCGTCAGAAGAGGTGAAATTTATTTTTAAAAGACGGATCACATCACGTTTTAAGCCTCTGTTTGACGTATATGTTAGAAAAAAAAGGAAACTAAAATGCAGCACACTTCTTTCTTGTATGCTGCACAGTCCGGTAAAAAAAAAGTATTCTTCCACCCAAAATAGTAGATACATGATGGAGGGGACACTAACTGATCGTAACGGATTTCATTTTTCTGTTCCTCTGATGGATCAAAAGAAAGGTCAAAGAAGATGCCTTAGGCCTCATGCACACAAGTTTTTTATTTTTTCCATTTACATTGCGTTTTTTGCGTTCCATTGATTTCAATTGGCTCTAAAAATGGCCGTGTGACGGCCATTACAAGAACAGACTCTCTCATGGCAGGCAGGCTCCTGCTCAAATGGTGTAGATCTGCAGGAGCACCGATCCTGGTCGTATAACCCCTTAGATGACATTGTCAATAGCGACTGCAGCATCTAAGTGGTTTCAGATAGAGGGGGCTTCCTCCATCAGACATTACCATGCAAAATAACCGTGGAGCCAAGTTTTGACCCAAGTCCCTCTTTGCTCCTATGTCCCCCTTTTTGATCTGAGGTATAGATTTGTATTACTACATTCACAATATTGATCCAAAAATTGTCTGGTTCCTCTCTGTATATTAGGGAGCACACCTCGTATATTATTTCATTACTTGGATGCAATTTGGATTTTAGACATTTCTATTTTTACGCTATTGTGTAAAAGAAAACTACTGAAGTGTATAGATAGGCAGGAAAAATTGATCTTGCACAGTGAATCATAAGAGTCCCTCTTCGACAGTCCAAACATTTGGGAGGTATGTGATAGCGATATAGCATAATACACTGCACTACAAGGAGTACCGTGTATCATGTAAGCGATTAGAGGTTCGCATGTCAAAGTCCCCTTGTGGGACTAATTAGTGTTTGTTTTTTTAAATTACGTTTAATTTAAATCTAAGTTAAAAACACACATTTTTTTATTTGGTATCACCGCATCCATAACGACCCAGCCTATATAGTTATCCCTGATGCAATTTTAAAAAAATGTGAGAATTGCTGTTTTTGCTTATCTGCTACCCAAAAAAAACCCAGAATGAGCTCTATCTCCATTTACTGGTATTGAAGTACCTGAGCATCTCACCACATTTATTTACACACTGCAACTCTATTGCAGAATTGTTTTATGTATGGTCCGTGTGGTTTATTTGCAGTCAGTTGCTGCACCATTCCTGCTCCGTCTCCCATCAGACAGCCTATCATGCGCGGCTCTCACAACAAACATGTCTGCCTTCCGCTTTCCCTCTTTTTTCCTGTCACAAACGACCGAGCTCTAACATCAAACCATCGGCACGTACGTTACAGATGTAAATGATGCACGAGGTCCCATTATAGACGGGACTATCGTCCACCATACACACTAAAAACACCAGGGCGATTAAAGACGCTACAGTGTTTTTTAGTTAGAGTATTTCGGTTATGAATCTATTTCAGGATTTAAGGGAAACACAGCGAAACGTTTGTATTGTTTTTTTGTTTTTTTCCCCCTCACACACGCTATTTTGCCGCCATAATGAAGCCCTCCGCGTCTTTGTTTGAGGAGACTGCGCGCCTTTTCTCCCCTCCTTCGAGCACGCCCACCCACGAAGCTGATTGGCCGCACCTCCGCTCACGTGGGGCGAGCCTGCCCAATCACCGACCTTCGCGCTGTTTTTCGAACATTTTTTAAACTTCATACATATTCGTGGTATCCCTGCGCCGCGTCAAATAGTTCGCCGGAAAGAAGCCCCCCTTTCGTCTCTGTTGGACCTTATCGACCGCGGTCACGCCGGCTAGCGCTAGAGGAGAGAGCAGGCGTTTATCCCGAGACGGCTCCGCGAGGCACCGTCGCGCCAGGGTCGAGTTGTCCGGTGGAAAAAGCGAGCGGGCGGAAGGATTCGGCAAGGCGCGGGATTGCGGCCAAACATTTGGCACCGACGACGCGCATGCGTGTGGTGGATTCCGTGAAGGCGCCGATTGCTAGTAACGGACAGCGGGGCTGCTGAGATCGGTGTAGCCCGGCGGCAGCGGCTTAGGGCTCTCTCCTTATTAATGGACTGAGCGATCCGCATCGTAAAGCTTTCTAGACTGCTCAGGTCAGTGTCGGCGGGCGAGGGCGGGAGGAAAGCTGCTCTGTTATGAGGTGGCAGGGAGCCCGCCAATTTGTGTGAGCTCTGGGTCTGTCACCACGTCCTCTACGTGAGGTTCTTGTACGGCAAGCGGGCGGAACCAGAAGGTTTCTAAGTTCGTTGCTGGGCCTTGAGGTCAGCGGGAAGTCTCCCTGGGGGGTGGGGAAGCCGCATAGTTCGCGCAGGGGTGAATTCACACTGGGACAGAGCTCGCCTGTAGCGGTGTATACAGTAGGAGCTGATACTGAGAGGATGGTAGGAGTGTGCTCCTGTGAACTACAACTCCCAGTCTGCAGCTGTCAGTGCATGGTGGGAGTTGTGGCTCTCCAGCTGTTCATCTACATGCTGCACACCGCCTTCTACGTCCCGCATGTTACCTGACGTTTCAACACCATGGACAGCGAGGTCTCCATCACATCTGCAGACATGGTGACTTGTGGTCGCCGACCCCTCTCTCTTAGATGTGTGCAGGGCCCCCTGGAAAGTAATGGGCCTGTGTGCAAAAAATGAGGAAAGCACGTGGGTGGAAAAAAAAAATGTTTGTTTCCATGAGGCCTTAAAGGGGTTGTCCACATTTGGGGTAGTAGTTGTGCAAATCTTGGGCACACCTGCTTCCCGGTGCTGCTTCGCTCACCGGCCACTGCTACGATGCCAGGATGTTACCTACCATTTTTGGCCACAGAGGACATGACGTAAGGGGAGCTGGTCACTGCTAAGGCCAGCGATTGGCTGCAGCGGTGTCAAAGTGGTAGAGTGAGAAGCATAGCGGGGAGCCATCCCAGGTAAGTAGGGGTCCTTTTGCAGGTCTGCCTTAGAGGTGGGTGGTTTGCTGAAAATGCCCACCTCAACACAACCTATTTAAAGAGGTATTACCGCCTGAGACATTGATGTCTTACCGCTAGTATGTGTCAGGCAGCTGCTGTCAGTCACTATGGCAGTTTTGGCTATAGCCGGGTGCTGTACTTGGGTATCCCTAAAACTCCCTTAGAAATGAATGGAGATGCTTAGCACGTGCCCGACTGGCCGCTCCGTTCTCTTTGGGAGGGGGGAATTGGGACACAGGCTTCTTGTGATCAGTGGGGGTCTCTGTGGTAGGACCATCACCTGGTCCCCGTGTCCCTCTGGTTCCTTGCATGGCCACCGCTGCATCTCTGTCGTGCAGATCACAACACCTGGTTACGGTGGAGCAGCCAGTAGAAGGCCGCGATGGTCACTTGCCCATCTACAGTCACTGAGATGTCATGTAAGGTGGCAGCTCACTATTGTGGCCTGCTGTCACCGTCTGCCCATAGTTTACTTTTGTGGTCCATGGGGGGCCAGTTGTTGAGAGTTGTAGTTTTCAGTAGGTTGGTGATCATAGGGGGCCTGGTAGAGGGGGTAGGTAACAGGTGCTGTCGGCAGGGTCCGGCTGTGGCCATCATGGGTGCTGCCTGGCACATGCTCAGTCCTGGAAGAGGATTTGAAGGCTTTAGACATGTGCGTGGTGTTGTGACAGGCCGGTCACTGTAGATAAGACTCCATACATATACTGTCAGCACTCTCGCGGGGTGGGGGGTGGCTGCCCACGTGGCCTCTGCTAACCAGTGCACTGGTTATGGAGCACGTGTGCAGCAGGGTCGGCCAAGGGTGGAAAGTATTTTTGCCTAATAGTAGGAGTAAGTTCAGGCGACCTAGACAAAGCTGTGATTACCCTATGTAGACGGCATGAGGGCCATGTCCCCTTAAGGGACAGGACCCCTGCAATCAGTATTCGGCCCCCGGATACCTCTTCCTGGATTGTCTCATGAAGGCAGGCCCTATCATGGCATGTGAATGTCTTAGCAGAGTGGCCCTCTTCCTAGGGGTCCCTCTTATATAAACCAGAATGCAGGGGCTCTTTAACCACTTCAGCCCCGCTAGCTGAAACCCCCTTCATGACCAGAGCACTTTTTACACTTCGGCACTACACTACTTTCACCGTTTATCGCTCGGTCATGCAACTTACCACCCAAATGAATTTTACCTCCTTTTCTTCTCACTAATAGAGCTTTCATTTGGTGGTATTTTATTGCTGCTGACATTTTTACTTTTTTTGTTATTAATCGAAATGTAACGATTTTTTTGCAAAAAAGACATTTTTCACTTTCAGCTGTAAAATTTTGCAAAAAAAACGACATCCATATATAAATTTTTCGCTAAATTTATAGTTCTACATGTCTTTGATTAAAAAAAAATGTTTGGGCAAAAAAAATATGGTTTGGGTAAAAGTTATAGCGTTTACAAACTATGGTACAAAAATGTGAATTTCCGCTTTTTGAAGCAGCTCTGACTTTCTGAGCACCTATCATGTTTCCTGAGGTTCTACAATGCCCAGACAGTAGAAAACCCCCACAAATGACCCCATTTCGGAAAGTAGACACCCTAAGGTATTCGCTGATGGGCATAGTGAGTTCATAGAACTTTTTATTTTTTGTCACAAGTTAGGCTACTTTCACACTAGCGTTCGTCGGTCCGCTCGTGAGCTCCGTTTGAAGGGGCTCACGAGCGGACCCGAACGCAGCCGTCCAGCCCTGATGCAGTCTGAATGGAGCGGATCCGCTCAGACTGCATCAGTCTGGCGGCGTTCAGCCTCCGCACGGACAGGCGGACAGCTGAACGCTGCTTGCAGCGTTCGGGTGTCCGCCTGGCCGTGCGGATCCGTCCAGACTTACAATGTAAGTCAATGGGGACGGATCCGTTTGAAGATGCCACAATATGGCTCAATCTTCAGGCGGATCCGTCCCCCATTGACTTTACATTGAAAGTCTGGACGGATCCGTACGAGGCTATTTTCACACTTAGCTGTTATATGCTAAAATAATGCAGACGGATCCGTTCTGAACGGAGCCTCCGTCTGCATTATTATGATCGGATCCGTTCAGAACGGATCCGATCGAACGCTAGTGTGAAAGTAGCCTTAGCGGAAAATGATGATTTTTTATTTTTATTTTTTTCTTACAAAGTCTCATATTCCACTAACTTGCGACAAAAAATAAACTCTAGGAACTCGCCATGCCCCTCACGGAATACCTTGGGGTGTCTTCTTTCCAAAATGGGGTCACTTGTGGCGTAGTTATACTGCCCTGGCAATTTAGGGGCCCAAATGTGTGAGAAGAACTTTGCAATCGAAATGTGTAAAAAATGACCGGTGAAATACGAAAGGTGCACTTTGGAATATGTGCCCCTTTGCCCACCTTGGCTGCAAAAAAGTGTCACACATCTGGTATCGCCGTACTCAGGAGAAGTTGGGGAATGTGTTTTGGGGTGTCATTTTACATATAACCATGCTGGGTGAGAGAAATATCTTGGCAAAAGATAACTTTTCCCATTTTTTTTATACAAAGTTGGCATTTGACCAAGATATTTTTCTGACCCAGCATGGGTATATGTAAAATGACACCCCAAAACACATTGCCCAACTTCTCCTGAGTACGGCGATACCAGATGTGTGACACTTTTTTGCAGCCTAGATGCGCAAAGCGGCCCAAATTCCTTTTAGGAGGGCATTTTTAGACATTTGGATCCCAGACTTCTTCTCACACTTTCGGGCCCCTAAAAAGCCAGGGCAGTATAAATACCCCACATGTGACCCCACTTTGGAAAGAAGACACCCCAAGGTATTCAATGAGGGGCCTGGCGAGTTCCTAGAATTTTTTTTATTTTTTTGCATAAGTTAGCGGATATTGATTTTTTTTTTTTTTTTTTTTTTTTTCTCACAAAGTCTCACTTTCCGCTAACTTAGGACAAAAATTTCAATCTTTCATGGACTCGCCATGCTCCTCACGGAATACCTTGGGGTGTCTTCTTTCCGAAATGGGGTCACATGTGGGGTATTTATACTGCCCTGGCTTTTTAGGGGCCCTAAAGCGTGAGAAGAAGTCTGGAATATAAATGTCTAAAAATGTTTACGCATTTGGATTCCGTGAGGGGTATGGCGAGTTCATGTGAGATTTTATTTTTTGACACAAGTTAGTGGAATATGAGACTTTGTAAGAAAAAACAAAAACAAACAAAAAATTTCCGCTAACTTGTGCCAAAAAAATGTCTGAATGGAGCCTTACAGGGGGGGGGGGGGTGATCAATGACAGGGGGGTGATCACCCATATAGACTCCCGGATCACCCCCCTGTCATTGATCACCCCCCTGGTAAGGCTCCATTCAGACGTCCGTATAATTTTTACGGATCCATGGATCGGATCCGCAAAACACATGCGGACGTCTGAATGGAGCCTTACAGGGGGGTGATCAGGGAGTCTATATGGGTGATCACCCCCCTGTCATTGATCACCCCCCTGTAAGGCTCCATTCAGACGTCCGTATGATTTTTACGGATACATGGATCGGATCCGCAAAACACATGCGGACGTCTGAATGGAGCCTTACAGGGGGGTTATCAATGACAGGGGGTGATCAGGGTGATCACCCCCCCTGTAAGGCTCCATTCAGACGTCCGTATGATTTTTACGGATCCATGGATCGGATCCGCAAAACACATGCGGACGTCTGAATGGAGCCTTACAGGGGGGTGATCAATGACAGGGGGGTGATCAGGGAGTGTATATGGGTGATCACCCGCCTGTCATTGATCACCCCCCTGTAAGGCTCCATTCAGACGTCCGCATGTGTTTTGCGGATCCGATCCATGGATCCGTAAAAATCATGCGGACGTCTGAATGGAGCCTTACAGGGGAGTGATCAATGACAGGGGGGGTGATCATGGAGTTTATATGGGTGATCACCCGCCTGTCATTGATCACCCCCCTGTAAGGCTCCATTCAGACGTCCGCATGTGTTTTGCGGATCCGATCCATGGATCCGTAAAAATCATGCGGACGTCTGAATGAAGCCTGACAGGGGGGTGATCAATGACAGGGGGGTGATCAATGGTTCATAAAGGGTTAATAAGTGACCGGGGGGGGGGGGGGGGGGGGTGTAGTGTAGTGTTTGGTGCGACTTTACTGACCTACCTGTGTCCTCTGGTGGTCGATCCTAACAAAAGGGACCACCAGAGGACCAGGTAGGAGGTATATTAGACGCTGTTATCAAAACAGCGTCTAATATACCTGTTAGGGGTTAAAAAATTCGGATCTCCAGCCTGCCAGCGAGCGATCGCCGCTGGCAGGCTGGAGATCCACTCGCTTACCTTCCGTTCCTGTGAGCGCGCGCGCCTGTGTGCGCGCGTTCACAGGAAATCCCGGCCCTCGCGAGATGACGCATATATGCGTGACTCTGCGCAGGGCTGCCACCTCCGGACCGCACATCTGCGTTAGGCAGTCCGGAGGTGGTTAAGAAAGGTGTCACAGGCCTGCAGACTGAAGGCATCGGGGCCGATATACTGGTGAAAATGCAGCACAATTCAGACACGCGTGACTTGTACAACATTTCCTGACTGTCTTAGATGTGTGTACCTTGCTCGACAAGTGGGGGAGAATTGTTTAAGCAGCTGCCATTATTCATTTTTTAAATGCTTGTATAGAGCTTAGTTCTGTGGAGGAGTAATTGTAATTTCTTGGTGCTATTTGAGAGTATCAGTGACTTTGTAATTTGTATACCTTTTGTTATTTTGGTCATGTGAGCACCTAAGTGTGGTTTTCACTTTTGTATAATGTATCCACAATGAAATGTTTGGGCCAGCAGACAACGCTGGACAAAAACTGCTGGTCCTGGCATATCTGCTGGCAAAGAATGGATCTCTTGCGAACCCCATTATAGTTAATGGGGCTGATGGTCATTCCACGACCATCTGGCAGTCCTGGATCCAGAGAGCTTCGGCAGGCTGTTCTCTGCCGGGACAGTGTGAAATGAGCCTAAGGGTCCATTCACACGTCCGTAGGTGTTTTGCGGATCCGCAAAACCAGCGCTCCAGACTAAAAAAATATCAAGGAGTCATTGGCTCTTAACCTGAAAAATTTGGGAGCCAAATAAAATTTTGTCGGCAAATTTAAAATGCATATAATTACGGTATAATGAAAGAGACATGTCTTAGGGTACTTTCGGCAGAGGATTCGGGCAGGCAGTTCCGTCACCGGAACTGTCTGCCGGATCCGTCAAACGTATGCAAACTGATGGCATTTGTCAGACGGATCAGGATCCTGATTCGTATGACAAATGCATTGAAATGCCGGGTTCGTCTCTCCGGTGTCATCCGGAAAATCTGATCTGGCATTTTTTTTTTTTTCACATTTTTTCTGGACTGAGCATGTGCAGACTGCAAAAGCGGATCTGTTTTGCTGGAACACTCGGGGCCGGATACGGCATTAAAGCATTTCAATGGGGAAAAAATGCTGCCATTCCGGCAAGTGTTCCGGAATCTTAGCCGGAGATAATGCCGCAGCATGCTTCGGTTTTATCTCCGTCCTGGAAAGGCAAAAAGGCTGAATGGATTGCTCTCCATTCAGAATGCATTAGGATAAAACTGATCAGTTCTTTTCCGGTATAGAGCCCCTAGGACAGAACTCAATGGCGGAAAAGAATGCAAGTGTGAAAGTAGCCTTACCTAGGGTTGTCACGATACCAAAATTTTGATTCGATTTCGATACCATAAAAAAAGTATTGCGATACTCGATATCATGCGGGGAAAAAACGCCAAAAAAGCTGTGTGCATTCTGCATTTTATGTAACGTCTGGACCATAATAAACAGTCCGATCCTAATTTTTGTCAGGACAAGGTGACTAAAAAATGGCAAATTGCAAGTTTTATTAATCTGGGCCTATGTGGCATTTGGAGTCACATGGACCAGAACTGAGGACACGGCCAATGTTTACTTCACGTATGACCAGCTTTAGGCTACTTTCACACTAGCGTTCGATCGGATCCGTTCTGAACGGATCCGATCATATTAATGCAGACGGTGGCTCCGTTCAGAACGAATCCGTCTGCATTATTTTAGCATATAACAGCTAAGTGTGAAAATAGCCTCGTACGGATCCGTCCAGACTTTCAATGTAAAGTCAATGGGGGACGGATCCGCCTGAAGATTGAGCCATATTGTGGCATCTTCAAACGGATCCGTCCCCATTGACTTACATTGTAAGTCTGGACGGATCCGCACGGCCAGGCGGACACCCGAACGCTGCAAGCAGCGTTCAGCTGTCCGCCTGTCCGTGCGGAGGCGAGCGGAGGCTGAACGCCGCCAGACTGATGCAGTCTGAGCAGATCCGCATCCATTCAGACTGCATCAGGGCTGGACGGAAGAGTTCGGGTCCGCTCGTGAGCTCCTTCAAACGGAGCTCACGAGCGGACAGCCGAACGCTAGTGTGAAAGTAGCCTTAGACATGTGCTCGTTATAAGCCACTTGTAGTCATTAGCACAGTATCACTGCAGATCTCATACAGTATATGTCTGGTCATGAACAGTTCAGTTAATTAGTGTTTTTGTTTCTCTTTTAGGTAAGTTTGTTGTGAAGATGCCTCTACACGGTGAAATAGTTGTAATAAAAAGAAATGGTACAGATGGAACTCACTTTCCATTGACGGCAACATCGTGCTTGTTTGGAAGGTACGCCTTTGTTTTTTATATCCTAATACCATCGTGCCCTCAAGATGCTGAGATGACTCTAATCCCTGCTCCTTACGTTACAGAAAAACAGAGTGTGACATCCGCATTCAGCTGCCACATGTCTCCAAAGAACACTGTAAAGTTGAAGTCAAGGACAGTGGAGAGGTAAGTAATGGATTATTGTATGAGACTGTACCGTTGAGTCCAGTATAGTCAAACCACTGAATGCTAGACACTAGCAGCAAGAATTTCCAGGGCTGATCACTTGCTACAGTGTATTAATGCAAGTAACATTTTTTTGGCCATGGCGTAGGCCATCAGGAGACTGAATACTACGACTGTCAGTCATTCTTCTTTACCTCTGACAGAAGGCTCAGCTGTGGTGAGCACAGAGCCAGAGTTGGTGAACTGTGCTCCTGGATTAACGGGGTTGTCCCACATTTGGTGTTTTCACTGCGAAATGGGACTACGTGCCGGGCACAGGTGGCTGGGTGAATGGAAACAGCTGAGCGAGCATTTATTTTTTTCATAACTCCTATTGTAGCAAATGGAAGGTACGCAAACCGCATACTAGAACAAGCTCTCAAGAATTACAGAAGCAGCTTAGCTTGTTCTCCTATGTAGTCTGTGTAGCTCCTATTTACTATAATGGATGGGGGTTATCTGTGGAATTTGATATTGGTGCCCTATCTTCAGTCTGGGTCATCAATATCAGATCTGGGGTATTCAACTCCCATCACCCCCGCCTCTTAGCTGTTCAAAGAGGCTGCAGTTCTCCATGAGTGGCAAGGCCTCTTCCTAGGCCAGCGACATATCTGTACATGGGTCACATGGCCTAAGTGCAGCGCAGGCCCATTCAAGTTAGTGGGGCTGAGCTCCAATATTAAGCACAGCCGCTGTACAATGTAGTTGTGAAGAGACCACAGCGCTTGCCGAACCTCCCCAGTGGACTCGTACAACTGATCCCGCGAGTCGGACTCCCTCAGATCTAATATTAATCACCGATCTTGAGGATAGGTCATCAAATTCCTGGAGAACCCCCTTGATAAAAACAGTGTTTGGCTGTTTCCATTAGCCTTGTCACCCGGGGCCGGTGCTTAGTCCCATCTCGCTGTGGAAACTGCAAAGGGGGACAGCCTTTTTAAATAGCCCCCGTCACCAAATAAGTCATGCGTATATAGTGTTGTTGGCCATGCTCCCTTGAGCGCATGGCACCTTTTTGTTTTTATTAATATGGGTACCCCAAATTTGGAGACGTGTCCCTCTTAAATCTTGGCACCACAGAGGTATGGCCAGTCACTCCTGTTTTCCTAGGCAGCTGCTGGGCTTCAACTCTTCTCGGCAGTGTCTCACTCACACTGTAATGTTGTAGCTGTGATGCAGCGTAGTCTCGCAACAAATCCCAGTTCTTGCAAAAATCATTCTGCAGCTAAAGTCTGTGAGCGGCATTGTCACAGAGTTGGATAAACCACCCTTGGCAAGAGAGGAGTGACTGGCCACACCTCTGACTAGTCGCTCCGGTTTTAAATATGTGGTGCCGAGATTCAAGGGGAAAAATATTTTCAAAATGGGGAGACACTTTTTACTAAAGGCTAATGTTTCCTGCTCAGGGTAGCATGGTCAACAGCACTATATATGTATTTGACATTTTAAAATGTGGTTAAAGTTTGTTTTTGAAATTTGGTTTTTAAATGTTTAGTAAATGTCAAAAGATTTTTTAAGCAAAGTATATTCCAAAGTTCAAGAACTTCTCAGCTGGAAATCTGGCTTTTCCTCTAAGCATACATCTTGTAAGCATTTGAAAGTCTTGAATTTCTTGGTGGGCGCTTGCTGTCTGAGGCACATTTTATACTTGTAGACTCTTAAAAGGTTTTAAAGACAAGGTTCTTATTTCTCTGTAGGTATTTGTTACCAACTTAAGCTCAGTGAACCCAACTCGGCTCAACGGAAACGTTGTTAAACGGCCAGTACACCTCAAGCACGGAGATGTAATCACAATTATCGATCGCTCATTCAGGTAAACCTAATGCACAGTTCATTTCCTAATGGTGACAAAAAAAGATGAAAGAGCATTGTATGATGATGTACTATGTTAACAGATTTGAAAAAAACCCTGCAAAGCAAGGAAAACGGAGATCAACAGGGCTTGATTCTGAAACCTTTAAGGTAGGTGATTTGATTGTGAGTGAACTTTGTACAGCATTTGAAAAAAATCATGAAGTACAAACTTTTATTTTTCTCTTCCAGGTGTTTGCAAGTAACCAACCTTCAGACATAAGTATGTATCTTATTTCTACATGTACTGTTTCTGTATTACTATATTAAAAAAGGTTCTGTTACCTTTAATATACACTGCAACATCTGTGGCGTCTGTAGAACAATGAACCATAGGAGTCCTGTGTGTATGTTCTAGAGGCCCAGTATTGAGCTGCACAGAACATTGGTGGTAATGGTTATATAATAGAAAAAGGATACATGTTATTGGGAGGCTGTAAGAAATGAATATGTAAAAATGTAGGAGGTGATGGGTATTTTCATATTTTGTTTAAACAGATGAAACTGTGCGGATTGAAACTCTAACCAGTAAAACGCAACGCAAATCTGAAGGAAACCTCACCAAAACTACGCATTCACGTCGATCGCTGCAGGTTTCCGCTTCGTCAGAGACCAGAAACGATCTGTCCCCCTTTGGCGAATTGTATGAAATGCTTAAAAGTAAAGTGGGTGCTCAAAAAGAAAATGGTAAAACACCCGTGAAAGATAAAGGAAGCTCTCCAAAAAATACAGCGCTAAAGAGAAGCCTTCAAATTCAAGACAATTCCCAGTCTTCTATTGAATCCAAGCGCACTTCTAGACGAAGTCAATCAAGTGACAGCCCAGTAACACGTCCCAAGGAGGTTGTTAAATCAAGATCGGCTTCTACTGGAAGAGTCGGAGAGGCCTCAAAGAGTCCCTCAAGGAGTCCTAAAACTTCCTCTAAGGAGTCTTTAGCGGCTAAAGAGCTTGAACAGACAAGGAGAACTCCTAGCAAACGGGCTTCTCAGTCAGTGCCCGAGGAGCAGGTTATTCCCAGTGTAAATGGAAGCGTTGAGAAACTATCTCCCAGAAGGTCTTCAAGCAAAAAGCAAAGCCAAGTAATTACTCAGGTACTCTCTACCCCTACTAACACCAAAATACCTGACTCTTCAACACCTCAGTCTGTCCCTGAACAGCCAGTATTAAAGAACCAAGGGAGCTCTCCTCGAGGTAAATCTCCTACTCAAGGAAGAATAAGTGCATCCAAATCGCCAAAATCCAGTCAAGATAAACCTTCTGTAACCGAGGCTAAAACAAGTACAGGTATGTTGTTTTCTGTGCTGCTTCTTGCATTAACCTTCGATGTCTGGTTGCATTTAGTTGAAAAAAAAAACAGATTTCTGTTTTTTCGATACTGGGCTGCGCTTCTGCGCAGTCTAGTATCTCTGAGCATGAGCGCGCTGCTATCGGCGCGCTCATGTTCTCTCAGCAGCACGGGGAGAAGGAAGCTGTCCTCCCTCCCCCTGTGCTGCTGCCGCTGCCACCAGTGAGAAGAGCGGGACGGAGGAGGGGCGGGCGCACTGCGCCACCAATGATAGGATTATTCCCACACAGAGCAGCGCCCAGCGATGTCTTAGCACTCACCATTAGTCCTGGGCGCCGCTCTGTTTGCCCGCAGTGCCCCATTACTGTCTCCTCTCCTGCTCCACATGCTGCTGATTTACTATCGGAGCAATGGGAGGAGACATCAGCTTTACTAGTGGGCGTTCCTTCTCCCTGCACTGCGATTGGACAGCGCTACAGCCAGTGAGCAGGAACGCCCACTAGTGAAGCTGATGTCTCCTCCGATAGTAATCAGCAGCATGTGGAGCAGGAGAGGAGACAGTAATGGGGCACTGCGGTCGAACGGAGCGGCGCTCAGGACTAATGGTGAGTGCTGAGAGCCTGAGACATCGCTGGGCGCCGCTCTGTGTAGCCTAATAGTGAAAGTCTGGAGTCCCATATACAGTAGTCAGTCTTTAACACACAATACAGGAGGCGGGTGCCGGCAGCAGAATCGCATTGCCGGCACCCTGCCCCTGACAGGGAGCTGCGATCAGCGGCAGTTAACCCCTCAGGTGCCCTAAGGGGTTAACTGCCGCTGATCTGCCAGTACCCGCCTCCTGTATAAAAAGGTAATTATCATTGGTGGTGCAGTGTGCCCCTCCAACCCCCCCATCCCATTAAAAACATTGGTGGCACAGTGCGCCGGCCCCTCCCAACCCCCCAGTATTAAAATCATTGGTGGCAGTGGCCACAGGGACCTCTCCCCTCCCCCTCATTGGTGGTGCAGTTGCAGCTTCTGATCGGAGCCCCAGCTGTGTAAGCCTGGGGCTCCGATCAGTTACCATGGCAGCCAGGACGCTACATGAGCCCTGGTTGCCATGGTAACGTCCCTGATGCTGTGTGCACAGAGCAGCAGGGACAGTGTGAAGTCCTATTCACCCTGATAGAGATCTATCAGGCTGAATAGGACAAGGGATGAAAGATCCCAGGTTCTAGCCCCTAAGGGGGGAAATAGTTATTAAATAAAAAGTGTAAAAAAAACCCCCACCAAAATATTAAGTATAAATCACCCCCTTTTCCCAATTTTACATATAAAATATATAAATAATAAACATATTACATATCGCCACGTCAGAAAAGTCCAAACTATTAAAATATAAAAAAAATCTAGGTGGTGAATGCCGAAACAGAAAAAAATTAATAAAAACTGTGCGATTCGCCATTTTTAAAAATGCGGAATGCACGTGGCTTTTTTGGTTTATTTTTTTCGCGTGGTATAGATAGGAAAAAGGCAGCACTCCAAAAATAAAATTTAAAAAAATACTTTATTCACCGCAGTGGCGATGTTTCGGCTCTGTAGCCTTGAGAAAGGCTCGTATACAGAGCCGAAACGTTGCCACGGAGATGAATTTTTTTTTTTTTTTTTTTAGAGATATCTATGTCTCTGTCTGTCTCTCTTAAAAAAAATAAAAAAAAAATAATAATTACAATTGTACCCTTTTTTTTTTAAAACACTGACACTCCTGATCTGACCTCTTAAATGCTCATTATAGCTCAATTCTTATACTGATAAGATGGTGGTTTAAGTGTTTGTACCAGTCATTTAATAAACTATCTCTAAATTACTATAAGGTGAAAGTAAAAAAGCACCATGCAAGTAAACAGTTAACCCTTTGTGACAGAACAGTTGAATATTTTTGATAAAGACCAATTGAAATTTTTTTTTTTTTTTTTTAGCCTAAAATAAGTTAAAATGCAATCATAAAATAAGAAATGGCAACCGAAGATGTACATGGCCTTTAATCTCTGGCGGAGATATGTACAATGTTTTCTGCTCGTCTGAAAACACCTTTCCAAAAACTATTGACTGATAGGACCTTAAAGGGCGTTACCACTCCAGAGTTGTCTGTTTTAATAAAGGGGTTGTCCCGGTTCAGAGCTGAACCTGGACATACCCATAATTTCACCCAGGCAGCCCCCCTGACAAGGGCATTGGAGCTTTTCATGCTCTGATGCTCTCCCTTGCCCTGCGCAGAGCAAGGCTCTTTTATTTACAATAACATACTGCTGGGTGGAGGCTTCCGCCCAGCAGTGTGTTCGGTGACATCACCGGTTCTGATGGGCGGGCTTTAGCGCTGCCCTAGCCGTTTTACAGGCTAGGTCAGCGCTAAAGCCCGCCCATCAGTGTTGGTGACTTCGCCAGGCTCACTGCTGGGTGGAAGCCTCTGCCTGGCAGCCCTAAGAACCCAGTACTTGACCGGATCTCAAGAAAATGCCTTTGCCCTGTGCAATTTTAGCACAGGGCAAAGGAGAGCATCGTAGCATGAACTGCTCCGATGCTCAAGTCAAGGGGGCCTACTGGGTGAAAATGGGGATATGTCCGGGTTCAGCTCTGAACCCGGACAACCCCTTTTTAAACATTTGTTTCCCGTGAAATTATGCTGGAGCATCTTCATGAACACGACCGTGCTGTTTTTGCTTTTCGCAAATTGCGGATCAGGCAAAATGCTGCCTGTGTGCCTTTCGCAATTTATGGAACAGGAGGCCCATTATAGAGATGCCTATTCTTGTCCGAAAAACAGACAAGAATAGGACAGGTCTCATAATTTTTGCAGGGTCACGGAACGGAGCAACTGAGCTTTTGCGGACCCATTGAAATGAATGGTTCTGTATACAGAACACAAAAAATGTTCATGTGCATGAGCCCTTACTCTGCATTTCATACCTCCTCAAAATTTGACTAAATCAGCGACTAGGTGTAACATTTGGATGTGTGCCTACAGTCTGACAATGTCCAGCCAATGTCAGATGGGGACGCCCTAGCCTCCGCGCACGGGGAGAGGTGGCGGTCAGTGGCCCGGTGTATGGAAGGACATTTTATAGGATTTGACAACCCCTTTTTAAGTCTTTCCGGGTGAACCTCGGAAGGTCCTATACCTGGGTACACCCGGATCAGCAGAACAGTGTCGTCAGTACCTAATATAGCAACTTCTATCCTTGTGTATTGGTGCCTGGTAATGCAGTTCAGTCCATTCAAGTGAATAGGGCTGATTGCAGCACTAGATACATTCGCATGGATGATTGTGTCCTTGCCTTGGTACTGCTGTAAAGTAGGAGCAAAACTAATTTTGTGTATGAAATGATCATATTTCTCGTGCATGGCATTGGGGGGACACAGCACCATGGTTCTGTGTCCCCCAATGCCTACTACGAGAAAAGGATTTTACGGCGAGTACAAAAAAAAAATTTTTTTGCAGTTTAGTTAAACTTGTTGCTTTTTCTTAATAGCTGAACCGAGGAAATCCCCAAGAAAACGAAGAAGCGATGAGCTTTCCCTTCCAGATCCGCCACCTAAAAGGAAGAGGGTCTCTTTTGGGGGACATCTTAGTCCAGAGCTCTTTGATAAAAGGCTGCCTCCTAACTCTCCCCTTAAAAAAGGTGCCACGCCTGCTCGAAGGAGTCTGTCTCTCAACTCTCCACGTGCTGTTATGCGCAAAAGCTTTGGCCTTAATCATTCTGTTATAAGGGTAAGCACCAACAGCTCATTCTTTATGGAATTTCATATCTCAATGCAGAAATCTTTATCGGATGTTGTACACCACAGTGCAGCTGAGCAACAATTATATATTTTTTCCCCTCTTATTTATTAGGAGGTCTTTGAAAAATCTGAAAGAAAGTCTTCAGGGAAAGGTTCCCCAGCCAAGCCATCTGCTAAAAGTCCATCACCAGCTAGAAGATCTGTTTCAGAGACCTCACCAGCTGTATCTAAGACCAATGCTGGCTTAACACCTGTGAAAAACTCCCCGCCTAAGAAGTCTCCAGCAAAAACACCATCCACAACCTCTACTAAGATGACGCCAGTTAAAAACTCTCCATCCTCAAAGTCACCAGGCAAATCTCCTTCCTTAACTCTTAAGAAAACGCCATTAGTAAAGACTCCGGCCAAGAGGTCCCCAGTGGCCAAGACGCCATCTCCGGCCAAGAGGTCCCCAGTGGCCAAGACGCCATCTCCGGCCAAGAGGTCCCCAGTGGCCAAGACGCCATCTCCGGCCAAGAGGTCCCCAGTGGCCAAGACGCCATCTCCGGCCAGGAGGTCCCCAGTGGCCAAGACGCCATCTCCGGCCAAGAGGTCCCCAGTGGCCAAGACGCCATCTCCGGCCAAGAGGTCCCCAGTGGCCAAGACGCCATCTCCGGCCAAGAGGTCCCCAGTGGCCAAGACGCCATCTCCGGCCAAGAGGTCCCCAGTGGCCAAGACGCCATCTCCGGCCAAGAGGTCCCCAGTGGCCAAGACGCCATCTCCGGCCAAGAGGTCCCCAGTGGCCAAGACGCCCCTAGTTAAAAAATCTCCGTCCTCAAAATCGCCAGTCAAATCCCCTTCTGTAACTCCTAAGAAAACGCCTACAGTAAAGACTCCGGCCAAGAGGTCCCCAGTGGCCAAGACGCCGACTCCGGCCAAGAGGTCCCCAGTGGCCAAGACGCCGACTCCGGCCAAGAGGTCCCCAGTGGCCAAGACGCCGACTCCGGCCAAGAGGTCCCCAGTGGCCAAGACGCCGACTCCGGCCAAGAGGTCCCCAGTGGCCAAGACGCCGACTCCGGCCAAGAGGTCCCCAGTGGCCAAGACGCCGACTCCGGCCAAGAGGTCCCCAGTTAAAAAATCTCCGTCCTCAAAATCGCCAGTCAAATCCCCTTCTGTAACTCCTAAGAAAACGCCTACAGTAAAGACCCCGGCCAAGAGGTCCCCAGTGGCCAAGACGCCGACTCCGGCCACTCCTGTTACTCCATATATTAAGGGTCGATTCTCTATTTCGCGTATAAATACTCCACCACAGGAACAAGTTCCAAGTAAGCTACCAGCTTTACAGACAAAGATCTCTCGTAAATCTCTTTCAATGAAGAAAACTCCTCGAAGAAGCAGAAAACTTGAAGCTTTTGAACTTATACGTTCTAGAAGGAGAAGTGGTGCCACAGAAGCCAACTTGCTTGGTAAGTCTTAGCAGACACAATGGCTACATTACTTTTGCTCTTGGGATCAATTTGAAAATAATAAATTATTTATTTGTATATATTTTTAGTGTCTAAATCATGGGCTGACGTGGTAAAAATTGGAGTTGCCAAAACCCCAAAGAAGATTAATAAACCAGTACAGAAAGTGGTGCCTACGAAAAAGCTATCAAAACATAAGGTGTGTGTGTGATAGAGAATCTCTAATAAAATGTTTACTTTTGTCAAATTCTCAACTGTATGTTGTAAGTATTACAATATTTGTCTGTTTTCAGACTCCACTGAAAAAATATAAGGATCTGACAAGCACAGGTCATGCAGACTCTCCTGCCACAATCCTTGTTGGAAGAGCTCATACAAGAGTAGTGAATCTAACTGGACATGTCCCTAAAGTTGTGAGGAACCGGGCTGTAAAACTTGACACTGACCACAATGAAAGCTTTTCTGGTAAATATTACTATGGTTCTGACTTATTCTGGATTAACATTGTAGGATAGTGTGCTGAAGTGGATAGATTTGGGTAAAGGTATAATTTATTTAGTTCTATTTTTTATTTTAAAGGGTTTCTGTCATTAAATAAAGTTGTCAAAAGGTGATTGACATCCTCGGTCTCCTCCATGCCCCGCAAATCCCATGCCTGCACCGTCAGTTTTAGTATTAGGCGCAGTGAGTGAAGGGCGCTCTCCTGCTGCCGTCCCTTACCGCCTGCGCCCAATAAAAAAATGGACTGCGCGGGGCTGCGAGGTTGTCAAACGTTGAGAGGACGGAGCCTCTAGGTCAGGCATCCTCAAACTGCGGACCTCCAGCTGTTGTAAAACTACAAATCCCACAATGCCCTGCTGTAGGCTGATACCTGTAGGCTGTTCGGGCATGCTGGGAGTTGTAGTTTTGCAACAGCTGGAGGGCCGCAGTTTGAGGATGCCTGCTCTAGGTGCTGCAGCAACGCCCAACTAGCACCTAGAGGCTAATTTGCATATTATAAAAGTCATTATTTAGCGGCGGCCGGCAGATAGAGAAGTCATACAGTTATGTTCTGCTGACATTAGCACATCGCTAATGTCAGCCAGCTACATTACTATTTTTCTGTTGACAGAAACCCTTTAAAGGCACTGCCTTACAATGGCCAATTACTGGTGGTGCTCTGACTACCAGGACCCCCTACTGATCCTGAGAACTATACTCCCCAGCAGTCCCATAGAATGTGAATGGAGCACATCCTCACCCTGCCACATCATCAGTGGCACTTTCGTTCTCTGTATTAGTTGGGGTCCCAGCACTAGGACCCCCCCTGTGACCTTTTATTCTCTATTCTGTGCATAGGGGATAACTTTAAAGGTGCTATTTTATACTAACCTGTCTTTTTGTTCAACCCTCTTCTTTCCTAGGTGTGGCTGAATTGTTTAGCACCCCAGCAAATGCCAAGCAAAGAAAAAGTAATCGATTGGAAAGCTCTAAAATAACCTCGCCAAATTCTGAGGTCGTGGAGATGTCGGTGATGCAGACTCCAGAAGGATCAGGTTGGTGTTCAAATTGCTGTTGGTTGCATTTTGTTAGGGAAATGGTGTAGGGGAATAGGTAGGTTGTAAACTTATGAAAACTCACCTGTGAATTATGGTAACACCTGAATGCAGTGTGCTATCTTGTCTTTTGATTGAGATTTTTTGGGGTGTAGGCATACGTTGCCTACTGTCTCCAATGTTTAAAGGTGTTTTCTGGGGCTTAGATTTTGATTACTTATTTTCAGGTACCCTAATTTCAGCTTTTTGTGGCACTGGTGCCAGAATATTTAAAATGTTTGTATCTGGAAGCAGAATGCTCTGTCCACTGTATTGCAGTTCAGCTGCTATTCACTTGAATGGTAGGAGCACACTACCCGAGGTTCTGGATCCCCATTAAATGTGGCGGGATTTATTCTGCCTGAAATATACCATTACATGTGGTATGAACCGACTTATGTTTCTAGGACATGTCTTAAATTTCTTTCTTTGCTTCCAGGTGAAATGGTGGTTTCACCATTAAACAGTGCTAATACTACAAAACGTAAGCAATATAGCCGGGATGCTGTGTCGAGGCTTCTGCAGAGTCCTGCCTCCCTAGAATTGCAGTCTGAAGAGTTGTCAGAAGAAACTCCAAAATCACAGAAGGGTAATCGGAAGTCTGTGGGTCTCTCAGGTGTCAAACGCATTATGAGAACGCCTAAACAGAAAGGGGCACCGGTTACTGACCGTCATGCATTAGGGAAAATGTTGAGAACACCAAAAGAATCTGACTCCCCTCGGGCTTCTAATCGGCGATCTGCTAACCTTGAGGTGCTTGGCATTGACAGGCTTGTGAAAAGGCCCAAGCAAAAGGGGTTGCCTGTGGAAGATTTCACTGGTATTCAAAGAATCGTGAAGACCCCTAAAGAGACAGTGCAGCCTGTGGAAGATTTTGCTGGTGTCAAACGTGTCATGAGAACACCGAAGGAAAAAGTACAACCAGTGGAAGATATGATTGGAATAAAGCGACTAATGGCAACACCTAAGGAGAAATCGCAGCCAGTGGAGGATATGGTTGGAATAAAACGCTTAATGAGGACACCTAAAGTCTGTGGTCAGCCAGTGGAGGACATAATCGGAATAAAGCGCATAATGAAAACCCCTAAAGAACGGGGACAGCCAGTTGAGGACATCGCATTAAATCATTTAATGAATACTCCAGTTGAAAATGTTCAGTCAACTGAAAGTGCCCGTCCGATAGAAGAAATATTTGGAATAAGAAACTTGATAAAAACGCCACCAAAGTCGAAGGCCAGAGAGGTAAATGCATACATGGTTTATAAAGCTAGTAAGAAAGTCTTGTGTGCTTTCATCTGGAAAGCTCTAAATGAATTAGACGTTTTACAGTTCCACTTAAGTTTTGTTTCAATTCTTCACTGTTCTAGACTCTATATCTAAAATGTGTTCATTGTTTATTGCCAGCGGATAACAAAAATCTGTCCTGGTCGTGTGATGGACGCACAGATGCAGGGCTCGTTACAGTACAGTTATCAGAACCGTAATTGGCTTTGGGATCATCTCATGACCCAGACTGCTTTTTATCCACTAGAAGTAAACATTGATCTCACTTGAGAGCCATTACTGCAGGTTGTTACAGGAAGTAAAGTATATTGGACCATTGTATAACTTTTGATTACACAATGGGTAACTTTTTCAGAAACTGGATTTAAAAAAAATAATAATTTTATAGTCCAAGTCAGTAGTGGATTCAAATGGAATAGGAAATATAAAATAACTGTTTCCAGCCCTAAGTACAAGTATCAATAGTGAAAGTGTAGGGCAGATGGCTATGTATGATATGCATTCCGTTTTTATAGAAACTTATTTATGCTGATCTATTGTTCTCATTTTGAATTGAAACATGTAACCGTTTTATTTTAATAGGATATAACAACTGTTCCCAGCAGCCGCTCTGCACAATGTAAGTATGTCAATATTATAAAAAAAAATCCATCAAGAAATTAGACTTATTAGGGCTTACTATAATTAGGCTCCAAGTGCAGTGAAGCTTAAAGGGGTTCTCCTGCCAAATATATCGATGACCTATTGTCAGCATAGGTTCCTGACACCCCACGCCGGGCAGCTGTTTGAAAAGGAGGCGGTGCCCCCATGGAGCTTCCTAGTCATTATGCTATATGTTATAATGACAGGTCAGTTTTGATTTGTGGGGGCCTGCTACCTGAGGACCCCCCTCCACCCCCGCCTCACAAACACTAAGTGAGCAGAGTGGTATACAACATTTTTTTCCTGCCTGGGTCATTCAACTTGGGCTTCATGCACACTGTTCAGTTTATTTATTTTATTTATTTTTTTGTGGTCCGCACCTGAGCCGCAAAAACTGCTGCTCGGATGCGGACCAGAACGGTCGTGTGCATGAGACATTAGACAGGTTTATGTTCAGCAGAAGATGGTTACAGGATAGATGCAGGGAAAACGTTAATTAATTGAATTTTTTGCTTTAGCATTAGGAAACACTTCTGTGCGTCGAGGAAGACTTGCAAAACGTTTGAGCCTTCTGGATGACACTGCTTCAGGTATAGTGTGCTGCAAGTTAACATTTGTGTTATGGGAAATTGACCTGTTGTTGAACCCCTTTTAGGACAGAACAATTTTCCTTTTTTATTTTTTTTTCTCCCAGCTGTCCTAGAGCCATAATTTTTATTTTTCTGTTCACATAGCCATATGAGGACTTGTTTATTTTTTATCTTTTCGTGGAACTGGTTGTACTATCTAAGGCTACTTTCACACCTGCGTTAGGTGCGGATCCGTCTGGTATCTGCACAGACAGATCCGCACCTATAAATGCAAACTATGGTCTCCGTTCAGTACGGATCAGTCTGCATACACTTAGTAAAAAAAAAGTCTAAGTGTAAGTCAAACGGATCCGTCCTGACTTTACATTGAAAGTCAATGGGGGACGGATCCGTTTACAATTGCACCAATATTGTGTCAATGTAAACGGATCCGTCCCCATTGACTTAGATTGTAAGTCAGGATGGATCCGTTTGGCTCAGCTTCGTCAGACGGACGCCTCCAGAGCGGAATGGAGGCAGAACTGAGCCAAACAGATGCATTATGAACGGATCCGCATCCATTCAGAATGCATTGGGGCTAAACTGATCCGTTTGGGGCCGCTTGTGAGAGCCTTAAAGGATCTCACAGGCGGACCCTAAAACGGCAGTGTGAAAGTAGCCTAATGCGTATTATGTAGTGGAAAGCTTAAAAAACATTTCAAATGGGGTGGAATTGGAAAACAAAAATTGTAATTCCGCCATGTTAAAAAAATAAAATAAATGGTTTTCTTACTGGGCCCAATATGTCGGAGGCATCCTGTTTTTGAGAGATCCTTTCAGCAGTCATCTCACTGCAATCCTGCCTGTAAGGACCACATTAGCGGCATGGACCTCCAGCAGGCTGTTCCGTTGGGTGAACAGCCTGCTGGATCCGTCCTGCCGCTAGTGACCGTGTGCCTCCGGACTGCCGCTCCGCCCCCATTATAGTCAATGGGGACGGGAGTTCCAGCGAGGCACGGCAAGAGGCTGCCGAAATAAAACTACGACATGCCCGACATTTATTCCGGCTGCTGTGCCTTGCCGGAACTCTGCCCCCATTATAGTCAATGGGGACAGAGTGGCAATCCGGAGGCACGCAGTCACTAGCAGCAGGACGGATCCGGCAGGCTGTTCACCCGACGGAACAGCCTGCCAGAGGACCGTGCCGCTAGTGTGAAAGTAGCCTAATACATAATCCACAATTAAAATAGCTGATGGTCACATCTTATCCACCCTTGTACAGTGAGGTCTGCAAACATCAATATAGTGACATGAAAATAAAACCTTTAAAACAGGAATACTCAGTTTTATTTTATAACCATAGGTAATGAAGCCCATAAAATTGTGCAGTCGCAGATCGAGCAAGAGCCTGTTATACAGAGCAGCCAAGCTGTTAAATCTACACAAAAGAGAGGGCGATTTTCCAAGAGCCAAATTTCTTCCTCAGGTGAGTCCATGTAGCCTCCTTGGTCTGGCATAATTACCCCCCCGCCCCACTTGTAAATATAGGTGAGTTTTGCTTTGGTGCAATTGCATATTTGTAAGCTAGTTGCCAGAATTTTTTTTCTAGAATTTGGTATTATGGGACTTGTAGTACTACACCTGATTAAACGAGGAAATTTACTTCATTATTCATAGTTCATTATTTTTCACTCAAGATTATTTTGTATTTGGCAGTTGAAGTCATCTTATGTTTTAACACTGGAATATTGCTTGCAGAATTGCCTAAGGAGCATGTTGCATCTGATGCTGATATGACTTCCCAAAGACGTAGAGGAAGACCAAGCTCCTCTGCTGTAGCCCCTAAAGAATCGCTATCATCTGATGCTGAGGTGACTTCCCCAAGTCGTAGAGGAAGACAAAGCTCCTCTGCTGTAGCCCCTAAAGAATCCCTATCCGATGCTGAGGTGACTTCCCCAAGTCGTAGAGGAAGACAAAGCTCCTCTGCTGTAACCCCTAAAGAATCGCTATCATCTGATGCTGAGGTGACTTCCCCAAGTCGTAGAGGAAGACAAAGCTCCTCTGCTGTAACCCCTAAAGAATCACGATCATCTGATCATGAGGTGACTTCCCCAAGTCGTAGAGGAAGACAAAGCGCCTCTGCTGTAGCCCCTAAAGAATCGCTATCATCTGATCCTGAGGTGACTTCCCCAAGTCGTAGAGGAAGACAAAGCTCCTCTGCTGTAACCCCTAAAGAATCGCTATCATCTGATGCTGAGGTGACTTCCCCAAGTCGTAGAGGAAGACAAAGCTCCTCTGCTGTAGCCCCTAAAGAATCCCTATCCGATGCTGAGGTGACTTCCCCAAGTCGTAGAGGAAGACAAAGCTCCTCTGCTGTAGCCCCTAAAGAATCCCTATCCGATGCTGAGGTGACTTCCCCAAGTCGTAGAGGAAGACAAAGCTCCTCTGCTGTAACCCCTAAAGAATCGCTATCATCTGATGCTGAGGTGACTTCCCCAAGTCGTAGAGGAAGACAAAGCTCCTCTGCTGTAACCCCTAAAGAATCACGATCATCTGATCATGAGGTGACTTCCCCAAGTCGTAGAGGAAGACAAAGCGCCTCTGCTGTAGCCCCTAAAGAATCGCTATCATCTGATCATGAGGTGACTTCCCCAAGTCGTAGAGGAAGACAAAGCTCCTCTGCTGTAACCCCTAAAGAATCGCTATCATCTGATGCTGAGGTGACTTCCCCAAGTCGTAGAGGAAGACAAAGCTCCTCTGCTGTAACCCCTAAAGAATCGCTATCATCTGATGCTGAGGTGACTTCCCCAAGTCGTAGAGGAAGACAAAGCTCCTCTGCTGTAGCCCCTAAAGAATCCCTATCCGATGCTGAGGTGACTTCCCCAAGTCGTAGAGGAAGACAAAGCTCCTCTGCTGTAGCCCCTAAAGAATCCCTATCTGCTGAGTTGACTTCCCCAAGTCGTAGAGGAAGACAAAGCTCCTCTGCTGTAACCCCTAAAGAATCGCTATCATCTGATGCTGAGGTGACTTCCCCAAGTCGTAGAGGAAGACAAAGCTCCTCTGCTGTAGCCCCTAAAGAATCCCTATCCGATGCTGAGGTGACTTCCCCAAGTCGTAGAGGAAGACAAAGCTCCTCTGCTGTAGCCCCTAAAGAATCCCTATCCGATGCTGAGGTGACTTCCCCAAGTCGTAGAGGAAGACAAAGCTCCTCTGCTGTAGCCCCTAAAGAATCCCTATCTGCTGAGTTGACTTCCCCAAGTCGTAGAGGAAGACAAAGCTCCTCTGCTGTAACCCCTAAAGAATCGCTATCATCTGATGCTGAGGTGACTTCCCCAAGTCGTAGAGGAAGACAAAGCGCCTCTGCTGTAGCCCCTAAAGAATCGCTATCATCTGATCCTGAGGTGACTTCCCCAAGTCGTAGAGGAAGACAAAGCTCCTCTGCTGTAGCCCCTAAAGAATCCCTATCTGCTGAGGTGACTTCCCCAAGTCGTAGAGGAAGACAAAGCTCCTCTGCTGTAGCCCCTAAAGAATCGCTATCATCTGATCCTGAGGTGACTTCCCCAAGTCGTAGAGGAAGACAAAGCTCCTCTGCTGTAGCCCCTAAAGAATCGCTATCATCTGATCATGAGGTGACTTCCCCAAGTCGTAGAGGAAGACAAAGCGCCTCTGCTGTAGCCCCTAAAGAATCGCTATCATCTGATCCTGAGGTGACTTCCCCAAGTCGTAGAGGAAGACAAAGCTCCTCTGCTGTAGCCCCTAAAGAATCACGATCATCTGATCATGAGGTGACTTCCCCAAGTCGTAGAGGAAGACAAAGCGCCTCTGCTGTAGCCCCTAAAGAATCGCTATCATCTGATCCTGAGGTGACTTCCCCAAGTCGTAGAGGAAGACAAAGCGCCTCTGCTGTAGCCCCTAAAGAATCGCTATCATCTGATCCTGAGGTGACTTCCCCAAGTCGTAGAGGAAGACAAAGCTCCTCTGCTGTAACCCCTAAAGAATCCCTATCTGCTGAGGTGACTTCCCCAAGTCGTAGAGGAAGACAAAGCTCCTCTGCTGTAGCCCCTAAAGAATCGCTATCATCTGATCCTGAGGTGACTTCCCCAAGTCGTAGAGGAAGACAAAGCTCCTCTGCTGTAACCCCTAAAGAATCCCTATCTGCTGAGGTGACTTCCCCAAGTCGTAGAGGAAGACAAAGCTCCTCTGCTGTAGCCCCTAAAGAATCCCTATCTGCTGAGGTGACTTCCCCAAGTCGTAGAGGAAGACAAAGCGCCTCTGCTGGAGCCCCTAAAGAATCACTATCATCTGATGCTGAGGTGACTTCAACTCATCGTGGAAGACCTAAAGCTCTCCCAGAAAACCCTAAGGAAACTGTTCCCATTGCTGATGACAAGGTGGTTTCTCCAACTCGTAAAGGAAGACTAAGTACCACTGCTGAAGCACATAAGGAGTCTTTGCTCAGTGAAGCAACATCCCCAAAACGTAGAGGAAGAACGAGCACCTCTTCAGTTACCAATGAATCAGTTCTGTTGAATTCCCCAGTATCTAAGGAAAGACCTAGCACCACCACTGAAGTGCTCAAGGAATCTCTTCCTGTTTCTGAAGTTACTTCATCAGCTCGCCGCGGAAGACCCCAAAAAAGCGTAGCACCAGTACTGGAGGTGTCTGTTCCTATTGCACAGACTAAGTTGGCATCCCCAGCACGTAAAAAGAAACCCAGCATCCTACCAGAAATCTCCAAGGAGTCTGTTGCTGATTCTGCCAGAGATGTTACATCTCCTAATCATAGTGAAATTGCCAAGGATCCCACTGAAGGCAAGACAGTATTACAGACACGCAGGGGAAGACAAAAGTCCAAGGTAGATTTGTCCCAGAAGCCTTCAGCTCCCGAGGTTCAAGTGACTCGTGGAAGTAGGTCTAAAGTCGCTGCTGAATTATCGGTTTCAGTGTCAGATGAGTTGCCAACTACCCAGACACGCGGATTAAGACAAAAAGCCACAGGACAAGCTGCTAAAGTGTCTGCTTCCACCCCTAAGGTTAATGTAAGTTTGCCAACACGCGGAAGCAGGTCTAAAGGACTTGTGGAGGCACCAGAGGATTCCATACCGGTCTCGAATGACAAGCCTGTTATTCAGAAAGGAAGAGGCAAGACAAAAGTTACAGACAGTACACAGGAGTCTGTTTCAATTGATAGTGAGGCAACTGCACCAACACGTGGACGTCAGTCTAAGGTTACAACAGAGGAATCTGGTCCAGCTGTAGAAGAAGTAACTTCACAGAGGCGCAGAGGAAGGCTTAGAAGGGTAGACAAGCTTGAAGAATCTACAGGTTCTGAAGATGTGGCTTCATCTGTGGAGGAAGTGAGTGCTAAAGGCACAGAAGGTATTTCTGATAAAGTTACCTCGCCCACACGCAAGGGTAGATCTAGGAACACAGAATTGCCCAAGGCGACAGCACCGATTACTGATGAGGCTACATCAACTAAACGAAGGAGGCAACCTGAGACTACTGAAGGTTAGTTGGGAGTTTGCTAGAGCTTTATTGTATCACATGTAAAATGGTTTGTATTCCTGTATTTACTATTCTGCATCCATAAGTAGAGTTCATGCAGAAACTCCAAAAACTTGCAATGGTTGATTTCATTCTGTGGTGGCTTGTCTGAGGGCAGGTTTGCTGTATGAAGGCACTGCTGGACAAAGAAATATAGTGTAAAGCATTGGGTGGAGAGCATAGTTGATCCTTCAACGATGCTTTATAGCACATCCTTTTGTCCAGCAGAGCTGCCACGAAGAAAACCTGCCGTAAGTGTGAAGCATGTCTTCAAGGGATCCAGTTTTATGGTTAAAGATTGTGTAAAACTTGTATTTCATTCATATAAAGCAGTTGTCTCACTTCAGCAACTAACATTTATTATGTAGAAAAAGTTAACACAAGGCTCTTACTAAAGTATTGTGATTGTCCATATTGCCTACTTTGCTGGCTGGATTAATTTTTCCACCACTTTATACACTTCTCATTACCATGGTTACGACCACTCTGCAATCCATCAGTGGTGGTTGTGTTTGCACACTATAGGAAAAATCACCAGCCTATGTGCGCTCTCACAGTCACAGCCACCAGGGAGACGTGCACTTTTTGCTATATTGTGCAAGCACGACCACCACTGATGGCTTGTATGTGATCAGTGTGTGTGTGATGGAAAAATGAATCCAGCCATCAAATGAACCAATACGGATAATAATAAATTAATAGGCACTTTAATTTCCTGCTCATTCTGGGCTTTGAAGTCAAGGAGGCGCTCCTATCAGTGACAGCAATTTCTGTCTACAGTCAGAGGGAACGCTGTCAATCACTGATGGGACCGCCTCTTGGACTTCACAGCCCAGAGTAAGCAGGAACTTAAATGAATAAATTACAAGTTTTTCTGAATTTCATACCATAAAACTATACATTAACCTTCTCCCTGCAGAGACTGCACTACATTTTCAAGGTTCCCATTAATGGGGTTGTTTCTGCATCAAGTGCTTGGTTTTCTGCAAGCCCCATTTAGTTGAACTGTCACAAATAGCTGGAATACATCAGTAGTCGTGACTCTGCAAGCTGTAAATATTTCTTAAAGTGCAATGGCAAGCTTTATTTGATCTTATCCTTCTTTGTAGGAGAGTCTGACTCGTCACAAAGACTGTCTCTAGATGCAAATGAAAAGACTTCCAAATCAACTAAGAAAGCTGTTCGTCAGAATGTCAGGTCAGCAAAGCAGATTGCAGATGAACACCTACAAACACCAGAACCTCAAGAGTCCATAGCTCCAGTTGCAGAAAAGAAAACCCAGCTACCTCCCTCAAGAGGAAGAAGAAAAGCAGTGCAAACTGAACCAGTACCTTCTGGAGGTAACCTGATTTACTTTTGCTAATATGTTAATTTTGTGAACTCATCGTTATATAGAAAAACAATTTTGGTGCAGAAGTGTACACAATACAATTGTTCTAATTACACTGCATAGCAGATTCTGCTTCTGAATAGCAGCATGGACCAGTCATGGGGCAGGCTGCTTATTTCAGTGCCTTAAGCTCTGTCTTCTAATCTCCCATATCCAGAGTGGTGCCAGGCCCCTAGAAAAACTAATGTAGCGGTAAAGAGAACCTGTTGCCATGAAATTAACCCAGTCACACTGTCTTGTAGGGCTAGCTCAGCTGAATGTAATATCTTTCACTTGATCTGCTGCTCCTTCCTATAAGGCTCTATTCACATCTGCATCAGAGGCTCAATTTTGGTCTCCATTGCAGATTCTGTCAAAAGCGGCAGAAAGGAAAACCCTGTATGCACAACTATCATCTAGTGCTATGTGATGTACTTAACCCCCTTGATGCAAAATGACACACTACATGTAGGTTACTTGTATACAAGGGAGCTGTAGAGTGTGCTAATCACCCAGTGCCCCTCCACACATGCAGCCACTTACCAGCCTTCTGCCGATCACCAGCAGCTCTGATCTGTACTGCCACTCGCGCTCCGCTGCCAGCCGCTCTGCACACAGCGCCGGGTCATAGTGCACATAAGCGCGCACTATGACCCGGCGCTGTGTCAGGATCCAGTGCAGCGTGTTGCGGACCGGCAGGTTACAACGGAGCGGTAAGTAATAGCAAGCCCTTCACTCCCGCTCAGTGGTCACATGATGCAAACGAATCCTCGATGCAAAAAATTTGCATCAATGATTTTTAAAACATTTTTGTCGAATTACTCTGTTTAATCGAGTAATCGTTTCAGGCCTTGTGCTGACAAGCTGAGCCTACTCCATAGGCAGCAGGTGTCAGCTTTGTAATGCATCTGACACTTGGCTGCAGTGCCTGGAGTTGGGGGAAGTCAGATCCCAATCATTAAACCCACTCAAATGCTTCAGTTAGACAGGAAGACAACTCCTTCTGTCCTCTGACCAGATCCTCTGCAGCGAAATAGTGCACGCAGTAAAACTCAAACAAAGCTGAAAATTAATATTTTTTTTCAGTACACAAAATGGTATATTAACCCTTTAATGATCGGGCAACTTTAATTTTTTTTGTACTCCCAGCTGTTTACCAAAGCCATTACTTTTTATTTTCACATAGCCTGATGAGGGCTTGTTTTTTGTGAGACAAGCTGTACTTTCTAATGGCACCATTTACAGTTGCATACAATGTGGTGGGGACCGGGAAAGTTCCAAATAGGGTGGAATTATAAAAAAAGAAAAAACTCAATTCCACCAGTTTTTTTTTTATTGGTTTTGTTTTTACAGCATTGTTACAGCATTTTCTATGTGGTAAAACTAACCGGTTACTTTCATTTCTCCAGGTCTCCATTTATAACAATACCACATATGTATAGTTTTTCTTTGCATCAACATATTACCCCTATAACTTAATTATTTTTTTTTTCTTTGTGTACAGAGGGCTCACTTTTTGTACTTTTTATTGATGGGGGTGTGTGACTTTTGATGCCCAAGATTCTTTTTTTTTTTTTTTTCTTCTTTAATTTTGTTATGTACTTTAAATTTTAGAGGAAGGTGCGTATTTATTTTTCTTCATTTTAGATTTTAAAGTCGCCCCCCCCCCTCGCGGTCACCCCCTGTATAGTTCCCCTATGGTACTATAACAAGCAATTAGATTGCTTCTCTAATACTCTCTATAGGAACTAATGTACAGCAGCCCTGTACCATTCCAGAGTACAGTGGCTGCTGCACACTACACCTGGGAGCACGTGTTTCCGGTTTTTATTCTACCAGATGCAGTGGTTACATTTGACCACAGTAGCTGAAGGGTTAAAAGTCCACAATCGGTGTTACGGACATAAGTCCCTGGTGTCAGGCAATTAGTGGCTATGGCATGCGCTACACACTCAAGTGGGCACTGACTGCTGATTTGTATACACTTAAAATGGTTGGCAACAGGTTAAGTAGTACCAGTTTAAAAAAAAACAAAAAAAAAAACTCATGACTGTGGAACAGAAAAATAAGATATGGCCCTTGGAAGGTGTGGAGGAAAAATAACTCCTGATCCTTAAGATGTTAAAATAATTCTATGGCGTACGTGTGCATTTTTCTGTATGTTTGAAGGTACATTTTTTTAAAACTCAGTGTGTTGTCATTCATTGTTTTTGCCCTTTTTATACAGCTGTTACGGATGCCTGCTGGTAGTTTACTTCATTGCAGTGCCTAAGTGTTTTTTTTTTTTGTTTTTTTTTTATATGGTTTCAGGAGATCCTAATTCAAGTTTGAAGAATGAACAACCTGAAGCGTTACCTGTTCAAACGTCCCCTTTACCCCGAAGAGGTGGAAGACGTAAGAACGCAGAAGAACTTTCCAGTGAGTTCAGAGCACGTTGGTTATTGTAGGTAGAACATGTTTATGGAATTAGGCAAAGTAATTATTTATATTTTTGTTTTTAAGGTATTGAGCCTGATGTTGCTAAACCAAAGACATCCAAACAGGAAACCAGAAGCAGGGGCCAATCCAAGTCCAAGAGTTTAACAGAGATTGTGGTAGGAGATTTAGCCGCTTCAAAAGAGCCAGTTAAGAGCCCAGAGCCCAAATCCCCCAAAAGAACAGCTAGGCAAACAAAGGACTTGGTGACTGAACCTCCAGCTGAAAGCAAGCCTAAGAGTTTGCGTGGACGACCAAACAAAAGCAGAGATCTCTCTCCTGAGGCAACAAGTTTGGCCAGTTCTGAAACAGTGGTATCTAAAATTGAGGTCTCTCAGAAGGCATTACCAGCAAGGGGAAGACCTAGAACTACAAGAGACATTGGCAATGTATCTGTTTCTGATGCTGATGAACAGACAAAGGAATCTAGCGCTAAACAGCAAAGAGGTTCAAGAAGAAATCAGCGTTTGCAGAAGGAGTCCAGTGCAAGTCATGAAGATCAGACTAAACCTGCTGCTTCAGAGGATACAGAACCTAAAAGAAGGGGGACACGGGGTAAAATATTAGACACTGATGAGCCTCAGTCAGCCCCTGAAGTAAAGGGTAGAAAGAATGCAAGAGGTAAAACTGTACAAAATACGGATGCACAGACTGTTGCTAAATTGCAGGCAAAATCTGTACAATGGCACCCTCTGCTGGCCACTGACATTCAAAACACAGAAGCATCTTCTCAGGAGTCCAATGAAATGTCTACAAGAGGTGGTAGATCTAAGGTAAAGGCTAGACCTGATGCATCAGAGCTGCAACTTCCTGTTAAGAGATCTCGTAGAGGAAACAATCAAGCAGAAGCTGAGGAGATTCCAGCATCAACCAGCCCTGAATCTCTAACAGTGTCAGATGTTGCGCCTCCTAAAAGAGGCAGAAAGGCAGTCGTGCATGCGAAAGATACAGATGAAAAATTAGCAAACAAGTCCACGAATTCTGCAGAAGTTGTTCACACAAGTCCACAACGAAGCCGACGAGGAGCGTCTTCTAAGGTAGTAGATAGTGAAAATAATGAAGTTAATTATGTTGAACCGTCCACTTCAAGAAGGCAGAGAGGAGCAATGGCTAGTAAGACACCCCCAGAAAATGAAAGTACCCAATCCCCTGTTAAATCAAAAAGGGGAGGCTCAGGTAAAGATAAAGCTGATGAAAGTTCGACAAAGTCTACAAGGGGAGTGAAAAGGAAACTGCCGAACAGTGAAGCAAAAAGTGCACCTCTTGATGAATCTGAAACTCCTTCTCAAGCAAGCGAGTCCATCCTAGTGGAAACAGAAAATATTCCTGCTGGTCGTGGTAGGAAAAATCAAAGAAATACCAAAACACAGAAAGAAGTTAAAGCAGCACAGCCAGAAAAGCAATCGGTAACCTCTGAATCGCCTGCAAAGAAAAGAAAAACTGGTAATTTGTTTTTCCATAAACCACACTGGAGCAGTGCTACAAACACAGCAAGAAGTGATGTGATTTCTGTCTTCATATCTCACAGCATTGCCAGCGGATAGCTCTACAGAAACAGCCACGTTTGTGGAATTGCTGCTTCTACCGGGCAGACAGTTGGGTAGAAGCAGCGCTTCCACAAATGTTGCGAGAAATGATGATAGAAGGCATCTCTTCTCACAGTATTTTTTAGTGTGTAGTTGTAAATTGGCGAATGCTCTGGCAGGGAGCCAGTGGCCCTATGAAATTCCTCATCCCTGATATAGGTGAAGGTGCTTCTTACAGGCATTTGTCTTAATGCACAAATTCTTGTTTAACTAGATAATATCTATGTAGAGTTGCACTGGGTATCGAAGTTTTGAAACCCAATCGATACTTTGACCTGGATCGATACAATCCCTTGTCTTGCTATTTAACGATACTAGGCTCGGCTGCTGTGTGTCCTAGTATCTGTTAGAGAACATAGCACGCGCTGCTCTCAGTGCACGGCATGTTCTCAGCAGCATAGGGGAGAAGGAGGCAGTCCCTCCCCCCTGTGCCGCTGCCACCAATGAATGTAATTAACACATTAATTTAAGTTTAGGCTGCGGGTGCCGCACCTGAGGGGTTAATTGCCGGGGATCACAGTGCAATGTCATAGAGGGCGGGTGCCAGGTATGTGATACTGCTGCCAGTACCCGCTGCCTACACTTAAATTAATGTGTTAATCGTTGGGTCAGTGGCAGTTCTAATTGGATCCCCAGCAGTATAATCGCAGGGCTCTGATCGGTTACCATGGCAGCCAGGATGGTAACCTCCCTGCTCCTGTGTGCACTATGCACAGGGAAGCGAGGAGAATGTTAAGTCCTATTCACCCTAATAGAGCTCTATTAGGGTGAATAGGACAGGGGATTAAAACAGGACTCGACAAATCGCTAGTGGCTCATGCTCCTCATTGCTGCGGCGCATCTCCTTCTCAGAAGTGTGGCAAGTGGCAGTACGATAGGGGGCGGCCTCCCCCATCATTGGTGACAGCAGCAGTTCCAGCCATGTAATCCTGGGGCTCCGATCGGTTACCATGCCAGCCAGGACGCTACGGAAGTCCTGGCTGCCATGGCCAGTTACTCTGCAGCAATATACTTGCTTGCATGCGCTGTGGCCGCCCAGTGCTCCTTCTTGTAACTTGTCACAGGTCTGTGCGGCGCATTGCTATAAGCCCTGCCCATGATTGCTATAAGCCCTGCCCACCAAATGATTTTTTAGCTGGCTCCTAGATTCCAAGGAAATTTGTCAAGCCCTGGATTAAAAGATCCCAGGTTCTAGATCTAATAGGTATTATAACTATTGCACATGGTAGCCATATTTTGACCCCTAACTTTTTAGTATTTGAGTATGGGGGCTCATTTTGTGCTGGGCGAACTGAACTTTTCATTGATACCATTCTGGGGTGTGTGACTTTATGATCACTTATTTTTATTTATTTTTTGTAGAAAATGAAGCGACCAAAAAACGGCGAATCGGCCATTTTTATGTTTTTTTCTGGTTTGCTGTTTGCCGTATGGGGAATATATTTTTATACTATGGCCGCATTTTTTTTTTTTGTTTGGGAAAAGGGGGTGATTTGAATGTTTTTTATTTTTTTAAACTTTTATTATCATAGACTCCAATGCACTTGCATTGGAATCTATTATTTTACTACTTTCCTATGGAGCCCTATTACAGGCCGCTACATAGGAAATGCTATGCAGCAGCCTCCTGTCATTCATAAAGACGGGCTGCTGCGTACACGCTACGGCTCCTATATTCGCCTTACGGGGGAGCCGAAGCATAACCGAAAGTGCGCACTTTCGGTTTTAGCGCACTCAGATGCCGTAGTTAGGATTGACCACGGCATCTGAGGGGTTAAATGTCCAATCGACATTACTGCCGGTTGCGGACATGAGCTGCGGGAGTCTGCTAAAAGAAGCAGGTGGCTATAGAGGCAGGAGCGGGCGCCATCTTTAAACACCAACCCAGCACCGTACATGTATGGCCCTGGGCGTGAAGGGATTAATGGTTGCCTAGTTCTATAGTATAGTTGACATCCTTGCTTTACTCTACCGCAAGTAACTGAGTAGGGTTATATTAGTTTGCCACCTCAGCTGCTGCATCTCGATGGCTCAAAAAGTCTTATTCTAGAGTCATGACCTATTATAGCTACTGTATTGGGGGGGGGGGGGGGGGGGTATGGAATCTGTGGATGGCACAGTTTAGGGGAGGGGGGGATCTGTGGATGGCATTGTTTAGGGGAGGGGACTCGGCTCCCTGCTGTTGTGTGCACAAAGCACAGGGCAGCAGGGAGAGTGTAAAGTCCTATTCACCCTAATAGAGCTCTATTAGGGTGAATATGACAAGGGTTCTAGCCCTTAAGGAGGCTAATAGTTATTAAATAAAAAGTAAAAAAAAAAAAAAGTTTAAACACGCCCCCCAAATATAGAAAACAATATATCGCATATCGCACATGCTTAAAATTATATCGCAATATAGATTTTAGGCCATATCGCCCACCCCTAGATTTTACTATATTATACAAGAGCAGGTTGCAGTAGAAGCTCAAAGGAGTTGCACAGCGTTAGAGAAACATGGCTGCCTTCTAAAAAACAGTGCCACACCTGTGCCTGGGTTGCATCTGGTATTGTACCATGGCACCATTTGAAGCTTGAACTCACTTCTTTGGAAGTAAGCAGCCATGTTTAAATGGTCATGGGCAACCTCTTTTTAATGGTAAAGATTTTTTTTATCAGATTCTTAACATTTCCCTTTTGCTGCTTTTGTTTCTTCAGAGGAAGCTCCCACAAAAAGAAGCTCAAGACAACAGACGTCTAAACTTGAGAATGAGAAGCCGTCCGCAGCAACAAAAACCCGAACAAGCACCCGGAGCAGGAAATAGCAAAGATAGCCGTCCGCCCGCCCGCCCATCCGTCCGCCTCCCCCTTGTAAATTAAATTATAACATTTTCGAACGGATCACTAAAAAAAGTTCTTAAAGTGGTTTAAGAGAATTCTAGATGTTTTAATTCCCTAGCACTGCTTAATCGTTTTCAATGGAATTGTACATTTTTATATTCAAAATTTTTTTAATCTTATTTTTGTCATAAAAAGTTTAAGCTTTACATTTTATGCAGATGACTGGATGAAAGGGAATGAATGCTTTGTGGCTGTGTCTGAAATTCAATTTGACATTTGTTTTTTGTTTTTTTTTATGCCGTACTCGTGTTAGATTCCTGTACATGTTGAGTACACAGAATTTGCTGGTCTTTTTATATATTGCTTTTGCTGTGGTTCATAATAAAATATTGGAATGATTTTTTTATTTTTTTTTGAACTAACATGTTACATTTGTAATTTGCCTTGCTGAATGTGATGCAAAGATTGTAATCAAATCATTCCAGTTTGTGGCTTCCTGTAATTATGCCATACACACTGTCTTAAGTCAGTTTTAACCACACATATTTAAGTTTTTTTGTATTTTTTAATATGGGGGAATTAATATATGTAATATATCTAGACATGTCTGGGGTTTTCTGGGATTAATCAGATAGCACTGCCCTTATCAATAGACCATGTCGGGTGTTGCGCCTCATTCCTATTAAAGAGGATGAAGCCAAACTGCAATACTAGACATGGCCTATAGATAAGTGCCTTTTTGTTTCTGCAAAACGTTCTTTCCCAGAAAACCCCTTTTATTCTGTACTTTGTGGCTAATGTGATTTCTGTGAGTTCTTATTTTTCAAATATTTCATTAGCTCCAGTGACAGCCCAGGAATTGTGAATGAGCATGAAGAGGCCTGTTTTCATGGGAATGTAGCGTAGGATCTTTTGCGTCCTGTAATGCCTTTGATACCATGAGGAGGCCTTCACAACAAATGCTCAACTGGTCCTTTTTAAAAACTGGTGTACATATAATTCCAAACATGGAATTGAGTTTTCGTTTGTTTTAATGTATGGAAAAAAAAATTAAAAAGCTGACTTGCAATGTTACCTTTTATTGTATTCTGATTATTCATCAATGTTTACGTTATGTAAGTTCCCCCTTTGAGGACCCTGCCATATTTCACCTTAAGGACCAGGCCATTTTTTGCAAATCTGACATGTCGCTTTATGTGGTGATAACTTTAAAACGCCATTGAGATTTTCCATAGCATCACCACGATGGCCATACAAGGAGATTGAGCTCTGTAGGTGCAGGAAGTAGAGAGGTTTAAATACCCACCAAACACCAGTATTTCCTCCCCCTACAGAGGACAGGGGCGGAGAAAGTTCTCCATGTGCAGCCGCCATGGAGATGAAGGTCTTGGAATGATGTGGAGTCGCGTACCTGCTTCAACGGGACCCCCATCAGACCACGGTCTTGTGCTAGCGCCGGGCAGGGGGGCTGGGGCCTCCTCCCGGAGCGCAGACGCCCGCCGGTTTACTAAAGCCACAGCCGGGTTGTGGCACCTGAAGGGTTAATTGTGCAGATCACAGCCCCCTGTAAAAGATCGAGTGGTGCCAGGCAGCAGGGGGCAGTTATGTACACAGTAGTTAGTATATTCTAACTTGAATCGTCCCCATCACCATGGGAACGCCTCTGTGTTAGAATATACTGTCGGATCTGAGTTTTCACGATCGTGAAAACCCAGTTCTGAAAAAGCTGTTATGCAGACGGATCCGCACTGAACGGGTACCATCGTTTGCATTTATAGGTGAGGCTCCGCACCTAGCGCAAGTGTGAATGTAGCCTAATTAATTTTCCATGAGCTCACCACGACAGCCCGTATTTCCCTCCCTTTTTCGTTACTTTGGGGTTGATATGAAGAAATATCTTCCCCAGTTAAAAAAATTTTTCATGTGTGTATCCACCACCTTTTACTCTGGCGTTTGGTAGTGGGATCGTGGTGATCTCATGGAAAATGAATTACCGGTAAGTACTTCTTCCGGCTTTCTCATCACACATTGTACTTTGACAGTGGTAAAACTAAGTAAAAAAAAAAAAAAACATTTTTATTTATGAAAAATTAGCTAATTTCAATTTCTCAACTTTTTATAATAGTAATACGTGTAAAAATAGTTATAGTAACCTTTTTAAGGACCATTTCAGGTCTGAAGTCACTTTGTGAGGCTTACATAATAGAAACCACCCAAAAATTACCCCATTTTAGAAACTACACCCCTCAAGGTATTCAAAACTGATTTTACAAACTTTGTTAAAGGGGTTATCCCACCTTCTCTTTTCCATGCCATGGCTGCTCTCTCATGTTCGCTAAACTGCTCAGTCAGGGGGCGTTTAGATTTCTTATGACTGACAGCAGGTTCAGCGGTCTGCTGATCTACAGACTACGCCTACTTGCCTGGCGTGCGCGCTCCCGTGTGAGCAGGAAATCATTCGCGCAGGAGAACTAACAAGTGCACAGCCGCAGAGAGTTCTATTCCAAAAAAGGATTAACTACAGGAATCCAACGTGCATGCGCGAAAATGCGCAAGCCCGAGTCGGGCTGTGTAAAAAAAAAAAAAATGATAGCGCGCAAGCGCGGCCAATGCTCTGTCGCTGGTGTGGCCGTAACCAATACCAACCGGCTGCAAACCATGCTAAAAAAGAGTGTCAAATATATAAGAAGGGAGGATGAATCGGTAATCACTTATATTGGTTAAGTTGATAATTGTGTCAAAAACTACACAATTAAGCAGACCTAAAAAGATGGGATAAACCCTTTAGGTGTTTCACAAGAATTAATGGAAAATGAAGATGACCTTTCAGAAATTCACTTTTTGGTAGATTTTCCAATTTAATCCATTTGTTCCAGTAATAAAGCAAGGGTTAACAGCCAAACAAAACAATATTTATTGCCCTGATTCTGTAGTTTACAGAAACACCCCATATGTGGTCGTAAACTGCTGCATGGCAGGGCGCAGAAAGAAAGGAACACCATATGATTTTTGGAAGGCAGATTTCACTGGGATAATTTTAAGCTGCCATGTCCCATTTGATGCACCCCTAGAGTAAAAACTCCAAAAAGTGACCCCAATTCGGAAACTACGGGCTTAGGGCTCTTTCACACCTGCGTTCTTTTCTTCCGGCATAGAGTTCCGTCGTCGGGGCTCTATGCCGGAAGAATCCTGATCAGGATTATCCTAATGCATTCTGAATGGAGTGAAATCCGTTCAGGATGCATCAGGATGTCTTCAGTTCCGGAACGGAACTTTTTTGGCTGGAGAAAATACCGCAGCATGCTGCGCTTTTTGCTCCGGCCAAAAATCCTGAAGACTTGCCGCAAGGCCGGATCCGGAATTAATGCCCATTGAAAGGCATTGATCCAGATCTGGCCTTAAGCTAAACGTCGTTTCGGCGCATTGCCGGATCCGACGTTTAGCTTTTTCTGAATGGTTACCATGGCTGCCAGGACGCTAAAGTCCTGGCAGCCATGGTAAAGTGCAGCAGGGAGCGGGGGAGCAGCATACTTACCGTCCGTGCGGCTCCCGGGGCGCTCCAGAGTGACGTCAGGGCGCCCCAGGCGCATGGATGACGTGATCGCATGGCACGTCATCCATGCGCATGGGGCGCTCTGATGTCACTCTGGAGCGCCCCGGGAACCGCACAGACTAAGTATACTGCTCCCCGCTCCTACTATGGCAACCAGGACTTTAATAGCGTCCTGGCTGCCATAGTAACACTGAAAGCATTTTGAAGACGGATCAGTCTTCAAATGCTTTCAGTACACTTGCGTTTTTCCGGATCCAGCGTGTAATTCCGGCAAGTGGAGTACACGCCGGATCCGGACAACGCAAGTGTGAAAGAGGCCTAAGATGGCAGTTTTCTTGGTACTATTTTAGTGTACATATGATTTTTGGTTGCTCTATAATTACACTTTTTGTGAGGCAAGATAACCAAAAATAGCTGTTTTGGCACAGTTTCTATTTTTGTTATTTACAACGTTCATCTGACAGGCTAGATCATGTGGTATTTTTGTAGAGCAGGTTGCTACGGATGCGACAATACCAAATATGGTTGTTTCAGTTTTACATAAAACATTTTAGAAAAAAATATTAGTCTCCACGTTCTGAAAGTTTTTTTTTTCCTTGGGGGCGACTGTCTAATTTTTTTTATTTTTTCGGTATTAGATGACTGTTTGGTACTATTGTGGGGTGCATATGACTTTGATCGCTTGGTATTAGGGTCCATTCACACGTCCGCAATTTCGGACCCCAGAACGGAATTGCGGACCAGTTCATTTCTCTGAGGCAGCACAATGTGCTGCCCGGACACGGCGTTGCGGACCCGCACTTCCGGGTCTGTAATTCCTTTCCCGGAAAAAAATTGATTGCGGACAAGAAAAGGCATATTCTATTAGAGCTGGCAATGTGTGGTCCGCAAAATGTGGAACGCACATTGTCGCGGTCTGTGTTTTGCGGATCAGTGGATCCGCAAAACATGTTACTTTCGTCTGAAGCCTTACACTCTTTACACTTTTTTTACGGTGTTTACCTGAGGGGTTAGGTCATGTGATATTTCAGGATCTTATAGATGCGGCGATACCGAATATGTATACTTTTCGATTTGTCCCTATTTACAATTTTTTTGGGGGGAAATGATATATATTTTTTTTCCTTGAAACTTTTTTTATTGTCCCACTCTGACTTCAACTTTTGGGGGTCTGATTCCCTTTACAATGTATCACGATACTTCTGTATTGTGATGCGTTGGCTGTAAGTGTATTACAGACTGTAATCACTTATAGCCTATTTGCCTGTGAGATCCAGGGGGCTGGATCTCACAGGTTGTCTCAGAAGGCAGCCGCGATGCCTAAGGAAGGCATCGGGCTGCCATCAGGTCTCCATCACAGCAGCACTGGTACCCGATGGCTGCGCTCTCCCTCTGCACACATTGCACGTGCCACGGTTATTGCTGACCGTGGCACTTTAAGGGTTAATGCGCCGGCATCAGTGATTTCACCAATGCCGGCGCATGCAGCAGAAGACCGTCGGACCCCTTGCCGCTGATCGGGCGGGAGCTGGACCTTAAGGGGTTAGAGGGTTATCTCATGACGAATGTAAAAAATGAAAATTGGACATCATCCTAGTACATGACTATCTTTCTAACAAAGCTAGAACCAGCCCTGTACCTCACATGGATCCAGCGATCTCCCTATTTGTTGCTCTGCTAGATTTTTATATCAAGCTGAAAGCTCAAGGGGAGTGTCTTTTCTGCTGCAGCTCAGGGGGGCATGTTCACATCTCCCTATCACAGCTCAGGGAGGCAGTTGAAGGATGAAACTGAGCATGTGCGGCCGCCTTGGTGAGCAGGTCAAAGAAATGAGAAAAACAGCAGGTGGCGCTATACAGATAAATTATATTGAATAACTAAGTGGCTATGCTAACTCTTTAATTACATGCAATTACAAAAGTATTCAGATCCAGGTGCTGGTTAAATAACTGTAAAATATTTATCTCTATGACAGCACCAGGAGAGAGTGCATCCGGCTCCCAAGACAGGAAACCCACAGGTATAAATTTAAAGCAGCCTCTCCCTCATTCAGTGATTTCCTGTCCTGGAAGGACGACCTGCATTTTTTTTTTTTTTTTTTTTTTTTTAAGTTTTTCCTGAAGCTACATGAGGAGTAGCTTCTCCCTAGATTTAAGGTTGGCTGGGACGAGGTGTGTGCCAGGTGAGTTCCCAACTACTCACATGCTGAAGACCGCACACTGCATCTCATGGGGCAGCAAGATACGATGGCGGGCAAAAAATGCGTTTAAAGACCAGGCCGGATGGCGAGCAGGGTTGCAATTTCAGGACGCGGCGGTACTCACCGGAGGCATAGCAGGCATTGAGATACGGTAGAGCGATCCCTGCTTCACCTCGTGTTCGGTGTTTGGCCTCCCCAACTGACTGCCAAGTAAGAGGAGGGCGGAGCTTGAAAGAGCGTGCTTTTTCTTTTTCTTTCAAACAGCAGAACGGTAGTGACAAGTTCAAAAGCGCCTGGTATACAAGAGGGGACTCTAATGATGTGATCCTGGCGTCCCATGCTGGATTCTGAGAATTCTTCAGCCCAGTTCAAGCCTGCCTTAGGATCTTTGCGGGGTTCTTCCAGATCCAAGGCTACAAGAGGTATCCCAGTATGGAGAGCTCTGGGGGGAGAACCCAAAAGACCCAGTTACCCCTACACCTGCGGTATGAATGAGGTTATTGGTCTATCTTCAATGTAATGGACTTTTGTGTGTGTGTGTGTGTGTGTGTGTGTGTGTGCGTGCGCGTGTGTGTGCGCGTGTGGGGGGGGGAGGGGATTGTTATTTATCCTGGCCTTTGTGTCTTTTTTTTTTTTTCCCTAGGATATACCTAAAAAAAAAAAAAAAAGCGGCTGCTAAAACGCGCCATAAGAAAAAAATGTGGCCTCTGTAAAACAAAGCTAGATTCTGCTTATACTAAACTGCAATATAGTATGCCATGAAAATACCATTGCTGAAGAATCCCTGGGTATGGTTAGATGCATGAAGAAAATTATTAGGGAAGAAGTCAATAGTACCTTGCTATCTAGAAAAGAACACAGTCACCATAAACGGAGAGGTTCTAGAGAAAAGTCCGCTTTAACCTTGTGGGATTCTGATGTTTCGGGTTCTGATGAATTCCTAGAAAGCGGGAAAGTAGATACAGCTTCTTCATCTTCTGATGACTAAGGTGGCGGTAGACCTTTTTTTCCCATTCAAGAGGTAGATCAGCTTGTTAGAGCAACCATGAATTTTGAAGATGCTAAAAAAAAGTCTGATCTGTAGAGGACATCATGTTTGATGGGCTACAAACAAAAAAAGAAAAGAGCATTTCTCGTACTTTTTTCCATTGGGGGACACAGACCATGGGTATAGCTTAGAGCAGGCATGCTCAACCTGCGGCCCTCCAGCTGTTGTAAAACTACAACTCCCAGCATGCCCGAACAGCCTACAGCTATCAGCCTACAGTAGGGCATTGTGGGAGTTGTAGTTTTACAACAGCTGGAGGGCCGCAGGTTGAGCATCCCTGGCTTAGAGGTATTAGTAGGAGGGACACTATGCAAATGAAAGAGCTCCTCCTCCTCGGGCTATACCCCCCGACTCCACCAGGAGGAACTCAGCTCTGCTTAGTGTCTGGTGAAGGAGGTTGACACTCTCTGATTCTACTCCTTTTTGTTATTTTTATTCTAGATGGGGACACAGGTCGGCATGGCGCCTTCCTGGTCCCCCGTGGAGTGCCCGCCGCCGTCTTTGGGACGTTGCCTGGCTGCCTCCATTTCCCCCCAAGAAGATAAGTGGATCCGGGCTCGACCTGTTAGCTCCGGCATCCCACCAGCTGCTGGGACGCCTGCTGCCTACCCTCCTCCAGAGCACTGTTCTCCTGGATTGGAGTCAGAAGTCTGAAGAGGCGCATCCCTGCTGGTCTGGACATCGAGGGAGCATGCTGAGCAGATAAGTATTGCCCAGTCCCTCCCCCTCCCTCTGTGTCTGTTTGTCTGTGGCTACCTGGGTGAGCTTGAAGAAGGATCCTGATGGGGCACTTTCTTCATTTTGGCACTGGAGTACTGGCATCTCTTACCCCTTAAACTGTGGGCTTCAGCGCTTCTCTCGTCGGGCCTTGGCTGCTGCGCTCTCTCAGCGCCCGCCGGCAGGCCGCTCCTCCACGTGGTGTTTGTTTAAATCACGCGCGCGCTTATTTTCGTGCATATTTTCGCGTGCGCGCTTATTTCCGCGCATATTTTTCGCGTGTGCGCTTGTTTTGCGCGCTTATTTCGCGCGCTTTTTTTGCGCCATAATGACGCATTCGGGGGGGCGGAGCCTCGGCATGCCGCTCTGACTCTCCTTACACCGGAGACTCTGTTTGCTCACGGCCGTGCAGCTCCTCATCACTCTACTCCGTTTTGTGCCAGGCAAGCTGGTAGCTCAGTGGTAATGCTGCTGCTGCCCCATGTCCAGGCTTTCTGAGTTCAAAGCCTTTTTCAGCCTTCAAAAATTGTTTACATTATTCTAGATGGGGACACAGGTCGGCATGGCGCCTTCCTGGTCCCCCGTGGAATGCCCGCCGCCGTCCTTGGACGCTGCCTGGCTGCCTCCATTGCCCCCCAAAGAAGACAAGTGGATCCGGGCTCGACCTGCAGCTCCGGTATCCCACCAGCTACTGGGTCTCCTGCTGCCACCCTCCACCAGAACACTGCACTCCTGGACAAGGAGTCAGAAGCCTGAAGAGGTGCATCCCTGCTGGTCCTGGAGTCGAGGGAGAAGATCTGCAGGAGCAGATAAGTATTACCTGCATCCCTGCCTTACCCCCCTCCTCCACCCCTCCTCCACGTCCCTGGGAGCCTGCGGTCCCCGCTTGGGCATCTGCCATGTCCAGCGCGGCCGCTAAATTGGTCTTAGTCGCCAAGGCAATCCATGTCCTTTAATCCTGTGGCGCTAACGACTCCATCTCTCTCAGTGGTCCCCACAGTGGGTGACTGACTACGAAGAGGCAGCGTGAGCGGCAGCATCCCACCTCGGATGTCTCCGTCTCTCCACCCCCCTCACCTCGCCAGGTGGCGCTTGCGGACTGCTCTTCCCCCTCCCTAGGGAGAGTAATCCGAAGGGGAATTATCCGGCTCGGACGAGCCAGGTCCTTTTTGGACTATAGGGCATTTTCAAATCCTGTGACGCCAACCACCTCTCTAAGTGGTTTTCCACAGAAGACGCCCGACTACTAACAGGGAGCGTGAGCAGCAGCATCCCTCCTCGGATGGCTCCGGCTCTCTCCCCCCCCCCCCTCGTCTAGAGGCGCGTTCGGGCGACTCTCCCCTCCCTTAGGGAGCGCAAGTCTGAAGGAGAATTTCCGGCTCTGATTAGGTCATGGAGCGGACCCCTCGCCTAAGCTCTCCACCAGGGTGGCTGACTTAGTGGCGACTGTCCGAGACACCTTTATTCTCCAAGGGGATTCTCCTCCTTCCACTGGTCAGGAGTTCCCCCTTTTTCCGTCCAGGCAGTCGGAGACTACCATGTTCCCGGTCCATGAGGGATTTTTCCGCGGTCATGTCCAGGGCCTGGGGTAGTCTTAATAAGGTTCTCGACCACCCAGCGCATGAATATACTTTCCTTTCCCTGCTGACGGCGAGGAGAGGTGTCTCCTCCCCCTAAGGTGGATCCTCCGGTGGCCGGATTAGCCAATTATATGGCCCTTCCTGTCTTAGTCAGTTCCTCTTTCCAGGATGCTGTAGACAGACGCATAGACTCTCTTCCAGGTCCTTTTTTCGCTGGCAGCGCGTCCCTGTGACCTACCTTTCACTCAGCAGGGGTAGCCAGTGCTCTCTCGGTGTGGTTACAGCACCACCACCAGGAACTGGCGGTACGAGATGCGGCTACTAACACACTGGAGTTGGTTCTCCAGATGTCTCAGGCTTCTAAGATTCTTTGCGAAGCTTCTAGGGACATTGTTTCCCTCTTTGCCCGCAGGTTGGCCATCTCTGTCACTCAGCGCGAAGAGATCTGATTGAAGGTGTGGGACGCTGACGCCTCCACCAAGCGTTCCCTTGCTAATCTCCCCTTTGGGGTTTCCAGACCTTATGGGGATCAGCTGGACGAGTTCATCTCTGCATGCCTTTTGCCGTTTCTCATCTGGTAGGCCGTCGCCTGCTTCCTCCGCCGGGGGTCTCAGGTCGCCCGCAAAGAGGCCTTCCTTTGCACCAGCCTTCCCGGCACTAGAGGGCCCAGTCAGCCCGCCCTGCTGCTCCTAGGCCTATCACATGTCCCGATTGCGGAATCCCACCATCGATTCCTGCGCTTCGCCATTATGGGTCGACACTGTCAGTTTGTCGCCCTTCCTTCGGGTTGGCGACCACCCCGCGGGTCCTTGCCACGGTCCTGGACCGCTCATGGCGCTTCTTCGTACCAGGGGCATTCCTTTGCTGCCCTATCGGGACGATATCCGGATAGAGGCCCCCCTCTCTACCGCAGACCAAGGACAGCGTCCGGATCACTGTTCAGACTCTGGAACGGTTCGGCTGGCTGGTAACTTTCCCAAACTCCTGCCTCTTCCCGTCCCAGAGGCTCTCCTTCCGGAGGATGATTTTGGACACCTCGGCTGCCAAAGTATTCTACCAGCCTTCAAGTCCTCCCAGATCCAGGGGGCAGTGTCGCATCTGCTGCGCTCCCCGTGCCTCTCCATTCGGGAATACTTGCAGGTCCTGGGTCTTATGGTAGCCTCTTTCGAGGCCTTCCATATGCCCAGTTTCACACTCGCCTGGCGCAACAGGAGATCCTTTACCTTTCAGCGGGTTCGGGCAGCTCTCCCTTGGTGGCTGTTCCCGAATGAACCTGAGGTCGGGGAGTTCCTTTCTCGCATTCTCCTGGACGATCGCCACCACCGATGCCAGCATCCTGGGTTGGGGGGGCGTTTTCCAGTCTCGCACGGTTCAAGGGATTTGGTCGGCGGCAGAGTCTCGCCTTCCAATCAACTTTCTGGAACTGAGGGCGATTTTTTTCCGCTCTCTCTCTCCTATTGGACCTCTCTCCTTGCGGGCCTCCCAGTGCGGGTTCAAACGGGCAATGCCGCGGCCGTGGCCTATATCGACCATCAGGGCGGGACCCGCAGCCGGATGGTGATGCAGGAGGTGAAGAGAATTCTGACGTGGGCGGAGACGCACGTTCCGGTGTTGTCAGCAGTTTGCATTCCAGGAGTGGACAACTGGACAGCGGACTTTCTAAGCCACAACACGGTGGATCCAAGCGAGTGGTCTCTGCATCCAGAAGGGTTCGAAGAAATCTGCCACAGATGGGACCGTCCGGATGTGGACTTAATGGCGTCCGGGTTCAACAACAAGATCCCAGTGGTCCTGGCTCGCGCCCGAGATCCGGAGGCGTACGGATGGATGCGCAGGTGTCTCCGTGGCAGGACTTCAGCCTCCTCTGTTTTCCTCTCCTACCAAAGGGTCTACGCCAGTTCGAGGCGGAAGGGACTCCGACCGTTCTCATCACCCCAGAGTGGCCTCGCCGCGCGTGGTTTTTCGGACGTGGCTCGGTTGCTGGCGGACGCCCCATGGCCTCTTCCCGACAGGACAGGACCTACTGTCTCAGGGCCCGTTCTTCCACCGGAATTTGCGGTCTCTTCGTTTACCGGCGTGACTGTTGAAACCGCCATCCTGATGAAGATGGGGTTCTCGGATTCAGTGGTTAGGACCATGATCAGTCCGGGGAAGTCTTCTTCCTCCCGGATTTACTATCGTACCTGGATGGCCTTCCTATCCTTTTTTGAGGGTTCGGGGTTCCCTCCCCTTCGGTTTTCCATCTTGATGGTACTGTCTTTTCTTCAGTCTGGGCTTGTGCAGGGACTGTCGCTTAGTTCCCTGTAAGGTCAGGTTTCGGCGCGGGCCGTCAGAGGTCCCTTGCTCTTAAGGGTCCGGTGGTGACCTTTCTTCGGGGGTGGCGCATTCGGTTCCCCGTATGTTCCCCCTTTGTCTCCTTGGGATCTCAATTTGGTTCTGCGCGCTCTGCAGTCGGCCCCCTTCGAGCCTTTGAGGAGGGTCTCTCTGACTGTTCTCATCTGGACTTCCTTGTGACCATAGCTTCTGATACAGCTACATAGCGTAGTGATTAAAGTTCTGGGCTATTATGCAGTGGCTGTGAGTTCACATCCCATCACGAGCTTTTAAGTCAGACTGGTGTCGAAGCTGGCCGCTCTTTCCTGTCAGGAGCCTTTCTGGTTTTCCACCAGGATTAAGTTGTGCTCCGTCCAGTCCCCTTCTTTTTGCCCAGGGTGGTCTCTCCCTTCCACCTTGATGAGGATCTTGTCCTGCCTTCCTTTTGTCCTTCTCCGGCTAACCCCAAGGAACGCACTCTGCATTCCCTGGATGTTGTACGGGTCCTGAAGGTGTATCTCGCGGCTACTGCTTCCGTCCGCCGTTCTTGGCGCTCTGGATCTGCTTGGCTATTTCCGCGGCTTGTCGCGCTTGTGGTGGAGTTCCCCCGGCTAGGAATTGCCGCTCACTCCACTAGGGGCGGAGGGGGCTTCCTGGGCAAGACGCAAGTCGTGCCTCTGCGTCTCAGCTGTGTACGGCGGCCACCTGGTCGTCCTTGCATACCTTTGCAAATTTTTGTCAGTTGCATTCACTGGCTTCGGCTGATGCGGCTTTGGCCGCAGGGTTTTGCAGGCTGTGGTTCCTGTTTGACCGTTGGGGCGTTCCTCCTGGCGGTGCTGATATTTTTTCCCACCCCATGGACTGCTTTTGGACGTCCCATGGTCTGTGTCCCCCAATGGAAAAAAGTACGAGAAAAGGAGATTTTTGTGAAACTCACCTGTAAAATCTTTTTCTCGTCTTTTCCATTGGGGGACACAGCTCCCACCCATTATTCCTGTTGCAGGAGGGGTCTTTAGTTCAGTTTTTCTGTTTCTGGTTGGACCTTATGGCTTGGTCCGATGGTTTCCATGATTTTTTCTTGCTCCTTCTCCTACTGCTTGTGCAACGCCTGAGTTCCTCCTGGTGGAGTCGGGGGGTATAGCCCGAGGAGGAGGAGCTCTTTCATTTGCATAGTGTCCCTCCTACTAATACCTCTAAGCTATACCCATGGTCTGTGTCCCCCAATGGAAAAGACGAGAAAAAGATTTTACAGGTGAGTTTCACAAAAATCTCCTTTTTCTCGTACATTCCATTGGGGGACACAGACCATGGGTATAGCTTAGAGGTATTACTAGGAGGGACACTATGCAAAAACGAAGCTCCTCCTCCTCGGGCTATACCCCCAGACACCTCCAGGAGGACTTCAGTCTTTGCTTAGTGTCCGTTCAAGGAGGTTGACGCTTATTCTTCTCCTGTTTGTTATTTTTTTCTGTTTTCAGATGGGGACGCAGGTCAGCATGGCGCTTTCCTGGCCCCGTGGAGTGTCTGCCACCGTCTTTGGACGTTTTCCTGGCTGCCTCCCATTCCCCCACAGAAGAAAAGTGGATCCAGGCTCAACCTGTCAGCTCTGGCCCACCGGCTGCTGGGACACCTGCTGCCTACCCTCCACCAGAGCACTGTTCTCCTAGATAGAGTTGTTGCGATACCAAATTTTTGATTCGGTTTCGATACCATGAAAAAGTATTGCGATACTCGATACCATGCGAAAAAAAATAAACCAAAAAAGCCATTTTAAAAATGGCGAATCGCACAGTTTTTTTTTTTTTTTTTCTGTTCCGGCGTTCACCACCTAGATTTTCTTTTATATTTTAATAGTTTGGACTTTTCTGACGTGGCGATATGTAATATGTTTATTATTTATATATTTTATATATGTGAAATTGGGAAAAGGGGGTGATTTATACTTCATATTTTCATATTTTGGTGGGGGTTTTTTTTACTTATTTATTTTTACACTTTTTATTTAATAACTATTTCCCCCCTTAGGCTACTTTCACACTAGCGTTCGGATGTCCGCTTGTGAGCTCCGTTTGAAGGGGCTCACAAGCGGCCCCGAACGCATCCGTCCAGCCCTAATGCATTCTGAGTGGATGCGGATCCGCTCAGAATGCATCAGTCTGGCAGCGTTCAGCCTCCGCTCAGCAGGCGGACACCTGAACGCTGCTTGCGGAGGCAAGCGGATCTGTCCAGACTTACAATGGAAGTCAATGGGGACGGATCAGTTTGAAGATGACACAATATGGCTCAATCTTCAAACGGATCCGTCCCCCATTGACTTTCAATGTAAAAGTCTGGACGGATCCGTTCAGGCTACTTTCACAGTTAGAATTTTTTTTACAATATAATGCAGACGGATCCGTTCTGAACGGATCCACCGTCTGCATTATATGAGCGGATCCGTCTCAGACGGATCCGCTCTGAACGCAAGTGTGAAAGTAGCCTTAGGGGCTAGAACCTGGGATCTTTCATCCCTTGTCCTATTCAGCTCTATCAGGGTGAATAGGACTTCACACTGTCCCTGGTGCTCTGTGCCTTGTGCACACAGCATCAGGGATGTTACCATGGCAACCAGGGCTTCTGTAGCGCCCTGGCTGCCATGGTAACTGATCGGAGCCCCAGGCTTACACAGCTGGGGCTCCGATCAGAAGCTGCCACTGCACCACCAATGAGGAAGAGGGGCTTCTCTGATGCAGTGGTGAGAACCATGATCAGAGCTCGGAAACCGGCTTCTTCGCGGATCTATTATCGCACCTGGAGGGCCTATCTAACCTTTTGTGAGAAATCGGGTTTTCCGCCACTTCGTTTCTCTGTCCCAGTGGTGCTGGCTTTTCTACAGTTCGGCCTTGAGGTGGGGCTGTCGCTCAGTTCTTTGAAGGGTCAGGTTTCGGCCTTGGCTGTCATTTTTCAAAGGTCCATTGCCTTTTTAGGACCTGTGAGAACCTTCCTGCAGGGGGTGGCGCATTCGGTTCCTCCGTATGTTCCTCCCTTGCCCCCCTGGGATCTCAACTTGGTCCTGCTCGCCCTTCAGGAGGCGCCTTTTGAGCCTCTGAGAGAGGTCTCCGTGGTCTTCCTCACCTGGAAGGTGGTTTTTCTGGTGGCCATTACCTCCATCAGGAGGGTTTCAGAGCTGGCCGCGCTTTCCTGTCAGGAGCCTTTTCTGGTCTTTCACCAGGATAAGGTGGTGCTACGGCCGGTTCCTTCTTTTTTGCCCAAGGTGGTTTCTCCATTCCACCTTAACGAGGATCTTGTCCTGCCCTCTTTTTGTCCTTCTCCGGCGAACCCCAAGGAACGTGCTCTCCACTCCCTGGACGTCGTCAGGGCCCTGAAAGTGTATCTGGGGGTTACCGCCTCCTTTCGTCGTTCGGACTCCCTCTTTGTGATTTCCGAGGGGTCTCGTAAGGGTCTGGCGGCTTCCAAGGTTACTGTGGCGCGGTGGATCCGTTCCGCTATTGCTGCGGCCTATCGCGCTCGTGGCCAGGTTCCCCCGTCGCGGATTACCGCTCACTCCACAAGGGCAGTGGGAGCTTCCTGGGCCAGACGCAATCGCGCCTCCGCCTCCCAGTTGTGTAAGGCTGCACTTGGTCGTCTTTGCATACGTTCACAAAGTTTTATCAGTTGCACTCGCTGGCCTCGGCTGATGCTGTCCTTGGACGCAGGGTATTGCAGGCTGTGGTGCCTGTTTGACTGCTGGACGTTTCTTCTCCTGGCGGTGTTGGATTTTTTCCCACTCCATGGACTGCTTTTGGACGTTCCATGGTCTGTGTCCCCCAATGGAATGTACGAGAAAAGGAGATTTTTGGTGAAACTCACCTGTAAAATCTTTTTCTCGTCTTTTCCATTGGGGGACACAGCTCCCGCCCACTTTTTTCATTTATGCTCAGGGTGTGTTGGTGTGATGGTTTCCATTGTGCTTTTTTCCGTTCTCCTTCTACTGCTTTTGCAACGACTGAAGTCCTCCTGGAGGTGTCTGGGGGTATAGCCCGAGGAGGAGGAGCTTCGTTTTTGCATAGTGTCCCTCCTAGTAATACCTCTAAGCTATACCCATGGTCTGTGTCCCCCAATGGAAAAGACGAGAAAAAGATTTTACAGGTGAGTTTCACAAAAAATCTCCTTTTTTATCCATATAAAAATATCAAGGCCATGATTAACAGGGAATGGAAACATCTAAATAAATGCAGTTTCATCCCAGGCTTGGTAAAGAGAAAATATCCCTTTGGAGAAGGTGATTGCTCTTTATTGGATAAAGCCCCTAAAATTGATGTCCCCATAGCCAAAGTCTTGCATAAATCCTCACTGCCTTTTCATGATCTCGGTCAACTCAAGGACGCGATGGATCGAAAGGCAGATAGTTTTTTAAGAAGAACTTGGGAGTCCATTGGAGCGGCATTTAAACCTAATATCGCTTCTTCTTGTACAACAAGAGCACAAATTCTGTGGATTAAACAACTGGAGGCTCAGATAAGGGATAAAATCCCCCAGGGATAAATTATTTGAATCCCTTCAGGCCATCTCTAAAGCAGCAGTTTTTTTTGGCTGATGCTGTTAGACTATCTGCAACGGCCTCATCTATGGCTAATTCTGCTCATCGAGCATTATGGCTGTAAAATTGGTTGGGTGATGTAGCATCCCATGTGAGGGTAAATATCTTTTTGGCTCAACCCTACATAATATTCTAGAGAAAGCGGGAGAGAGAAAGAAGAGTTTTCCATCTTCCATTCCTCCTTCCTTTGGTAGACAGAATTTTTATTTTCAATGGGGCAGGTGGTTTAAGAATAGGGAAAAAAGCCTGGGGCAAAAGAACAATAAGTGGAAATTTTTCAGGAATCAGCCCTCAGATACTGCCAGAAAAGGTAATCGTTAATTTCTAACGATAATTTGTTTTCCCTTAGTCCTAACAGCAGCACAGATGGGGTTAACTGCCCCTGTGGACTGGTAGGACCGGCGGAATTTTAATGAGCCCAAGAACCAATAAACGATCTTCAGCTCCCTGAAAGGGAGGAGATCACCCCCCAGCCCACCGTGTCTTTAACAAGTATAATGTAAATTAGGGAGGGATATTTGTGTGCTGCTGTTAGGACTAAGGGAAAACAAATTATCGTTAGAAATTAACGATTCCCTTACGTCCTACCAGCAGCACAGATGGGGAGATAGCAAGATAAAACCCCTAGGGAGGGTCCTCATGCCTGGCAGAAGTAAGAACTGTCTGCCCGAAAGCCGAAAACTCTGCCATCCTAGCATCTATCCTATAATGGGAGATGAAGGTTGACTCAGAGCTCCAGGAGGCCGCCTTACAGATCAACTCTAAGGGGAGAAGGCTTCTTTCCGCAACCGAGGTGGAGACCGTCCTAGTAGAGTGGGCTCTCACAAACTCGGGAGGATCTAAGGTTTGGGAGACAAAAGCTTCCTTAATGGCCTCCTTGATCCAGCGACTAATGGTGGCTTTAGACGCTTTACGGCCTTTAGACTTACCGGCAAACAGGATAAGGAGATTCTCATCTATCCTGAACTCTCTGGATCTATCCACATAGATCTGGAGGCATCTAGAAATATCCAGCGGATCTCTAGCTGGAGTATCAGAGGAGGAGGCTGTAAACAAAACTGGTAAGGAGATTACCTGGTTGATATTCTGAAAAGTAGGCACCTTAGGTCTGAAGTATGGCAGAAACTTCAGGAGTACTCTGTCCTGTAGGAAAATAATATATGGATGAATTGCAGAGAAAGCCTGCAATTCAGAAACTCTTTTGGCTGAGGCTATAGCCAGAAGAAAAACCATCTTTAAAGTCAAATATTTGAAATCAACCTCCTCCAAAGGCTCGAAGGGGGAAGATGCTAGACCCCTGAGCACTACTGAAAGATCCCACTGGGGAATGGGTTTCAGTATAGTAGGCTTTAGTCTTTCCGCCCCTTTCAGGAAGCGTTTGATGAGTGGATCCCGAGAGTATGGCCTGTTGAGACAGGCCGAGATGGCACACATTTGTACCTTCAAGGTAGCTGGAGATAGGCCTCTATCTAATCCGTCCTGAAGGAAATGTAGTATCGCAGGAAGGGGCGGATCTGCAGACGCCACCTGTTTGGAATCACACCATGCCACGAAGATTCTCATGATCCTGGAGTAGGCCTTGTTTGTAGACTCTGCTCGGGAATGCGACAAAGTTCTCAGGACCGACTCGGAAAGCCCTTCTATGTTGGGAAGGGACTGATCAACCTCCAGGCTGTCAGGTTGAACCTGTGCAGATCTGGGCAGAGGTGAGTGTCCCACGACACCAGGGTCTGCTCCGGGGGGAGTCTCCAGTATTGTCCCCGACTCATCTGAATGAGCTGGGTAAACCAGGATCTTTTGGGCCAAAACGGTATGATGGCTATTACCGAGGCCTGATCCTGACGGATTTTCATCAATACCCTCGGTATCATGGAAAAGGGAGGGAAGATGTAAGCCAGCCTGAACCTCCACGGTATCGACAGAGCATCTATCGCCAGGGGGTTGTCTTCCCGATACAGGGAACAGAACCTCAGCACCTTGGCGTTGAACCTGGTTGCCATGAGATCCACCTCTGGCATACCCCAACTGTGAACTAGCTGCCTGAAGACCTCCGGATGCAGAGACCACTCCATGGTCGGTAATCCTCGACTTAAGCGGTCTGCTATCATATTGAGGGAACCTCGGATATGAACGGCAGATAGATGGGAAAGGTTCAGCTCTGCCCACCGAAGAATCACCCCGATCTCTGATAGAAGGGGTAATGACCTTGTGCCTCCCTGCTTGTTTATATAGAGAACCGCAGTCATATTGTCTGACTGGACTTTCACCGCTTTGCCCCGAATCTGAGGGGCGAAGTGAAGGAGGGCTAGCCGGATAGCTCGCATTTCGCGATGATTGGAAGAAAGATGCCGCTCCAGGGGGGACCAAGACCCCTGCACTTGGGATCCGTCCAGGTGAGCGCCCCAGCCTACAAGGGACGCGTCTGTAGTCAATATGACCCAAACTGGTTGGGTCATAGACTTCCCTGCTGGCAGTCGAAACCACCATCTGAGGGAATTCCGGGTTTGACCGGACAGGGAGCACAGGGAATCTAGCCCCGCAGGGCTGCCGTTCCATAAGTGTAAGACCTCCGACTGAAGAGGACGGAGGTGCCATAGCGCCCAAGGGACTGCGTCCGCAGCCGCTGACATGAGCCCCACCATCTTCATGAGAGTCCGAATAGAGACTCGACGAGGGACATGAAGGACCTTTGCCAGGTCCTGAATCCGCGCTTTCCTTTCTTGAGTCAACCGGAGGGACATCTCCACAGAGTCGACCACGAATCCTAAATATTGGATTGAAGATGATGGGCTCACATTCGACTTCTGCCAGTTGATGATCCAGCCTAGGCGGAGAAGAAAGGAGATTGCGATCTGAAGATGGTGGGTAAGGATCGGAACTGAAGAGGCTATGAAGAGCCAATCGTCCAGATAAGGAATGATAGTCAGCCCTTGGAGTCTCAATGCTGCCACCACCGATACCACCACCTTGGTGAAGATCAGGGGGGCAGAAGAGATTCCAAAGGGGAGCACGGTGAACTGAAAGTGCCTGCGAACCCCTGAAATCTGGACCGCGATCCTGAGAAATTTCCGGAAGGCGGAATGGATCGGGATGTGAAGGTAAGCATCTTTGAGGTCCAGAGTAGCCATGACATCCCCGAGGTTGAGGATATGGGTGACTGACCTTATGGTTTCCATATGAAACCTTGTTTTCCTTATAAATCGATTGAGAAATCTCAAATCGATGATAATCCGGAGGTCTCCCATCTTCTTGGGAACCAGGAACACTGGTGAATAAATGCCTAGGCCTCTCTCCCCTGCCGGCACCTCCTCTAGGGCTCCCTTGGAGATATAGTCCTGGATGTAAGATTCCAGGACCACTTGTTTGGCCGGCCCGAAGTTTCGTGTAGCGACGAATCTCTCTGGTGGGAGAGAGAGAAAGTCTACCCGGTACCCGACGGAGACCAAGTTCAGAACCCAAGGGTCTGCGATCAACTGACTCCAGGAGTCTTTGAAAAAGGAGAGACGGCCCCCCACGGGTATTTGGGGGAGTGGTATGGGAAAGTCTAGAGGAGACACTGCAGGGGCAGCAGGGCTTATCCAAGAGCCTCGAAGAGGCCCATAGTCAGGAGGGTTTTGCCTCCTTGGCGGGTTTACGGGAGCGCCTCGAATACTTACGAGACGGTCCCCCCCAATCTCTGCGCCTAGATTGCTGCCCCGGGCGTCCTTCGCGCCTCTTTCCCTGCCTGGGGCGTCCCCGAAAGGGCTGCTGGGGGAGGCTCTTCCCCTTTTTGTCGGAGAGCCCCTCCATTATCTTGTCCAATTCGGACCCAAACAGCCTGTTTGGTTCAAAGGGGAGCCCACAGAGGTTGAATTTGGACGCGTTGTCCGCGATCCAGGGTTTCAGCCAAAGTGGTCTGCGGGCAGCCGAAACTAAGGCCATAGTTTTTGCGGCCAGCTTCAGCTGCATCTGGGTGGAGTCGACTAGGAAGTCCATAGCCAGATTGGCTGATTTGAAGGCTGCCAGGATATCATCCCTGGATACGCTCTGGTCCACGTCTGTTTGGATCTGATTGAGCCTAGAGCGTAAATAGGTGGCCACTTCAGTGGCCGCGATTGAAGTTGACGTGGAGGCAGCGGCCGCCGCATAACTCCTCCTAAGGGTGCACTCTGCCCTCCGATCAAGAGGGTCCTGCAGACTAGACCCATCGTCTGCAGGGACTAGAGTGCGCCGGGACAACTTGGCTATCGCCATGTCCACCTTGGGAACGGAACCCCACGATTCCACCAAGGGTTTAGCCATCGGGTACATCAGTTTAAACTTTCTGGTGAGAACTGGGCCTTTCTCAGGTTTGCGCCATTCTGTGCGCATCACAGAGAGAAGGGTCTCATCCGCTCGGAAGACACGCTGTGTCCGTACGGCGGGATCGGAGGACTCCCCAATGTCAACATCCTGGTCCCCCGACCTGATGGACTTAAGTAACTTCTGCGTCTTTTCTGGAGGGAAAAAGCAAGAAGTATTCTCTTCTTCCTCAGAAGAAGACCCCACCGACCAGGGGGTAGGTCTTTCGACTGGAGCGACCACATCCATGGGAGTCTGAGAGGGTGTTGGTAACCTCTCATTGAGTAACTGCACCACTCCCTTAATGGAATCATCCACGTAAGTCTTCGTCCACTGAAACATCTCCTGCATCGTGGGTTCCGTGGATGTCGTGCGACAACTCTCACACCTAGAATAGGGACAGCCGTCGTCTAGGGGCGTGTTGCAATCAAAACACGCCAAATGCTTCCTCTTGGCCCCAGACTTTCGCTGATCCGGATCCCTGGGGGAAGCCATAGTCTGTAATTGGAAAGAAAAGACAGGTCATAACACCTAAAAAATTAGAGGTGAAGAAACAAGACCTTAAGGGGGGGCCCACCAGCACTAGAAGAAAAATAGAGCTGCAGCAGAGGAACACACAAACCCACGTCAAGCAATACTACTAAGGATATCACAAGGCGCAGGGAACTCTGGAGCTAGCTTGTCAAAGCGATGCAACCAGAGCACTGAATGACAGGCTCTGGGCGCTTAAAAGGAGAAAGCCCCGCCCCCTGGGCGGGTCCCAGATCGGAAATAGCCCAGATATATAAGAGAGCCAAATACTGGCTCAGCCTGCTTGTAGATAGCTCCCCTGGGTCATCCCGGATCCCAGGATGAATATAGGGGAGCACTTTAATCAGGGAGGTGAGGATAAACCCTCAGATCGCGCTGCGAAGAAACCGGAAGTGACGTAGCGCACCAAGTGCGCGTCACTTCCGGAAGATGGCGGCGCCCATAACGCCGCATGCATGCGGCGATGGGAGGAACGGAGACCTCAGAAAAGACTGAAAGGAGAGGGGAGGGGGACACCCCACTCCCCGACGGTCCCAGGTACAAAAAAAATCGCCGCAATCAGCCTAAAATAAAGGCAAGAAAGAGAGCTAGAAAGAAAAAACGGGGCGATCCTATACTTAGAGGAAAGGAGCCCCTGACACTCTCAGCTCCCTGAAAGGGAGCGATACGCCAGTCCAACCTGTCCAAAGGACAGAAAAAAACACGGTGGGCTGGGGGGTGATCTCCTCCCTTTCAGGGAGCTGAAGATCGTTTATTGGTTCTTGGGCTCATTAAAATTCCGCCGGTCCTACCAGTCCACAGGGGCAGTTAACCCCATCTGTGCTGCTGGTAGGACGTAAGGGAATCCACAATGACGCCAGGGTGGGAGGAAGATTAAAAAAATTCCCTCCCAGCCTGGACACAAATAACAAACAGCACCTGGATCCTTCGATCATTAAAAGAGGGATTCAGAATAGATTTAAAATATTCCCCTCCAGATAAGTCCAGAGTAAGGGTACTTTCACACTTGCATTTTTCTTTTCCGGCATAGAGTTCCGTCACAGGGGCTCTATACCGGAAAATAACTGATCAGGCATATTCCCATGCATTCTGAATGGAGAGTAATCCGTTCAGTTTGCATCAGGATGTCTTCAGTTCAGTCGTTTTGACTGATCAGGCAAAAGAGAAAACCGTAGCATGCTATGGTTTTATATCCGGCGAAAAAAATGAAGACTTGCCTGAATGCCGGATCCGGCATTTTTTCCATAGGAATATATTAGTGCCGGACCCGGTATTCAAAATACCGGAATGCTGGATCCGTCCTTCCGGTCTGCGCATGCGCAGACCTTTAAAAAAAAAAAAAAGGATCCGTTTTGCCTGATGACACCGGAAAAACGGATCCGGTATTGCAATGCATTTTTCTGACTGATCAGGCATTTTTCAGACTGATCAGGATCCTGATCAGTCTGAAAAATGCCTGATCAGTCAGAAAAAATGACATCCGTTTGCATACAGTTTGCCTGATCAGGCAGTCAGTTCAGGCAACGGAACTGCCTGCCGGAATCAAACAACGCAAGTGTGAAAGTACCATAACCCAAGTAGGGCGCTCAGTTCAGGACTCCTTAGAAAAAGAGGTTTTAAGTCTTCTTCAAAAGGGAGCACTTATTCCATGCCCAGAAAGAGCATACTATTCCACTCTTTTTTTTTTGCCAAAAAGCCAAATAGAGACTACAGAACAATTATAAACCTGAAGTCTTTAAACAGTTACCTACAATACAGACGGTTCAAGATGGAGACAATAAAATCTGTAGTGAAGCTCCTCTACAAGGATTTTTTTTTTTATCAAATCTTTTTTATTGATTTTAACAAAAATGTCATATACAAGTGTTCACATTATATACAAGTACACGATTGTGTAAATATTTCTCCATATAGAATGTGACATACACATTTGAGCAAGAAAAACATATCGAACTCCCAGCCCCCCCACCCTTCCCAACCCGACCCACACCTCAACGAAAAAGTACAGTATACAGACATGAAAAAGTGCAAAAAGACAGTTGTGCCTCTAATGAAGCAGCGCTGTTATCCTGACCGTAATAGTATAATGATAGTACAATCATAGTAATGCAATGTCCCTTCTCTGCGTACTCATCTGCCTGCTGAAGATACTCCTGGTGTTCCTAGCCATGATCCCCAAATAGCCTCAAATTTTTTAAGGGCGCCCTTTTATAATATATACCCCTTTCCATCTTAATTATAGCGTTCATACGTGCAAAATATTCCTCTCTGGATGGTACCGTTGTGTTTATCCAATGTTTGGCTATTAATTTCCTAGCCTGGTATAGTGACCTACGGATACCAACTACAACTCCCTCCGTGGATTCATCTTGCAATAGGCCCAGTATGCATACCAGGGGATCCGCCGGAAGCCTAATCCGGAAAACTAAAAATAATATCTAGCACTGTCAGCCAGAATGGCTGCGCATTCCCAAAACATATGTAATAAATGCGCCTCAGGCAAGTCACATTTGGGGCAATTAGATGTGGGGCGAAAGCCTAATTTGTGTAAGAATGCCGGTGTCTGGTATACCCTGTGGATAAGATAAAGCTGAGAGAGTCTGTGCGTTTCACACAGGGAAAGTGTAGGGCCAGCAGTGCGTACTTCTGTCCACTGTGAGTCTGATAGGGCACCTATTTCCCGAGCCCACTTCTCCCTAACAATCAGGGGAAATCGGTCTTGATAAAAGGACAGTAACAGTTTATAGAACATAGCGATTGTCCCCCTCGTCGTCCCTCCATTCCTAATATGCTCCGCAAGCAAAGATAGTCAGATCTGTTTTCTTACCCTGCTCTGCCAAGGCATGCCGTAGTTGTAAGTATTGGTAGAAACAGGAGTTGGGAAGGGTAAATTCCTCCCGTAACTGTTCAAATCTTTTGAGCAACCAATTATTATATAGTTGGGACAACCAGCATATTCCCTTCTTCTCCCAGGCCACAAAGCCCTCCAATCGAACTAATTAAGGGAGATTAGGAATATGCCATAAAGGGGGTAAGGGCACTACATCCCGTAATTTTAGTAATGTCTTTCAGTTTACCCCATAGCTTACGGATTAAGTGTATACAGGGGATATATTCCGGTGGTCGAACCACTGAGCTGAGTTCCAGTATATACCCAGGGGTTCGTCCCCCTGCCAAGTAGGACATCAGAGCGCTCAACGAGCTAGAGCCATTTATTATACCCCACATTTTGCAATGTTGAGCCTGCGCCGCCAAAAAGTATAACCATGAATTGGGAACCGTCAATCCACCGTCATCTTTATCCCTCTGCAGGGTTTCTAAGCGAATTCTCTGTGATTTTTCATTCCATATTAAAGAGCGGAACAGCCCCTGGATTTTGTAGAAGTATCGCAATGGTATCCACACTGGACTATTGTACAAGACATAGAGGAATTGCGGCATCAGTACCATCTTAACTAAATTGGCCCTTCCAATAACTGATAGCGAGAGCCTGCAGCAGCTAGACACCTTTTGAGCACTCTTGTCTAGAAGCGGACATACATTAAGCCTAATATAGTCTGTCGTATTAAGGGACACCTGTATTCCCAGGTATGTAAAAACGGATACAGATTGCAGAGGGGCAATCTTTTCTTGGAACAATGCGGGCACGGAGTCCAGGGGCAACAGAACTGATTTATCCCAATTGATGACCAGACCTGAATATGTCCCAAAATCTTCAATAAGGTGCATCACATAGGGCACAGAGCGGTCCATATTGTCGAGAAAGAGCAGCATGTCGTCTGCGTAGAATGCAATTTTCTCTTTAACGTTACCATATCGTAAACCCATTACCCCAGGATCCTCACGTATTAGCTGCGCCAAAGCTTCCACCGCAAGAGCAAAAAGCATTGGCGACAAAGGGCAGCCCTGGCGTGTACCTCTTCCTAACGCAAAAGCGTATAGTAATTGCACCCAGGCCATAAATTTGGGCCCAAACCCCATGGATTTCATAACCTGCCACAGAAACCTCCACTCTACGCTGTTGAATGCTTTTGCAGCGTCGAGTGAAAGCACTGCCCGACTACCCGATCGCCCGCTAGACAATTGCAGGTTAAGAAACAACCGCCTAACATTCATGGCCGTAGACTTACCTGGCATAAAGTCAGTCTGATCCCCATGGATGAGGCTAAGGATCACTTGCGTCAGCCTATTAGCCAGTACCTTAGCCAACAGTTTAACATCTGTGCATAGGAGAGAAATGGGCCTATAGGAACCCGGGTGAGTAGGATCTTTGTTGGGTTTAGGTAACACTACAATTATCGCTTCCTCCATTGATTCAGGCAACCTACCCGATGTCACCGCCTGCTCAAACACCGACAGGAGATGTGGCAACAGAAAGCTTTTATATTGCTTAAAGAATTCCCCAGGTATGCCATCACAGCCTGGAGCTTTCTCATTCGATACCGCCTCCTCTAAACTAATCGGTTCCTCCAACCTCTCCACCTGTTCGTTAACACTGACAATCTTAAGGAAGCCTAAAAGTCCCTGATCTCTTCAGCCCCACGACTTAGTCTAATGGAGTATAACTGCTGATAGTAATCTCTAAACACCCGTAAGATATCTGGGCTATCCTGTTGTACCGTCCCAGACATATCCCTCAGACAGCTCACAAACGAGTAACCCTGTTGTGCCTTGATAACAGTGGCGAGCATATGTCCCACACTTTCGCCCTCCTCAAAATATTTCTGTTTCCAGAATAGTCTTTTACTCTTTGCTATCTCCATCTGATGTGTCTTATAAGTTTGCATTGCTTCCTCCCAATTAGACCGATGTATCTCTAAGGGATCGTTTATGTATTCACACTCTGGCTCCATGACCCTGGACTGCAGCGCCCGCATCAATTGCCTACTTTTAGACTTATGTCTCTGTGTGCCCAATAAGCATCCCCCTAACTGATGCTTTAAAGCAGGCATGCTCAACCTGCGGCCCTCCAGCTGTTGCAAAACTACAACTTCCATCATTCCCTGACAGCCTACAGCTATCACCCTACAGAAGGGAATTGTGGGAGCTGTAGTTTTACAACAGCTGGAGGGCCGCAGGTTGAGCATCCCTGCTTTAAAGGAATCCCACACCACCCGGGGGGAGCCGATCCTACATTGATGGACATGAACTCCCGCATCTCCGTCAGCATCCCTTCTTCATCTTGCAATATTGTTAACCAAAAGGGGTTTAATTTCCACAAGCTTCTAACTTTTTGAAGTATGGGTTCAAGGGACAGCTCCACTCTAAGTGGGGAGTGGTATGAAAGACTTCTAGGGAGATATTCCACCGCCCGCACATGCCCCAATAGTAGTTGGTTCCCCAAGGCTAAGTCTATACGCGATAACGTATTGTGGGAGCTAGAATGACAAGAGAACTGTCTGGTCTGGGGATTTTTGGTCCTCCAAATATCGCTGATTGCAGCCTCTGCCAGTATCTTTGCCATATTAGATATCCTGCTATCACCAGGACAAGCGGTCCCATGGTATCTATCCATGGAGTAGTTGTCACAACCAGACAGCTGAGAAGCTCTGACAGAGGCCTTTCAGAACCTCCTCCTTGAGTTTCTGTGTTGTGGTATTCAGCTCCTCCTCTCGTTAGCCTCTCTCAGCTGTCATGTGTTGGACTAATTGCTTCCCTTTAAATTCCTCCCCAGAATGCTTTTCTGGGCGGCTTATATTTCTTCCTGGAGTGTGTGTGCATGCTGACTTTGTTCTCTTGTTTGCTACAAAGCTAAGTGTTGTACCTTTATCTGTTATTTTCTGTTTGCTGGATCCCAGGTGACCCTGACTCCCTCCGTATCTTGTGTAGGGAGCCGGTGGTCGTGTCCCCTCACTATTGTAGGGTGCTCAGGGCTTTATAGTCAAGGTTTGTGGATATGCAAACCTCCACCATTAGGATCTTTGCATAGGCTGAGTAGCCAGGGAAAGTGCCAGGTCTTCTGCAGGGGTCTCCCTTGGTTCCTTAGCTTTTGGATCCAGCGAGTCATTTATACATGTTGCTTTGCCTTGTTTCCTGTACACCGTCCGTGACATTATAAGCCGCCATAACCGTCTCAAGCATGGATCTGGTTTCACTTTTGGCTGAACGCTTCCAGGATCTTTCATTGGAGGTAGCTGATCTCCGTAAGACTTTTTCTCAGCTTCAAGTGACCGGTTCAGCTTGCGTTCATGGAGTTTGTTCTGAGCCTAAGATCTCGCTCCCGGATACGTTCTCCGGGGGTAGTGAGAATTTTGTGCGTTTTAGAGAGGCTTGCAAACTCCATTTTCGCCTTCTTCCCCACTCCTCTGGTGATGAGGAACGGAGGGTGGGGATCATTATATCGCTGCTCAGAGGTAACGCTCAGTCCTGGGCCTTTTCGCTGCCGGAGGGGGCACGGCCTCTCCGTTCAGTGGATGAATTCTTTTTAGCCCTGGGTCAGATATATGATGATCCGGATCGTATTGCTCTGGCTGAGTCTAAACTACGTCTATTATGCCAGGGTAAACAATCCGCAGAAATATACTGCTCAGAATTTCGGAGATGGGCAGTTGATACTGGTTGGAATGATGCTGCGCTCCAAAGTCAATTTTGCCATGGTCTTTCAGAGGGATTGAAAGATGCATTTGCCTTTCATGAGAGGCCTATTTCTTTGGACTCTGCTATGTCTCAGGCCGTTCGTATTGACAGGCGTCTTAGAGAGAGAGGAGAGATGTCCCCTTCCTGTCATACTCAGTCCCAGGACAGTGCAGCGGTCCCATTCTGTGCGCAGGGGTCTCAGTCGCCGTCAGCCCCTTCTGAGCAGGAGCCCATGCAGCTGGGGTTGATTGCTTCTTACAATAGAAGATTCAGCTCGCATGGGAGGGTTTGTTTTTGTTGTGGAGGTATAAATCATTTGGCAAATATTTGTCCCTCTAGGAGATTCAGGCAGTTTTCTGGGAGTAATAAAGAAACAAACAGGAAAAAATCTTTTAAAAATGTTCCGTCTGTTACTATTGGCAGGGTTGAGGCGGAAATTGAAGGTTTTCCATTTGCTTGTAGTTCCCGTTTTGTCCTGCCGGCTAGGGTGGCGCTAGAGAGCAAGAACATTTTTTGTGGATAGTGGAGCAGCGGTCAATCTCATTGATAATCAATTTGCGATAACTCATGGTTTCCAGGTGCGCACTTTGGGAAAGGATATTCCTGTTTTTGCTATCGATTCCGCTCCACTTTCTCAAAAATCATTAAAAGGCATAGTTCACAATATCCGTTTAATTGTGAGTGATGCTCATGTTGAGGATGTGTCATGTTTCGTTCTTAGCGGTTTACCTACCCCTCTGGTGTTGGGGCTGCCCTGGCTCACTAAGCATAACCCCACCATTGATTGGCAAGCGAGGCAAATAAATGGTTGGAGTGACTTTTGCAGAGAGAATTGCCTCATGACATCTGTTTCTGAGGTTGCTACTAAGACTGTACCATCTTTTCTCTCAGAATTTTCGGATTTCTTCTCTGAGAGTGGAGTTCAGGATTTGCCCCCGCACAGGGAGTACGATTGCCCTATTAATCTCATCCCAGACGCCAAGCTGCCTAAATCTCGTTTATACAATCTTTCCCAACCTGAGAGGATCGCTATGCGTGCTTATATCTCTGAGAGTCTGAGAAAGGGACACATACGACCCTCGAAGTCACCTGTTGCCGCTGGTTTTTTCTTTGTTAAGAAAAAAGATGGTTCTTTAAGACCTTGTCTGGATTTCAGGGAGCTGAACAATATCACAATTCGTGACCCTTATCCGCTTCCTCTGATCCCGGACCTGTTTAACCAGGTTGTTGGGGCTAAAGTCTTTTCCAAATTAGATCTAAGAGGGGCATACAACCTGGTCAGGGTCAGAAAAGGGGACGAATGGAAGACGGCCTTCAATACCCCTGAGGGCCATTTTGAAAATTTGGTTATGCCTTTTGGTTTGATGAATGCCCCAGCCGTTTTTCAGCATTTCGTGAACAGCATTTTTTATCATTTGATGGGAAAATTTGTATTGGTGTATTTGGATGACATTTTGATTTTTTCTCCCGATTTCAAAACTCATAAGGAACATTTACGTCAGGTCTTGCTCATCCTGCGGGAGAATAAATTATATGCGAAACTGGAAAAATGTGTGTTTGCGATTCCAGAAATTCAATTTCTGGGGTTTCTTCTCTCCGCTTCTGGTTTTCGCATGGACCCCGAGAAGGTCCGCGCTGTGCTTGAGTGGGAGCTTCCTGAGAATCAGAAGGCGCTGATGCGTTTTTTGGGCTTTGCCAATTATTACAGGAAGTTCATTTTGAATTATTCTTCTATTGTTAAACCACTCACTGATATGACCAAAAAGGGGGTAGATTTTTCTTCTTGGTCAGTAGAGGCGCGTAAGGCTTTTTCTGATATCAAGGAGAGTTTTGCTTCCGCTCCCATCTTGGTGCAACCTGATGTTTCTTTACCCTTCATAGTTGAGGTTGATGCTTCTGAGGTGGGTGTGGGGGCGGTCTTGTCTCAGGGTTCCTCTCCTGCCAATTGGCGACCGTGTGCCTTTTTCTCAAGAAAACTCTCCTCCGCAGAGAGAAATTACGATGTGGGAGATAGGGAATTGTTGGCCATCAAGTTGGCTTTTGAGGAATGGCGCCATTGGCTAGAGGGAGCCAGACACCCTATTACCGTATTTACTGACCATAAAAATCTGGCCTACTTGGAGTCAGCCAAGCGTCTGAACCCGAGACAGGCCAGATGGTCGTTGTTCTTTTCTAGGTTTAATTTTGTTGTCACGTTCCACCCTGGAGTTAAGAATGTGAAGGCAGATGCCCTGTCACGTTGTTTTCCGGGAGGCGGGAATTTTGAAGACCCGGGTCCCATTTTGGCTGAAGGTGTGGTGGTCTCTGCTCTTTTTCCTGAATTAGAGGCAGAGGTGCAGGCAGCCCAGTCAGAGGCTCCTGATCTTTGTCCTCCTGGGAGGTTGTTTGTGCCTCTCGCTTTAAGACACAAGATTTTTAAAGAACACCACGATACGGTCCTTGCTGGGCACCCGGGGGTAAGAGCCACACTGGATCTCATCGCTCGGAGATTCTGGTGGCCTGCGCTTCGTAAGTCGGTTGAGGGTTTTGTGGCAGCCTGCGAGACTTGCGCTCGTGCCAAAGTCCCTCATTCACGGCCATCAGGTCCTCTCCTTCCCTTACCCATTCCTTCCCGTCCTTGGACACATCTGTCCATGGACTTCATAACGGACCTGCCTCGTTCCTCGGGGAAGACCGTGATTCTGGTGGTGGTGGACCGTTTTAGCAAAATGGTGCATTTCATCCCTTTTCCTGCTTTGCCCAATGCTAAGACGCTGGCGCAGGCATTTATTGATCACATTGTCAAATTGCACTGTATTCCTTCAGACATAGTCTCTGATAGGGGCACGCAGTTTGTTTCCAGATTCTGGAAGGCTTTCTGTTCTCGCTTGGGGGTTCGGTTGTCATTCTCTTCTGCTTTCCACCCGCAGTCGAATGGCCAGACAGAGCGCGTCAATCAGAATCTGGAGACATATCTGCGCTGTTTTGTGGCGGAGAATCAAGAGGATTGGTGTTCTTTTTTGTCCCTTGCTGAGTTTGCTTTAAATAACCGTCGTCAGGAGTCCTCTGATAAGTCACCATTTTTTGGTGCATATGGGTTTCATCCACAGTTTGGGACTTTCTCGGGAGAGGGGTCTTCTGGTTTACCTGATGAGGACAGATTCTCCTCCTCTTTGTCATCTATTTGGCAAAAGATTCAGGATAATCTAAAGAGCATGAGTGAGAGATATAAGCGTGTGGCAGATAAGAGACGTGTGCTTGGTCCGGACCTGAATGTTGGTGATCTGGTGTGGTTGTCTACCAAGAATATCAAATTGAAGGTTCCCTCCTGGAAGTTGGGTCCTAGGTTTATTGGGCCTTACAAAATCCTGTCTGTCATCAATCCTGTTGCATACCGTCTTGATCTTCCTCAGACTTGGAAGATCCATAATGTTTTTCATAAGTCCTTATTGAAACCTTATGTTCAACCCATTGTACCCTCGCCTTTGCCTCCTCCTCCGATTATGGTTGATGGGAATCTTGAATTTCAGGTCTCTAGGATTGTGGATTCTCGTCTTGTCTGCGGTTCTCTTCAGTACCTTGTTCATTGGGAGGGGTATGGTCCTGAGGAGAGGATGTGGGTCCCAGTGACGGACATTAAGGCCTCTCGTCTCATCAGGGCTTTCCATAGGTCCCATCCTGAGAAGGTGGGTTCTGAGTGTCCGGAGTCCACTCGTAGAGGGAGGGGTACTGTCACAACCAGACAGCTGAGAAGCTCTGACAGAGGCCTTTCAGAACCTCCTCCTTGAGTTTCTGTGTTGTGGTATTCAGCTCCTCCTCTCGTTAGCCTCTCTCAGCTGTCATGTGTTGGACTAATTGCTTCCCTTTAAATTCCTCCCCAGAATGCTTTTCTGGGCGGCTTATATTTCTTCCTGGAGTGTGTGTGCATGCTGACTTTGTTCTCTTGTTTGCTACAAAGCTAAGTGTTGTACCTTTATCTGTTATTTTCTGTTTGCTGGATCCCAGGTGACCCTGACTCCCTCCGTATCTTGTGTAGGGAGCCAGTGGTCGTGTCCCCTCACTATTGTAGGGTGCTCAGGGCTTTATAGTCAAGGTTCGTGGATATGCAAACCTCCACCATTAGGATCTTTGCATAGGCTGAGCAGCCAGGGAAAGTGCCAGGTCTTCTGCAGGGGTCTCCCTTGGTTCCTTAGCTTTTGGATCCAGCGAGTCATTTATACATGTTGCTTTGCCTTGTTTCCTGTACACCGTCCGTGACAGTAGTCAAGTACCATATTAAAATCACCAATAACAAGTGCAGGGACATTTGCAGACGCAGCCAGAAACGCAAGGATGTGTTTTAGCACCTTTCGGTATAAGGGGGAGGAACATATACAGCCACCAACACAATCGTATACTACTGATCCTGTAAATAACGTCTCAGAACATTTCCCCCCCTCCACCTCCCAATGCCCCGCAACAGCATGCAAAGTCCCACACATATACTCAATATCCGGTGGATCGGTATAACAGGAACTAGAGCCGTCACAGCCTCCTTCTACAACTTGCAGGCGGCAGCCCGTGGGTGGATCAATATTCCTGGGCAAATCAGCAGCGTCCATCCATTGTACTGCAGTGCCGGCCGTGTAAAAAAAAAAGTGGACTTTTCCTTGAGCCACCACCTGCAGTCTAGATGGATATAGCATAGAGTAAGGCAGATGGCGCTCCCTCAGACGCCATTTCACCTCCACAAATTTCGCTCTTCTTTTCTGTATTTCTGCAGAGAAATTCGGGAAGATGAACACTCTTCTATCCTGTATAAACAGATCCTCTAGCAACCTCGCCTTTTTTCAGGATGACATCCCTGTCCTTAAAGTGAAGCAACTTTATGAGGACAGGTCTCAGAGGGCCCCCCAGTGGTGGTGAGTGGAATGGCACTCTGTGTGCCCTTTCAATAGCAAACATAGAGGACAATGAATCCTTGCCAAATTTATCCACCAGCCATCGCTCAAAGAAAGCTGCTGCGTTTGCTCCTTCAGCTTTTTTTGGTACCCCCACAAGCCTCAGGTTATTTCTGCGTAGTCTGTTTTCCAAATCATCCATCTTATTTAACAGATAGGAAACATCATGGGTGACTTTGTCCAGGTCTTTTCTCAAAGGAGACACAGCATCCTCCAGGTAGCTCACTCGACTCTCCACCTCTTCAATCCTTTCTGTAACCTTCCTGAGGTCCTGTCTAAGGAAGGACATGCTTTCTTGCAGGCTGCCAACTTGCGTCTTAAGGGAGACCAGTGTGGTGTTGCAAGTGGTGACCAACCCAAAGTACATCCGACAGTGTCGGCTCCGCAGCAGCAGGTGGGATCACTTCACTATTGCCTCCTCCTGCGTTCTCCATGTTGACTACATGCTCTCCTATGGCATTATTCATACTGCACTCTGCAGCAGCAGCTGCCACTGCGTCCAGAGCCGAACGTGCCCCTTCTGTCAGGGCCTCTCCTAGGCCTGTAGCTGGGTTCAGGAGCGCTGTGGTAGCAGGGGGCCTCGCATACTGCTCCAGCCTTGCTGCGTTTTCAGCCGCTCTATTGCTGGCGCCATCTTGCTTAGCGCACGCCGCTGCTCCGACCTCTCTCCCCTCCTTATCCTTTTTTCCAGAGCGGGTCATCGCACCGTCGGCCGACACGGAGGTGTGCAGGGACCTCAACGGACAAATGCAGGGCTCGGTAGGTGGCTTCTCGGCCCTGAAATATGGGGTTATGCAGGATACTGGCCCGGGAGAGTACAGCACAGCGTCCTCTCACATGCCGTGCTAGGCCACGCCCCCCACAAGCACTTTTTTATGGCGGTATTGGACATCAAGGATGCCTATTACCATCTTCCTATTTTTCCAGAACACCAGAAATACCTCCTAATAGCACGGAAATTTCAGGGGCGATTAAGGCATTTTCAATTCCAGGTATTACCCTTTGGGATTTCAAAGGCCCTGAGAATATTTACAAAACTGGTCTCAGAGATGACATGGAAGGGAAAAGAATATCCTGTTTGTACCATATCTGGACGACTTCCTGATTGTAGCCCCATCAAGTTAAAAATGTTTATAATCATTAGGGATGAGCGAACTCGAACTGTATAGTTCGGGTTCGTACCGAATTTTGGGGTGTCCGTGACACGGACCCGAACCCGGACATTTTCGTAAAAGTCCGGGTTCGGTGTTCGTCGCTTTCTTGGCGCTTTTGTGACGCTTTCTTGGCGCTTTTTGAAAGGCTGCAAAGCAGCCAATCAACAAGCGTCATACTACTTGCCCCAAGAGGCCGTCACAGCCATGCCTACTATTGGCATGGCTGTGATTGGCCAGAGAACCATGTGACCCAGCCTCTATTTAAGCTGGAGTCACATAGCGCCGCCCGTCACTCTGCTCTGATTAGCGTAGGGAGAGGTTGCGGATCCGACAGTAGGGCGAGATTAGGCAGATTAACTCCTCCAAAAGACTTCACTTGATTAATCGATCGATCTGCAGCTGTGCATCATTGAGCTGCTGAAATTCAAATGCTCACTCACTGTTTTTAGGCTGCCCAGACCGTTTGTCAGTCACTTTTTTCTGGGGTGATCGGCGGCCATTTTGTGTCTTGTGCGGTGCTGCGACCAAGTGCATCCAAGCTGCGACCAAGTGCATTTAACCCTCAATGGTGTGGTTGTTTTTTGGCTAAAGCCTACATCAGGGTGAAGCTGTCACACCAAGTGCATTTAACCAGCAATAGTCTGTTCATTTTTTGGCCATATACTAAATCAGGGGCAAGCTGCGCCTGTCACCAAGTGCATTTAACCCTCAATGGTGTGGTTGTTTTTTGGCTAAAGCCTACATCAGGGTGAAGCTGTCACACCAAGTGCATTTAACCAGCAATAGTCTGTTTATTTTTTGGCCATATACTACATCAGGGGCAAGCTGCGCCCGTCACCAAGTGCATTTAACCCTCAGTAGTGTGGTTGGTCAAGCTGTGACACCAAGTGCATTTAACCAGCAATAGTCTGTTCATTTTTTGGCCATATACTACATCAGGGGCAAGCTGCGCCCGTCACCAAGTGCATTTAACCAGCAATAGTGTGGTTATTTTTTGGCCATATCTCAGTCTAATTCTGTCACTAAATCCATACCGGTCACCCAGCGCCTAAATACTAGGCCTCAAATTTATATCCCGCTAAATCTCTCGTTACCGCTGTCCTGTTGTGGCTGGGAAAGTTATTTAGTGTCCGTCAAAGCACATTTTTTGTTCTGGGTTGAAGTACAATTCCCAATTTAGCAATTTCATAATTTAGTGGTTCCTGCTATATCAGAGCTATTTGAAATCTATCCCTAAAAGGGTATATAATATTCAAGGTGCACATAGGGTCATTCAGAATAACTTCACACACACCCGCTACTGTGCATTTCCAAGTCTAATTCTGTCACTAAACCCATACCTGTCACCCAGCGCCTAAATACTAGGCCTCAAATTTATATCCCGCTAAATCTCTCGTTACCGCTGTCCTGTTGTGGCTGGGAAAGTTATTTAGTGTCCGTCAAAGCACATTTTTTGTTCTGGGTTGAAATACAATTCCCAATTTAGCAATTTAAAAATTTAGTGGTTTCTGCTGTATCAGAGCTATTTGAAATCTATCCCTAAAAGGGTATATAATATTCAAGGTGCACATAGGGTCATTCAGAATAACTTCACACACACGCTACTGTGCATTTCCAAGTCTAATTCTGTTAGTAAATCCATACCGGTCACCCAGCGCCTAAATACTAGGCCTCAAATTTATATCCCGCTGAATTTGAATACAATACATTGGGCCAAATAATATTTTTGTTGTTGTGGTGAACCATAACAATGAGAAAAACATCTAGTAAGGGACGTGGACATGGTCGTGGTGGTGTTAGTGGACCCTCTGGTGCTGGGAGAGGACGTGGCCGTTCTGCCACATCCACACGTCCTAGTGTACCAACTACCTCAGGTCCCAGTAGCCGCCAGAATTTACAGCGATATATGGTGGGGCCCAATGCCGTTCTAAGGATGGTAAGGCCTGAGCAGGTACAGGCATTAGTCAATTGGGTGGCCGACAGTGGATCCAGCACGTTCACATTATCTCCCACCCAGTCTTCTGCAGAAAGCGCACAGATGGCGCCTGAAAACCAACCCCATCAGTCTGTCACATCACCCCCATGCATACCAGGGAAACTGTCTCAGCCTCAAGTTATGCAGCAGTCTCTTATGCTGTTTGAAGACTCCGCTGGCAGGGTTTCCCAAGGGCATCCACCTAGCCCTTCCCCAGCGGTGAAAGATATAGAATGCACTGACGCACAACCACTTATGTTTCCTGATGATGAGGACATGGGAATACCACCTCAGCATGTCTCTGATGATGACGAAACACAGGTGCCAACTGCTGCGTCTTTCTGCAGTGTGCAGACTGAACAGGAGGTCAGGGATCAAGACTGGGTGGAAGACGATGCAGGGGATGATGAGGTCCTAGACCCCACATGGAATGAAGGTCGTGCCACTGACTTTCACAGTTCGGAGGAAGAGGCAGTGGTGAGACCGAGCCAACAGCGTAGCAAAAGAGGGAGCAGTGGGCAAAAGCAGAACACCCGCCGCCAAGAGACTCCGCCTGCTACTGCCCGCCGCCATCTGGGACCGAGCACCCCAAAGGCAGCTTCAAGGAGTTCCCTGGCATGGCACTTTTTCAAACAATGTGCTGACGACAAGACCCGAGTGGTTTGCACGCTGTGCCATCAGAGCCTGAAGCGAGGCATTAACGTTCTGAACCTGAGCACAACCTGCATGACCAGGCACCTGCATGCAAAGCATGAACTGCAGTGGAGTAAACACCTTAAAACCAAGGAAGTCACTCAGGCTCCCCCTGCTACCTCTTCTGCTGCTGCCGCCTCGGCCTCTTCTGCTGCTGCCGCCTCGGCCTCTTCCTCCGCCTCTGGAGGAACGTTGGCACCTGCCGCCCAGCAAACAGGGGATGTACCACCAACACCACCACCACCACCTCCGTCACCAAGCGTCTCAACCATGTCACACGGCAGCGTTCAGCTCTCCATCTCACAAACATTTGAGAGAAAGCGTAAATTCCCACCTAGCCACCCTCGATCCCTGGCCCTGAATGCCAGCATTTCTAAACTACTGGCCTATGAAATGCTGTCATTCAGGCTGGTGGACACAGACAGCTTCAAACAGCTCATGTCGCTTGCTGTCCCACAGTATGTTGTTCCCAGCCGCCACTACTTCTCCAAGAGAGCCGTGCCTTCCCTGCACAACCAAGTATCTGATAAAATCAAGTGTGCACTGCGCAACGCCATCTGTGGCAAGGTCCACCTAACCACAGATACGTGGACCAGTAAGCACGGCCAGGGACGCTATATCTCCCTAACTGCACACTGGGTAAATGTAGTGGCAGCTGGGCCCCAGGCGGAGAGCTGTTTGGCGCACGTCCTTCCGCCGCCAAGGATCGCAGGGCAACATTCTTTGCCTCCTGTTGCCACCTCCTCCTTCTCGGCTTCCTCCTCCTCTTCTTCCACCTGCTCATCCAGTCAGCCACACACCTTCACCACCAACTTCAGCACAGCCCGGGGTAAACGTCAGCAGGCCATTCTGAAACTCATATGTTTGGGGGACAGGCCCCACACCGCACAGGAGTTGTGGCGGGGTATAGAACAACAGACCGACGAGTGGTTGCTGCCGGTGAGCCTCAAGCCCGGCCTGGTGGTGTGCGATAATGGGCGAAATCTCGTTGCAGCTCTGGGACTAGCCAATTTGACGCACATCCCTTGCTTGGCGCATGTGCTGAATTTGGTGGTGCAGAAGTTCATTCACAACTACCCCGACATGTCAGAGCTGCTGCATAAAGTGCGGGCCGTCTGTTCGCGCTTCCGGCGTTCACATCCTGCTGCTGCTCGCCTGTCTGCGCTACAGCGTAACTTCGGCCTTCCCGCTCACCGCCTCATATGCGACGTGCCCACCAGGTGGAACTCCACCTTGCACATGCTGGACAGACTGTGCGAGCAGCAGCAGGCCATAGTGGAGTTTCAGCTGCAGCACGCACGGGTCAGTCGCACTACAGAACAGCACCACTTCACCACCAATGACTGGGCCTCCATGCGAGACCTGTGTGCCCTGTTGCGCTGTTTCGAGTACTCCACCAACATGGCCAGTGGCGATGACGCCGTTATCAGCGTTACAATACCACTTCTATGTCTCCTTGAGAAAACACTTAGGGCGATGATGCAAGAGGAGGTGGCCCAGGAGGAGGAGGAAGAGGGGTCATTTTTAGCACTTTCAGGCCAGTCTCTTCGAAGTGACTCAGAGGGAGGTTTTTGGCAACAGCAGAGGCCAGGTACAAATGTGGCCAGACAGGGCCCACTACTGGAGGACGAGGAGGAGGTGGAGGAGGATGAGGATGAAGCATGGTCACAGCGGGGTGGCACCCAACGCAGCTCGGGTCCATCACTGGTGCGTGGCTGGGGGGAAAGGCAGGACGATGACGATACGCCTCCCACAGAGGACAGCTTGTCCTTACCCCTGGGCAGCCTGGCACACATGAGCGACTACATGCTGCAGTGCCTGCGCAACGACAGCAGAGTTGCCCACATTTTAACGTGTGCGGACTACTGGGTTGCCACCCTGCTGGATCCACACTAAAAAGACAATGTGCCCACCTTACTTCCTGCACTGGAGCGTGATAGGAAGATGCGCGAGTACAAGCGCACGTTGGTAGACGCGCTACTGAGAGCATTCCCAAATGTCACAGGGGAACAAGTGGAAGGCCAAGGCAGAGGAGGAGCAAGAGGTCGCCAAGGCAGCTGTGTCAATGCCAGCTCCTTTGAGGGCAGGGTTAGCATGGCAGAGATGTGGAAAACTTTTGTCAACACGCCACAGCTAACTGCACCACCACCTGATACGCAACGTGTTAGCAGGAGGCAACATTTCACTAACATGGTGGAACAGTACGTGTGCACACCCCTCCACGTACTGACTGATGGTTCGGCCCCATTCAACTTCTGGGTCTCTAAATTGTCCACGTGGCCAGAGCTAGCCTTTTATGCCTTGGAGGTGCTGGCCTGCCCGGCGGCCAGCGTTTTGTCTGAACGTGTATTCAGCACGGCAGGGGGCGTCATTACAGACAAACGCAGCCGCCTGTCTACAGCCAATGTGGACAAGCTGACGTTCATAAAAATGAACCAGGCATGGATCCCACAGGATCTGTCCGTCCCTTGTCCAGATTAGACATTAACTACCTCCCCTTAACCATATATTATTGGACTCCAGGGCACTTCCTCATTCAATCCTATTTTTATTTTACCATTATATTGCGAGGCTACCCAAAGTTGAATGAACCTCTCCTGTGTCTGGGTGCCGGGGCCTAAATATATGCCAATGGACTGTTCCAATGTTTGGTGACGTGAAGCCTGATTCTCTGCTATGACATGCAGAATGATTCTCTGCTGACATGAAGCCAGATTGTCTGTTACGGGACCTCTCTCCTCTGCCTGTGTGTGTGCTGGGCCTAAATATATGCCAATGGACTGTTGCAGTGGTGGCTGACGTGAAGCCTCATTCTCTGCTATGACATGCAGACTGATTCTCTGCTGACATGAAGCCAGATTCTCTGTTACGGGACCTCTCTCCTCTGCCTGTGTGTGTGCTGGGCCTAAATATATGCCAATGGACTGTTGCAGTGGTGGCTGACGTGAAGCCTCATTCTCTGCTATGACATGCAGACTGATTCTCTGCTGACATGAAGCCAGATTCTCTGTTACGGGACCTCTCTCCTCTGCCTGTGTGTGTGCTGGGCCTAAATATATGCCAATGGACTGTTGCAGTGGTGGCTGACGTGAAGCCTCATTCTCTGCTATGACATGCAGACTGATTCTCTGCTGACATGAAGCCAGATTCTCTGTTACGAGACCTCCCTCCTCTGCCTGGGTGCTGGGCCTAAATATATGCCAATGGACTGTTGCAGTGGTGGCTGACGTGAAGCCTCATTCTCTGCTATGACATGCAGACTGATTCTCTGCTGACATGAAGCCAGATTCTCTGTTACGAGACCTCCCTCCTCTGCCTGGGTGCTGGGCCTAAATATATGCCAATGGACTGTTGCAGTGGTGGCTGACGTGAAGCCTCATTCTCTGCTATGACATGCAGACTGATTCTCTGCTGACATGAAGCCAGATTCTCTGTTACGGGACCTCTCTCCTCTGCCTGTGTGTGTGCTGGGCCTAAATATATGCCAATGGACTGTTGCAGTGGTGGCTGACGTGAAGCCTCATTCTCTGCTATGACATGCAGACTGATTCTCTGCTGACATGAAGACAGATTCTCTGTTACGGGACCTCTCTCCTTTGCCTGTGTGTGTGCTGGGCCTAAATATATGCCAATGGACTGTTGCAGTGGTGGCTGACGTGAAGCCTCATTCTCTGCTATGACATGCAGACTGATTCTCTGCTGACATGAAGACAGATTCTCTGTTACGGGACCTCCCTCCTCTGCCTGGGTGCTGGGCCTAAATATATGCCAATGGACTGTTGCAGTGGTGGCTGACGTGAAGCCTCATTCTCTGCTATGACATGCAGACTGATTCTCTGCTGACATGAAGCCAGATTGTCTGTTACGGGACCTCTCTCCTCTGCCTGTGTGTGTGCTGGGCCTAAATATATGCCAATGGACTGTTGCAGTGGTGGCTGACGTGAAGCCTCATTCTCTGCTATGACATGCAGACTAATTCTCTGCTGACATGAAGACAGATTCTCTGTTACGGGACCTCTCTCCTCTGCCTGTGTGTGTGCTGGGCCTAAATATATGCCAATGGACTGTTGCAGTGGTGGCTGACGTGAAGCCTCATTCTCTGCTATGACATGCAGACTGATTCTCTGCTGACATGAAGCCAGATTCTCTGTTACGGGACCTCTCTCCTCTGCCTGTGTGTGTGCTGGGCCTAAATATATGCCAATGGACTGTTGCAGTGGTGGCTGACGTGAAGCCTCATTCTCTGCTATGACATGCAGACTGATTCTCTGCTGACATGAAGACAGATTCTCTGTTACGGGACCTCCCTCCTCTGCCTGTGTGTGTGCTGGGCCTAAATATATGCCAATGGACTGTTGCAGTGGTGGCTGACGTGAAGCCTCATTCTCTGCTATGACATGCAGACTGATTCTCTGCTGACATGAAGCCAGATTCTCTGTTACGGGACCTCTCTCCTCTGCCTGTGTGTGTGCTGGGCCTAAATATATGCCAATGGACTGTTGCAGTGGTGGCTGACGTGAAGCCTCATTCTCTGCTATGACATGCAGACTGATTCTCTGCTGACATGAAGACAGATTCTCTGTTACGGGACCTCCCTCCTCTGCCTGTGTGTGTGCTGGGCCTAAATATATGCCAATGGACTGTTGCAGTGGTGGCTGACGTGAAGCCTCATTCTCTGCTATGACATGCAGACTGATTCTCTGCTGACATGAAGACAGATTCTCTGTTACGGGACCTCCCTCCTCTGCCTGGGTGCTGGGCCTAAATATATGCCAATGGACTGTTGCAGTGGTGGCTGACGTGAAGCCTCATTCTCTGCTATGACATGCAGACTGATTCTCTGCTGACATGAAGCCAGATTCTCTGTTACGGGACCTCCCTCCTCTGCCTGGGTGCTGGGCCTAAATATATGCCAATGGACTGTTGCAGTGGTGGCTGACGTGAAGCCTCATTCTCTGCTATGACATGCAGACTAATTCTCTGCTGATATGAAGCCAGATTCTCTGTTACGGGACCTCTCTCCTCTGCCTGGGTGCTGGGCCTAAATTTATGAAAATGGACTCTTACAGTGGTGGGTGACGTGAAGCCAGATTCTCTGCTATGGGACCTCTCTCCAATTGATTTTGGTTAATTTTTATTTATTTAATTTTTATTTTAATTCATTTCCCTATCCACATTTGTTTGCAGGGGATTTACCTACATGTTGCTGCCTTTTGCAGCCCTCTAGCTCTTTCCTGGGCTGTTTTACAGCCTTTTTAGTGCCGAAAAGTTCGGGTCCCCATTGACTTCAATGGGGTTCGGGTTCGGGACGAAGTTCGGATCGGGTTCGGATCCCGAACCCGAACATTTCCGGGATGTTCGGCCGAACTTCTCGAACCCGAACATCCAGGTGTTCGCTCAACTCTAATAATCATGTTCAGCAGGTGACACAGATAATGTCGTCTTTGGGTTGGATCCTAAATTAGGAGAAATCGAGGCTAGTTCCAGAAAGGGAGCAGCAGTTCCTGGGGATAATGCTGAACTCAATGGTGCAGAGATCCTTTTTAATGCCAGAAAAAAATCCAGAAGGTAAGGTCAGTGGTTCACTTTCTGATAGACAACCCTCGAGTTTCTATAAGGAAAGGGATGTATGTCAGTGTTGGGAACCCTGACCGCCTGTATCCCGGTTGTGCAATGGGCCCAGGTACATTGCAGAGCTCTTCCGTGGGAGATCTTAGGGGCTTGGTCAGTTTTCATCTAAGCTTCAGACATGTCAGGCCCTAGAGTGGTGGCTTTCTCTGGACAATCTAGTCCAGGGTGTTCCTTGGAGAATATTAAACCCCCTGGTTATAACCACGGATGCCAGCCCACGAGGATGGGGGGGACGCATGTGGGGGAAACCTTACTCCAGGGATTATGGGATTGCCCAATATCGGACAATTCTTTAAATCTGAAAGAGCTCATGGCCGTCCTTCGGTCCCTACAGGGAGTTCTTCCTTTAATCAAAGACCTACATGTGAAGATATCCGACAATGGCTCCGTTGTAGCATATCTGGACCATCAAGGCGGTCCGAGTCTCTGGGAGCTCTGGTGGTTCACATCAGAGGGGTGGACAATTGGAAGACAAATTATTTGAGTTGTCTGTCTCTGGATTAGAGGGAATGGTCCCTCAATCAATCAATTTTTTCCAGGATATTCAGACTCTGGGGATTACCACTAATACATTTGTTTGCCACCAGAGCAAACAGTAAGGTGGAGAAGTTTTTCTCCCTATCTCCAGCAGACTTTCCAAATGCAGTGGACGCCTTGCTTTAGCTGTGGAGCCAGGGTCTATTATATGCGTTTCCCCCTCTTCAGATTATCCCAAGTGTTTTGAAGAAGGTCAGAGAGGACAGGGCAAAGGTAATACTCATAGCTCCTTTTTGGCCCCGGCAAGCATGGTTTTACTGGCTAAGGATCATGTCTATAGCTAGTCCCTGGGTCCTGCCGGAGATCCCCGATCTTCTAATGCAAGGCCCAATTGTTCATCCCCCAGTGAAGGGACTCCATTTGACGGAGTGGCTTTTGAGCGTCTCTTGTTGCTAGACAAAAGGTTATCTGAGTCTGTTGTTTCTACCATGTTGCCAAGTAGAAAACCAGTAACCACCAAAATTTATACCAGAACTTGGGGGGCGTGTTACGCCAGAACTTGGTGTTTGGGTGTTACTTCCTGTCAGCTCCAGCTTACTAAGGTTCTAGATTTTCTCCAGAAAGTTGTAGAGAAGCATTTAGCATTAAGTACGTTAAAAGTACAAGTGGCGGCCCTTAGTGTTTTATTTGACTACAGATTAGCTTGTCATCCTTGGATTATTAGGTTCTGTAAGTTAGTATCCAGACTAGAGTTGAACGAACACCTGGATGTTTGGGTTCGAGAAGTTCGGCCGAACTTCCCGGAAATGGGGACCCGAACTTTTCGGCACTAAAAAGGCTGTAAAACAGCCGAGGAAAGGGCTAGAGGGCTGCAAAAAGCAGCAAAATGTAGTTAAATCCCCTGCAAACAAATGTGGATAGGGAAATGAATAAA